>NC_091287.1:394697803-395306303 GCF_032444005.1 Ranitomeya imitator | reverse complement strand
CAACTGCTGCCCTGAGAGTTTGGTGAAACAGGGGATAGTGCTTGCCTTCCACCTGAGAAGAGGTTGTGGCTTTATACTGGAGCCAGGGCTGCCGACTGAAGTCTTTGTGATTAGCTGTAATGTGGAACCCCAGTCCCACAGTGTACCTCCTACCCGAAACTTGTATAGAGGGGAGCATGTGACCTACACTCGCCACTGGAGTGAGCAAGAATGGTATGCCAAGAGAGTCAAACGATGCGTGCTCGTGGTCGCGTCATCTACGATCACGACCGAAACTGGTGATGGTACTCCGCCGACCCCCAACCCCGCAGGACTTAGCACTACTACGCCGGCGTGTGGTGTCCTGCTTGCGGAGTCTGCCACCAGCACCGCCGTTCGTACCCAGACCACTAATTACTTGCTGATGTCCGAGAGACAATCCAAAGACGTTAAGGCAGTGCTGGACGATGGCACAGGGCCAGACCTTCCCCGGTCGGGAAGTGGACACTACCAGCTGATGTCTTGCGATCTACTATAGTAATAAACCTCGGAGACCTGAAACTGTAAATAGTTAATTGTTTGTCTTCCTGCTGTTTTTGCTGCTAATACCCGTCTAGGGTTAATCCTTAAAGGGGTCCCTTTGTTTACCCGGGATCCCCATCGTTTTATGTTGCACAAGTTATCATTGTTTTCAAGGACTGCCGAATCATGGACGGTGAATGGTTCACACACTGTTTTGTAAATAGTTTGCACCTTCTTAAAGGTGCCCTCTACTGGTTTTACAAAGAAAGAAGACTTTGTGAAGAAACTGTTTTTGAATACAGCACAGAAGTTCTTGCTTTCCAACGGACTTGCAGATAGAGAGAATCTGCACTACCTCAAAGAAACTTGGTTCCCTCTTAAAGGGAATGTTCACGTGTTGCACTTAACCCTTATCCGGCTGAATAGGTACAATTGTAACTATTCCGTTTTAAAATTGCAATAACTTTTTTTTGAAAAGACGTAGAGGGCTGAAATTTCGTGACATCTCTACATTTTTGGTCCAGAATATATTGGCCAAATTTCAATAAAATATCTCCACCCGCTTCCGAGATAAGGAGTCGAGATCTTTTTGCATCCATAACAAGCTGCATAGGTACAAATGTACCTCATATATTTTGAATGAAGATAATGCAAGGGAAAAAGCATAAATTTTTTTTTAATGATAATGCTATTTAACTATTATAAACAAGTAAAAAACTGTTCATTTACATTATAAAAGAAAATGTAAGAAACTTTTTTTTATTGATTTTCTTTGCAAGTAATGCATGTTGGCTTTGCTACAGAGTGTTCATCGCAAATGGGTTTCACACAAACCACACAAGACTTTCTAGTCTTGCGTTGTTTTCGCCTCAGGTCTCTGCAGACATAGCAACTACCAACAACAGGGGAGGGTCCACGACTACCATGAGGTATTTTGGGGCCAGCTGCTGGCTGCGATGCTACCACAATGCATCGTCCAAGCACCATTTCTACTGCACCTCGAAGAAAATGGTTTCTCATTATCATTTTGTTTGTACTACGATCTTCAATTGCAATCATACACAGCTGATTTGCGAGATCTTTCAGGAACTTTCTTCGTTGATCCTTTGCCCTGAAGCTTGGATTGTGTTCTCTGTAGATGATGTAGGATGCTAACCCACTGACATCAATCATATTGTAGAAAAATGCCAAAGTCCAACGTGATGTTCGTCGTTTCACAGTGTACTCTCCCAACATTTTATCCATAACATCAACGCCACCTTTTGTTATGTTGTAGTATTTTATTATCTCTGGCTTGGCTGCTAGTGTCTCTTCAACTTCTCCCGTCATGTGCATAGATGATAGAAGCACGACTGATTTGTTCTTCTTTGGTACATATGAACAGACTGTTGCATCATGATTGTAGGCAAAATTTGTCGAGTATACAGGCCTTTCTTTGGCAGGCTGCATGTTGTTAGGTAGGAACCTTTTGTTTTTTCTCACTGTACCAACTAGTGTCATGTTCCAGGAGTTCAATACCTTAGCTAGTTCCATGGTTGTAAAGAAGTTATCGGTGGTGACATTTCTTCCAGAGCCTTTATACGAGCTCACTAGGTCCAATACTGTTCGTTCTCCAATGTTTACTTGTCGAAACCAAGTAAAGTCTTCCCACAGTGGAGGTATATGTGAAGGTACAATTGTACCTATGCAGCCTGTTAAGGTTTTAAAATTATGCAGCCTGACAAGGGTTAAGTATAATGTTGCCTTAAGAAAGTTAAATTGTAATAATGTTGAGACTTATGAAATGTTAATAATGTTACTAAAGATTGAGGACAGGAAAAGTTGGAAGCCGAATTTCAACACAGTGAACCCATAGGGGTTAGAGAGTCCTCCTGAGAACCATAGAGAGATGGTTGGTTGCGCTGATAGAAGAACAAATGGCAGTAGGCCCAGACAAGGAGCTAGGCAGTCCTGCATTTGTGAAGTCAGAAAAATAAAGAAAAAGTTAAGTTTGTATTATAGTATTTTATAGTAAGCCTTTAGTGGGTTCAGCCTATACGCCCTAAAAGGAGAAGTTAAATTATTGTTCAGAATTTGCACTTAGTAGAATACCCGGCAGGGTACCAGAAGTTATTTATAGTCAGAGTGTTATTTACAAGATTTAACCTTGTTTTCGTTTGTAACGTTCAAGTGTCCTCACCTCCCATAAAGGGAAGCATTGTTATATTTATTTGTTCCTTGCATTTCAAAAATTTGCATGTCTTTTGCTAACATGTATTGTTGTTCTTCTTCCCAGTCCAGGAGTACTGGATTTAACCGGGGAGGAGTGCAGCGCACCAGAGAGCTGGTCATTGCAGTGGTGTCGCTCCGCCACTAAGGGTAGTGATGGTACGTCTGATGGCACTCAAGGAGTTCACCTGACCAGGTATCACCAGCACACATTACACTTCGCACTCCGGCCACTAGGGGGAGCAAAAGGTTCTATTTATTAGGCCACTCCTCACACTTTGGTAAAACTGGGGGTTGGATAGGAAGTTAGGCAGAAGCTGACTGGGTTTTGCCCAGGCAACCTCCCGTGGCAGGGGGTGTTGCGGGGGAGACTTCAGAGGGGTCCCTGTCAGGCGTGGGAACGTGGCAGAGACTTCGCGACAAGAACAGATCGTTACAGAGCCGCACCTGCACTACATTGCGGCGGCATTTAAAGAAAGGACACGAAGCGAAGGATATTGTGGACAGTGAGAAACGAGATCAAGCACAAAGGAGAGCCAGTAGGAGTCGTGCCCCGAGAACGGCAACATCCTACTGAGGCGCGTAGCCGGTGACCGGAACACCGAGAGAGTAACTGACTTTATGCCTTACTTCAAATACCGCAGGACAGTTAATTATAGGTTGGCTGTCTACCATACATCACCTAAGCAGACATAGGGGGCAAGCATGGAGAGGGGCATCTCTAGGGTCCCAGAATAGCTCCGAGCCTTCCCGTCAAACGGGTGCGTCCTAGCCATAACAAACTTGGGGGATGGAGAGAGAGAGAACTAGAAAGAACGAGAACAGGAGTTGAGGAGAGGACTATTCCGAATGCTCAGCAGGGAAGAACTACAACACACCGGCGCTAGTGGTAGGCACTGATTTCCACCTGCAAAGGGAACTCTGGATGTGCCTTCGGACCGGCCGGTCTCAGACAGCCCTGTTGACAGTGCTCTGGATTGAGGATCCCGAAGCCTTCAGTAAAAGGTAAAGACACTGCAACCCTGTGTCCTCGTTATTGACTGCGCCTCACATCATCGCCACCTATACTACTGAGAAGCCCTGGGGACATACTTCACCTGTGGGAAGGCATACCACCTAGCTGCCATCACATCACCCCAGTGGACCCCAAGCAGCGTCAGTCACCCTGACCGAGTACCACAGGTGGTGTCACGACACCTTAGCCGACGTTCATCTTCCCTTTTATTGGACGCCCCTTAGCAGGGTCACGGACCGTGTCCAGCCACCGTGACAACCCCAGTACTGAGAAAGAGAGGACCGGTACAAAGTGACCCGCGGCCCTGCGTCTGGGGGCGCTCCATATGTGTCTGATATGTGAATGATGTCTGTGCTGTATGTGCCTGATATGTGAGCAGTGTGTGTCATGTATGTGTCTGATATGTGAGCGATGTGTGTGCTGTATGTGTCTGTTATGCGAGCAGTATGTGTGCTGTATGTGTCTGATATATGAGTGATGTGTGTGCTGTATGTGTCTGATATGTGAGCAGTGTGTGTGATGTATGTGTCTGATATGTGAGTGATGTGTGTGCTGAATGGGTCTGTTATGCGAGCAGTGTGTGTGCTGTATGTGTCTAATATGTGAGTGATGTGTGTGCTGTATGTGTCTGATATGTGAGCGATGTGTGTGCTGTATGTGTCTGATATGTGAGCAGTGTGTGTGATGTATGTGTCTGATATTTGAGTGATGTGTGTGCTGTATGTGTCTGATATGTGAGTGATGTGTGTGCTGTATGTGTCTGATATGTGAGCAGTGCCTGTGC
Organism: Ranitomeya imitator; assembly: GCF_032444005.1. Taxonomy (NCBI): domain Eukaryota; kingdom Metazoa; phylum Chordata; class Amphibia; order Anura; family Dendrobatidae; genus Ranitomeya; species Ranitomeya imitator. Next base: position 395,301,795 of record NC_091287.1, on the reverse strand, counting down.
TGTATGTGATATGTGAGCGGTGTGTGTGCTGTATGTGTCTGATTTGTAAGTGATGTGTGTGCTGTATGTGTCTGTTATGTGAGCAGTGCCCGTGCTGTATGTGTCTGATATGTGCGTGATGTGTGTGCTGTATGTGTCTGATATGTGAGTGGTGTGTGCTGTATGTGTCTCTTATGTGAGCAGTGCATGTGCTGTATGTGATATGTGAGTGGTGTGTGTGCTGTATGTGTCTGATTTGTAAGTGATGTGTGTGCTGTATGTGTCTGTTATGTGAGCAGTGCCCATGCTGTATGTGTCTGATATGTGAGTGATGTGTGTGCTGTATGTGTCTGATATGTGAGTGATGTGTGTGCTGTATGTGTCTGTTATGTGAGCAGTGCATGTGCTGTATGTGATATGTGAGTGGTGTGTGTGCTGTATGTGTCTGATTTGTAAGTGATGTGTGTGCTGTATGTGTCTGTTATGTGAGCAGTGCCCATGCTGTATGTGTCTGATATGTGAGTGATGTGTGTGCTGTATGTGTCTGATATGTGAGTGATGTGTGTGCTGTATGTGTCTGTTATGTGAGCAGTGCATGTGCTGTATGTGATATGTGAGTGGTGTGTGTGCTGCATGTGTCTGATTTGTAAGTGATGTGTGTGCTGCATATGTCTGTTGTGTGAGCAGTGCCTGTGCTGTATGTGTCTGTTATGTGAGTGATGTGTGTGCTGTATGTGTCTGATATGTGAGTGATGTGTGTGCTGTATGCAGGGCCCGCATCCGCACCCGGGCAAGTGCCGGGGGCCTTTAGCAGGCAGGGTGCCCACTCGCCGTCCGGGACACTGGCGCGCTATAGTGCCGGCCCCCGCAAGTGGACCCCCCGCCTGCTCCGGGCCCTGGCACTTGCGACACTTACCTCTCCCAGTTCTAGCACTGCAGTGTCTTCCATCCTCTGACTCTGACGTTCAGTTCGGAGGGTGCAATGACGTCACCAGTGCGCGCCCTCTGCCTGAGCAGTCGCAGCACAGAGAGCAGGAAGACGCCGACGGTCAGGAGTCCACAGCAGAGCAGCATCAAGCAACGAGAGGTGAGTATTTCATTTTTTTTATATATTTTGAGCAATATATGGGGCTAATTCTATATGGAGTATCTTATGGGGCCAATAATATAGGGAGCATCTTATGAAGCCAATTCTATAGGGAGCATTATATGAGGCCATTTTAATATGGAGCATCTTATGGGGCCAATTTAATATGGAGCATCTTATGGGGCCAATTCAATATGGGGCAGTATATGGGGCCAATTACATATGGAGCAGTATATGGGGCCAATAATATATGAAGCATCTTATGGGACTAATTATATATGGAGCATTATATGGGGCTCATTATACATGGAGCATCTTATGGGGCCAATTATTTTTGGAGCATTATATGGGACCCATTCTGTAAGGAGCATCATATGGGGCCCATTCTGTATGGAGCAATATATGGGACTCAGTATACTGTATGGGGCCGATCATATACTGTATGGAGCATTATATGAGGCCCATTGTATATGGAGCAATAGATGGGGGCCATCATATACTGTATGGAGAATTATATATGGCTCACTATACTGTATGGAGCATTATATGGGGTCAATTCCGTATGGAGCAATATATGCGGCTCATTCTGTATGGAGCACTCTGTGGTGCACATTATACTGTACGGAGCATTCTATGAGGCTCATTATTCTGTATGGAGCATAATATTGGGCTCATTATTCTGTTTGGAGCAATATATGAGGCTCATTATTCTGTATAGAGGACTATGTGGTGCCAATTATACTGCATGCAGCACTATATGCGGCCATTATACTGTATGGGGAAATATATGGGGCTCATTATTTTGTTTGGAGCAATATATGGGGCTCATTATTCTGTATAGAGGACTATACTGTCCAGTTTCTAAGCTAATGTAGAATGCACAATAGATATCACTCATGTAATGTAAGAAGTAAGTGAAATCTTTGGCATTATACTATACCTATATTTCTCTGCCGTGTCCGTGCATTATGAATTGTGGTATGTGTTAAAGGGGCCCACCGGGACTCTTTTGCCCAGGGCCCATGAAAACCTGGAGCCGGCCCTGGGTGTATGTTTCTGTTATGCGAGCAGTGTGAGTGCTGTATGTGTCTGATATGTGATTGATGTGTGTGCTGTATGTGTCTGATATGTAAGTGATGTTTGTGCTGTATGTGTCTGATATGTGAGTGATGTGTGTGCTGTATGTGTCTGATATGTGAGCAGTGCCTGTGCTGTATGTGTCTGATATGTGAGTAATGTGTGTGCTGTATGGGTGTTGTGAATTCCGCTCTTGGGCTCCCTCCGGTGGTTGTAAGTAGCATTTTTGTGAGTTCTGCTCTTTGGCTCCCTCTTGTGGTTTTGAGTGGTATGGCTGCTTCTTGGATTTAGCTTCAGCAGCTGTTTTCACTGATCGTCTTTCTGGCTCGGCTATATTAGTCTGGCCTTATCCCTCATTCAATGCCAGTTGTCAATTGTTCCTGCCTGGAGTCATTGCTCTTAGGACTTTCCTGACACTCTGACCAGTTCATCAAAGCTAAGTCCTTGCTTGTCCTTTTGCGGTTCTCTTGTTGTGGACTTGTTGTTCAGCACTTTCTTTGTTTTTGTTCATTTGTCCAGCTTTTCAGTATGGATCTATTCAGCTAAGCTGGAAGCTCTGGGCAGCAGAGTTTGCCCTCCACACCTTTAGTCAGGTGTGGAGATTTTTGCATTTCTCTGCGGTGGACTTTTTCTAGTTTTTATTACTGACCGCACAGCGTTCTGTCCTGTACTATTTTCTATCTAGCTAGAAGTGGCCTCCTGTGCTAAATCTTGTTTCATACTACGTATGTCATTTCCTTCTCCTCTCAGTCATTATTTGTGGGGGGCTAATCTATCCTTTGGGGATTTTCTCTGAGGCAAGATAGTTTTCCTGCTTCTATCTTTAGGAGTAGTTAGCTCTTAGGCTGTGAAGAGATGCCTAGGCAGAGTTAGGAGCATTCCACGGCTGCTTCTAGTGTTGTGTTGAGCTTAGGGACTGCGGTCAGTATAGTTGCCACCTGCTCAGAGCTAGACGCATGTCGCTCCTTAATCACCAGATCATAACAGTACAACTAGCCAAAAATGAGCTGAATGCCTCTCAAAAGAAGGAAGAGAAAAAGAGTTCTGAGCCATTTTTTTTTCTTTAGTTTGTTTTGTCTTTTTCCTTCCTCTTGATCTCTGGGTGATTCGGGATTTGGATGCAGGCATGGATGTTCAGGGTTTGTTTTCTCGTGTGGATCAGCTTGCTGCAAGAGTACAGAGTATTCAAGATTATGTGGTTCAGACTCCGGCCTTAGAGCCTAGAATTCCTACTCCAGATTTGTTTTACGGGGATAGATCTAAGTTTTTGAACTTTAAAAATAACTGCAAATTGTTTTTTGCTCTGAAACCCGGTTCCTCTGGTGACCCCATTCAGCAAGTAAAAATAGTTATTTCTCTACTGCATGGCGACCCTCAGGACTGGGCATTCTCACTTGAGTCAGGGAATCCGGCATTGCTTAATGTAGATGCATTTTTTCAATCGCTCGGATTATTGTATGACGAACCTAACTCTGTAGAGCATGCTGAGAAAACACTGTTGGCCCTGTATCAGGGTCAGGAAGCGGCAGAATTATACTGCCAGAAATTTAGAAAATGGTCTGTGCTCACTAAATGGAATGAGGATGCTCTGGCAGCAATTTTCAGAAAGGGTCTTTCTGAAGCCCTTAAAGATGTAATGGTGGGGTTTCCCACACCTGTTGGTTTGAGCGAATCTATGTCTCTGGCCATTCAGATTGATCGGCGCCTGCGCGAACGCAAAGTGGTGCACCATATGGCAGTGTCCTCTGAGCAAAGTCCTGAGCCCATGCAATGTGATAGGATTTTGACTAGAGCGGAACAGAGGGGATACAGATGTCAGAATGGGCTGTGTTTTTTCTGTGTTGATTCTGCTCATACTATTTCTGATTGCCCTAAGCGTATAAAGAGGGTCGCTAGATCTGTTACCATTAGTACTGTGCAGACTAAGTTTCTCCTGTCTGTGACCCTGATTTGCTCATCATCATCTTTTTCTGTCATGGCATTTGTGGATTCAGGCGCTGCTCTGAACTTAATGGACTTAGAATTCGCTAGGCACTGTGGTTTTTCTTTGCAGCCTTTGTAGAGTCCCATACCCTTGAGGGGTATTGAGGCTACACCATTGGCCAAGAATAAACCTCAGTACTGGACGCAGATGACTATGTACACGGCTCCTGCACATCAGGAAGATTGCCGTTTTCTGGTGTTGCATAATTTACATGATGTTGTTGTACTGGGTTTTCCATGGTTACAAGTACACAATCCAGTGCTGGATTGGAAATCAATATCTGTGACTAGTTGGGGTTGTCAAGGGGTACATAGTGACGTTCCTTTGATGTCAATTTCCTCTTCCCCCTCTTTTGATGTTCCTGAATTTTTGTTAGATTTCCAGGATGTATTCGATGAGCCCAAGTCCAGTTCCCTTCCTCCACATAGGGACTGTGATTGTGCTATTGACTTGATTCCTGGCTGTAAGTTCCCTAAGGGCCGACTTTTCAACCTGTCTGTGCCAGAGCATGCCGCCATGCGGAGCTATGTTAAGGAGTCTCTAGAGAAGGGGCATATTCGGCCGTCTTCGTCACCATTGGGAGCGGGATTCTTTTTTGTTGCCAAGAAGGATGGCTCCTTAAGACCCTGTATTGATTATCGCCTTCTTAATAAGATCACGGTCAAATTCCAATACCCTTTACCTTTGCTCTCTGATTTGTTTGCTAGGATTAAGGGGGCCAGTTGGTTTACCAAGATTGACCTTCGAGGGGCATATAATCTTGTTCGTATTAAACAGGGTGACGAATGGAAAACTGCATTTAATACGCCCGAAGGCCATTTTGAATACCTTGTGATGCCATTTGGGCTCTCTAATGCTCCATCTGTGTTCCAGTCTTTCATGCATGATATTTTCCGCAATTATCTTGACAAATTCTTGATTGTGTATTTGGATGATATTTTGATTTTTTTCCGATGATTGGGAGTCTCATGTGAAGCAGGTCAGGATGGTATTCCAGATCCTTCGTGATAATGCTCTATTTGTGAAGGGGTCTAAGTGCCTATTTGGAGTTCAGAAGGTCTCTTTTTGGGGGTTTATTTTTTCTCCTGCGTCTATAGAAATGGATCCTGTTAAGGTCCAAGCCATTCATGACTGGATTCAACCCACATCTGTGAAGAGTCTTCAGAAATTTTTGGGCTTTGCTAATTTTTTTCGCCGTTTCATTGCCAACTTCACTAGTGTAGTTAGACCACTGACCGATTTGACGAAGAAAGGCGCTGATGTGACTAATTGGTCCTCTGAGGCAGTTGAGTCCTTTCAGGAGCTTAAACGCCGATTTACTTCTGCCCCTGTGTTGCGTCAACCGGAGGTTTCTCTTCCTTTTCAGGTTGAGGTTGACGCTTCTGAGATTGGGGCTGGGGCCGTTTTGTCACAGAGGAATTCTGATGGTTCCTTGATGAAGCCATGTGCCTTCTTTTCCCGAAAGTTTTCGCCTGCGGAACGCAATTATGATGTCGGCAATCGGGAGTTGTTGGCTATGAAGTGGGCATTTGAGGAGTGGCGACATTGGCTTGAGGGAGCCAAGCACCGCATTGTGGTCTTGACCGATCATAAGAATTTGATTTACCTTGAGTCGGCCAAGCGGCTGAACCCTAGACAGGCTCGGTGGTCCCTGTTTTTCTCCCGTTTTGATTTTGTGGTCTCATATCTTCCACGATCTAAGAATGTTAAGGCGGATGCCCTCTCTAGGAGTTTTTTGCCGGATTCTCCTTGAGCCGGTTGGCATTCTTAAGGAAGGGGTGATTCTTTCTGCCATCTCCCCTGATTTGCGGCGGGTGCTTCAGGAATTTCAGGCTGATAGGCCTGACCGCTGTCCTGTGAGGAAGCTGTTTGTTCCTGATAGATGGACAAGTAAGGTAATTTCTGAGGTTCATTGTTCAGTGTTGGCTGGTCATCCTGGGATTTTTGGTACCAGAGATTTGGTTGCTAGGTCCTTTTGGTGGCCTTTCTTGTCGCGCAATGTCCGTGCTTTTGTGCAGTCCTGTGGGACTTGCGCCTGAGCCAAGCCTTGCTGTTCCCGCGCTAGTGGGTTGCTTTTGCCTTTGCCCGTCCCGGAGAGGCCTTGGACGCATATTTCCATGGATTTTTTTTCGGATCTTCCTGTGTCCCAGAGGATGTCTGTTATCTGTGTGGTTTGTGACCGGTTCTCTAAAATGGTCCATTTGGTACCTTTGTGTTGTGAATTCTGTTGTCAAGCTCCCTCCTGTGGTCATGAATGGTACTTCGGCTGCGGCTTCTGAGTTTCCTTCCACAGGTGACGAGGTTAATTCGTTAGCTGGCTGCTCTATTTAACTCCACTTAGATCATTGCTCCATGCCACCTGTCAATGTTCCAGTATTGGTCTAGTTCTCTCCTGGATCGTTCTTGTGACCTGTCTTCCCAGCAGAAGCTAAGTTCCTGCTTGTTTTTCTTTGTTTGCTATTTTTTCTGTCCAGCTTGCTATTTTGATTTTTGTCTTGCTTGCTGGAAGCTCTGGGACGCAGAGGGAGCGCCCCCGCACCGTGAGTTGGTGTGGAGGGTCTTTGCGCCCTCTGCGTGGTCTTTTTGTAGTTTTTTGTGCTGACCGCAAAGTTACCTTTCCTATCCTCAGTCTGTTCAGTAAGTCGGGCCTCACTTTGCTAAATCTATTTCATCTCTGTGTTTGTATTTTCATCTTTACTCACAGTCATTATATGTGGGGGGCTGCCTTTTCCTTTGGGGAATTTCTCTGAGGCAAGGTAGGCTTTATTTTTCTATCTTTAGGGCTTTCTAGTTCCTTAGGCTGTGCCGAGTTGCATAGGGAGCGTTAGGAGCAATTCACGGCTATTTCTAGTGTGTGTGATAGGATTAGGGATTGCGGTCAGCAGAGTTCCCACATCTCAGAGCTCGTCCTATATTATTTGTAACTATCAGGTCATTCCGTGTGCTCTTAACCACCAGGTCCATTATTGTCCTTACCACCAGGTCATAACAGTACAGGTGGGCAAAAGTATTAATGCATCTCAATAGAGGGATAAGAGAAGTTCTGAGACCATTTTTTTTCTTTGCAGTGTGTTTTGTCTCTCTTTTCCCCTTTACCTCTGGGTGGTTCAGGATACAGGTGTAGATATGGACATTCAAGGTCTGTCCTCTTGTGTGAATAATCTCACTGCAAGGGTACAAAACATTCAAGATTTTGTGGTTCAGAATCCGATGTTAGAGCCTAGGATTCCAATTCCTGATTTGTTTTTTGGGGATGATCTAAGTTTCTGAATTTCAAAAATAATTGTAAATTGTTTCTTGCTTTGAAACCTCGCTCCTCAGGTGACCCTGTTCAACAAGTGAAAATCATTATTTCTTTGTTACGGGGCGACCCTCAAGACTGGGCATTTTTCCTTGCGCCAGGAGATCCGGCATTGCGTGATGTTGATGCGTTTTTTCTGGTGCTCGGATTGCTTTATGATGAACCAAATTCAGTGGATCAGGCAGAGAAAATCTTGCTGGCTCTGTGTCAGGGTCAGGATGAGGTAGAGATATATTGTCAGAAGTTTAGGAAGTGGTCTGTACTCACTCAGTGGAATGAATGTGCCCTGGCAGCAATTTTCAGAAAGGGTCTCTCTGAAGCCCTTAAGGATGTCATGGTGGCATTTCCCATGCCTGCTGGTGTGAATGAGTCTATGTCTTTGGCCATTCAGATCGATCGACGCTTGCGTGAGCGTAAAGCTGTGCACCATTTGGCGGTATTATCTGAGCATAGACCTGAGCCTATGCAATGTGATAGGACTTTGACCAGAGCTGAATGGCAAGAACACAGACGTCGGAATGGGCTGTGTTTTTACTGTGGTGATTCCACTCATGCTATCTCCGATTGTCCTAAACGCACTAAGCGTTTCGCTAGGTCTGCCACCATTGGTACGGTACAGTCGAAATTTCTTTTCTCCGTTTCTCTGATTTGCTCTTTGTCATCCTATTCTGTTATGGCATTTGTGGGTTCAGGCGCTGCCCTGAATTTGATGGACTTGGAGTTTGCCAGGCGCTGTGGTTTTTTCTTGGAGCCCTTGCAGTATCCTATTCCATTGAGAGGAATTGATGCTACGCCTTTGGCCAAGAATAAGCCTCAGTACTGGACCCAATTGACCATGTGCATGGCTCCTGCACATCAGGAGGATATTCGCTTTTTGGTGTTGCATATTCTGCATGATGTGGTCGTTTTGGGGTTGCCATGGCTACAGGTCCATAATCCAGTATTGGATTGGAAATCAATGTCAGTGTCCAGCTGGGGTTGTCAGGGGGTATATGGTGATGTTCCATTTTTGTCTATTTTGTCATCCACCCCTTCTGAAGTCCCGGAGTTTTTGTCAGATTACAGGGATGTATTTGATGAGCCCAAATCCAGTGCCCTACCTCCTCATAGGGATTGCGATTGTGCTATCAATTTGATTCCTGGTAGTAAGTTTCCTAAGGGCCGACTGTTCAATTTATCTGTGCCAGAGCACGCCGCTATGCGGAGTTATGTAAAGGAATCCTTGGAGAAGGGTCATATTCGCCCGTCGTCGTCACCATTGGGAGCAGGGTTCTTATTTGTGGCCAAGAAGGATGGTTCTTTGAGACCTTGTATTGATTACCGCCTTCTAAATAAGATCACAGTCAAATTTCAGTATCCTTTGCCGCTGCTGTCTGATTTATTTGCTCGGATTAAGTGGCTTGTTGGTTCACCAAGATAGATCTTCGTGGTGCGTATAATCTTGTGCGTATTAAACAGGGCGATGAATGGAAAACAGCATTTAATACACCCGAGGGCCATTTTGAGTACCTGGTTATGCCATTCGGGCTTTCCAATGCTCCATCAGTATTTCAGTCCTTTATGCATGACATCTTCCGAGAGTACCTAGATAAATTCCTGATTGTATATTTGGATGATATTTTGGTCTTTTCGGATGATTGGGAGTCTCACGTGAAGCAGGTCAGAATGGTGTTCCAGGTCCTTCGTGCGAATTCTTTGTTTGTGAAGGGGTCAAAGTGTCTCTTTGGAGTTCAGAAGGTTTCATTTTTGGGTTTCATTTTTTCCCCTTCTACTATCGAGATGGACCCTGTTAAAGTCCAGGCCATTTATGATTGGACTCAGCCGATATCTGTGAAGAGTCTGCAAAAGTTCCTGGGCTTCGCTAATTTTTATCGTCGCTTCATCAGTAATTTTTCTAGTGTTGCTAAACCGTTGACTGATTTGACCAAGATAGGTGCTGATGTGGTCAATTGGTCTTCTGCGGCTGTGGAAGCTTTTCAGGAGTTGAAGCGGCGTTTTTCTTCTGCCCCTGTGTTGTGCCAGCCAGATGTTTCGGTCCCGTTTCAGGTCGAGGTTGATGTTTCTGAGATTGGAGCAGGGGCTGTTTTGTCGCAAAGAAGTTCTGATGGCTCGGTGATGAAACCATGTGCCTTCTTTTCTAGAAAGTTTTCGCCTGCTGAGCGCAATTATGATGTTGGCAATCGAGAGTTGTTGGCCATGAAGTGGGCATTCGAGGAGTGGCGTCATTGGCTGGAAGGAGCCAAGCATCGCGTGGTGGTCTTGACGGATCACAAGAATTTGACTTATCTCGAGTCTGCCAAACGGTTGAATCCTAGACAGGCTCGTTGGTCGCTATTTTTCTCCCGCTTTGATTTTGTGGTTTCGTACCTTCCAGGCTCTAAGAATGTGAAGGCTGATGCCCTGTCAAGGAGTTTTGTGCCCGACTCTCCGGGTGTTCCTGAGCCGGCGGGTATTCTCAAAGAGGGGGTAATTTTGTCTGCCATCTCCCCTGATTTGCGGCGGGTGCTGCAAAAATTTCAGGCTGATAGACCTGACCGTTGCCCAGCGGAGAAACTGTTTGTCCCTGATAGATGGACTAGTAGAGTTATCTCTGAGATTCATTGTTCAGTGTTGGCTGGGCATCCTGGAATCTTTGGTACCAGAGATTTGGTGGCTAGATCCTTCTGGTGGCCGTCTTTGTCGCGGGATGGGCTAAGCCCTGCTGTTCTCGTGCCAGTGGGTTGCTTTTGCCCTTGCCGGTCCCGAAGAGGCCCTGGACGCATATTTCTATGGATTTTATTTCGGATCTCCCCGTCTCTCAAAAGATGTCGGTCATTTGGGTGGTTTGTGATCGCTTCTCTAAGATGGTCCATTTGGTACCTTTGTCTAAATTGCCTTCCTCCTCTGATTTAGTGCCATTATTTTTCCAGCATGTGGTTCGTTTACATGGTATCCCGGAGAACATCGTTTCTGACAGAGGTACCCAGTTTGTTTCAAGGTTTTGGCGATCCTTTTGTGCTAGGATGGGCATTGATTTGTCTTTTTCCTCGGCTTTCCATCCTCAGACAAATGGCCAAACCGAACGAACTAATCAAACTTTGGAAACATATCTGAGATGCTTTGTTTCTGCTGATCAGGATGATTGGATGTCCTTTTTGCCGTTGGCTGAGTTCGCCCTTAAAGGGAACCTGTCACCCCGTTTTTTGAGATTGAGCTATAAATACTGTTAAATAGGGCCTGCGCTGTGTGTTCCTATAGTGTATGTAGTGTACCCCGATTCCCCATGTATGCTGAGAAATAACTTACCAAAGTCGCCGTTTTCGCCTGTCAATCAGGCTGGTCAGGTCGGGAGGGCGTGGTGACATCGCTGGTTCTTCCTCAGCTTTACGTTGGTGGCGTAGTGGCGTAGTGGTGAAGACACAGCGCGCGATCTGCTCTGTCATCCCTTTCGTCGGTGGGGGCGGCCATCTTCCTGGGGCCGCGCGTGCGCAGATCGAGTGCTCTGCTGCACGGGGCTTCAGGAAAATGGCCGCGGGACGCCGCGCGTGCGCATTAGAGATCGCGGCGGCCATTTTCCCAAAGCCGAGATGCAAACTCGGCTTTGGGAAAATGGCCGCCGCGATCTCTAATGCGCACGCGCGGCATCCCGCGGCCATTTTCCTGAAGCCCCGTGCAGCAGAGCACTCGATCTGCGCACGCGCGGCCCCAGGAAGATGGCCGCCCCCACCGACGAAAGGGATGACAGCGCAGATCGCGCGCTGTGTCTTCACCACTACGCCACTACGCCACCAACGTAAAGCTGAGGAAGAACCAGCGATGTCACCACGCCCTCCCGACCTGACCAGCCTGATTGACAGGCGAAAACGGCGACTTTGGTAAGTTATTTCTCAGCATACATGGGGAATCGGGGTACACTACATACACTATAGGAACACACAGCGCAGGCCCTATTTAACAGTATTTATAGCTCAATCTCAAAAAACGGGGTGACAGGTTCCCTTTAATAATCGGGCCAGCTCGGCTACTTTGGTTTCACCGTTTTTCTGCAATTCTGGTTTCCATCCTCGTTTCTCTTCAGGGCAGGTTGAGTCTTCAGACTGTCCTGGTGTAGATACTGTGGTGGATAGGTTGCAGCAGATTTGGACTCATGTGGTGGACAATTTGACATTGTCCCAGGAGAAGGCTCAACGTTTCGCTAACCGCCGGCGCTGTGTGGGTCCCCGACTTCGTGTTGGGGATTTGGTTTGGTTGTCGTCTCATTATGTTCCTATGAAGGTTTCCTCTCCTAAGTTTAAGCCTCGTTTCATTGGTCCATATAAGATTTCTGAGGTTATCAATCCTGTGTCATTTCGTTTGGCCCTTCCTGCTTCTTTTGCCATCCATAATGTGTTCCATAGGTCGTTATTGCGGAGATACGTGGTTCCATCCGTTGATCCTCCTGCCCCGGTGTTAGTTGAGGGGGAGTTGGAGTATGTGGTGGAGAAGATTTTGGATTCTCGTGTTTCGAGACGGAAACTCCAGTACCTGGTCAAGTGGAAGGGTTATGGTCAGGAAGATAATTCCTGGGTTTTTGCCTCTGATGTTCATGCTGCCGATCTTGTTCGTGCCTTTCATTTGGCTCATCCTGGTCGGCCTGGGGGCTCTGGTGAGGGTTCGGTGACCCCTCCTCAAGGGGGGGGGGGGTACTGTTGTGAATTCTGTTGTCGGGCTCCCTCCTGTGGTCATGAATGGTACTTCAGCTGGTTCTGTCCATGGACTTCCTCTGGTGGGTGTTTCTGAGTTTCACAGGTGACGAGGTTAATTCGTTGGCTGCTGCTCTATTTAACTCCACTTAGATCTTTGCTCCATGCCACCTGTCAATGTTCCAGTATTGGTCTGTTCACTCCTGGATCGTTCGTGTGACCTGTCTTCCCATCAGAAGCTAAGTTCCAGCTTGTATTTCTTTGGTTTGCTATTTTTCTGTCCAGCTTGCTATTTAATTTGTTGTCTTGCTTGCTGGAAGCTCTGGGACGCAGAGGGAGCGCCTCCGAACCGTGAGTCGGTGCGGAGGGTCTTTTTGCGCCCTCTGCGTGGTCTTTTTGTAGGTTTTTGTGCTGACCGCAAAGTAAGCTTTCCTATCCTCGGTCTGTTCAGTAAGTCGGGCCTCACTTTGCTAAATCTATTTCATCTCTGTGTTTGTATTTTCATCTTTACTCACAGTCATTATATGTGGGGGGCTGCCTTTTCCTTTGGGGTATTTCTCTGAGGCAAGGTAGGCTTTATTTTTCTATCTTCAGGGCTAGCTAGTTTCTTAGGCTGTGCCGAGTTGCATAGGGAGCGTTAGGCACAACCCACGGCTATTTCTAGTGTGTTTGATAGGTTTAGGGATTGCGGTCAGCAGAGTTCCCATGTCCCAGAGCTCGTCCTTATCAGGTCATTCCGTGTGCTCTTAATCACCAGGTCCATTATTGTCCTGACCACCAGGTCATAACAGCCGCCATCTTCAAAATGGCGGGCGCATGCGCAGTGCGCCCGCCGGCCGGCACCGGGAGAATCTTTGGGGTCTCGGCTACCACCGGCAGGTAGCCGAGACCCCAAAGAGCATGATCGGGGTCGGTTTTACCGACCCCTGTTTTGCGATCGCCGGTAATTAATTGTTTACCGGCGACCGCAAAAAAAAAAAATCAAAGTGTAATTCTCTGTCCTCTGATGTGATCGTACATCAGAGGACAGAGAAATAGGGGGATTCGGGGACCCTATCATACTCACCTGTGTCCCTGGGTCCTCCTGCTGCTCCTCCTGGCCGCCGGCAAAAGAAAATGGCGGGCGCATGCGCAGTGCGCCCGCCATCTGTCTCCATCTGCCGGCCGGCAGGAGAACAGCAGTTGGGGCTAAAATTAGGGTTAGGGCTAGGGTTAGGGCTAGGGTTTGTTAGGACTGGCGGAACGCACGAAGACAGAAGATAAAGGTGCGTTCGCAGTCCGGGGTCCACCGTGCAGGTGAGAACCTGCTGCTAGCAATTAGCAGACAATATGGCGGTACACTAAAGTATACACGCGTGGGTTAAACCTCACCCAGCGTGAAGAAAGCGATCCTGTTAATTCACAGGACCGCAGTACCGGACTAGTGCGCGAGCAAGTGGTCAGCGGACTTAACCCCAGAAGGGATTGGAGCCCGATTAGACCCTTGCTGGCGTAACACCGCAACTGGGTGTGTAGAGAACCTTAAGCAATCTATGTGCACAAGAGTGCGAGCGATGCCGCACTAACGGACGCCACTAACCACCCAGACTCGGGTATGGAAAGCGCAAGGCAGGCGCACGGCGCCGTACTGGCAGGCACAGCTACAGGACGCTGTGATGTGTGTTAGTGCTGTAGGCTAAGTCGGGCGCTAGGTAGCAGCCATACACCTTCCGCGAACAGACATTCAATAGGGTAGGGGTTTCCAAGGACGACTTGCACTCACAACATACACACATAAGCAATTGTAAGACAATACTAGCGCATGGCCGTGCGGTCATGCGCAGTTTATATAGCAGCAGCACAGGAAGTGGCCACAGCACTTTTGCCCTTCTAGGACCTGCCAAGAGGACCAATGGAATGTGCTGCAGAGCCTGAGCACATGACCCTCGATCTCCAACGGGAGACCTTACGCTGGGCATGCTCAGTACATGCAGACAAGGACTTAGTCCCAGAGAAGTCCGCTCGTTGCTGACCAGCACTGACTTTAAAGGCAGAGACTGGAGAAGCAGCACTAACTCTCAGAACAGAGTGAGAATGAGCAAGACGCTGGGACCGACGTCCTTGCTGAGCAGGCTCCACTGCGGCTGGACAAGAATGGGAGACCGCAGCGGAAGTGGCTCGAGATTCCCCCTGTGCAGAAGCGGGAACTCGACCCCTAACATTACCCCCCCTCCTAGGGCCCCCCCCTCCTTGGGCCTCGCTACGTTCGAAGGCAGCAATGAGCTGCGGAGCCCGAATGTGCTCAACAGGCTCCCAGGACCTGTCCTCGGGGCCATAACCCTTCCAGTCCACCAAATAAAATTTTTTACCACGCACCACCTTGCACCCCAAAATAGCGTTCACCTCATAATCGTCCGTAGACGAACCCGATGTCCCAGCAGATGACTCGGAAAAGCGGGACATATACACGGGTTTCAAGAGGGACACATGAAAGGTGTCGGTGATACCCAGGCGTGGCGGAAGGGCCAAACGATAGACCACAGGATTAACCTGCTCGAGGACCTTGAATGGACCCAAGTAGCGAGGAGCAAACTTAGTGGACTCAACTCGCAGCCTGATGTTACGGGCGGAGAGCCACACCAAGTCGCCAGGAGCAAAGGTCGGGGCGGGGCGCCGATGAGCATCAGCGGAGGACCTCATTCTCTCCTTAGAGGCCCGAATGGCATCCTGAGTGCGGTCCCAAATATCCCGTGCCTCCACAGCCCAGTCTGCCACCCTGGAGTCGGCGGAAGACACGGGCATAGGCACAGGTACCCGTGGATGCTGACCATAGTTGAGGAGGAATGGGGTTTGTCCAGTGGAGTCGGCAACGGCGTTGTTCAGTGCAAACTCTGCCCATGATAGCAAGGATGCCCAGTCATCCTGCCTGGCTGAAACAAAATGTCGCAGGTATGTGACCAAGGTCTGGTTGGCCCTCTCTACCAACCCATTCGTCTCGGGATGATAAGCGGAAGAGAGATTCAACTCAATACTGAGAAGACGACAGAGCTCTCTCCAGAACCGAGACGCAAACTGGGGACCCCGGTCACTGACAATTTTGTCTGGCATACCATGTAGGCGGAAGATATGTCTGATGAACAACGCTGCCAAGGCCCGTGCAGAAGGTAACCACGGCAGCGGCACCAAATGCACCATTTTTGAGAAATGATCGGTGATGACCCAAATGATGGTACAGCCGCGGGACTTGGGCAAACCCACAACAAAGTCCATCCCGACCATCTCCCAGGGCCTATCTGCCACCGGCAAGGGATAGAGCAAACCAGCTGGCCTTTGACACGGAGATTTATTTTTGGCGCAGGAGACACACGCCAGAACATAATCCCTGACATCCCGGACCATATGCGGCCACCAGTACGTCCTCGCCAGTAGCTCAGATGTCCTCTTTGTCCCAAAGTGTCCACCCACCCTGGACGAATGAGCCCAAGAGAGAACCTCCGGTCGCAAATTAATGGGCACAAAAGTCTTGCCCGGAGGCACAGACTCTAGCGAAACCGGCGCCACGGTTCTCAGGCTCTCGGAAGGGACAATAAGCCGAGGCTCCTCTTCCTCCTCCTCAGTTGACATAAGGGAGCGAGAGAGAGCGTCAGCACGGATATTCTTCTCCCCGGCGAGATAATGAAGGGAAAAGTGGAACCGGGAGAAGAACAGGGACCATCTGGCCTGGCGAGAATTTAGCCGCTGGGCTGTCTGCAAATAGACCAAATTTTTGTGGTCCGTGTAAACTTGGAAGGGAAACCGCGCACCTTCCAGAAGGTGTCTCCACTCCGAAAAGGCCAACTTCATTGCTAGCAACTCCCTGTCCCCGATGGAGTAGTTCCTCTCCGCTGGCGTGAAGGTCTTGGAGAAGAAGAAGCATGGATGCTTCCGACCTTGAGCATCCTTTTGGTAGAGGACTGCTCCAGCACCAACGGACGAGGCATCCACCTCCAGTAGGAATGGCTTATCCACATCGGGACGATGTAAGATGGGAGCGCTAGCAAAGTGGGACTTAATAGAAGTGAAGGCCTTGGAGACCTCTTCCGACCACAATTTGGGATTCGCTCCCTTCTTGGTGAGGGCTACCAAGGGAGCCACCAGAGTTGAGAAGTGGGGAATGAACTGGCGGTAATAGTTTATGAACCCCATAAAGCGCTGCACCGCTTTAAGAGAATGGGGCTCTTGCCAGTCCATCACAGCCTGTAGTTTGGCAGGATCCATAGCCAATCCCTGGGCGGAGATGATATAGCCCAGGAAAGGTAAGGACTCCTGCTCAAACACACACTTCTCCAACTTTGCGTAAAGAGAGTTTGCCCGTAGGAGGTCGAAGACTCTGCCAACATCTCTCCGGTGGGAGTCAATATCTGGAGAAAAGATGAGAATATCATCCAGATAGACTACAACCGAGGTGGAAAGCATATCCCGGAAGATGTCGTTGACAAAGTCTTGAAAAACGGCAGGTGCATTACAGAGCCCGAAGGGCATCACCAGATACTCATAGTGCCCATCTCTGGTGTTAAATGCCGTTTTCCACTCGTCCCCCTCACGGATGCGAATCAGGTTGTAAGCACCCCGCAGATCTAGTTTCGTAAACACTCTAGCTCCCCGAAGCCTATCGAAAAGCTCAGATATCAACGGCAAAGGGTACTTGTTCTTAACTGTGATAGCATTAAGACCCCTGTAGTCTATGCATGGACGTAGTTCTCCATTCTTCTTCTGCACGAAGAAGAACCCTGCCCCAGCAGGTGACACTGACTTCCTAATGAACCCTCTTGCCAGATTCTCTTGTATGTACTGAGACATTGCCTCCGTTTCCGGGAGAGATAATGGATAGACTCGACCCCGGGGAGGCTCAGCACCAGGCAAGAGATCGATAGGACAGTCATAGGGGCGATGGGGCGGAAGGGTCTCCGCCGCCTTCTTGGAGAACACGTCCGCATAAGACCAATATTGCTTGGGGAGAGAGGATAGATCTGCGGGTACCTCAGTAGTAGCAACCTGAACGCACTCTCGGTGACACCTACCCCCACATGATTCACCCCATCCCAGAATTCTGCCTGAGGACCACTCGATGTGAGGAGAGTGGTACCGTAGCCAAGGTATCCCCAACAGGACCTCATCAATACCCTCAGGAATGACGAGCAGAGAAATAATCTCCTGATGGGATGGCGACAGGAACAGAGTAACAGGGATGGTCTGATGTGTTATCTGTGCGGGGAGTGTCGACCCATTCACCACTCGTACCGTTACTGGTTGGGATAGCATAACCAGGGGTATTGCGTGACGTTGGGCGAAGGCAGAAGACATAAAATTGCCCTCCGCCCCAGAATCCACGCAGAGGTCTACCGAGTGGGAGGATGAGCCAAAGGTAATTGTCCCCTTAAAGGACAATTTGGAGGCAAACGTCGCAGTGTCTAGTGCACCTCCACCTACTACCACTAGACGCTGACGTTTCCTCGACCGCTGATGACATCTGGTGGCAAGATGTCCTGACTGTTGGCAAACCTGGCAACCCTGGAGTGCACGAGCAGTCTGGGACTTAGATCCCGCTCGTGACACCACCTTAGGTTCCTGGAACTCAGGAGCCTGAACTGGAGATTCCAAAGGTTTGGCGAAGGTGGGAGCCAGCCGAAACCTCTGCCTACACTGGGCTCGCTCTAACCTCCGCTCGTGAAAACGGAGGTCAATGCGAGTAGATACTGCTATTAACTCCTCCAGTGTGGCGGGAATCTCCCTAGTGGCCAGAGCGTCCTTAACGTGGTCAGCCAGCCCCCTCCAAAATATTGGGATAAGGGCTTTATCCGACCACTCCAGCTCAGATGCCAGAGTGCGGAAATGGACGGCAAAAAGGCTGACCAAGGATGAGCCCTGAGTCAGTGCCAACAGTTGGAGCGCCGTGTCATGGGTGACACGAGGTCCTAGAAAGACCTGTTTCAGAGTGCTCAGGAATAACGGAGCACTCTGCACCACATGATCGCCACGCTCCCACAGCGGCGTAGCCCACTGCAACGCCCTGTCCGACAATAAGGAAATTATAAAGCCCACCTTAGCCCGCTCTGTAGGGAAACGAGAGACCAGAAGCTCGAGATGTATTGAGCACTGACTCACGAAACCCCTACAGGACTTACTGTCACCAGAAAATTTCTCTGGTAGCGGGAGGCGAGATAGCGTCGGTACAGGAGCGGCAGTGGACAAGGTAGCTGCAGCCACACTTGCAGCCTGAACAGCGACAGCAGTAACATCCACAGCTGAGGTTGAGCGCTCAAAAGCCGCCAACCTTCCCTCCAGCTGCTGGATGTACCGCTGTAAACGCTGATCGTCCGCCATTTTACTAGCCAGACCCGGGCGCTAGTATTATGTTAGGACTGGCGGAACGCACCAAGACAGAAGATAAAGGTGCGTTCGCAGTCCGGGGTCCACCGTGCAGGTGAGAACCTGCTGCTAGCAATTAGCAGACAATATGGCGGTACACTAAAGTATACACGCGTGGGTTAAACCTCACCCAGCATGAAGAAAGCGATCCTGTTAATTCACAGGACCGCAGTACCGCACTAGTGCGCGAGCAAGTGGTCAGCGGACTTAACCCCAGAAGGGATTGGAGCCCGATTAGACCCTTGCTGGCGTAACACCGCAACTGGGTGTGTAGAGAACCTTAAGCAATCTATGTGCACAAGAGTGCGAGCGATGCCGCACTAACGGACGCCACTAACCACCCAGACTCGGGTATGGAAAGCGCAAGGCAGGCGCACGGCGCCGTACTGGCAGGCACAGCTACAGGACGCTGTGATGTGTGTTAGTGCTGTAGGCTAAGTCGGGCGCTAGGTAGCAGCCATACACCTTCCGCGAACAGACATTCAATAGGGTAGGGGTTTCCAAGGACGACTTGCACTCACAACATACACACATAAGCAATTGTAAGACAATACTAGCGCATGGCCGTGCGGTCATGCGCAGTTTATATAGCAGCAGCACAGGAAGTGGCCACAGCACTTTTGCCCTTCTAGGACCTGCCAAGAGGACCAATGGAATGTGCTGCAGAGCCTGAGCACATGACCCTCGATCTCCAACGGGAGACCTTACACTGGGCATGCTCAGTACATGCAGACAAGGACTTAGTCCCAGAGAAGTCCGCTCGTTGCTGACCAGCACTGACTTTAAAGGCAGAGACTGGAGAAGCAGCACTAACTCTCAGAACAGAGTGAGAATGAGCAAGACGCTGGGACCGACGTCCTTGCTGAGCAGGCTCCACTGCGGCTGGACAAGAATGGGAGACCGCAGCGGAAGTGGCTCGAGATTCCCCCTGTGCAGAAGCGGGAACTCGACCCCTAACAGGGTTAGGGCTAGGGCTAGGGTTAGGGTTAGGGCTAGGGCTATGGTTAGGGCTAGGGTTAGGGCTAGGGTTAGGGCTAGAGCTAGGGTTAGGGTTAGGGCTAGGGTTAGGGCTAGGGTTAGGGCTAGGGTTAGGGTTAGGGCTAGGGTTAGGGCTAGGGTTAGAGCTAGGGTTAGGGTTAGGGTTAGGGCTAGGGTTAGGGCTAGGGTTAGGGTTAGGGTTAGGGTTAGGGCTAGGGTTAGGGTTAGGGCTAGGGTTAGGGCTAGGGCTAGGGCTAGGGCTAGGGTTAGGGCTAGGGTTAGGGCTAGGGTTAGGGTTAGGGCTAAGGTTAGGGTTGGGGCTAAATTTAGGGTTAGGGTTGGGGCTAAATTTAGCACTGATCCAGTGCACGATGGACGCGACGTGTGGCCATCCGTCACGATCCGTCGGCAATACAAGTCTATGGGCAAAAAAACGCATCCTGCGGGCACATTTGAAGGATCAGTTTTTTGTCTAAAACTACGGATTGCGACGGATGCCAAACGACGCAAGTGTTAAAGTAGCCTTAGGGTTAGGGTTAGGGTTGGGGCTAAAGTTAGGGTTAGAGTTGGGATTAGGGTTAGGGTTTGGATTAGGGTTGGTATTAGGGTTAGGGTTGGTATTAGGGTTACGCTTGGGATTAGGGTTAGGTTTGAGGTTAGGGTTGAGATTAGGATTAGGGGTGTGTTGGATTTAGGGTTTTGATTAGGGTTATGGTTAGGGTTGACATTAGGGTTGTTTTGGGGTAAGGGTTGTAATTATCGTTAGGGTTAGTGATTAGGATTATGGATCGGGTTGGGATTAGGGTTAGGGGTGTGTTGGGGTTAGGGTTGGAGCTAGAATTGGGGGGTTTCCACTGTTTAGTTACATCAGGGGGTCTCCAAACACGACAGCCAATTTTGCGCTCAAACAGTCAAATGGTGCTCCCTCCGTTCTGAGCTCTGCCATGCGCCTAAACAGTGGGTTACCCCCACATATGGGGCATCAGCGTACTCGGAATAAATAGGACAACAACTTTTGGGGTCCAATTTCTCCTGTTACCCTTGTGAAAATAAAAACTTGGGGGCTAAAATATCTTTTTTGTGAAAAAATTTTTTTTTTTTTATTTTCACGACTCTGCATTCTAAACTTCTGTGAAGCACTTGGGCATTCAAAGTTCTCACCACACATCTAGATAAGTTCCATGGGGGGTCTAGTTTCCAAAATAGGGTCACTTGTGGGGGGTTTCCACTGTTTAGGCACATCAGGGGCTCTCCAAACGCGACATGGCGTCCAATCTCAATTCCAGACAATTCTACATTGAAAAAGTAAAACGGCACTCCTTCTCTTCCAAGCTCTGCAGTGCGCCCAAACAGTGGTTTACCCCCATATATGGGGTATCGACGTACTCAGGAGAAATTGCACTACAACTTTTGTGGTCTAATTTCTCCTGTTACCCTTGTGAAAATAAAAATTTTGGGGCAAAAAGTCATGTTTGTAGAAAAAATGCGATTTTATATTTTCACGGCTCAACGTTATAAACTTCTGTGAAGCACATGGGGGTTCAAAGTGCTCACCACACATCTAGATAAGTTCCTTCAGGGGTCTAGTTTCCAAACTGGTGTTACTTGGGGGGGTTTCCACTGTTTAGGCACATCAGGGGCTCTCCAAACGCGACATGGCGTCCAATCTCAATTCCTGCCAATTCTACATTGAAACAGTAAAACGGTGCTCCGTCACTTCAAAGCTCTGCGGTGCGCCCAAACAGTGATTTACCCTCACATATGGGGTATCGACGTATTCACGAGAAATCGCACAACAACTTTTGTGGTCTAATTTCTCCTGTTACCCTTGTGAAAATAAGAATTTGTGGGTGAAAAGATAATTTTTGTGTAAACAAATGCGATTTTTTATTTTCACGGCTCTACGTTATAAACTTCTGTGAAGCTCTTGGGGGTTCAAAGTGCTCACCACACATCTAGATAAGTTCCTTAAGGGGTCTAGGTTACAAAATGGTGCCATTTGTGGGGGGTTTCCACTGTTTAGGCACATCAGGGGCTCTCTAAACGTGACATGGCGTTCGATCTCAATTCCAGCCAATTCTGCATTGAAAAAGTCAAACGGCGCTCCTTCACTTCCAAGTTCTGCGGTGCGCCCAAACAGTGGTTTACCCCCACATATGGGGTATTGGCGTATTCAGGAGAAATTGCATAACAAAATTTATGGTTACATTTCTGTTTTTATACTTGTGAAAATAAAAAAAATGGTTCTGAATTAAAATGTTTGCAAAAAAAAAGTTAAATGTTCATTTTTTCCTTCCACATTGTTTCAGTTCCTGTGAAGCACGTAAAGGGTTAATAAACTTCTTGAATGTGGTTTTGAGAACCTTGAGGGGTGTAGTTTTTAGAATGGTGTCACACTTGGTTATTTTCTATCATATAGACCCCTCAAAATGACTTCAAATGTGATGTGGTCCCTAAAAAAAAAGTTTTGTAAAAATGAGAAATTGCTGGTCAACTTTTAACCCTTATAATTCCCTAACAAAAAAAAATGTTGTTTCCAAAATTGTGCTGATGTAAAGTAGACATGTGGGAAATGTTATTTATTAACTATTTTTTGTGACATATCTCTCTGATTTAAGGGCATAAAAATACAAAGTTTGAAAATTGCAAAATTTTAAAAATTTTCGCCATATTTCCGTTTTTTTCATAAATAATCGCAAGTAATATCGAAGAAATGTTACCACTAACATGAAGTGCAATATGTCACGAAAAAACAATCTCAGAATCAGCGGGATCCGTTGAAGCGTTCCAGAGTTATAACCTCATAAAGTGACAGTGGTCAGAATTGTAAAAATTGGCTCGGTCATTAAGTACCAAATTGGCTCTGTCACTAAGGGGTTAAGGACAGTCTTGTATTAAGAATTGCCTGATAACTAATAGACACTGTGTGGATTCCTGCGCTTCACGATTCTGGGTGTGGGATATTCCTGGAATTATTTGTGAACTTTATCTGGATCTGCATCAGAAGATTTGGTGGCTCAAATACCTATTTAATCCGCTGCTGGACATCTGTATAACAAATTCAGTTATTTACCGTTGAAGCATACATTGTGAAAGAGTACACTCTGAGCACTCAACAATAAGACGGTGCACTGCGTATACATTGATTATATACTGTGATATATATATATGTTGGGAAAAACCGGGTACCCGTGATCTATTATAAACTAAGCGGGAGGCGGGTGTAAGATTGTATTCCTGAGAGGACCACGTGTCACAGGCACAGTATAACCCCGTGTAGGCCCATTACAGTTAAGGGAGGGAGTGGTATAGTTGTGGGGTAGTCTGATTCCTGCATGTGAAGCTGGCACTTGGGGTCTCTCAGGCTGCATAACGTGTATTCTGTGAGTTGTGGCTGTTGTGGCCCATATTGTGTTGGGAGAGAAAATTCTGTCATTTTTTACATAAGTTATAAAGAAAAGTTGGTTTAATATCATATTGTGCTCTGAGTCATTCATAGCAGCACCGTATTCTGTTCTCGAGCAGCGACCGGCATAATGGTCGTTACATTTTGGCGTAGTCGGCAGGATACGGTGCTCGCTATGGATGTTACTGATGGCACAGTAGGCGCTGTCTCTTCTGCTGTAGTTATTTACCCCCCTTCCCCCACTGTTTCTGGTAGAGATCGATTAGTGGGTTGCTCTGCCACGGGAGCGCTGCTTAATCACCTGGCCAAGTTTGATGGATACAATCTGCTGCTCAGTGATTGGGAAGGCAGGTTAAAGAATGCCATTGCCTTGCTTGGTGTTAGCCCCCGACTGCAGCCAGAACTCACGCTGAATGCTTTGGAGGGGGATACCCGCAAAGTTGTCTTGTTGAAGTCTGAGGATAAGCGAAGAACAGTTGATGACATAATTCGGGTATTGAAAAAAGCATTTGATCACGTGGCGGCAGCAGGGCAACTGCGAGTACAGTTTTTCGCTCGGACCCAGAGAGACGGAGAAAGTCTGATTCAGTATGCTATAGCGTTGGAGGAGCTGCATCAGGAGGTTAAAAGGAAGTCACCTGTGACTGTGGGTACTGAGGCTGAGGTTGACAGCATTCTTCGGGATCAGTTCCTTGAGGGGATCCAAAGTGAGACACTAAGGCTGCCGTCACACTAGCAGTATTTGTCAGTATTTTACATCAGTATTTGTAAGCCAAAACCAGAAGTGGAACAAATAGAGGAAAAGTATAATAGAAACAGATGCACCACTTCTGGATTTATCACCCACTCCTGGTTTTGGCTACAAATACTGATGTAAAATAATGACCAAATACTGCTAGTGTGACGGCAGCCTAAGGAGTGAATTGTTACTGAAAGCACGAAGTATTCCTGGTATTACATATGCTGAAATTCAGGAAGAAGCAGTAGCACGGACCTTGGAAATGAAGCCCATTCTGCAGTGGAGTAACCTGCAAGTGGCTGATACACGAGGACCGGGGCCAGATCCCATCCAGACACAGCTGGCAGCTTTACAGAAAACCGTGGCAAGCCTGGCAGAGCAGATGCAGCAGATGCAGGTTCGGGAAACGCCTCCAATGTACACAGCACCGCCTAACCCCTCTATTCCGTTGTATGGGCGATTACCCCATACCTCAAGGGAAATGTCGACTGCTATAAGACCCTGGCCATCCAGAGGTCGGGTAAGAAGACCGGTGCAATGCTGGCGATGCAGGGAATTTGGTCATTTGCAGCGAGACTGCCAGAGGAAGCTGGCAGATGAAGACTCGTTATCAGTAAAAGAGACCCTCGCTGTAGTTGGGCATACGGCGGGGCAGGAACGAAAATCGGTGTCCAATGTCTGTTCTGAGGATCTGATTGAGGACAGTCCCACTTTGGAGGTGCAGTTTGCAGGCAAGAAGGTGGCGTGCCTGGTGGATACCGGGTCAGAGGTGACTACGATGCCAATTAAGTTTTTTAAGGCGCACTTCGAAGAGACTGTCAAACCGGAGTCGGGACATCTATTAAAACTGAAGGCCGCCAATAATGAGGAAATCCCAGTGGTGGGCATTGCATGGATGAAGGTACAGCTGTATGGTTAGGAGTTGGGGACCAAGTGAGTGGTGCTCGTGAAGATGCAGGCGAGACCAAACCTTCTGGTGGTTCTGGGAATGAACATCCTGAGAGAGCTGGATTCCCTTTTATTTGAACGTGATGGTCCGCGTTATTGGAAGCGGGCGACTCCCCACAAAGTCACTCAGAGAGTCCTGCAGCAGGTGGTCCGTTGGTGCGGCATTCAGAAGAGTTCGGAAGAAGGAAGAGCAGTGGGAGCGGTGTATGTCCCACGTGGGTCTGCTGTTGTGATCGGTCCGGGTCAAGAAAAGCTTGTAATAATGCCGGTAGGGACACACAGAAAACTGAATGGTGTGGAGGTGATTCTGGAACCGACCACTCGGTCAGAAGACACGGACAGTCTAATTGTAGCCCGGACAGTGGCCGTTGTATGAGATGGAAGTGTACCAATAAGGTGCTTGAATCTGCAAGATCATGAGATGACTCTGGCGGCAGGCACCAAGCTGGCTGATGTAGATGTGTGCGGCGAGAGAGTCATTCCCAAAAGTCAGTTTACACTGAGAGCAGACCGCAGGACTGCCTGGACCCTGTCAATGCAGATGACAACCGAAGAGTCCCACACACCTGCATGGAATGGCAGGAAGATCATGGTGATTATGGGGGTGGATGAGTCCCAGTTAACATTCGAGCAGGCGCGCAGGCTGGAAGATACACTGTGGGAATATCAGGCTGCTTTCTCCAGGGATGATAAAGACTTTGGTTGCACAAAGGCAGTGGAACATGAAATACCCACAGGAGATACCCCTCCGATTCGAGAGAGATATCGTCAGATCCCGCCAAACCTCTATCAGGAGGTTAAGGGGATGAAAGCACAAATGCTAGACAATGGGGTGATCCGCCAGAGTCAGAGTCCTTGGGCCGCACCAGTCGTGTTGGAATGGAAGAAGGATGGGTCCATACGGTTTTGTGTTGATTACCGCAAGCTGAATGCACATACTGTACGTGATTCTTATCCGTTACCAAGAATCGAGGAATCCTTGTCCGCACTAGGGAAGGCGAAGTATTTCTCTACGCTTGATTTAGCCAGTGGCTACTGGCAGGTGCCCGTGGCGGCTCGAGATCAGCAGAAGACAGCATTCATCTTGCCGATGGGTCTCTTCGAGTTTAACTGGATGCCCTTTGGACTGAGTAATGCCCCAGGAACATTTCAGCGATTGATGGAGTATTGCTTGGGTGATTACAATTTTGAATCTGTGTTGATCTATCTGGATGATGTAATCGTATTCGGAAATTCATTCGATGATCACCTGAAAAAGCTGCGGCAAGTGTTGCACCAACTGAGAGACAATGGACTTAAGATCAAGCCAAAAAAATGTCAACTGTTCCGGATGCAGATTTAGTATCTGGGGCATGTAGTGTCGGCTGAGGGTGTGCTTCGGCACCGAGTAAAATTGAGGCCATTCAAAGGGTGGCCCAGACCCAAGGCCGAGAGAGAAGTGCAGGCATTTCTCGGTCTAGCCGGATACTATCGCCAATTTGTAAAAGACTTTGCTAAAGTGGCTGAGCCACTGAATGAGCTGTTGAGAGGGACGGCGCGAGGGCCCAAGAACCAACCCATCCAATGGACAGATCGACAACAACAGGCATCTGATCGGATCCGGGATGCCCTTGTGCAGGCACCTTTGTTGGCATATGCATGTTTTGACCGACCTTTCATTCTGTACACTGACGGGAGCCTCCATGGCCTGGGAGCTGTGTTAGCCCAAGAGCAGGAGCGGCGTGAACGCGTTATTGCATATGCCAGTCGGTCTCTACGAGACACCGAGCAAAACCCAGATAATTATAGCTCGTTTAAGTTTGAGATGTTGGCCTTGGTGTGGGCTATGGCTGAGAAATTTGCAGAGTACTTTGCTGGCTCTGAGATTTTTGTGATGACTGACAATAATCCGCTGGCACACCTGGAGAATGCCAGGCTGGGATCCCTAGAGCAGAGATGGGTAGCGCGGATATCCAAGTTTAATTACCGGATTCGGTTCCGTTCTGGTAATGCCGACGCACTGTCACGAGTGACTTGTGGTACTCCCAGGCATGTTGTGGATGAAGACCTTGAGGATACAGAGATTCCTGACCTGAGACGATTACCTGTGTTTGTGGATGTGGCACGGTTAAGTGGGGTGGCGACACGAGTCGCCAAGTTGCTGGGAAAGACTCGTCAGGAGTGGGCCGATTTACAGGATGCGGACTCCGAGCTGTCACGAGTAAAGAAGTGGCTGAGTCAAAAGTCCTGGCCCGATGGAAGGGCGAGAGCTCGGCTGAGTGCAGAGGGGCAGAAACTGCTACGGCAGTGGGATCGATTGGCCATAACGGAAGGGGTACTGTATCGCTGGATTTACATAGCGGCAGAGCTGGGGTACCGTTAGCAGGTGGTGATCGTGATCCCAGCCTCAATGACTCTGGACATTGCCCGAGAGGCTCATATGCAGGGTGCACATTTTGGACCTGAAAAGACTTATAGATGGTTGCACCGATTTGTGTACACACCTGACTTGGAAGAAGTCGTGAGAGAGGTGTGTGCTAAGTGCCGGCCTTGTGAATTGAATAAGTCCCCAAAACATAGAGCTCCTGTTCAAACAATCGTGACGTCTACCCCGCTGGAAGTATTAATGATGGACTATCTGTCCATTGGGTGCTCCAGCAGCGGTCATCATTCATGCCTGGTCATGACCGATCATTTCACAAAATTTGCTGTGGCTGTTCCCACTAAAGATCAGACTGCTAAGTCCGCAGCAGAGGCGATCTGTAAACATTTCATTCCCGTGTATGGGTGCCCCCAAAGAGTGCATTCAGACCAAGGTACCTGTTTTCAGGGTCAGCTCATGACTGAGTTGCTGCAGGTCTATGGGATTCAGCAATCACGGATGACGCCCTATCACCCGCAGGGAAATGGAGCTTGTGAGCGATTCAACCGAACACTGCTCCAGATGCTGAGAATGCTGGAACAAAGGCAAAAGGGTCGATGGCCTGAGTTTCTCCCTAAACTTATGTGGGCTTATAATAACAGAGTCCATAACACTACAGGGTTCACGCTTTATGCAATGATGTTCGGCCGGCCTGGGCGAGAAATCGAGGAGCTGAGTCTGACGGTACCGGATGAGCCGGAGTAACATAGTAACATAGTAACATAGTTAGTAAGGCCGAAAAAAGACATTTGTCCATCCAGTTCAGCCTATATTCCATCATAATAAATCCCCAGATCTACGTCCTTCTACAGAACCTAATAATTGTATGATACAATATTGTTCTGCTCCAGGAAGACATCCAGGCCTCTCTTGAACCCCTCGACTGAGTTCGCCATCACCACCTCCTCAGGCAAGCAATTCCAGATTCTCACTGCCCTAACAGTAAAGAATCCTCTTCTATGTTGGTGGAAAAACCTTCTCTCCTCCAGACGCAAAGAATGCCCCCTTGTGCCCGTCACCTTCCTTGGTATAAACAGATCCTCAGCGAGATATTTGTATTGTCCCCTTATATACTTATACATGGTTATTAGATCGCCCCTCAGTCGTCTTTTTCCTAGACTAAATAATCCTAATTTCGCTAATCTATCTGGGTATTGTAGTTCTCCCATCCCCTTTATTAATTTTGTTGCCCTCCTTTGTACTCTCTCTAGTTCCATTATATCCTTCCTGAGCACCGGTGCCCAAAACTGGACACAGTACTCCATGTGCGGTCTAACTAGGGATTTGTACAGAGGCAGTATAATGCTCTCATCATGTGTATCCAGACCTCTTTTAATGCACCCCATGATCCTGTTTGCCTTGGCAGCTGCTGCCTGGCACTGGCTGCTCCAGGTAAGTTTATCATTAACTAGGATCCCCAAGTCCTTCTCCCTGTCAGATTTACCCAGTGGTTTCCCGTTCAGTGTGTAATGGTGATATTGATTCCCTCTTCCCATGTGTATAACCTTACATTTATCATTGTTAAACCTCATCTGCCACCTTTCAGCCCAAGTTTCCAACTTATCCAGATCCATCTGTAGCAGAATACTATCTTCTCTTGTATTAACTGCTTTACATAGTTTTGTATCATCTGCAAATATCGATATTTTACTGTGTAAACCTTCTACCAGATCATTAATGAATATGTTGAAGAGAACAGGTCCCAATACTGACCCCTGCGGTACCCCACTGGTCACAGCGACCCAGTTAGAGACTATACCATTTATAACCACCCTCTGCTTTCTATCACTAAGCCAGTTACTAACCCATTTACACACATTTTCCCCCAGACCAAGCATTCTCATTTTGTGTACCAACCTCTTGTGCGGCACGGTATCAAACGCTTTGGAAAAATCGAGATATACCACGTCCAATGACTCACCGTGGTCCAGTCTATAGCTTACCTCTTCATAAAAACTGATTAGATTGGTTTGACAGGAGCGATTTCTCATAAACCCATGCTGATATGGAGTTAAACAGTTATTCTCATTGAGATAATCCAGAATAACATCCCTCAGAAACCCTTCAAATATTTTACCAACAATAGAGGTTAAAATATTAACCAGTGAGTGGGTCCAGGATCACCGAAGAAAACTGTGAGAGATCCATCAGATAGTGAAAGAACGTGTATGGGATCATCCACACTGAGATCGAAAACCAGTGCACGGGGATGAGCTCCAGGTGGGTGACAGGGTGCTAGTGCGGGTTACACGTCCAGAGGGGAAGTTGAGTGACAGGTGGGAGGATACGCCTTTCACAGTAGTGGAAAGGGTGTTCCCAGGAGGAAGTGTGTACACTGTGGTCCCTGAGGGGTGTATCGGACCTCGTCGCACGATGCATCGGAATTGGCTAAAGCGGTGTATATCCGACGCACCTGTCTGTTCCCCTGAGTTATCCGATCCAACGATTGTACAACCGAGCAATGTTGAGTGTTACTGTTGGGTTGACTGTGATGGCGATCTCCCAGAAATGCAGAGTCCGACAGTGCAAACTCCAGATATGCCCAATGATGTTACTGTTCCACCAGATACTACAAATGTTTCGTTGAACCCGACAGGTGCTGGCTTACGGAGGTCAGAGAGGAGCACAGCTGGAATTCCTCCGATACAATATAATCCTGATGAGCAGGTGTTGCTTGTAAGTTGTGAGAAGCCATTTGTCAGGACGCCAAATTGAAAGTGGGGTGGAGCGTAAAGTGGTGATGTCTTTTTTCTATCATAAACAGTGTTGCTACAGTAACTGTGTTCAGCCACCGGAGGTCACCCTTGAGTAATAGACAGGATAATTACAATGTTGTTGCAGTAATTTTGTTCAGCCACCGGAGGTCACCCATGAGTTAAAGACAAGAAGATTCTGGAAACAGGACAGTTACCTCACAGAGAGTTTCTGGGCATTTGAGAAGAAGCAGCGCAGTGATGGAGAGTGGAGAATCCAGATCTTGAGGCATTCCTGCTTTGGGACTGTAAGACTTCAAGAAAGCTATTCTTGTGAGTAAACAGAGAAGTGTGACCAGTCACAGACTGTGTAGTTAGCTAGGGATACCAGTCTTGTATTAAGAATTGCCTGATAACTAATAGACACTGTGTGGATTCCTGCGCTTCACGATTCTGGCTGTGGGATATTCCTGGACTTATTTGTGAACTTTATCTGGATCTGCATTAGAAGATTTGGTGGCTCAAATACCTATTTAATCCAAGGCTGGACATCTGTATAACAAATTCAGTTATTTACCGTTGAAGCATACATTGTGAAAGAGTACACTCTGAGCACTCAACAATCAGACAGTGCACTGCATATACATTGATTATATACTGTGATATATAGATATATATAAATATATATATCTATATATATATTTATATATATGTTGGGAAAAATCGGGTACTCGTGATCTATTGTAAACTAGGCGGGAGGCGGGTGTAAGATTGTATTCCTGAGAGGACCACGTGTCACAGGCACAGTATAACCCCGTGTATGCCTGTTACAGGTAAGGGAGGGAGTCGTATAGTTGTGGGGTAGACTGATTCCTGCATGTGAAGCCAGCACTTGGGGGCTCTCAGGCTGCATAACTTGTATTCTGTGAGTTGTGGCTGTTGTGGTCCATATTGTGTTGGGAGAGGAAATTCTGTCATTTTTTGCATAAGTTATAAAGAAAAGTTGGTTTAATATCATATTGTGCCCTGAGTCATTCATAGCAGCGCCGTATTCTGTTCTCGAGCAGCGACCGGCATAACGGTCGTTACATGTGTATGAGGTGTGCGCAGCGGAGCCATGTGTGCAAAGTGTACGGAGCGCAGTGGCGTGTGTAGGAGTAGCTATGTGTGGCCATTATACGGTACGAAGTATCATGTGTGGCCAATATACAGTATGGAGCATCATGTGCGGTCATTATACAGTATGGAGCATCATGTGCAGTCATTATACAGTATGGAGCATCATGTGCGGCCAATATACAGTATGGAGCATCATCTTCAGTCATTATACAGTATGGAGCATCATGTGTGGCCAATATACAGTATGGAGCATCATGTGCAGTCATTATACAGTATGGAGCATCATGTGCGGCCATTACACAGTATGGAGCATCATGTGTAGCCATTGTACAGTATGGAACATCATGTGTGGCCATTATACAGTATGGAGCATCATGTGCGAATATTATACAGTATGGAGCATCATGTGTGGCCAATATACATTATGGAGCATCATGTGCAGTCATTATACAGTATGGAGCATCATGTGTGGCCATTATACAGTATGGAGCATTGTGGGGCCATTATACAGTATTGAGTATCATGTGTAGCCATTATACAGTATTGAGTATCATGTGTGGCCATTATACAGTATGGAGCACTGTGTGGCCATATTTTTTTGTTTATAATTATTCTTTATGAAACAGTGTGATCAGCAGTGCTAAATGGGTGTGGTTGGGATGTGGATATGGGTGTGGCTAGTTATAAATGGGTGTGGTCAGAGGCGTGGCCTAAAATTTGCAGCACCGCGCGTTGCGCGCCACAGACTTTGTCCCTCTTTCCCATCTTCAAAAGTTGGGAGGTATGATGGTGTGTGTGCTGTATGTGTCTGATATGTGAGTGATGTGTGTGCTGTGTCTGTGGTGTATGTGTCAGATATGTGAGTGGTGTGTGTGCTGTATGTGTCTGATTTGTGAATGATGTGTATGCTATATGTCTCTGGTATGTGAGTGGTGTGTGTCCTGTATGTGTCTGATATGTGAGTGATGTGTGTGCTGTATGTGTCTGATATGTGAGCAGTGTGTGTGCTGTATGTGTCTGATATGTGAGCAGTGTGTGTGCTGTATGTGTCTGATATGTGAGCAGTGTGTGTGGTGTATGTGTCTGATATGTGAGCAGTGTGTGTGGTGTATGTGTCAGATATGTGAGTGATGTGTGTGCTGTATGTGTCTGATATGTGAGTGATGTGTATACCGTATGTGTCTGGTATGTGAGTGGTGTGTGTCCTGTATGTGTCTGATATGTGAGAGGTGTGTTTGCTGTATATGTCTGATATGTGAGCAGTGTGTGTAATGTATGTGTCTGATATGTGAGTGATGTGTGTGCTGTATGTGTCTGTTATGTGAGCAGTGTGTGTGCTGTATGTGTCTAATATGTGAGTGATGTGTGTGCTGTATGTGTCTGATATGTGAGCAGTGTGTGTGCTGTATGTGTCTGATATGTGAGTGATGTGTGTGCTGTATGTGTCTGATATGTGAGCAGTGTGTGTGCTGTATGTGTCTAATATGTGAGTGATGTGTATGCTGTATGTGTCTGATAAGTGAGCAGTGTGTGTGCTGTATGTGTCTGATATGTGAGTGATGTGTGTGCTGTATGTGTCTGATATGTGAGTAGTGTGTGCTGTATGTGTCTGATATGTGAGTGATGTGTGTGCTGTATGTGTCTGATATGTGAGCAGAGCCTGTGTTGTATGTGTCTGATATGTGAGTGATGTGTGTGCTGTATGTGTCTGATATGTGAGCAGTGTGTGTGGTGTATGTGTCTGATTTGTGAGTGATGTGTGTGCTGTATGTGTCTGATATGTGTCTTATATGTTACCACTAAGGCCGGCGTCACACTCAGCGTATGAAAATACGGTCCGTTTTTTTACAGCCGTAATACGCAGTAATTGTCCAAAACACTGTTCCGTATTTAATGCGAAAATGCGATTTTTACACACAAATTTATCCGTGTGTCATCCATATGGCATCCGTACGGCGATTTTTTCTTGCAGGTTTGCAAAATGGACATATCATGTATCCATCAGCTCAAATATTATTAAAAACATATATGCAGTCTCTCTCTCTCTATATATATATATGTATATATATATATATAGTATATATATATATATATATATATATATATTAGTGAGACACACATATATATATATTTATATTTCATACAGCGCTAGATAGCAGAAGAGACGGTAATTCAATTGCCGGCTTTCCCCATCTCCTTCACAAACCCGACAGGATATGAGACATGGTTTACATACAGTAAACCATCTCATATCCCTTCTTTTATTACATATTCCTCTTTACTAATGAAACAAGTGTCTCTGTGTAAAATTTGGGGGCTCTAGCTATTAAATGAAAGGGTTAAATCCTGGAAAAAATTGGCGTGGGCTCCCGCGCAATATTCTCCGCCAGAGTGGGAAAGCCAGTGACTGAGGGCAGATATTAATAGCCTAGAGAGGGACCATGGTTATTGGCCCCCCCGGCTAAAAACATCTGCCCCCAGCCACCCCAGAAAAGGCACATCTGGAAGATGCGCCTATTCTGGCACTTAGCCTCTCTCTTCCCACTCCCGTGTAGTGATGGGATATGGAGTAATAAAGGGTTAATGTCACCTTGCTATTGTAATGTGACATTAAGCCAGGTTAATAATGGAGAGGCATCAATTATGACACCTATCCATTATTAATCCAATAGTACGAAATGGTTAATAAAACACACACATTATTAAAAAGTATTTTAATGAAATAAAGACACAGGGTGTTTTAATATTTTATTATACTCTTAATCCACCTGAAGACCCTTGTCACCTGAAACAAAGTTAAAAAAAACAAACAACAATATTCCCTACCTTCCGTCGTTCAGTCTTGTCCCACGCTGTAAAACCATCTGAAGGGGTTAAATCATTTTACACCCAGGAGCTCTGCTAATGCAGCTGTGCTCCTGTCTGTAAAACTTGGTGAATGAATGGAATGTAGGGGAATGTACTGTAGTTACCTTGAGTCGCGGTGATGCACCCTCTGCTGGATGAGCTCATATGAACTTGAGCGTGGGAAAATATTCTGAAAAGTTCCCAGGCTCGAGTTCATATGAGTTCATCCAGCAGAGGGCGCATCACCGCATAGGAGCTGGGCCATAGAGAATCATTGGGCCGTGTGCAATGCGTAATTTCTGGACGTATTTTCTGCGCTCATACATCCGTAAAACTCGCTAGTGTGACGCCGGCCTAAATCTTTCCTGAGCAGCAGCAGCTATAGAATAATGAGCAATTCTACATGTCTTTCTGTACAGGAAAATGTCATGATTTAGCCACCACTTGAGTACAATTTCATGTTAGAATGACACAAAACAACTTTAGGTTTATTGTGCCAGCTAAAGTAGAGAAAGATAATGCGGCCCGCAATTTGTGCACCTTTGATCTACAGCATATTCCAAAGATTCTGGAGGAGAATTTATTAAAGGCTTTATGCTATTGTTTTTGTTTTACTTTTGTGTTGAGAAGGTCAGGAGCAGTGAACCAAAGTCCCTGCTGCAGTGTGTGCAAACTTGGTCAGGAACTACAGGAAATGCCTGATCTCTGTAACTGCAAAGGTTTCTGTACAAAATATTAAGTTCTGTTTTTCTATTGTATCAAATACTTATTTCATGCAATAAAATGCAAATTAATTACGTAAAAAACATACCTTGTGATTTTCAGTTTTTTGTTGTTAAGATTCTGTCTCTCACAGTTGAAGTGCACATATGATAACATTTTTAGCAGAAAGGTGGTAAGCATGAAAAGGTGTGACTTTTTTATGCCAGAAAATTGAGCTATTAAATTCCCTCCAGTGTGCGCATTGTCTTTCTAATAGGCTTGTGCAATTTAACATCAGCAGTAGTAAAAGCATTGTTTTTTGTTTTCTTTCTTTTTTTTTTTACTAATATAATTGCATGCTTATTACATCTTTTATATTTGTTATCTGATAGGTGAGACCTGCGAGCAGTTGGAGGGAATGCAGCCATCGATGCACCACAAGTGTGTTGGTTTCTGTGAACGATCCGTTTGCTTCTGTGTATTACTTTGGTGCAGGGAGGGAAGAGATTACCTTCTTTGTATTCTACCTATACCATTGCTATATTTATTTATGTATGAATGTTGCGAAGTAATAAAGAGGGCAGGGTCCTCATTCCTCCTGTACCAGTTATGACTTGTATTGTTTAAGATTATTGTACTTGTTTTCATTATGTATACCCCTCCTCACATGTAAAGCGCCATGGAATAAATGGCGCTATAACAATAAATAATAATAATAATAATAATAATAAAGTCACAAAGCAAATATTTATCAAACTGTAGAAAAGGTAACATCAAAATGAATTAAGAGATCATTTAGCACCATCTAGTGGCTATTTATTATAATGTTTTAATTCTTTTGGTAGTTTAGCCAATTGTTTTTGTCAATTATGAAGACTCATTCGTACGTCCATGTTGCACGTTCATGTTATATCTGAGTTTTTCACGGATACCACATGTACATATTATAATCTATAAGGTTGTACACATGTCTATGTTTTTTCACAGACCGTGTGTATACATTAACCAAAACAGTGGCAGATATACTGTTTTTCTCTTGTGTCATCCATTTTGCCTCAATTTTACCTCGGCATTGCATCCATAATTTTTTCATCCATTTTTAAAACCTGTCTTAATGACCTACCATCATTACTGTCTAGGTAAGTACGATTACAGCAATAACACACTTGCACAGTCATATTATTTTTGTGGTGGAAAAAAAAGTAAACATTTAAAAAAAAAATAATAAAAAAATAATAAATAAATAAATAAATATATATATTTATTTGATTGTGTCGCCATTCCCTAGACCCATAATGTATTTCTTTTTTGGACAAAAGAACTGTGTGAGCGCCTATTTTTTTACAATGTGATCCAACGTTTTATTCTATACCATTTTGGGTTAGGTATGACATTTTTTTGCTCCCAGTTGCATTTTTTTTGCAGCATTGTGGCACACTAGAAACACACTTTTGCTACACTCTTAGGTCTATCAAATGCCATACTACACACATGGGCAAAATTGTTTTTACTCTTCTGTTAATGTAAGAAAAATCCTCAATTTTCGATGAAATAACCTTTACTTAATGTAAACTAATGAAAATCAGATATTGCTTTTTAATTATGGCTCAACAAATAATGCAAAAAAATCAAGCTAATGAAAATGGCCTGGGCAAAAATGAACATTCAATTTAACTTAACATTTGGTTGCGCAACCGTTTGAGGCAATCACAGAAATAAACGATTCCTGTAACTGTCAATAAGACTTCTGCATGTGTCCAAAGGTATTTTGGACCACTCCTCGTGAGCAAACTGCCCCCCACTGTCTCAGGTGTGAAGACGCCTTCTCCAGACAGCATGTTTCAGCTCCTTTCACAGATATGCAATAGGATTTAGATCAGGACTCAGAATAATCCAATACTTTGCTCTTAGCCATTCTTGGACATTTTTACCTGTGTTTTGGGTCATTAAGACCAGTGACCTGCGATTCATACCAAGATTTCTGACACTGGGCAGCACATTTTGCTCCAGAATGTCTTGCTAGTCTTGAGATTTTATTGCAGCCTGCAAAGAATCGAGACTCCCTGTGCCAGATGCAGCAAAGCAGCCTCATAACATTACCAAGTCTCTTCCATGTTTCACTGTAGGTACAATGTTCTTTTTTTACAGGCTTCATTTTTGTGGCTGAACATAGAGCTGATGTGCTATGCCAAAAAACTCAAGTTGTCCCATCTGTCCAAAGGACATTCTCCCACATGCTTTGTGGCTTTCCAATAGGCATTTTTGTAAATTCCAGTCCTGCGGCTTTCATGACCGTGTGGTAATGAGGCAGGTACCCAGGTTAGTCCAACTTAAATGTCTTAATTTTGGCAACTAAATCAGTGATTCTCAGCCTGAACAGTCACATCTTGGCACCGTGCAGGTATTACTGCCTTGCTATTCGAATTCCAGCCGTCGCAGTTGCGGACTACGCTGGAACCCTTTTGGGTCGTGTTTATCAACGGACCCAGAAGGACTGAGTTAGCAGTCCATGAGGTAGACATCGGGAATCATGCCCCACTACAGTGGACACCCTATCGGATCTCCAGGTTATGCACCAGGAGATCGATGAGATGTATGTTATAGCTGGGAGTGATTCAATGGTCCAAAAGTGCGTGGGCCTCACCTGCAGTCCTCGTGTCAAAGAAGGATCAGACCACCCAGTTCTGCATGAACTACAGGGGGCTCAACGCCATCACAGCCTCTGACGTGCACTCAATGCCACGCATCGAGGAGCTGCTTGAGTGGTTAGCTGGCGCAAAATATTTGTCCATAATGGATCTGAGTAGGGGACACTGGCAGATTCCCCTGAGCCCCGAGGTACAGGAGAAGTCCGCCTTTATAACCCCTTTTGGCCTGTACGAGTCCACAGTCATGCCATTCGGCATGAAGAATGCCCCTGCCACTTTCCAGCGGATGATCAACCACCTGCTTCAGGGACTGGAGAAATACGTGGTGGCGTACCTGGAAGACATTACCGTCTTCAGTCTCAACTGGAACACCTGCAGCATCTACAGGTCAGCATCAAGCTGGGAAAGTGCCAGATGGGCATGAGCGTGGACCATTACCTTGGGCACCGGGTAGGCAGGGGCTCCATGCTATCGTGTCCTGGTCCACCCCCAGGACCAAGAAGCAGGTGATGTCCTTCCTGGGCACTGCAGGGTACTATAGGCTCTTCGTACAGAACTATAGTAGCCTGGCAAAACCCTTGATGGACCCCACCAGGAATAAGCTACCCAAACAGTTGACTGGACAGCTGGCTGTGAGGTGGCTTTCCGGGCTTTGAAAACAGCTCTGAGCAGTTCTCCTGTGCTGAAAGCCATCTACAGCGGTCGGCCATTCCTAGTACAGACCGACACCAGCGAGTTTGGCCTCGGTGCTTTGCTCAGCCAGGTGGACTCGGGGGACCAAGAGCACCCCATGTTGTACCTGAGCCAGAAGCTTCTAACAAGGGAAGTGGCCTATTCCACCATTGAGAATGTGCTGCAGCTGTGGTCCCCCTCGCAGCCCCTCCTTATCTCTATACTAGGTAGCGTTTCTGTTCACTTTGCCAGCTCCTCCCTTCCCCCCTGTCACAGCTGCAGGCCCCCTCAGTGCCTGTGAAACTATATACCTCTCTTGCCCCCTCCCTCCTGGCAGCTGGGAAACTGGCTGAAAGCAGTTCTGGAAACATGTGCTCGCTTTGTTGTATGATGAGTTATTCAAGATGAAATAACTCGACCCCCAGTAGATTCCTGCTTAACCGGGTCATACACCTACTTTATGTTTGGGCTGAAATTAACACCCATGTCATGCTCGGGAGAAAGATGGTTTTGGCGTCCTTCTATGAGGTTCCCACCCTGAGTTATGGCCAATATAACATTTTTCATAACTTTCAGAAGGGGAGTGCTTGCCATAGCTCCACCCACTCAGTGAGGTCATGAAGCACAGCGTGTAACTTTGACCAGCTAAGTTAAGAGCGTTAAGAGCATCTCTTTGCCCAGGAAGTCAGCTAACAGAAGCTCTGAAATCTGCTCTGATGCATTGTGATGTGTCGCCCTTCCCCCCACCACATGGCTTGCTATTGTCTGAGATGACTGTAAGTTTTTTTTCATCTTTAATCCTTTTTATTTTGTAATCGTTGTGTACATATTGTATTTGTCTCAGTTTGTAATGTCTTTTTAGACTTTTGTAAACACTGCCTATTTCTTTTTGGAGTAAAAGTTATAATATTTACTAGTTTCGTTTTCTTTGCTCTAAAACGTACCTCCAATGTCCTCTGAAGTAAATTATACTACTGATTGGGTTGGCTCCTGACCTGCTATTAGTCATAGTAATAGGAGCTAGTGGCAGTGAAGTGTTCTGAGCTTTTGGGGAAACTGACAGCGACGGATGACGTTGATAATTATATTTCCCGCCTGAGCGGGAATAGTTATATAGCCCTCACTGCAGTGTGCCCAATAGCCAGTACCTAGCAAGGCAGCCTTTCTGGCAACTAATTACCCTAGATGCAGTTCCCTGACTGACCTAAGGGTAAGGGGGGCACCAGAGAGCTGCCAGTCTCAAACCGGAACCGAGAAGTGGGATATAAATAAATCCGTGATGAAGAACTGGGGCAAACAAACATCCCCGGTTCATGACACCCAACTTGACTTTCTCTGAAATAGGGAGTGAAGCACGCATGCGCGAGCAAGAGCAGGGGGTGACCGTTCCAATGGGAAAGGTCCGGAGTGGGGAGGTGACCACAACTACGATTACTGCACCCCAATGGGTAGAAGAATTGCGAAAGGAGATACAGCAGATATGTGAAGAGTTGGCTGATTAAAAAATAAGTACCCTTAGCAGTTGCAAGCC
Source organism: Ranitomeya imitator (assembly GCF_032444005.1). NCBI lineage: Eukaryota > Metazoa > Chordata > Amphibia > Anura > Dendrobatidae > Ranitomeya > Ranitomeya imitator. The sequence goes on along the minus strand of NC_091287.1, from coordinate 395,262,635 downwards.
CGCCTGAAAATTGTCTAAAGCCTGACCCCCGCCGTGAGATGAAAATGTCCCGCAGAGAAAGACCCCCCACGTGTTTTAACTGTGGAGAAGTAGGACACCTAGCCAGGTGGTGCACCCGACGGGGTAGGCCTCTCCAGCGCTATCCGTTAAACTAGGGGGCTCCAAGCCTGGGTGACGCCGCCCAGAACCTATACCGTTAAGAAGGAACACTAGAAGCCCCACAAATCTTGTTTTCATGTGCCACCTCATCTGGGCAGAGATGAATGGTCGAGCTGTACGTTGTCTGGTCGATACGGGCTCACAGGTGACCACAATACCCGAAGTATACTTTCACTTTACTGAAGTGATGTGGCCTGACTGGGGACCAGTGATCAAACTCACGGCTGCCAATCAATTGCCCATGCCGGTCGCAGGGGTGGTCTGGATGAATGTCTGTGGGAAATATTTAAGATGAAAAGGAGTGGTGCTAACAGCTGGAGAGGTGAGTAATGAACATAGTGTCATGCTAGGCATGAATGTGTTGAGAGAGTTTGGAAGTCATCTTATTAATGAGTCCCCAGACAGGTTCCTTAAACAATTTAGTACCCATACACCACAGAAGAAAGTCTTCCAACAGCTGATTAGGGTGTCCCAAGCCCAAGAGAGCTCCAGCGGTGGAAAGACACTGGGGAAAGTAATTGCCCCGACTTCAATCAATAGAGTCCTACCGCCGGGTCAAACAGTGCTTACCCTGCCTAATCAAGCATGTACCCCCTGGAAGGCATTGAGATTCAGATCGAGCCGAGTAATGCTGATCAGTTACCTCCGGGAATTCTTGTGGCACGGATATTAGCTATAGTGCGAGATGGAGCAGTTCATGTAAGCTGTGTGAATTGAGGGAAAATTATGTCATACTACCCCCCAGAAGTGAAGTGGCTCACGTCCAGGGTATGCCAGAAGAGCTGATATCACCTCAGGCTGTGCAGCTGATTGTCAATCAATGAGATCCTTGGATGGTGACCGTGGACACTGCTTCGTCACCCGACCCTTCACATTTGATTGAGGGATGCCGAATCCTGGAACAGATGAGAACCAAGCTTACTGAAATCACACCACAACAGGTACAGCAGGTAAGGCATTGTTGGGAAGATACCAGGATATGTTCGCGAGACACGGGGATGACTTTGGCAATCATACATGAGATTCCAACTGGAAATGCTGCTCCCATAAGAGCGCGTTACCGTCAAATTCCTCCCCAAATGTACCAGGAGGTGAAAGGTATGCTGACCCAGATTCTACATAAGGGGGTAATTTGAGAGAGTCAGAGCCCATGGGCTACCCCCATTGTGCTGGTGCAGAAGAAGGATGGAACATTATGTTTCTGTGTGGATTACTGCAAACTCAATGCCTGTACAGTATGGGATTCTTATCCGCTGTCCCTGTCTGCCCTGGGAAATGCTAAATACTTTTCCATGTTGGACCTCATCAGTGGCTACTGGCAAGTGCCAATGTCTGAGCAAGACCAAGCCAAAACAGCTTCATACTCCCCATGGGATTATTCAAGTTTGATTGGATGCCATTCGGCCTGGCCAATGCCCCAGGTACGTTTCAGCAACTCATGGAGAGGTGTTTGGGGGATTCAAACTTCGAGGCCACTCTGATCTATCTGGATGACATCATTGTCTTTGCTCCCTCATTTGAAGAACATCTCCGGAGAGTGGAACAGGTTTTGAGTCATCTACAATAGCATGGTCTAAATGTTTCGCACTTAAATTGAGTATCTCTGACATGTTGTCTCTGCAGAAGGAGTGAGACCATCTTGAGAAAAGATTCCTGTGGTACAAAATTGGCCTACCCCTGGAACTCACGCGGTATTTCAGATGTTTTGTAAAAGAACTTTACCCGCATCGCGAACCTGCTGCTGGAGCTATTGAAGGGGGTACCGTCTAGTGCTAGACACAGAACTGTACAATGTCCTGAAATTGGCCTTGGCGGAGGCACCATTACTGGCCTATGCTGACTTTACACAGCCATTCATTTGACATATGGATGGAAGTTTGCATGGACTCGGAGCAGTGCTGTCCCAGATTCAGAAAGGAACTTCGGGGAAAGTAATCGCTTGTGAAAGTCGATCTCTTCATGACTCAGAGAAGAACCAGGATAACTACAGTTCTTTCAAGCTGGAGTTGGCGTTGGTGTGGGTCATGACGGAGAAGTTTGTTGAGCATCTGTCCGGTTCTGAAGTTCATGTACGCATGGATAACAATCCGTTTGCTCATCTAGAAAGAGCAAAACTTGGGTCGCTGGAAGAACGCTGGGTAGCATGGTTGGCGAAGTTTCGTTGTAAAATCACCTACAAGAGAGGAGCAGAGAATACTTATGCTGTTGCTTTGTCCTGAGTGAACTACGAGGAGCCAGGGCCTAACCGTGATGAGGAACTTGAGGCTGAAGAGATTGCTAAATTCTGGGACTCTGCCAGGACTTTGGCAGCAATGGTGGAGCAAGTACAAACGGTGACTTGTGCGTGTCTACTGGGACAATCACATGATGAGTTGGTCCAGAGGCAACATGAAGATGAAGAATTGGCGCGATTGAGGCAGTAGGTGACATTCAAACAACTGCCCAGCCAACAAGAAAGAGATACTCTGTCCCTTGGTGCTCTGCAGATGCTACGGTAGTGGGAGACACTACAGCTGCGTGATGGAGTTCTGTACCGGAAAGTTCTACTGCCACGGGATCTGGGTGTCACCTGGCAAACGGTGGTCCCTGAAACGTTGCTGCCCCAGGTGGCTACTGAGGCACACAAAACAGGAACTCACTTCGGACCGTAAAAGTCCTTCCAGTGGCTTCAACGACTAATTTATCATCCTCAATTGAAAACTGTAGTGGAGGAAATCAGTCAATTATGTCGGAGCTGCAAGTAGGCCTAGCCACCTGAACAAAGGGCCCCCACACAGACCACAGTGACGTCTGCTACTTGCAAGTGCCAATGTCTGAGCAAGACCAAGCCAAAACAGCTTCATACTCCCCATGGGATTATTCGAGTTTGATTGGATGCCATTCGGCCTGGCCAACGCCCCAGGTACGTTTCAGCAACTCATGGAGAGGTGTTTGGGGGATTCAAACTTCGAGGCCACTCTGATCTATCTGGATGACATCATTGTCTTTGCTCCCTCATTTGAAGAACATCTCCGGAGAGTGGAACAGGTTTTGAGTCATCTACAATAGCATGGTCTAAATGTTTCGCACTTAAATTGAGTATCTCTGACATGTTGTCTCTGCAGAAGGAGTGAGACCATCTTGAGAAAAGATTCCTGTGGTACAAAATTGGCCTACCCCAAAAACCGTGAAAGACGTGCGGGCTTTCCTGGAACTCACGCGGTATTTCAGACGTTTTGTAAAAGAACTTTACCCGCATCGCGAACCTGCTGCTGGAGCTATTGAAGGGGGTACCGTCTAGTGCTAGACACAGAACTGTACAATGTCCTGAAATTGGCCTTGGCGGAGGCACCATTACTGGCCTATGCTGACTTTACACAGCCATTCATTTGACATATGGATGGAAGTTTGCATGGACTCGGAGCAGTGCTGTCCCAGATTCAGAAAGGAACTGCGGGGAAAGTAATCGCTTGTGAAAGTCGATCTCTTCATGACTCAGAGAAGAACCAGGATAACTACAGTTCTTTCAAGCTGGAGTTGTTGGCGTTGGTGTGGGTCATGACGGAGAAGTTTGTTGAGCATCTGTCCGGTTCTGAAGTTCATGTACGCATGGATAACAATCCGTTGGCTCATCTAGAAAGAGCAAAACTTGGGTCGCTGGAAGAACGCTGGGTAGCATGGTTGGCGAAGTTTCGTTGTAAAATCACCTACAAGAGAGGAGCAGAGAATACTTATGCTGTTGCTTTGTCCTGAGTGAACTACGAGGAGCCAGGGCCTAACCGTGATGAGGAACTTGAGGCTGAAGAGATTGCTAAATTCTGGGACTCTGCCAGGACTTTGGCAGCAATGGTGGAGCAAGTACAAACGGTGACTCGTGCGTGTCTACTGGGACAATCACATGATGAGTTGGTCCAGAGGCAACATGAAGATGAAGAATTGGCGCGATTGAGGCAGTAGGTGACATTCAAACAACTGCCCAGCCAACAAGAAAGAGATACTCTGTCCCTTGGTGCTCTGCAAATGCTACGGTAGTGGGAGACACTACAGCTGCGTGATGGAGTTCTGTACCGGAAAGTTCTACTGCCACGGGATCTGGGTGTCACCTGGCAAACTGTGGTGCCTGAAACGTTGCTGCCCCAGGTGGCTACTGAGGCACACAAAACAGGAACTCACTTCGGACCGTAAAAGTCCTTCCAGTGGCTTCAACGACTAATCTATCATCCTCAATTAAAAACTGTAGTGGAGGAAATCAGTTAATTATGTCGGAGCTGCAAGTAGGCCTAGCCACCTGAACAAAGGGCCCCCACACAGACCACAGTGACGTCTGCTCCTGTAGAGTTGCTAATGATAGATTATCTGACCGTTGGCCCAGTGCATCAGTGATATGAACATTGCTTGGTGATAATGGATCACTTCACGAAGTTTGCTGTTGTGACTCCAATGTGAGATCAGACTGCCGAATCTGGGGCATATGCCATCTGTAAGAACTTCATCCAGGTGTACGGGTATCCAAATGGCATACATCTGTTTTCTTGGAAGGGTGATGGAAGAGTTACATTGGTTGTACCAGATCGGGAAGTCTCGGACGACGCCCTACCACCCCCAGGGAAATGGGGCCTGCGAATGGTTCAACCGTACTCTAATCCAGATATTGAGGACCTTGGAAAAGAATAGAAAAGCCCAATGGCCTGAGTATGTGGATGAGTTGGTATGGGTGTATAACAATCAAAAACACAGCACCACCGCTAACACGCCATATACTCTCCTGTTTGGTCGTCCAGGGAAAGAAATTACTGAACTGGAGCTAGAGTCTGAGGAATACTACCCACGGATGGGGTGTCCACCTGGGTTTGAGAACATATACATCGTTTGCAGACTTTGCATCGTCTGGTATGGACCAAGTTTCAAGAATTGGAACATCTCAGGGCCGCTCCTCTGCGTGGGACAGGTTTCCAGGCAGGATACCATATTCTGGTACGAGAGAGGCACCCTCGAGATAAACTGTAGTCCCTGTGGGAAAAGGACCCGTGTCTGGTGAAGCGTAGATTCGACGCTAAGGGACAGTCTATGAGATTCAGCCTGAGGGAGTGTAAAGTGCCCCCACTCGCATAGTCCATCGAAACATGTTACGACCCTGCTTATCAAGAGATCCCGGCCAAGAACAGGGGACACTGGATGCTCCAAATGTAGTTCCGCCAGTCCTTGCTGAATATGGAGAGGAAGAATCCGATGCCGACGGTTCAATCTGGGAAAATGTGTCTTCCAGTCCCCAAGGACAACCTAATTCAGTGGCTCCCATGGAATCTACTGCTCCTTCTATCCTACGGTACTCCGAAAGATCTACAGCAGGCGTACCCCCTAACCGATACAATCAGGATCAGTTTGTTTGGCAACAAATAGTTCAAGGACTGGAAGACTTTCAACGTAAACTAAGAAACCTCTCGCCCGTGTAATGGAAGATAAAAGGGAGGAGGAATGTAAGAGGAAGAACAAGATTGGGTATTCCTTTCTCACACCAGTTCCAGAACTACCGGGGCTGTCACCAATGTTACAGGGGGAAGATTTTCAGACAAAGACCGACCCTTGCATGTGACTGCGGTAGGTGGGGCCGGGTTAAAAAGTGCTGTGTGCGGAAAAAGAGAGGGAGTCGAGGCAGGAAAGCTAATCGGACAGTCGGGTGCAGTATTAGCGGTGACTGCAGAGCACCCCTTGAGCGCAGGCCGACTTGACAGATCCCCTGCGTATCGGTCTACTGTAAGTGGATGACAGGCTGCCAGTTTCCCTCTAACCTCCATGCCAGGAGGTGACTCTGAATTGCGACTAGTGACTGTAACGTGCATGCAGCGCAGTGAGAACCAGGTTTTGTTCTGGTGGTACTTTGTACTGGACTAAGCACAGCGTTTGGTGTTCGTGAGTGCAGGAGCACTCTGCATCCTTCAAAGACCCATCACCCACTCCATGGATTGGAACCCCGTCCTCTACAGACACCTCTGAGACTTCGCGTGCCACTGTTGTCGGTGCCACCGTTGGAGAACCGAGACGCTGCAATCAAGAAGACTACATATAGTAATACGTTTTATTGCCTTTTTTTTTCCTATTGAACTAACGTCCATCCCTGCCCTGTCCCTTCCTAGCTAGCAGTTCTGCTCTACTCCCTTACACACCTCTCAAGTCCTTACACTCCCTGCATGGAGTAAACCTGTTGTTAATAAACCTGTTAACTCTTGATCTGCCTCCTGTTCGTGACGACATCTCAAGTACCTACGATTTCTACAGCACCCACTGGCCAGGGGTATGCACTCTCCAATGGGGTTATTTTAAACAATAGCTTCCTTTTGTTTTAGAAAACCCCCATACATTAGCAGCGATGAACACATTCAGATCCTATCTTTTGTATTGAAGCAGCTAATGAGTGTGTGTAAAAGTCATTTTGATAGAGTGGGGGGAGGGAAGCTGTGACATGGCCTATTGTGAATGGTGGATGCTGTGTTATCAGAGGTGTCATTATAATCCTGCCTCTCATGATGAGGAATATACTGAAAACTTTCTGAAACCAAAGGAAGTATGAGTCTAAAAAAGTGGATGGTATAAAAATGGAAGATTACTAATATTTTTTTGTAAATAAAGAACTTTATTGATATGGGAAAAAATTATATTGACAAAAATAAACTACATTTAGCACACAAACCATGGACCATGATTAAGACGTTAGTCGAAACGCGTCGGAAGAACGCTGCCATATGTGCATAATGCTGTAAGAAATTATACTTATTTACAAGTGGTGTACCATAGGATATAACCCTTTCCTTTTTAAAAAAAAAAAATGAAGAAATAAATTTAGTGATTTTACTACATTCCTGCTGGATTCATCGATTTTTCTGTACATTTAGCACAAAAACCTTAGCAAAAAACTTAGCAAAAACCCGCAGACAGATTACAATTTTTAATATTTTGACAACACATTCCCTTTAACCCCTTAACAAAAAATCTTGTACTTATACAATGGGGGATGCGGTACTTTAGCACATTTTGCTATAAATGTACATGATTGCTGTCTCCCATCATAGGATTCATGCAGGAGGCTGGCCTTGGACCAATCAGCTTGTCCTGCCCGGCGATCGCTGCAATTGGTCTGTGTGCAGCTCTTATCCTCTCAGTGATGTTACAGAGAAGATCAAGTATAGGTCTGTATAAAGAAAGGATTCCTAAGTTTTCTTTACAAAAAATTTAATTACTGCAACCCTTTAAATGTTTCAACAAAATAAAAGATCGCAGGAAAAATGATGCTGGCGTATAAAGTACACGTAAGGGATATGTTTCACTGAAAAAATGAATTGGATCATAAGTTGTTATGCATGCAAAATAGGAGCATGTTCACACTGGCCAGTAAACAGACAAAACCTAAGGCTGTGTGCACACGTTGCAGATTTTTCGCGTTTTTTTCGCTATAAAACGCTATAAAAACGTGACAAAACCGCATACATTATGCATCCCATCATTTAGAATGCATTCCACAATTTTTGTGCACATGATGTGTTTTTTTCCACGAAAAAAACGCATCGCGGTAAAAAACGCAGCATGTTCATTAATTTTGCGGATTTTTTGCGGATTTCCCATAATATTATTGCATTGGGAACCTCCGGAAAAATCTGCAAAAAAACACACCAAAAACGCGGTAAAAACGTGGTAAAAACATGAGAAAAACGCGAGAAAAACTCATGAGGATTTCTTGCAGAAAATGTCTTGTTTTGCTCAGGAAATTTCTGCAAGAAATCCTGAACGTGTGCACATAGCCTAAGTCATTTGGAATTCATCACCCTAGATTGGATGTTGTTTACTTACCTTTAAGCTGCTGATTCTCCAAGTGAGTTCCTTGGAACTTGTATAAGCATCCATCTTATTGAGTGCTGTCAGCCTTCCCTTTTTTTCTCTGAAAAGCTAAGACAGAAACATAATGAACGTATACCCTGATGTAAGTAAAAGCAATAGTGCATATAAATAGCATAGGGCACTTAGTAAACACTGTTTTTGATTAAAAAAAAGCATAAAAGCTGTCTCACCAATGTCAAGCTGTACCCAAATTGGGATGGTCCTAACTTCTAGGTTTTAATACTAGAGGTTAGGACCATCCTGATTTGGGTACACCTTGATGATGGTGAGATGGCTTTTAGCATTTTTTTACCTGCTTGTTCTGTCCGACACCGATGTCTTTCAGTTCAGAGTGGTCATGTACCACTGCTGCTGGCAATTCTGCAACTTCCATATCACATTATCAAAACAGATTTTTCTCCACTTTGCTCTGTCGATGTGGCATCTCTGGGCATGTCATGCTGATGGACAAGCTGCTCCCTGCTAACTAACTGCGGGGAGTGGGCTTCAATCAGCATGATGTCAGCAGTGAAGCCCCTCCGACCGAGCGTCCCGGGAGCGTAAGAGGTGCACTGTTGACGTGAAGTCAAATGAAGCAGCAAATCTCCATCAAGATCGGTCTGTGACAACTGTGAGCAGTCAGAAATCGGAAGGGTGCAGAGCAGAAACGGCAGGCAGTTAGTAACTGCCTACCAGTACGTTTATAGCCCCATAGCAAAAAATAAGCAAAGTCCTGAATAACCAATATAAGCTCAAAACGTGTGAACTGAAAAGCTAGCACATTAGCCCTTTACAGTTGCATTGAAGTCGTATCACCATATCTAACTATTTCTTCTATGTTCTTTGATGCATCGTAAATATTTCCATCATTCTAATCTTAGGACAGTGTTAGAACTGCCCTGTAAGTGCCTACTGTCTGTGTATTTCTAGATAAGCTGCGTATTTCTTCTTACATGGTAGAATCAATCATTGTCCAAGAATATGTTAAATTACGCCAGGAAACATTTTTAAAACTGGAGACAGAAATCTGAATTAAGCCTTGATAAGCCTTCCTGTTGGGAGGTTTGGGACTCAGTGCTTATACTGATTTTTTCCAAGCTCTTTCAATTAGTTTCTTTGTCTTGTTACTGTCCTAAGAGAAGGGGCAATTCTTTTGCCATAATTCATAGTTTCATGGGTTTTACTGTAAATTTGCTTTGTCCTCTCTTGAGAGTTTGTCTTTGATTGAGTTTAATCGAGCCACTCATGAGTCACAGCACTTCAATATGATATTGCATATAGTCTGGAGGCTCTAGAAAGCTTCATAAATGAATAATATCACAAACTGCACAATACAGATATTCCAAAAACAAAAAATTATCTTTCTATTACAGAATTTGACATCACTGGCTTCATTTATTATTTTTCTTTAGGAAATTAGATAAAACATTTCTTTTCCTTTAGTTTATCACTTTTTTATTTCTGTTTTTTTAGGGTTTCCAAACATGTTTTAGCGATGCTAATTGCCTGTGGCAGAGTGAGCAGTGTGCGCTGTGTAGCTTAGCGCTTAGTGCAGGCTCTTAAGGGTAAGTTCACACTAAGTGTTTTTTCGCCCTTTTTGTCCTGTCCATCAAAATCTGATCTCTTGGTAGGAAAGAAACTGCAGAAAATAACAGGTTTTCTTTGCATTTTTTTTGCTGCAGTTTTGATGCGTTTTTGGCAAGTTAGATTTGTACATGCTGAAAAAGTTTAGTGTTGGAAAAAAGTGCTATTCTGTAAAATCAGGTTTTGGTACAAAAAATGAAGCAAAATCTGAAACCTGCATTTTTGGTGAGTTTTTTTTCAGCATTTTTTCACCATCCATTCATTTTAATGGGTGAAAAGTGCTGAAAAAACGCCGAAAGAAGTGACATGCTCCATTGTGCAAAAAAACATGCAAAGCACAAAAAAAACCCCAAGATGTTTGCATGAGATTTCTGAAATCTCATACACTTTGCTGGTACTGTAAAACACAGCTGAAAATGTGCATAAAAATGCTGCAAAAATGCCTTGTGCGAAATTAGCCTAAAACAATCTTCCTCAAGGTAACAAAAAATGAAACAGATGGGGAAAATGGTACATACTTAGGCTATGTGCACACGTTGCCGATTAGGCTTAGGAATTTCTGGTGCGGATTTTGCTTCTCCTGGCAGAAAACGCACCTGAGGATTTGTCGCGTTTTTTCGTGTGGATCCGCAGCGTTTTTTGTGCGCTTTTGCTGATTTGCTGCGTTTTTTACCCCTGCGGATTTCTATAATGGAATGGTTACAAAAACGCTGCAGATTCACAAAAAAGAAGTGACATGCTACTTCTTTTAAACCGCAGCGTTTCCGCAGCGGATTTTCCGCAACGTGTGCACATCTTTTTTTTTTTCTCATTGATTTACATTGTACTGTAAATCATTTGCAGATCTGCAGCATTTCTGCACCGCAAAAAAGGCTGCGGATTCGCAGAGAATCCGCAACGTGTGCACATACCTTTAAAGCTTAAAGGGAAGGTGCCACCAGTTTTTTTTGTAGTTTGTTTTTTGTGAAATGAAGCTTAAAATAGTAAATAAAATGTATTAATGCAATGTTTGCACTGTTTGCAATATTATATATTTTCTTACAAATATATATATATATTTACCACTAGGGGGAGCATTTTCCGTTTTAGACCTCAAGCAACTATAGTGAGACTTACCAGCTTTACTGTTAGCTGGAAAATTGGGGCAGTAACTGCTGACATCACCATTTCCCTCTCTTTTGGGTGGTGTAGTATCCCTGGGGCAGAATGAAGAGCAGCATCACAGGGCAGAGCCATTTTGTGTGTGTGACTGCCCTGTGACTTGCTATCACCAGCAGTTACTGCATCAGAGGCACAGCTTGTTTACAGAGGAGCAGAACACAGTGGACTGCGCAACATGGTGGACTGGAGGAAGAGTGAAGACATGTGGTGTCTATGGAGCAGCATTATCTGAGTGGAGCTGTCTGTGACTCATCCATCAGTAAGATAAGGAGATCCAGGTCTGCAGTGAATAGCCAGGCATTGTGGAGGCAGGGGAGAGATACATTGGTATGGATGAGAGAGACTGATGGGAGAGAGTGAGACATTTAGAATGATGAGTGAGACACATGGAGCATGATGGAGAGAGAGATACACATGGAATAGCAGGGGTGAGACACATGGAGCATGATGGGGAGAGATACACATGGAATAGCAGGGGTGAGACACTTGGAGCATGATGGGGACAGATACACATGGAATAGCAGGGGTGAGACACTTGGAGCATGATGGGGAGAGAGATACACATGGAACAGCAGGGGTGAGACACTTGGAGCATGATGGGGACAGATACACATGGAATAGCAGGGGTGAGACACTTGGAGCATGATGGGGACAGATACACATGGAATAGCAGGGGTGAGATACATGGAGCATGATGGGGAGAGAGATACACATGGAACAGCAGGGGTGAGACACTTGGAGCATGATGGGGACAGATACACATGGAATAGCAGGGGTGAGACACATGGAGCATGATGGGGAGAGAGATACACATGGAACAGCAGGGGTGAGACACTTGGAGCATGATGGGGACAGATACACATGGAATAGCAGGGGTGAGACACATGGAGCATGATGGGGAGAGAGATACACATGGAACAGCAGGGGTGAGACACATGGAGCATGATGGGGACAGATACACATGGAATAGCAGGGGTGAGACACATGGAGCATGATGGGGAGAGAGATACACATGGAAAAGCAGGGGTGAGACACTTGGAGCGTAATGAGGAGTGAGACATGTAGTATGATGAGAGACATATGGAGTGTGATAGAGAGATAAACATGGAACAGCAGGCATGAGACACTTGGGCTATGTGCACACGTTGATGCTTTTCCGCAGCGTTGTTGGACGCACAAAATTGCATCAAATCCGCAGTGTAGTGCACAAGCAAAGTTAGTCAATGGGAAATTGAGAAATGTTGTGCACATGTTGTGGAAAAATATGCGTGGATTTGCAGGGTTTTATTTTCCACAGCATGTCAATTCTTTTTGCGGATCTGCAGCATTTCTGCACCCATTGACTACCATTGAGTTAGGCAAATCCGCAGCAAAACTGCAGGTTTAAAAATCTGTGGTTTTGCTGCGGAGTTGCGTGCGATAAATGCTGCTGATAGGGAGGAGGAAGAGTGTGTGCAGAGACTGTGTGAGCTGTAAATATGTGCGTATCTGTTTATCTGCGTGTTTGTGTGTGTGCAAGAACAGGGAGTATACTGCTGGTTTATTATTTTATTTTTTTTACAGGAGATCGAGGGCGTTGCATGGATTAGCTGAATAATAAAGATGGGAAACTGTGTAGTGTTTTATTTCATTAAAATACTTTATTCTGGCAGTGTGTTTATTTAACCCCTTAACAACTATAGGATTAGTAATGGATAAGTGTCTTGTTGACGCCTCTCCATTACTAACCCGGCTTGATGTCACCTTACAATACAAAGATGACATCAACCCTACAAATATTACCCATATGACACCACTACAGGGCAATGGGAAGAGAGAGGCTAAGTGCCGGAATTGGCGCATCTTAGAGATGCGCCATTCTAAATATACAGCTGCGGGCTGATATTCATAGCCTGGGAAGATCCATGGTATTAACCCCTTCCTAGGCTACAAACATCATATAGTTCTCACATAATACCGCCATATAGATCACATATAATGGCGGCATATAGTTCTCACATAATACCGTCATATAGATCGCACATACCGCCATAGTGTTCTCATATAATGCCGCCATATACTTCTCACATAATACCGCTATATACTTCTCACATAATACCACCATATAATCACACATAATACCGTCATATAGATCACACACAACACCATGTAGATCACACATAAAACCACCATATAATTCTAGTATAATAATGCCATGTATATCACACATAATCCCACAATATACTTATCATATAATAGTCATATATTTTTTTAAATTATTCCATACTGATCAAACATAATACCACTATACAGATCATATATAATACCATCATACAGATCACACATAAGGCCATAATACAGATCACACATAATACTTGGCAGCATCAAGTGTGGTCTATATGGCAGTACTATGTAAAAAATATATATGGCAGCATCATGTGCGATCTATATGGCAGTATTATGTAATAAATATATATGGCGATATGTGTGGTCTTTATGGGAGTATTATGTGATAAATAGATATGGCGGCATTATACGTGATCCATATGGCAGTGTGCTGGTCTATGGGTGGTCACAGAAGAGATATATGGTGGAGGGTGCTGGGTGACAGGAGCACAGAGTATTTCAGGAGAGCAGTGTGCTGGTCTATGGGGGGGAGTGAGCTCACGTGCAGACACACACGCTCACAACTGTATACTTAGCCTTTACTGGCTATTAAAATGGGGGCCCCAAACAAAAAAATTTACGTGGGGTCCCCCTATAATTATTAACCAGCAGAGGCTATGCAAACAGTTGCAGGATATTAATAGCCTAGGAAGGGGCGATGGATATTGCCCCCCCCAGGCTAAAAACCATCAGCTCTCAGCCGCCCCAGAAATGGTGCATCTATTAGATGCGTCTTTTCTGGCACTTTGCCCGGCTCTTACCACTTGCTCTGTAGCGGTGGCAAGTTGGTTTTATATTTGTGGGGTTGATGTCATTTTTCTATTGTCAGGTGACATCAAGCCCACAGCTTAGTAATGGAGAACCGTATATAAGACACCTATCCATTACTAATTCTATAGTTGTATTGTAAATAAAGACACTGCCAGAATAAAGTTCTTTCTTAATCTTAATTAAACCATACTTACCGAACGCATAATCCCCGAATCCTTCGTCTCCTGCAACAAAAATAAAATAAACCACAAATATTCCTCACCTGCCCGCCGAGAAGATAATCCATAATGTCCCACGACGATTCTGATCACTTTGAGAGCAGTCACATCAGTGATATAACTGCTATCCAAGACAGCTGGCGATACACTGATAAGAGGTGGACCACTGCGGCGCCGTGAGTATAATGTTTTTTTATTTTTATGTGAATATGTATGTAATGTAACTTTTTTTTTAAAAACTGTGAGCACAGGTATCGGCAGATGATACTACTCTCCCATCAGACAAAGCCCGATCGGAGTAGTAGTCTCATCGGTCTGTGCCTGTTTTTTTACCGCTGGTCATTGCTGCAGGTCAGTCAGCTGCGTAATCACGCTGACATCTTCCAGCATGATCTCGCAGCGCTGTGACCGACAGTATCGGCGGTAGCATTACCGCAGGTTACAGTCACAGCTGTGGGGTCACGCTGACATGTGACAGCATGACCACCGCAGCTCCTTTTATCGCACGCACTGAGCTGTGTGTACAATGGGGAAAGACATGCAGGGGGAGAGGAGTTCATAGGAGGGAGAGCGACCCATGACCCATGGGGAGAGAGACATGCAGGGGGAGAGGAGTGAGAGCGACCCATGGGGAGAGAGACATGCAGGGGGAGATGAGTGCATAGGAGGGAGAGCGACCCATGGGGAGTGAGACATGCAAGGGGAGAGGAGTGCATAGAAGGTAGTGTGACACATTGGGAGAGAGACAAGTAAGGGGGAGAGGAGTGCATAGGAGGGAGAGCGACCCATGGGGAGTGAGACATGCAGGGGGGAAAGGAGGGAGAGCGACCCTTGGGGAGAGAGATATGCAGGGGGAGAGGAGTGCATAGGAGCGAGAGCGACCCATGGGGAGTGAGACATCCAGGGAGGAGAGGAGGGAGAGGGACCCATGGGGAGAGAGACATGCCGGGGGAGAGGAGTGCATAGGAGCGAGAGTGACCCATGGGGAGAGAGACATGCAGGGGGAGAGGAGTGCATAGGAGGGAGAGCGACCCATGGGGAGAGAGACATGCAGGGGGAAGAGCAGGGAGAGGGACCCATGGGGAGAGACATGCAGGGGGAGAGGAGTGCATAGAAGTGAGAGCCAACAGGCACAGGGGGATAGAGAGCACACATGGGGAGAGAGACAGCACCCATAGGGAGAGACAGTCACCTCCAGGGTCACAGAGGGAGATATATGGGAGAAAGAACAGGGTGACTGCAGCACAGAGTATTTCAGGAGAGCAGTGTGCTGCACTATGGGAGATCACAGAGGAAATATATGGGGGAAGGATATATGATCACTGCTGTGGGCATGCTACTTCTCTCCCTTTGGTGAATAACATTCTTGCCATCCCCGCCCTTCCCCCACCTTAATCCCTGTCCTGTCAGCTGTCCAGCTCTCTCTCTGCAGGTGTCAGCTCCCTCTCTGCAGGCTGTGAGTGCAGCTACCGGAGATCACTGGGACTGTGTGTGAGTGGGGAGGTGGAGACAGAGCAGAAGGACACAGGGCAGTGTGTGAGGAGCAGAGGATGTCTGCTCAGGATGCACAGTGCAGGGCCTGGAGTACAGAGGAGCACTGAGGTAAATCACCCGCACTCCCCACTCTCCATCCTCCGGCTCCAGTGAGCGCTTCTCTCCTGTGATAGAGAGTAAGTGGAGCTCGGCAGATAGCACTGGGCTATAATAAAATGGCAGCAAGTCACACCTACAGCAGAGAATTGTGCAGCCCGCAGAGGCGTGCCCAGCTCACTGCTAATGCTGCTGCAATGTTAGAGATAGGGTCCGCGGCGGTCTGTTATCTCCTATAACCATGGGGTGCCGTATTATGACACTGATAGTGTCGTGCTACTGCTGTGAACACAAGATGCCAGCCCCCAGTGCATTCTTTAAACTCATATAAAGGTACCGTCACACATAGTGGCGCTGCAGCGATACCGACAACGATCCGGATCGCTGCAGCGTCGCTGTTTGGTCGCTGGAGAGCTGTCACACAGACCGCTCTCCAGCGACCAACGATCCCGAGGTCCCCGGTAACCAGGGTAAACATCGGGTAACTAAGCGCAGGGCCGCGCTTAGTAACCCGATGTTTACCCTGGTTACCATCCTAAAAAGTAAAAAAACAAACGCTACATACTTACCTACAGCCGTCTGTCCTCGGCGCTCTGCTTCTCTGGTCTGGCTGTGAGCGCCGGGCAGCCAGAAAGCAGAGCGGTGACGTCACCGCTCTGCTTTCCGGCTGACCGACGCTCACAGCCAGAGCAGGAGGAGTGCAGAGCACAGCGCTGGAGGACAGACGGCTTTAGGTAAGTATGTAGTGTTTGTTTTTTTACTTTTAGGATGGTAACCAGGGTAAACATCGGGTTACTATGCACGGCCCTGCGCTTAGTTACCCGATGTTTACCCTGGTTACCAGTGAAGACATCGCTGAATCGGTGTCACACGGGGAGTCCAGCGACGAAATAAAGTTCTGGACTTTCTTCCCCGACCAGCGATCTCCCAGCAGGGGCCTGATCGCTGCTGCCTGTCACACTGGACGATATCGCTAGCGAGGACGCTGCAACGTCACGGATCGCTAGCGATATCGTCTAGTGTGACGGTACCTTAACACACGAAATCTGTTTCACATGCATTCAAAACTTGGTTATAACAGCATGTTATGCTACATTACATTGATTTACTAATGATCTACAAACGCGGTACCTTCCCTTTAAAGGGAATCTGTCTGCGGGTTTTTGCTAAGTAATCTGAAGGCAGCAGGAGATAGAGGCTGAAACACTGAGTTCAGGGATGTGTCCATTGTCAAAGTGGGTGCTGTAGTTTACTAAGGCTACGTTCACATTAGCGTTCCGCTAATGTGCGTCGCTGTTGCGTCGGCGACGCAGCGACGACGCAGCGGCAACGCGCACCTATGTTTAACATGGGGGACGCGTGCGTTTTTTTTGTTGCGTTTTCCGACACGTGCGTCGTTTCCGACGCTAGCGTCGGACGCAAGAAAATGCAACAAGTTGCATTTTTCGTGCGTCCGATTTTCATCAAAAAACGACGCACGCGTCGCAAAATGCAGCGTTTTTGCGTGCGTTTACGCGCGTTTTTTCGTGCGTCGTGCGTTGCGTCGCCGACGCAGCGGCGCGCAACGCTAATGTGAACGTAGCCTTACTGAGAAAGATTTATCTAGTCCGGCAACTAAGCAGCTCACTGCCTATGGACTTTGCACACAGAAAGTCTGGTGAGGGCGCTGTTAGCTTTCTCATCTCTGCTTGATTCTAAATCTAAAACCTCTCATTGTGTCAGAACAGCTGTACCACATAATCCATACCTCCCAACTTTTGAAGAAGGAAAAGAGGGACAAAGGTTGCGACGATCGATGTGGCAAATTTTAGACCACGCCCCTGACCACACCTATTTCACAACTAGTCACACGCATATCCATGTCCAACCACACCCATTTAGCCCTGCTGATCACACTGTGTCATAAACAATAATTATAAACAAAGAAAAAATATTTATTTACAAGTAATGAATTAAAGTACATGCTACGCGCCCACTACTCAGTTTCTATTCTGTGCCCACTCACTTTTCTCCCCCATACTGTCTCCTCACACTATTCCCCTCCCTCCTCATACTGTCTTCTCTTACATCCCCCTGTTCACCATACTGTCTCCTCATGTACAGTGGGGCAAAAAAGTATTTAGTCAGTCAGCAATAGTGCAAGTTCCACCACTTAAAAAGATGAGAGGCGTCTGTAATTTACATCATAGGTTGACCTCAACTATGGGAGACGAACTGAGAAACAAAAATCCAGAAAATCACATTGTCTGTTTTTTTAACATTTTATTTGCATATTATGGTGGAAAATAAGTAGTTGGTCAGAAACAAAATTTCATCTCAATACTTTGTAATATATCCTTTGTTGGCAATGACAGAGGTCAAACGTTTTCTGTAAGTCTTCACAAGGTTGCCACACACTGTTGTTGGTATGTTGGCCTATTCCTCCATGCAGATGTCCTCTAGAGCAGTGATGTTTTTGGCTTTTCGCTGGGCAACACGGACTTTCAACTCCCTCCAAAGGTTTTCTATAGGGTTGAGATCTGGAGACTGGCTAGGCCACTCCAGGACCTTGAAATGCTTCTTACGAAGCCACTCCTTCGTTGCCCTGGCTGTTATGGCTGGCAATCAGGCAACACAGCGTGCAGTAATCAGCGCACATACAGAGATCTGGCAATAACCAAAAACAATAGGACGAGCTCTGAGACGTGGAATCTCTCTAGACTGCAGTACCTGATCTATCCTCACACAACTATAAGCAGCAGTGGATTGCGCCTAACAACTACCTATGCAACTCGGCACTGCCTGAGGAGCTGACTAGCCTGAAGATAGAAATACAAGCCTGACTTACCTCAGAGAAATACCCCAAAGGAATAGGCAGCCCCCCACATATAATGACTGTTAGCAAGATGAAAAGACAAACGTAGGAATGAAATAGATTCAGCAAAGTGAGGCCCGATATTCTAGACAGAGCGAGGATAGCAAAGAGAACTATGCAGTCTACAAAAAACCCTAAAACGAAAACCACGCAAAGGGGCAAAAAGACCCACTGTGCCGAACTAACAGCACGGCGGTGCACCCCTCTGCTTCTCAGAGCTTCCAGCAAAAGACAATAGCAAGCTGGACAGAAAAAAACAGAAAACAAACTAGAAGCACTTATCTAGCAGAGCAGCAGGCCCAAGGAAAGATGCAGTAGCTCAGATCCAACACTGGAACATTGACAAGGAGCAAGGAAGACAGACTCAGGTGGAGCTAAATAGCAAGGCAGCCAACGAGCTCACCAAAACACCTGAGGGAGGAAGCCCAGAGACTGCAATACCACTTGTGACCACAGAAGTGAACTCAGCCACAGAATTCACAACAGTACCCCCCCCTTGAGGAGGGGTCACCGAACCCTCACCAGAACCCCCAGGCCGACCAGGATGAGCCACATGAAAGGCACGAACAAGATCTGGGGCATGGACATCAGAGGCAAAAACCCAGGAATTATCTTCCTGAGCATAACCCTTCCATTTGACCAGATACTGGAGTTTCCGTCTAGAGACACGAGAATCCAAAATCTTCTCCACAATATACTCCAATTCCCCCTCCACCAAAACAGGGGCAGGAGGCTCCACAGATGGAACCATAGGTGCCACGTATCTCCTCAACAACGACCTATGGAATACATTATGTATGGAAAAGGAGTCTGGGAGGGTCAGACGAAAAGACACCGGATTGAGAATCTCAGAAATCCTATACGGACCAATAAAACGAGGTTTAAATTTAGGAGAGGAAACCTTCATAGGAATATGACGAGAAGATAACCAAACCAAATCCCCAACACGAAGTCGGGGTCCCACACGGCGTCTGCGATTAGCGAAAAGCTGAGCCTTCTCCTGGGACAAGGTCAAATTGTCCACTACCTGAGTCCAGATCTGCTGCAACCTGTCCACCACAGAATCCACACCAGGACAGTCCGAAGACTCAACCTGTCCTGAAGAGAAACGAGGATGGAACCCAGAATTGCAGAAAAATGGAGAGACCAAGGTAGCCGAGCTGGCCCGATTATTAAGGGCGAACTCAGCCAACGGCAAAAATGACACCCAATCATCCTGGTCAGCGGAAACAAAACATCTCAGATATGTTTCCAAGGTCTGATTGGTTCGTTCGGTCTGGCCATTAGTCTGAGGATGGAAGGCCGAGGAGAAAGATAGGTCAATGCCCATCCTACCACAAAAGGCTCGCCAGAACCTCGAGACAAACTGGGAACCTCTGTCAGAAACAATATTCTCAGGAATGCCATGTAAACGAACCACATGCTGGAAGAACAAAGGCACCAAATCAGAGGAGGAAGGCAATCTAACCAAGGGCACCAGATGGACCATTTTAGAAAAGCGATCACAGACCACCCAAATGACCGACATTTTTTGAGAAATGGGAAGGTCAGAAATGAAATCCATCGAAATATGTGTCCAAGGCCTCTTCGGGACCGGCAAGGGCAAAAGCAACCCACTGGCACGTGAACAGCAGGGCTTAGCCCTAGCACAAATTCCACAGGACTGCACAAAAGCACGCACATCCCGTGACAGAGATGGCCACCAGAAGGATCTAGCAACCAACTCCCTGGTACCAAAGATTCCTGGATGACCGGCCAGCACCGAACAATGAAGTTCAGAGATAACTTTACTAGTCCACCTATCAGGGACGAACAGTTTCTCGGCCGGACAACGATCAGGTTTATTAGCCTGAAATTTCTGCAACACTCTCCGCAAATCAGGGGAGATGGCAGACACAATGACTCCTTCCTTGAGGATACTCGCCGGCTCAGATAACCCCGGAGAGTCGGGCACAAAACTCCTAGACAGAGCATCCGCCTTCACATTTTTAGAGCCCGGAAGGTATGAAATCACAAAATCAAAACGAGCAAAAAATAACGACCAACGGGCCTGTCTAGGATTCAAGCGCTTGGCAGACTCGAGATAAGTCAAGTTCTTATGATCAGTCAATACCACCACGCGATGCTTAGCACCCTCAAGCCAATGACGCCACTCCTCGAATGCCCACTTCATGGCCAGCAACTCTCGGTTGCCCACATCATAATTACAATCAGCAGCAGAAAATTTCCTGGAAAAGAAAGCACATGGTTTGAACACTGAGCAACCAGAACCTCTCTGTGACAAAACCGCCCCTGCACCAATCTCAGAAGCATCAACCTCGACCTGGAACGGAAGAGAAACATCAGGTTGACACAACACAGGGGCACAGCAAAAACGACGCTTCAACTCCTGAAAAGCTTCCACGGCAGCAGAAGACCAATTAACCAAATCAGCACCCTTCTTGGTCAAATCGGTCAATGGTCTGGCAATGCTAGAAAAATTACAGATGAAGCGACGATAAAAATTAGCAAAGCCCAGGAATTTCTGCAGACTTTTTAGAGATGTCGGCTGAGTCCAATCCTGGATGGCCTGAACCTTAACCGGATCCATCTCGATAGTAGAAGGGGAAAAGATGAACCCCAAAAATGAAACTTTCTGCACACCGAAGAGACACTTTGATCCCTTCACGAACAAGGAATTAGCACGCAGTACCTGGAAAACCATTCTGACTTGCTTCACATGAGACTCCCAATCATCTGAGAAGATCAAAATGTCATCCAAGTAAACAATCAAGAATTTATCCAGATACTCACGGAAAATGTCATGCATAAAAGACTGAAAAACAGATGGAGCATTGGCAAGTCCGAACGGCATCACCAGATACTCAAAATGACCCTCGGGCGTATTAAATGCCGTTTTCCATTCATCTCCGTGCCTGATTCTCACCAGATTATACGCACCACGAAGATCAATCTTAGTAGACCAACTAGCCCCCTTAATCCGAGCAAACAAGTCAGAAATCAATGGCAAACGACCCTTAGGGAATTTACTACCAGGAATCAAATCGATAGCACAATCACAATTCCTATGCGGAGGTAGGGCATCAGACTTGGACTCTTCAAATACATCCTGAAAGTCCGACAAGAACTCTGGGATGTCAGAAGGAATGGATGACGAAATAGACAAAAATGGAACATCACCATGTACTCCCTGACAACCCCAGCTGGTTACCGACATAGAGTTCCAATCCAATACTGGATTATGGGTTTGTAGCCATGGCAACCCCAACACGACCACATCATGCAAATTATGCAGTACCAGAAAGCGAATAACTTCCTGATGTGCAGGAGCCATGCACATGGTCAGCTGGGCCCAGTACTGAGGCTTATTCTTGGCCAAAGGTGTAGCATCAATTCCTCTCAACGGAATAGGACACCGCAAAGGCTCCAAGAAAAATCCACAACGTTTAGCATAATCCAAATCCATCAGATTCAGGGCAGCGCCTGAATCCACAAACGCCATGACAGAATACGATGACAAAGAGCACATTAAGGTAATGGACAAAAGGAATTTGGACTGTACAGTACCAATAACGGCAGAGCTATCGAACCACCTAGTGCGTTTAGGACAATTAGAAATAGCATGAGTAGAATCACCACAATAGAAACACAGTCTGTTCAGACGTCTGTGTTCTTGCCGTTCTACTTTAGTCATAGTCCTGTCGCACTGCATAGGCTCAGGTTTACTCTCAGGCAGTACCGCCAGATGGTGCACAGATTTACGCTCGCGCAAGCGACGACCGATCTGAATGGCCAAGGACATAGACTCATTCAAACCAGCAGGCATAGGAAATCCCACCATTACATCCTTAAGAGCTTCAGAGAGACCCTTTCTGAACAAAGCCGCTAGTGCAGATTCATTCCACAGAGTAAGTACTGACCATTTCCTAAATTTCTGACAATATACTTCTACATCATCCTGACCCTGGCATAAAGCCAGCAGATTTTTCTCAGCCTGATCCACTGAATTAGGCTCATCGTAAAGCAATCCGAGCGCCAGGAAAAATGCATCAACATTACTCAATGCAGAATCTCCTGGTGCAAGAGAAAACGCCCAGTCCTGTGGGTCGCCGCGCAAAAAAGAAATAATAATCAAAACCTGTTGAATAGGATTACCAGAAGAATGAGGTTTCAAGGCCAAAAATAGCTTACAATTATTTCTGAAGCTCAGGAACTTAGTTCTGTCACCAAAAAACAAATCAGGAATCGGAATTCTTGGTTCTAGCATCGATTTCTGATCAATAGTATCTTGAATCTTTTGTACATTTACAACGAGATTATCCATTGAGGAGCACAGAGCCTGAATATCCATGTCCACAGCTGTGTCCTGAAGCACTCTAATGTCTAGGGGAAAAAAAAGACTGAAGACAGAGCTAAGAAAAAAAAATGATGTCAGGATTTCTTTTTTCCCTCTATTGGGAATCATTGGTGTGGCTCCTTGTACTGTTATGGCTGGCAATCAGGCAACACAGCGTGCAGTAATCAGCGCACATACAGAGATCTGGCAATAACCAAAAACAATAGGACGAGCTCTGAGACGTGGAATCTCTGTAGACTGCAGTACCTGATCTATCCTCACACAACTATAAGCAGCAGTGGATTGCGCCTAACAACTACCTATGCAACTCGGCACTGCCTGAGGAGCTGACTAGCCTGAAGATAGAAATACAAGCCTGACTTACCTCAGAGAAATACCCCAAAGGAATAGGCAGCCCCCCACATATAATGACTGTTAGCAAGATGAAAAGACAAACGTAGGAATGAAATAGATTCAGCAAAGTGAGGCCCGATATTCTAGACAGAGCGAGGATAGCAAAGAGAACTATGCAGTCTACAAAAAACCCTAAAACGAAAACCACGCAAAGGGGCAAAAAGACCCACCGTGCCGAACTAACAGCACGGCGGTGCACCCCTCTGCTTCTCAGAGCTTCCAGCAAAAGACAATAGCAAGCTGGACAGAAAAAAACAGAAAACAAACTAGAAGCACTTATCTAGCAGAGCAGCAGGCCCAAGGAAAGATGCAGTAGCTCAGATCCAACACTGGAACATTGACAAGGAGCAAGGAAGACAGACTCAGGTGGAGCTAAATAGCAAGGCAGCCAACGAGCTCACCAAAACACCTGAGGGAGGAAGCCCAGAGACTGCAATACCACTTGTGACCACAGAAGTGAACTCAGCCACAGAATTCACAACACCTGGCGGTGTGCTTTGGATCATTGTCATGTTGAAAGACCCAGCCACGTTTCATCTTCAATGCCCTTGCTGATGGAAGGAGGTTTGCACTCAAAATCTCACGATACATGGCCCCATTCATTCTTTCATGTACTCGGATCAGTCGTCCTGGCCCCTTTGCAGAGAAACAGCCCCAAAGCATGATGTTTCCACCACCATGCTTTACAGTAGGTATGGTGTTTGATGGATGCAACTCAGTATTCTTTTTCCTCCAAACACGACAAGTTGTGTTTCTACCTGTGTTTGTCTCTATGTAAAGTCTTGTCTAAAGTCCACTTTAAGGGAGGATATTAGCGAAGGGAATGAGGATGTCGAGTCCATATGGGTTGAAATTCATGGAGGGAAAAATGGTAACAAAATTCTCATTGGGGTCTGTTACAAACCCCCAAATATAACAGAAACCATGGAAAGTCTACTTCTAAAGCAGATAGATGAAGCTGCAACCCATAATGAGGTCCTGGTTATGGGGGACTTTAACTACCCGGATATTAACTGGGAAACAGAAACCTGTGAAACCCATAAAGGCAACAGGTTTCTGCTAATAACCAAGAAAAATTATCTTTCACAATTGGTGCAGAATCCAACCAGAGGAGCAGCACTTTTAGACCTAATACTATCTAATAGACCTGACAGAATAACAAATCTGCAGGTGGTTGGGCATTTAGGAAATAGCGACCACAATATTGTGCAGTTTCACCTGTCTTTCACTAGGGGGACTTGTCAGGGAGTCACAAAAACATTGAACTTTAGGAAGGCAAAGTTTGACCAGCTTAGAGATGCCCTTAATCTGGTAGACTGGGACAATATCCTCAGAAATAAGAATACAGATAATAAATGGGAAATGTTTAAGAACATCCTAAATAGGCAGTGTAAGCGGTTTATACCTTGTGGGAATAAAAGGACTAGAAATAGGAAAAACCCAATGTGGCTAAACAAAGAAGTAAGACAGGCAATTAACAGTAAAAAGAAAGCATTTGCACTACTAAAGCAGGATGGCACCATTGAAGCTCTAAAAAACTATAGGGAGAAAAATACTTTATCTAAAAAACTAATTAAAGCTGCCAAAAAGGAAACAGAGAAGCACATTGCTAAGGAGAGTAAAACTAATCCCAAACTGTTCTTCAACTATATCAATAGTAAAAGAATAAAAACTGAAAATGTAGGCCCCTTAAAAAATAGTGAGGAAAGAATGGTTGTAGATGACGAGGAAAAAGCTAACATATTAAACACCTTCTTCTCCACGGTATTCACGGTGGAAAATGAAATGCTAGGTGAAATCCCAAGAAACAATGAAAACCCTATATTAAGGGTCACCAATCTAACCCAAGAAGAGGTGCGAAACCGGCTAAATAAGATTAAAATAGATAAATCTCCGGGTCCGGATGGCATACACCCACGAGTACTAAGAGAACTAAGTAATGTAATAGATAAACCATTATTTCTTATTTTTAGTGACTCTATAGCGACAGGGTCTGTTCCGCAGGACTGGCGCATAGCAAATGTGGTGCCAATATTCAAAAAGGGCTCTAAAAGTGAACCTGGAAATTATAGGCCAGTAAGTCTAACCTCTATTGTTGGTAAAATATTTGAAGGGTTTCTGAGGGATGTTATTCTGGATTATCTCAATGAGAATAACTGTTTAACTCCATATCAGCATGGGTTTATGAGAAATCGCTCCTGTCAAACCAATCTAATCAGTTTTTATGAAGAGGTAAGCTATAGGCTGGACCACGGTGAGTCATTGGACGTGGTATATCTCGATTTTTCCAAAGCGTTTGATACCGTGCCGCACAAGAGGTTGGTACACAAAATGAGAATGCTTGGTCTGGGGGAAAATGTGTGTAAATGGGTTAGTAACTGGCTTAGTGATAGAAAGCAGAGGGTGGTTATAAATGGTATAGTCTCTAACTGGGTCGCTGTGACTAGTGGGGTACCGCAGGGGTCGGTATTGGGACCTGTTCTCTTCAACATATTCATTAATGATCTGGTAGAAGGTTTACACAGTAAAATATCGATATTTGCAGATGATACAAAACTATGTAAAGCAGTTAATACAAAAGAAGATAGTATTCTGCTACAGATGGATCTGGATAAGTTGGAAACTTGGGCTGAAAGGTGGCAGATGAGGTTTAACAATGATAAATGTAAGGTTATACACATGGGAAGAGGGAATCAATATCACCATTACACACTGAACGGGAAACCACTGGGTAAATCTGACAGGGAGAAGGACTTGGGGATCCTAGTTAATGATAAACTTACCTGGAGCAGCCAGTGCCAGGCAGCAGCTGCCAAGGCAAACAGGATCATGGGGTGCATTAAAAGAGGTCTGGATACACATGATGAGAGCATTATACTGCCTCTGTACAAATCCCTAGTTAGACCGCACATGGAGTACTGTGTCCAGTTTTGGGCACCGGTGCTCAGGAAGGATATAATGGAACTAGAGAGAGTACAAAGGAGGGCAACAAAATTAATAAAGGGGATGGGAGAACTACAATACCCAGATAGATTAGCGAAATTAGGATTATTTAGTCTAGAAAAAAGACGACTGAGGGGCGATCTAATAACCATGTATAAGTATATAAGGGGACAATACAAATATCTCGCTGAGGATCTGTTTATACCAAGGAAGGTGACGGGCACAAGGGGGCATTCTTTGCGTCTGGAGGAGAGAAGGTTTTTCCACCAACATAGAAGAGGATTCTTTACTGTTAGGGCAGTGAGAATCTGGAATTGCTTGCCTGAGGAGGTGGTGATGGCGAACTCAGTCGAGGGGTTCAAGAGAGGCCTGGATGTCTTCCTGGAGCAGAACAATATTGTATCATACAATTATTAGGTTCTGTAGAAGGACGTAGATCTGGGTATTTATTATGATGGAATATAGGCTGAACTGGATGGACAAATGTCTTTTTTCGGCCTTACTAACTATGTTACTATGTTACTATGTTACCAAACAGTTCCAGTTTGGTTTCATCAGACCATAGGACATTCTCCCAAAACTCCTCTGGATCATCCAAATGCTCTCTAGCAAACTTCAGACTGGCCCGGACATGTACTGGCTTAAGCAGTGGGACACGTCTGGCACTGCAGGATCTGAGTCCATGGTGGCGTAGTGTGTTACTTATGGTAGGCCTTGTGTTGTGAATTCTGTGGCTGAGTTCACTTCTGTGGTCACAAGTGGTATTGCAGTCTCTGGGCTTCCTCCCTCAGGTGTTTTGGTGAGCTCGTTGGCTGCCTTGCTATTTAGCTCCACCTGAGTCTGTCTTCCTTGCTCCTTGTCAATGTTCCAGTGTTGGATCTGAGCTACTGCATCTTTCCTTGGGCCTGCTGCTCTGCTAGATAAGTGCTTCTAGTTTGTTTTCTGTTTTTTCTGTCCAGCTTGCTATTAACTTTTGCTGGAAGCTCTGAGAAGCAAAGGGGTGCACCGCCGTGCTGTTAGTTCGGCACGGTGGGTCTTTTTGCCCCTTTGCGTGGTTTTCGTTTTAGGGTTTTTTGTAGACTGCATAGTTCTCTTTGCTATCCTCGCTCTGTCTAGAATATCGGGCCTCACTTTGCTGAATCTTTTTCATTCCTACGTTTGTCTTTTCATCTTGCTAACAGTCATTATATGTGGGGGGCTGCCTATTCCTTTGGGGTATTTCTCTGAGGTAAGTCAGGCTTGTATTTCAATCTGCAGGCTAGTCAGCTCCTCAGGCAGTGTCGAGTTGCATAGGTAGTGATAGGCGCAATCCACTGCTGCTTATAGTTGTGTGAGGATAGATCAGGTACTGCAGTCTACAGAGATTCCACGTCTCAGAGCTCGTCCTATTGTTTTTGGTTATTGCCAGATCTCTGTATGTGCGCTGATTACTGCACGCTGTGTTGCCTGATTGCCAGCCATAACAGTACAAGGAGCCAATCCAATGATTTCCAATAGAGGGAAAAAAAAAATCCTGACATCATTTTTTTTTCTTAGCTCTGTCTTCAGTCTTTTTTTTCCCCTAGACATTAGAGTGCTTCAGGACACAGCTGTGGACATGGATATTCAGGCTCTGTGCTCCTCAATGGATAATCTCGTTGTAAATGTACAAAAGATTCAAGATACTATTGATCAGAAATCGATGCTAGAACCAAGAATTCCGATTCCTGATTTGTTTTTTGGTGACAGAACTAAGTTCCTGAGCTTCAGAAATAATTGTAAGCTATTTTTGGCCTTGAAACCTCATTCTTCTGGTAATCCTATTCAACAGGTTTTGATTATTATTTCTTTTTTGCGCGGCGACCCACAGGACTGGGCGTTTTCTCTTGCACCAGGAGATTCTGCATTGAGTAATGTTGATGCATTTTTCCAGGCGCTGGGATTGCTTTACGATGAGCCTAATTCAGTGGATCAAGCTGAGAAAAATCTGCTGGCTTTATGCCAGGGTCAGGATGATGTAGAAGTATATTGTCAGAAATTTAGGAAATGGTCAGTACTCACTCTGTGGAATGAATCTGCACTAGCGGCTTTGTTCAGAAAGGGTCTCTCTGAAGCTCTTAAGGATGTAATGGTGGGATTTCCTATGCCTGCTGGTTTGAATGAGTCTATGTCCTTGGCCATTCAGATCGGTCGTCGCTTGCGCGAGCGTAAATCTGTGCACCATCTGGCGGTATTGTCTGAGAGTAAGCCTGAGCCTATGCAGTGCGACAGGACTATGACTAAAGTAGAACGGCACGAACACAGACGTCTGAACAGACTGTGTTTCTATTGTGGTGATTCTACTCATGCTATTTCTAATTGTCCTAAACGCACTAGGCGGTTCGATAGCTCTGCCGTTATTGGTACTGTACAGTCCAAATTCCTTTTGTCCATTACCTTAATGTGCTCTTTGTCATCGTATTCTGTCATGGCGTTTGTGGATTCAGGCGCTGCCCTGAATCTGATGGATTTGGATTATGCTAAACGTTGTGGATTTTTCTTGGAGCCTTTGCGGTGTCCTATTCCGTTGAGAGGAATTGATGCTACACCTTTGGCCAAGAATAAGCCTCAGTACTGGGCCCAGCTGACCATGTGCATGGCTCCTGCACATCAGGAAGTTATTCGCTTTCTGGTACTGCATAATTTGCATGATGTGGTCGTGTTGGGGTTGCCATGGCTACAAACCCATAATCCAGTATTGGATTGGAACTCTATGTCGGTAACCAGCTGGGGTTGTCAGGGAGTACATGGTGATGTTCCATTTTTGTCTATTTCGTCATCCATTCCTTCTGACATCCCAGAGTTCTTGTCGGACTTTCAGGATGTATTTGAAGAGTCCAAGTCTGATGCCCTACCTCCGCATAGGAATTGTGATTGTGCTATCGATTTGATTCCTGGTAGTAAATTCCCTAAGGGTCGTTTATTTAATTTGTCCGTACCTGAACACACCGCTATGCGCAGTTATGTGAAGGAGTCCCTGGAGAAGGGACATATTCGCCCATCGTCGTCACCATTGGGAGCAGGGTTCTTTTTTGTAGCCAAGAAGGATGGTTCGCTAAGACCGTGTATTGATTACCGCCTTCTTAATAAGATCACTGTTAAGTTTCAGTATCCCTTGCCATTGATATCTGACTTGTTTGCTCGGATTAAGGGGGCTAGTTGGTTTACTAAGATTGATCTTCGTGGTGCGTATAATCTGGTGAGAATCAGGCAGGGAGATGAATGGAAAACGGCATTTAATACGCCCGAGGGTCATTTTGAGTATCTGGTGATGCCGTTCGGACTTGCCAATGCTCCATCTGTTTTTCAGTCTTTTATGCATGACATTTTCCGTGAGTATCTGGATAAATTCTTGATTGTTTACTTGGATGACATTTTGATCTTCTCAGATGATTGGGAGTCTCATGTGAAGCAAGTCAGAATGGTTTTCCAGGTACTGCGTGCTAATTCCTTGTTCGTGAAGGGATCAAAGTGTCTCTTCGGTGTGCAGAAAGTTTCATTTTTGGGGTTCATCTTTTCCCCTTCTACTATCGAGATGGATCCGGTTAAGGTTCAGGCCATCCAGGATTGGACTCAGCCGACATCTCTGAAAAGTCTGCAGAAATTCCTGGGCTTTGCTAATTTTTATCGTCGCTTCATCTGTAATTTTTCTAGCATTGCCAGACCATTGACCGATTTGACCAAGAAGGGTGCTGATTTGGTTAATTGGTCTTCTGCTGCCGTGGAAGCTTTTCAGGAGTTGAAGCGTCGTTTTTGCTGTGCCCCTGTGTTGTGTCAACCTGATGTTTCTCTTCCGTTCCAGGTCGAGGTTGATGCTTCTGAGATTGGTGCAGGGGCGGTTTTGTCACAGAGAGGTTCTGGTTGCTCAGTGTTCAAACCATGTGCTTTCTTTTACAGGAAATTTTCTGCTGCTGAGCGTAATTATGATGTGGGCAACCGAGAGTTGCTGGCCATGAAGTGGGCATTCGAGGAGTGGCGTCATTGGCTTGAGGGTGCTAAGCATCGCGTGGTGGTTTTGACTGATCATAAGAACCTTACTTATCTTGAGTCTGCCAAGCGCTTGAATCCTAGACAGGCCCGTTGGTCGTTATTTTTTGCTCGTTTTGATTTTGTGATTTCATACCTTCCGGGCTCTAAAAATGTGAAGGCGGATGCTCTGTCTAGGAGTTTTGTGCCCGATTCTCCGGGGTTATCTGAGCCGGCGAGTATCCTCAAGGAAGGAGTCATTGTGTCTGCCATCTCCCCTGATTTGCGGAGAGTGTTGCAGAAATTTCAGGCTAATAAACCTGATCGTTGTCCGGCCGAGAAACTGTTCGTCCCTGATAGGTGGACTAGTAAAGTTATCTCTGAACTTCATTGTTCGGTGCTGGCCGGTCATCCAGGAATCTTTGGTACTAGGGAGTTGGTTGCTAGATCCTTCTGGTGGCCATCTCTGTCACGGGATGTGCGTGCTTTTGTGCAGTCCTGTGGAATTTGTGCTAGGGCTAAGCCCTGCTGTTCACGTGCCAGTGGGTTGCTTTTGCCCTTGCCGGTCCCGAAGAGGCCTTGGACACATATTTCGATGGATTTCATTTCTGACCTTCCCGTTTCTCAAAAAATGTCGGTCATTTGGGTGGTCTGTGATCGCTTTTCTAAGATGGTCCATCTGGTGCCCTTGGTTAAATTGCCTTCCTCCTCTGATTTGGTGCCTTTGTTCTTTCAGCATGTGGTTCGTTTACATGGCATTCCTGAGAATATTGTTTCTGACAGAGGTTCCCAGTTTGTCTCGAGGTTCTGGCGAGCCTTTTGTGGTAGGATGGGCATTGACCTATCTTTTTCCTCGGCCTTCCATCCTCAGACTAATGGCCAGACCGAACGAACCAATCAGACCTTGGAAACATATCTGAGATGTTTTGTTTCCGCTGACCAGGATGATTGGGTGTCATTTTTGCCGTTGGCTGAGTTCGCCCTTAATAATCGGGCCAGCTCGGCTACCTTGGTCTCTCCATTTTTCTGCAATTCTGGGTTCCATCCTCGTTTCTCTTCAGGACAGGTTGAGTCTTCGGACTGTCCTGGTGTGGATTCTGTGGTGGACAGGTTGCAGCAGATCTGGACTCAGGTAGTGGACAATTTGACCTTGTCCCAGGAGAAGGCTCAGCTTTTCGCTAATCGCAGACGCCGTGTGGGACCCCGACTTCGTGTTGGGGATCTGGTTTGGTTATCTTCTCGTCATATTCCTATGAAGGTTTCCTCTCCTAAATTTAAACCTCGTTTTATTGGTCCGTATAGGATTTCTGAGATTCTCAATCCGGTGTCTTTTCGTCTGACCCTCCCAGACTCCTTTTCCATACATAATGTATTCCATAGGTCGTTGTTGAGGAGATACGTGGCACCTATGGTTCCATCTGTGGAGCCTCCTGCCCCTGTTTTGGTGGAGGGGGAATTGGAGTATATTGTGGAGAAGATTTTGGATTCTCGTGTCTCTAGACGGAAACTCCAGTATCTGGTCAAATGGAAGGGTTATGCTCAGGAAGATAATTCCTGGGTTTTTGCCTCTGATGTCCATGCCCCAGATCTTGTTTGTGCCTTTCATGTGGCTCATCCTGGTCGGCCTGGGGGTTCTGGTGAGGGTTCGGTGACCCCTCCTCAAGGGGGGGGTACTGTTGTGAATTCTGTGGCTGAGTTCACTTCTGTGGTCACAAGTGGTATTGCAGTCTCTGGGCTTCCTCCCTCAGGTGTTTTGGTGAGCTCGTTGGCTGCCTTGCTATTTAGCTCCACCTGAGTCTGTCTTCCTTGCTCCTTGTCAATGTTCCAGTGTTGGATCTGAGCTACTGCATCTTTCCTTGGGCCTGCTGCTCTGCTAGATAAGTGCTTCTAGTTTGTTTTCTGTTTTTTCTGTCCAGCTTGCTATTAACTTTTGCTGGAAGCTCTGAGAAGCAAAGGGGTGCACCGCCGTGCTGTTAGTTCGGCACGGTGGGTCTTTTTGCCCCTTTGCGTGGTTTTCGTTTTAGGGTTTTTTGTAGACTGCATAGTTCTCTTTGCTATCCTCGCTCTGTCTAGAATATCGGGCCTCACTTTGCTGAATCTATTTCATTCCTACGTTTGTCTTTTCATCTTGCTAACAGTCATTATATGTGGGGGGCTGCCTATTCCTTTGGGGTATTTCTCTGAGGTAAGTCAGGCTTGTATTTCTATCTGCAGGCTAGTCAGCTCCTCAGGCAGTGTCGAGTTGCATAGGTAGTTATAGGCGCAATCCTCTGCTGCTTATAGTTGTGTGAGGATAGATCAGGTACTGCAGTCTACAGAGATTCCACGTCTCAGAGCTCGTCCTATTGTTTTTGGTTATTGCCAGATCTCTGTATGTGCGCTGATTACTGCACGCTGTGTTGCCTGATTGCCAGCCATAACAGCCTTGTTACATTGGTCCCAGCTCTCTGCAGTTCATTCACTAGGTCCCCCCGCGTGGTTCTGGGATTTTTGCTCACCGTTCTTGTGATCATTCTGACCCCACGGGGTGGGATTTTGCGTGGAGCCCCAGATCGAGGGAGATTATCAGTGGTCTTGTATGTCTTCCATTTTCTAATTATTGCTCCCACTGTTGATTTCTTCACTCCAAGCTGGTTGGCTATTGCAGATTCAGTCTTCCCAGCCTGATGCAGGGCTACAATTTTGTTTCTGGTGTCCTTTGACAGCTCTTTGGTCTTCACCATAGTGGAGTTTGGAGTCAGACTGTTTGAGGGTGTGCACAGGTGTCTTTTTATACTGATAACAAGTTTAAACAGGTGCCATTACTACAGGTAATGAGTGGAGGAAAGATGAGACTCTTAAAGAAGAAGTTACAGGTCTGTGAGAGCCAGAAATCTTGATTGTTTGTTTCTGACCAAATACTTATTTTCCACCATAATATGCAAATAAAATGTTAAAAAAACAGACAATGTGATTTTCTGGATTTTTTTTTCTCAGTTTGTCTCCCATAGTTGAGGTCTACCTATGATGTAAATTACAGACGCCTCTCATCTTTTTAAGTGGTGGAACTTGCACTATTGCTGACTGACTAAATACTTTTTTGCCCCACTGTATTTATCCCCTCGCTTTCTATACTGCCTGCTTACACATACTCCTGACACCCCATACTGTGTCTGCACACATCCCATCACCCTCACTTCCCATTCTCTGTCCACATACATTTTTCACATCACTACTCATACTGTATCTGCATACATTCCCCATTCGCTCCCCATACTGTTTGCACCCCTCCCCAATCACCAC
This sequence comes from Ranitomeya imitator, assembly GCF_032444005.1. Taxonomy (NCBI): domain Eukaryota; kingdom Metazoa; phylum Chordata; class Amphibia; order Anura; family Dendrobatidae; genus Ranitomeya; species Ranitomeya imitator. The sequence goes on along the minus strand of NC_091287.1, from coordinate 395,229,346 downwards.
TGTTTCTGCACCCATCCCCCATACTGTTTCTTCATACATGCCCCACATTCCCCCGTACTGTTTTCTCACAAATGCCACCATTCCACCGTACTGTTTTCTCGTACATGCTCCCCATTCCCCATCAGTGACACATGATAAAACTACAACTCCCTGAGTAGTAGTTTTACCATGCTGGGAGAAGTAATTTTATCCTGGATTACAAGCACAGCATGCTGAGAGTAGTAGTTTTACCACAGATTACTGACACTGCATGCTGGGAGTAGTAGTTTTACCACAAATTACTAACACTGCATGCTGGGAGTAGTAGAGTTATCACAGATTCCTGACACTGCATGCTGGGAGTAGTAGATTTAATATAGATTACTGACACTGCATGCTGGGAGTAGTAGTTTTACCACAGATTACTGGCACTGCATGCTGGGAGTAGCAATTTTTTCCACAAATTACTGACACTGCATGATGAGAGTAGTAGATTTATCACAGATTACTGACACTGCATGCTGGCACGATTTCTCTGTCATGGGGTTACAGTGAGGCCGGTGTCACACTCAGCGTATAAAAATACAGTTCGTAATTTACGGCCGTAATACGCAGAAAAGCGTATATACGAGTTGGCGACTCTGGGTTCAGCACCTGTTCACACTCAGTCTATGTTTGGATGTGCAGATCAGGTTTTTTGAAATGTATTCTCTAGCCTTCTGATCGTGCACTCCCTGCCTCCTAGCTTCAGGTGTTTTAATTATAGTAGGTCCAATACCCCTCCACAGTGAGAGAGAATTTGAGTCCAAGGAGAGGTTTCACATGTACCCATTCAGATGGAGACGTTTATTCTCAGCGAGGTAGGTTTAGAGTAGGACCTCGTATAAGAGAGATGCCGTAAAGTGGCTACGAGGTACACATAAAATTGGCCATTTTTGTGCGCTAAAAGCTCTCATTTTTCATATTTCTAGTGCAGTAATGCAGTTTAAATTTCGTGTTTTCAAGTTTGCATGTTTTGGCGCTGCAGTGTGCTGCCCTATTTATTTAACTATATACGAGTTGGCGACTCTGGGTTCAGCACCTGTTCACACTCAGTCTATGTTTGGATGTGCAGATCAGGTTTTTTGAAATGTATTCTCTAGCCTTCTGATCGTGCACTCCCCGCCTCCTAGCTTCAGGTGTTTTAATTATAGTAGGTCCAATACCCCTCCACAGTGAGAGAGAATTTGAGTCCAAGGAGAGGTTTCACATGTACCCATTCAGATGGAGACGTTTATTCTCAGCGAGGTAGGTTTAGAGTAGGACCTCGTATAAGAGAGATGCCGTAAAGTGGCTACGAGGTACACATAAAATTGGCCATTTTTGTGCGCTAAAAGCTCTCATTTTTCATATTTCTAGTGCAGTAATGCAGTTTAAATTTCGTGTTTTCAAGTTTGCATGTTTTGGCGCTGCAGTGTGCTGCCCTATTTATTTAACTATATACGAGTTGGCGACTCTGGGTTCAGCACCTGTTCACACTCAGTCTATGTTTGGATGTGCAGATCAGGTTTTTTGAAATGTATTCTCTAGCCTTCTGATCGTGCACTCCCTGCCTCCTAGCTTCAGGTGTTTTAATTATAGTAGGTCCAATACCCCTCCACAGTGAGAGAGAATTTGAGTCCAAGGAGAGGTTTCACATGTACCCATTCAGATAAAGACGTTTATTCTCAGCGAGGTAGGTTTAGAGTAGGACCTCGTATAAGAGAGATGCCGTAAAGTGGCTACGAGGTACACATAAAATTGGCCATTTTTGTGCGCTAAAAGCTCTCATTTTTCATATTTCTAGTGCAGTAATGCAGTTTAAATTTCGTGTTTTCAAGTTTGCATGTGTTGGCGCTGCAGTGTGCTGCCCTATTTATTTAACTATATACGAGTTGGCGACTCTGGGTTCAGCACCTGTTCACACTCAGTCTATGTTTGGATGTGCAGATCAGGTTTTTTTAAATGTATTCTCTAGCCTTCTGATCGTGCACTCCCTGCCTCCTAGCTTCAGGTGTTTTAATTATAGTAGGTCCAATACCCCTCCACAGTGAGAGAGAATTTGAGTCCAAGGAGAGGTTTCACATGTACCCATTCAGATGGAGACGTTTATTCTCAGCGAGGTAGGTTTAGAGTAGGACCTCGTATAAGAGAGATGCCGTAAAGTGGCTACGAGGTACACATAAAATTGGCCATTTTTGTGCGCTAAAAGCTCTCATTTTTCATATTTCTAGTGCAGTAATGCAGTTTAAATTTCGTGTTTTCAAGTTTGCATGTGTTGGCGCTGCAGTGTGCTGCCCTATTTATTTAACTATATACGAGTTGGCGACTCTGGGTTCAGCACCTGTTCACACTCAGTCTATGTTTGGATGTGCAGATCAGGTTTTTTGAAATGTATTCTCTAGCCTTCTGATCGTGCACTCCCTGCCTCCTAGCTTCAGGTGTTTTAATTATAGTAGGTCCAATACCCCTCCACAGTGAGAGAGAATTTGAGTCCAAGGAGAGGTTTCACATGTACCCATTCAGATGGAGACGTTTATTCTCAGCGAGGTAGGTTTAGAGTAGGACCTCGTATAAGAGAGATGCCGTAAAGTGGCTACGAGGTACACATAAAATTGGCCATTTTTGTGCGCTAAAAGCTCTCATTTTTCATATTTCTAGTGCAGTAATGCAGTTTAAATTTCGTGTTTTCAAGTTTGCATGTTTTGGCGCTGCAGTGTGCTGCCCTATTTATTTAACTATATACGAGTTGGCGACTCTGGGTTCAGCACCTGTTCACACTCAGTCTATGTTTGGATGTGCAGATCAGGTTTTTTGAAAAGCACTCACAGCATGACTCAGAATAGTGAGTAAATTGGTGTGTAAGGCAGGTGGGGGATGGGAGGCCACGCAGCGATGCCAGCAGGGTTGTTACAATATTTAAACTTTCAAATCTAGCTAGTGATGTACATGCTGCTATCTATCTGACCTCTGTACTTATATATACTCTGATACCTATTTATGTGTTGTATCTTAATATACGTCCCTGTGATTTCAATAAATTGAGTGGCTCAATGATATTGAGGTCAGGAAACTGAGATGGCCATTGCAGAACCTTCACTTTGTTCAGCTGTAGCCAATGACAGGTCGACTTGACCTTGTGTTTTGGATCGTTGTGATGTTGAAGCATCCAAGCACGCCCTATGCGCAGCTTCAGGGCTGATGAGTGCAAATTTGCTTTCAGTATTTTCTGATAACATGCTGTACTCATCCTTCCTTCAACTTTAACCAGGTTTCCTGTGCCTTTGTAGCTCCCACATCCCCAAAACATCAGCAAGCCACCTCTGTGCTTTACAGTAGGAATGGTATTCCTTTCATCATGGGCCTTGCTGACCTCTCTCCAAATATAACGTTTATGGTTGTGGCCAAAAAGTTCAATTTTGGTCTCATCACTCCAAATTACTTTGTTCCAGAAGTTTTGATGTTTGTCTCTGTGCTGTTTTGCGTATTGTAGGTGAGATACTTTGTGGCATTTGCACAGTAATGGATTAATTCTGGTGACTCGATAATGCAGCCCATTTTTCTTCACGTGCCTCCTTATTGTGCATCTTGAAACAGTCACATGATGGTGACTCCGCGGCTTTTCTACATGCATTTTCATATTTCCATAAGGCATAGGGGCAGTGTTCTGGATCAATGCATTGAGAAACACGTGATGGTGTCTCCTCGGCTTTTCTACATGCATTTGCATATTTCCCATAAGGGATGGGGGCAGTGTTCTGGATCAATGCATTGAGAAACACGTGATGGTGTCTCCGCAGTGTTGGATGTTTTGATCTCCCCGAGGTCATTCATCCTTATGTTTATAGTGCTTTTACTAGGCACTGCTCCTAATAGCCAGTTTCCTACTCCACACTGATGAGGGGCAAATACCCCGAAACAGCTGTCTGGATGGATACCATGTTTTGGCATAGGTGGTTTTCCTTTTTGGATGCTGCCCTTCCCTTGGTTGTTCCTTCCCGGTGAAAGACCTGGCTATTTATTGCTTGCATTGAGAAACACGTGATGGTGTCTCCGCGGCTTTCTACATGCATTTGCATATTTCCCATAAACGATGGGGGCAGTGTTCTGGATCACTGTGTTGAGAAACACGTGATGGTGTCTCCGCGGTGTTGGATGTTTTGATCTCCCCAAGGTCATTCATCCTTATGTTTATATGAGTTTTGGTGCAGTCTCCCCCCAAAACAGGGAGATTTAAATTGTCACAAAGTGGATCTATGTCAGTTCTGTTAGTTTGTCGTATATCAGCCAGTCACCTTCTGCCACTTACATTGTGTAGTGTTATACACTGGGCCTGAGTTTTGGTGCATTCTCCCCCCCAAAAAAGGGAGATTCAAATTGTAACAAAGTGGATCTACGTCAATGTTACAGAACCCCCAGCACCAAGAATATGTTATGCAGTATATATTATGTATAATAGGTTCCATGTGAAATGCATCAGTCCACAGGCTGCGCCCCTGGTCAGAGGGGATAAGATATTCTCCTTCTGACCTCCCCCACCTTTGTAATTCCCACAGTAAATATCAGCAGGCTCCGGCCCCCTGCGGCTATTGTAATGTATGTCTGGCCTGCTTTTTCTATTGGCCTGCCCTGTGTATCTGTGTTATATATTGTGTGTGCTGTGAATAAAGTGTGTTCTTTTTAGACTGGAAATATGTGGAGTAGCAGTCAGCTTTTATATGCTCTCATGTAATCAAGGAATTCCAGCCAGCGTCCTTCATTCAGAATCCAGCAAAAGCAGAGTGGACCTCCTGAAACACGGGGGGTGCTGAAAGAGGTACTACAGCACAGTAGACCCCGTTACAGTCAATTCTGTTAGTTTGTTGCATATCAGCCAGCCACGTTCTGCCACTTACATTATGTAGTGTTATACACTGGGCCTGAGTTTTGGTTCAGTCTCCCCCAAAAAAGGGAGATTTAAATTCTCAACAAGTTTATATACACCTTCAACCTTGTTTTACAGTACCATATAACGGTTGTTATTTTGGTTAGATTTTCCCCAAACTGAGGAAGTCTGGTGGAAGAGGCCGTGGGCGGTCGTTGCCAGCTGGTACTGATGGTGGTGGTGGAGCATCTGGTGCTAGTGGGAAAAGCAAAATAGCACCTAAGGCTCGAGGTGTTGAGCCAGCGTTATCGTCTGGCTACACAAGGCCTCGAAGGCTCCCTTATCTGGGAGTAGGAAAACCGCTTTTAAAGCCGGAGCAGCAGGAAAAAGTTTTGACTTTCCTTGCTGACTCAGCCTCTAGCTCTTTCGCCTCCTCTTCAGAAAGTTCCAAATATGAAAGCAGCGATTCGTCAGTGGATGCTCCGAGTCAGGAACAAGTCGCTTCCTTGTGTCCTTCACCCAAACCAAAAGTGAAGGATGCGGCATGCAACACTAGTTTACTCCATGGAGCTCTTTACACATACCGTGCCTGGGTTAGAAAGGGAAATTGTTAACAGCCCATTACAAGATGAATCGGACATGGAGTGCACTGATGCACAGCCACAGCTTGATTATTATACTGTTCCATTGACTCAGATCACTACATTGCCCTTGTAGTGTACTGAGCCAGAATCTGACCCTGATGAGACTATGGTGCCCCATCCCGAACGCTATAGCACCTTACACAGTGACACAAAGGAAGGTGCACATGACATTGAAGAGGAGGTGATAGATGACCCATTTGTTGACCCAGATTGGCAGCCATTGGGGAAGAGGGTTCCTCTGCCAGTAGCTCAGAAGCGGAGGAGGATGATCCGCAGCAGCCATCTTCATCGCAACAGCTTTCATCTGGCAGGCCCGTATCTGGCCAAAAACTTTTGTCAAAAACAAAAACAGTTTTAGGACAGCGTGGCCATCCGGTGAAAGTAGCACAGCATGCAATGCCTGAAAAGGTGTTCCATAGTAGGAAGAGTGTAGTGTGGCAATTTTTTAGCCAAGATCCGAATGATCAGTGCAAAGTTATCTGTAAGAAATGCTCAAAGACCTTAAGGCAGAGGGAAGAATCTCCAAAATTTAAATACAACGTGCATGCTTAGACATTTAACCAGCATGCACTTGCAAGCCTGGACTAACTACCAAACGTCCCGTACCGTTGGTGCACCTGCTCAGAATGAAGGTAGTCAGCAATGCTACATTGATTACCTCACTGTAAGCCCACCAGTTAGGACACCACCAGCAGCAAATGTGGAGGTATCGTCGCAAGGCCAAAGCAGTCAGGGAATCACAAGGTTCTTGGTAGGAAACACTGTATGTAGGCCAACATCAAGAATATGAACACACTCACAGAAATGACATGGATCCCACATGAAACATCTAGAAATATAGATAAATATCTGGTTCTATCCATGTAAATACTTGGGGACAGTAACGTATACTCCCAATACTTGAAACAACAAAGAGAAAAATGGAGTTCTATACGAAAGTAATAAATATAAATATATTTTATTAAAGTTACATAGAAAAAATATATATCATAAAATGAACAAACAGAAGCAAGGAGACCCTAGTAAAAAGACATCCTGATCCCAGGCACAGACATGAGTACAGTCACCATGGTATTAGTACCAAAGCACCTATATAAATATATAACAAGAGATATGGTGTATTGCCATATAAAACTGGCTAACCGTAGCATATAGAGGGAATCCCTCTTTGAGAAAGCTACGCGAAACGCGGGTTAGGGGGGTTGTTCCAGGGTCCCAGGCGCTGATTACTTACATCATGGGTAAGATTGTTTGCTTCCTATATGGATTTTAATGGTTTTGTTTCCTTTATGTATGGGTGACACTTGTCCACATAGAAGCAACTACTGTTTACTATGATAGGGTGTTTCACACTATATGCTATGGTTAGCCAGTTTTATATGGCAATACACCATATCTCTTGTTATATATTTATATAGGTGCTTTGGTACTAATACCATGGTGACTGTACTCATGTCTGTGCCTGGGATCAGGATGTCTTTTTACTAGGGTCTCCTTGCTTCTGTTTGTTCATTTTATGATATATATTTTTTCTATGTAACTTTAATAAAATATATTTATATTTATTACTTTCGTATAGAACTCCATTTTGCTCTTTGTTGTTTCAACATCAAGAATACCATCACCAACCCTCTCTCAATCTGCCATGTCCACCACCACCCCCGCTAGTTCCACCATATGCAGTTCTCCAGTCCAGCTCACCCTACAAGAGACTCTCGTCAGGAAAAGAAAGTATTCATTCTCTCATCCGCATACACAGGGTTTGAACGCCCACTGTTGTGAATTCCGCTCTTGGGCTCCCTCCGGTGGTTGTAAGTGGCACTTTTGTGAGTTCTGCTCCTGGGCTCCCTCTTGTGGTTTCTAGTGGTATGGCTGCTCCTTGGAGCTAGCTGTCATCAGCTGCCTCCACTTATCGTCTCTTCTGCTCCGCTAGTTAAGTCTGGCTCTTTCTTCAGCCTGTGCCACTTGTCAATGTTTCCTGGCTGGATTCACATCTCTGCTTGGATTCTCCTGGTTTCCTGACCAGTTCTGCAAAGATAAGTTCTGGCTTTGCTCATTTCAGTCCACATGTTGTGGACTTATCGTTCTGTGCATTCTATATTTGTCCAGCTTGTCAGTATGGATTATTTCTGTTAGCTGGAAGCTCTGGGAAGCAGATTTACCCTCCACACCTTTAGTCAGGTGTGGAGATTTTGTAAACTCTGTGTGGATTGTTTTGTAGTTTTTATACTGACCGCACAGTATCTTTTCCTGTCCTATCTATCAAGCTAGACTGGCCTCCTATGCTAAAATCTGATTTCATTTCTGCGTATGTTATTTTCCCCTCCTCTCACCGTCAATATTTGTGGGGGGCTATCTTTCCTTTGGGGATTTTCTCTGAGGCAAGATAGGTTTCCTGTTTCCATCTTTAGGGGAAGTTAGATCTTAGGCTGTGCCGAGGGGTCTAGGGAGCGTCAGGTACCCCCACGGCTATTTTTAGTTGCACTGCTAGGTTCAGGGTTTGCAGTCAGTACAGATACCACCTCCTTCAGAGCTTGTCTCATGTTGTTCCTAAACCACCAGATCATAACAGTACAAGTGGCCAAAAAAGAATTAAATGTATCTCAAAAGAAGGAAAAGAAAGTTCTGAACCATTTTTTTTTCTGTGCTTTGGTTTGTCTTTTTTTTTTTTCCTCTTGATATCTCGGTGGTTCAGGATATATGTTTTGGCATGGATGTTCAAGGTTTGTTTTCTCGTGTGGATCAACTTGCTGCAAGAGTACAGAGTATCCAGGACTATGTTGTCCAGACTCCGGCTTTAGAGCCCAGAATTCCTACTCCTGATTTGTTTTTTGGGGACAGATCCAAGTTTTTGAACTTTAAAAATAACTGCAAATTGTTTTTTGCTTTGAAACCCCGTTCTTCTGGTGATCCCATTCAGCAGGTGAAAATCATCATATCCTTGCTGCGTGGTGACCCTCAAGACTGGGCTTTTTCTCTTGAAACAGGGGATCCGGCATTATTGAATGTAGATGCATTTTTTCAAGCGCTCGGATTATTGTATGACGAACCTAATTCTGTGGATCATGCAGAAAAAACCCTGTTGGCCTTGTGTCAAGGTCAGGAAGCGGCAGAGTTATACTGCCAGAAATTTAGAAAATGGTCTGTGCTCACTAAATTAAATGAAGAGGCTCTGGCTGCTATTTTCAGAAAAGGTCTTTCTGAAACCCTTAAAGATGTTATGGTGGGCTTTCCTACGCCTGCCGGTTTGAGCGAATCTATGTCTCTAGCCATACAGATTGATCGGCGTCTGTACGAGCGCAAAGCTGTGCACCATATGGCAGTATCCTCTGAGCATAGTCCTGAACCTATGCAATGTGATAGGATTTTGACTAGAATAGAACGGCAGGAATTCAGACGTCAGAATAGGCTGTGTTTTTACTGTGGTGATTCGGCTCATGTTATCTTTGATTGCCCTAAGCGTACTAAGAGAGTCGCTAGGTCTGTTACCATTAGTACTATACAGCCTAAATTTCTCTTATCTGTGACCCTGATTTGCTCATTGTCGTCCTTTTCTGTCATGGCATTTGTGGATTCAGGCGCTGCCCTGAACTTATTGGACTTAGAATTACGCCAGGCGCTGTGGTTTTTCCTTGCAGCCTTTGCAGAGCCCTATTCCTTTGAGGGGCATTGATGCTACACCCTTGGCCAAGGATAAACCTCAGTACTGGACACAGATGACTATGTACATGGCTCCTGCACATCAGGAAGATTGCCGTTTTCTGGTGTTGCACAACCTGCATGATGTTGTTGTACTGGGTTTTCCATGGTTACAGGAACATAATCCGGTGCTGGATTGGAAAACTATGTCGGTGACTAGTTGGGGTTGTCGAGGAGTACATAGTGATGTTCCTTTGATGTCAATTTCCTCTTCCCCCTCTTCTGAGGTCCCTGAGTTTTTGTCGGATTTCCAGGATGTATTTGATGAGCCCAAGTCCAGTTCCCTTCCTCCACATAGGGACTGTGATTGTGCTATTAACTTGATTCCTGGTTGTAAGTTCCCTAAGGGCGACTTTTCAATCTGTCTGTGCCAGAGCATGCCGCCATGCGGAGCTATGTTAAGGAATCTTTGGAGAAAGGGCATATTCGGCCCTCTTCGTCACCATTGGGAGCGGGTTTCTTTTTTGTTGCAAAAGAAGGATGGCTCCTTGAGACCCTGTATTGATTATCGTCTTCTTAATAAGATCACGGTCAAATTCCAATACCCCTTGCCTTTGCTTACTGATTTGTTTGCTCAGATTAAGGGGGCTAGTTGGTTTACTAAGATTGACCTCCGAGGGGCATATAATCTTGTTCGTATTAAACAGGGTGACGAATGGAAAACTGCATTTAATACGCCCGAAGGCCATTTTGAATACCTTGTGATGCCATTTGGGCTCTCTAATGCTCCATCTGTGTTCCAGTCTTTCATGCATGATATTTTCCGCAATTATCTTGATAAATTCATGGTCGTATATTTGGATGATATTTTGATTTTTTCCAATGATTGGGAGTCTCATGTGAAGCAGGTCAGGATGGTGTTCCAGATCCTTCGTGATAATGCTTTATTTGTGAAGGGGTCTAAGTGCTTATTCGAAGTTCAGAAGGTCTCTTTTTTGGGTTTTATTTTTTCTCCCTCGTCTATAGAAATGGATCCTGTTAAGGTCCAAGCTATTCATGACTGGATCCAACCCACATCTGTGAAGGGTCTTCAAAAATTTTTGGGCTTTGCTAATTTCTATCGCCGTTTCATTGCCAACTTTTCCTGTGTGGTTAAGCCCCTTACTGATTTGACGAAGAAAGGCGCTGATGTGACGAATTGGTCCTCTGAGGCTGTTGAGGCCTTTCAGGAGCTTAAACGCCAATTTACTTCTGCCCCTGTGTTGCGTCAACCGGATGTTTCTCTTCCTTTTCAGATCGAGGTCGACGCTTCTGAGATTGGGGCAGGGGCCCTTTTGTCTCAGAGGGAGTCTGATGGTTCTTTGATGAAACCGTGTGCTTTTTTCCAGAAAGTTTTCGCCTGCGGAACGCAATTATGATGTCGGCAATCGGGAGTTGTTGGATATGAAGTGGGCGTTTGAGGAGTGGCGACATTGGCTTGAGGGAGCTAAACACCGTGTTGTGGTCCTGACCGATCATAAGAATCTGATTTACCTCAAGTCGGCCAAGCGGCTGAATCCTAGACAGGCTCGATGGTCCCTGTTTTTCTCCCGTTTTGATTTTGTGGTCTCGTATCTTCCGGGATCTAAGAATGTTAAGGCTGATGCCCTCTCTAGGAGATTTTCGCCTGATTGTCCTGGAGTCCTGGAGCCGGTTGGCATTCTTAAGGAGGGGGTGATTCTTTCTGCTATCTCCCCTGATTTGCGGCGGGTGCTTCAGGAATTTCAGGCTGATAGGCCTGACCGCTGTCCAGTGGGTAAGCTGTTTGTTCCTGATAGATGGACAAGTAAGGTAATTTCTGAGGTTCATTGTTCACTGTTGGCTGGTCATCCTGGGATTTTTGGTACCAGAGATTTGGTTGCTAGGTCCTTTTGGTGGCCTTCCTTGTCTCGCGATATGCGTGCTTTTGTGCAGTCCTGTGGAACTTGCGCCCGGGCCAAGCCTTGCTGTTCCCGCGCTAGTGGGTTGCTTTTGCCTTTGCTGGTCCCTGAGAGGCCCTGGACGCATATTTCCATGGATTTTATTTCGGATCTTCCTGTTTCCCAGAAGATGTCTGTTATCTGGGTTGTTTGTGACCGGTTCTCTAAAATGGTCCATCTGGTACCTTTGCCTAAGTTGCCTTCCTCCTCAGATCTGGTTCCATTGTTTTTTCAGCATGTGGTTCGTTTGCATGGCATTCTGGAGAATATTGTGTCTGACAGAGGTTCTCAGTTTGTCTCTAGATTTTGGCGGGCCTTTTGTGCTAGGATGGGCATTGATTTATCTTTTTCTTCGGCGTTCCATCCTCAGACTAATGGCCAAACTGAGCGAAGTAATCAGACCTTGGAGACCTATTTGAGATGCTTTGTGTCTGCTGATCAGGATGATTGGGTGTCTTTCTTGCCGTTGGCCGAGTTTGCCCTTAATAATCGGGTTAGTTCGGCTACTTTGGTTTCACCTTTCTTTTGTAATTTTGGTTTTCATCCTCGTTTTTCTTCTGGGCAGGTTGAGCCTTCTGATTGTCCTGGTGTTAATTCTGTGGTGGACAGGCTGCAGCAGATTTGGACTCATGTGGTGAACAATTTGACGTTGTCTCAGGAAAGGGCTCAACGTTTTGCTAACCGTCGTCGGCGTGTTGGTCCCCGGCTTCGTGTGGGGGATTTGGTTTGGTTGTCTTCTCGTCATGTTCCTATGAAGGTTTCTTCTCCTAAGTTTAAGCCTCGGTTTATTGGTCCTTATAAAATTTCTGAAATTATTAATCCGGTGTCTTTTCATTTGGCTCTTCCTGCCTCTTTTGCCATTCATGATGTTTTCCATAGATCTTTGTTGCGGAGATATGTGGTGCCCGTTGTTCCCTCGGTTGACCCTCCTGCCCCGATGTTGGTTGAGGGAGAGTTGGAATATGAGGTTGAGAAGATTTTGGATTCTAGTTTTTCGAGGCGGAGGCTTCAGTATCTTGTCAAGTGGAAGGGTTATGGCCAGGAGGATAATTCTTGGGTTGTTGCCTCCGATGTCCATGCTACCGATTTGGTTCGTGCTTTTCACTTGGCTCGTCCTGATCAGCCTGGGGGCTCTGGTGAGGGTTCGGTGACCCCTCCTCAAAGGGGGGTACTGTTGTGAATTCCGCTCTTGGGCTCCCTCCGGTGGTTGTAAGTGGCACTTTTGTGAGTTCTGCTATTGGGCTCCCTCTTGTGGTTTCTAGTGGTATGGCTGCTCCTTGGAGTTAGCTGTCATCAGCTGCCTCCACTTATCGTCTCTTCTGCTCCGTTATTTAAGTCTGGCTCTTTCTTAAGCCTGTGCTACTTGTCAATGTTTCCTGGCTGAATTCACATCTCTGCTTGGATTATCCTGGTTTCCTGACCAGTTCTGCAAAGATAAGTTCTGGCTTTGCTCATTTCAGTCCACATGTTGTGGACTTATTGTTCTGTGCATTCTATATTTGTCCAGCTTGTCAGTATGGATTATTTCTGTGAGCTGGAAGCTCTGGGAAGCAGATTTACCCTCCACACCTTTAGTCAGGTGTGGAGATTTTGTAAACTCTGTGTGGATTGTTTTGTAGTTTTTATACTGACCGCACAGTATCCTTTCCTGTCCTATTTATCAAGCTAGACTGGCCTCCTATGCTAAAATCTGATTTAATTTCTGCGTATGTTATTTTCCCCTCCTCTCACCGTCAATATTTGTGGGGGGCTATCTTTCCTTTGGGGATTTTCTCTGAGGCAAGATAGGTTTCCTGTTTCCATCTTTAGGGGAAGTTAGATCTTAGGCTGTGCCGAGGGGTCTAGGGAGCGTCAGGTACCCCCCACGGCTATTTTTAGTTGCGCTGCTAGGTTCAGGGTTTGCGGTCAGTACAGATACCACCTCCTTCAGAGCTTGTCTCATGTTGTTCCTAAACCACCAGATCATAACAGCCCACATTGCTAGACTAATCTCGTTAGAGATGATGCGCTACCGGTTGGTTGAAAGCAAAGCTTTCAAAGACCTGATGGCCTACGCAGTACCACGCTATGACCTATCCAGTCGGCACTTCTTTGCGAGAAAAGCCATCTCAGCCCTCCACCGGCATGTCAAAGACCGCATTGTCCATGCACTGAGGCAATCAGTCAGTGGAAAGGTGCACCTCACAACAGATGCATGGACCAGTAGGCATGGCCAGGGACGTTACGTGTCCATCACGGCGCTCTGGGTTAATTTGGTGGATGCAGGGTCCACAGGGGACAGCCATAGTGGGACAGTTCTGCCTAGCCCACGGTCTAGGAAACAGTTGGCTGTAGGCGTTCACCACCCCTCCTCCTCCTTCTCTAGAAACGAAAGCACAGAGCACAGTTGCACGACCACTCCATCCGCAGCTGCCAGTGTTGCACACGAGGTGTCCCATTATCGAACAGCTAATGGTAAGCGTCAGTCAGCAGGCTGTGTTAGAAATGAAGTGTTTGGGTGACAACAGACACACCGCGGAAGTACTGGCCGAGTACTTGCAGCAACAAACTCAGTCATGGCTGGGCAGTGTACATCTTGAGGCAGGCAAGGTAGTCAGTGATAACGGAAGGAATTTTATGGCTGCCATAGCCCTTTCAGAACTGAAACACATACCTTTCCTGGCTTACACCTTGAACCTGGTGGTGCAGTGCTTCCTCAAAAATTATCCGGGGTTACCAGCCCTGCTCCGGAAGGTGCGAAGACTTTGCTCGCACATTCGCCGGTCGCCCGTACACTCCAGCTGTATGCTGAATCATCAGCGATCAATGAATCTTCCCTAGCACCACATAATAATCGACATTGCAACAAGGTGGAACTCCACACTGCACATGCTACAGAGGCAGTGCGAACAGGCGTGCTGTAATTTATTTGTGGGAGGATACACATACATGGGCAGGCAGTTGGATGGCAGACATGGAGTTGTCTGCTGTGCAGTGGTCGAAGCTACAAGACCTCTGTCAAGTCCTTCAGTGTTTTGAGGAATGCACACGGCTGGTAAGTGCAGACGACGCCATCATAAGCATGAGCATCCTACTAATGCGTCTGCTGATGCAAAGTTTGACGCACATTAAGGAGCAGGCGTCTGCAGCCAAGGAGGAGGGAAGCCTTGATGACAGTCAGCCATTGTCTGCTCAGGGAACTCTTCTGGACGAGGTGGCGGACGAAGAGGAGGAGGAGGATGATGGGGATGAATATTTATGGGAGGAGGATGCTTCTCAGGGGGCAATAGAAAGTGGTGGCGTTGCAAGGTCAGGTACAGGGTTTTTGCGGGACACAAGTGATGTTGATTTGCAAGAAAGTGCTCCACAACGCAGCACAAGCAGTGAATTGACACCTGGAACATTGGCCCACAAAATATCATGCCACATGAGAACCTTGAGCAAATATTGGTTACCAAACAAGCAACTCTTGTAGACCGCTTGGTTCAGGCATTCCCAGCACACAGCGGCGGTGATTGTTCTCACACGAGCTGTAGGGGGCAACATGGCAGAGGTGTTAGAGGTGCACAATTCCGAAGTGGTGTTGGACAGAGGGGTTTTATGACCAGGTTGTGGAGTGATTTTGCAATGACCGCAGACACGACAGGTACTGCTGCATCGATTCAAAGTGACAGAAGACAGCATTTGTCCAGTATGGTTATAAACTATTTTTCCTCCCTTATCGATGTTCTCCCTCACAGGTCATTCCCTTTTTATTACTGGGCATCTAAAATAGACACCTGGCCTGAATAGGCAAAATATGCATTACAGGAGTTCGTTTGCCCAGCTGCTAGTGTGCTATCAGAAAAAGTCTTCAGTGCTGCTGGTTCAATACTGACCGAAAAAAGGACACGTCTGGCTACCCTAAATCTTAATGATCTAACCTTCATTAAAATGAACCAATCATGGATTTCAAATTATTTTGCCCCACCTTCCCCTGCTGACACGTAGCTTGCCTGAAAAATGTCTTGCTTTTTGCCTCCTCTTACTGACTTCTCCAATTCTGCCATTTGCAGCTGCTGAATGTCCACCATAGGCCATTTTTATACCTCCCTAAATGGGCTGACTCCCCCCACAGGGCCGTGGTCACCACTTGGCGCAAGCACCCGTGCGAGTGACGTTTGCCTGGACGGGTGGGTGTGCCCACTCTTGGGCGACGGCACTGGCACAGGGTTCCTCATAGTACAATGAAGTGTCTCTGGCGGTGGTGGCGCACAACCAACATCAGACACACCGTCGTAATATGAGGGGCCCTGTGCCAGTACCGCTGCCCACGAGAGAGTGTTCCCCCCCAGCTCGAACAGTGCTCTACCACTTGCAATACTTACCTCTCCCTGCTCCACCACTGTGTAATATGTGCTGTTAAATCCTTCAATGGCACTGTACAAATTTGTTGAAATGATAGATGATAGTTAAAATATACAGGGGCCCTGGCCTCCATTTAGACCAGTTAATACTTTGCGCCAATTACCACTGTCTGCTACTCAGCAGAGGAGCCCACCCCTGTACCTAGCTATGCCACCTGTTTATTTATGAACAATTTTTTGGCAGACATTTAGCCCACTTTATTATTTGGGCCTACTAACTGTGTCAGCCACTCATTACAGTTGTCCTCCACTGAATAAAGCAATGCCGCCTGTGTACTCCTGTTACCAATTTTGAACTGCATTTAGCCTTTTTTTTTTTATTTTGGGCCTACTAAGTCTCTCTGCGCCACTCATTACAAATTGTCCTCCTCCATTGAACAAAGCAATGCCGCCTGTGTACTCCTCTTACCAATTTTGAACTGCATTCAGCCTACTTTATCATTTGGGCCTACTACCTGTGTCTGGCTGTCAGCCACTCATTACAGTTGTCCTCCACTGAACAAAGCAATGCCGCCTGTGACTCCTGTTACCAATTTTGAACTGCATTTAGCCTACAAAATTTTTTGGGCCTACTAAGTCTCTGCGCCACTCATTACAGTTGTCCTCCTCCACTGAACAAAGCAATGCCGTCTGTGTACTCCTGTTACCAATTTTGAACTGCATTTAGCCTACTTTTTTATTTTGGGCCTACTAACTGTGTCTGCGCCACTCGTTACAATTGTCCTCCACTGAACAAAGCAATGCCGCCTGTTTAGTCCTGTTACCAATTTTGAACTGCTTTTAGCCTACTTTTTTATTTTGGGCCTATATCTGTGTTTCCTCCTCACCCTGCTCATTGCCCAGCCACTGCTAGATGAGTCTGCTGGTACATTGACCCAAACCACTACATTCCCCTTGCACTCTACACAGCCAGAATCTGACCCTGCTGAAAGTCTGGTTCCCCTTCTCGCATACTATACCACCTTACACGGGGACAAAGTGGAAAGGGCAGATGAAAGTGCAGGTTCCTATATCAGGTGGGGGGGCATACTAGTTGGCACTGGCACAGGGCCCCTCATAGTACGCAAAAGTGTCTCTGGCAGTGGGAGGTGCCATCCGCCGTCAAACACACCGCCCTACTATGAGGGGCCCTGTGCCAGTGCCAACTAGTGGGCCCCCCTGCTTGCTCAGGATCACAGCACTTGCAAAGTTGAAATACTTACCTCTCCCTGCTCCACCACCGTGACGTATTCCACAATTCCTGGGCCCACGAAAATCTTGAGCCAGCCCTACCCCCCCACAACTTTAGCCAAATGACCCTCTGTTTTCAATGCCTAACTATTATTATAAAGTAAATTAAGATTGACAAGCTTAAGAAATAGGAATTGATGTATTTGGCATTAGAATGGGCACTGTAGGTGTTTTCCTGTCCTCCACTCACTGCCGACTTTGATTCCCCATTGACTTGCATTGGGTTTCGTGTTTCGGTCAGCCCCGACTTTTTGCAATAATCGGCCGATTTCACCCGACTCGACTTTTGAAAAAGTCGGGTTTCGCAAAACCTGACTCGATCCTAAAAAGTAAAAGTCGCTCAACCCTACTGTGCATGTTATAAGGTCAAAATCACCAGGGTATGTGAACTTTTGATCAGGGTAATTTGGATTTTTTGGGTTGTCATTATAATATTAAAAGAAAAAACACAGTAGTTTGAGAAAAAGGGGTCATCATTCACATTCTTTGAAAAAAGGCAAATAAAGCAAATATTCTGCGCTGGGGTATGTAAACGTATATATATATATATATATATATATATATATATATATATATATATAGTGGTAAATCGGCACCCTCAGCTGCACACAGAGGTAGACAAAGGAACACTGTCTAATTAAGTCTCTCGCTGGTTCATTAGGAGTGCTGCATAAGCCAGTGCAGAGTTAGCAAAAATAAACAAGGCCCCTTTGGTTTAAAAGAAAAACAAAACATAACATGCAGTACAGTGCTTGATGTTACGGAGATCCGCCCTTTCAGGAAAAATCAGCGTCCACTGGTTCAGTTCCTTGTCAGAACACATAACACTGGAATTCCATTCTCCAGGCCTACCGAACACCTAATGACTCAAAAGGATGGCTATTTATATCCCAGAGCACACCCTGGGGTGGAGATATGGTGAACAACCTCCTACCCATGTTATAGTTGTCAACAAAAACCCAGCCCTTAAAATGGCCAATTAACCACTCTCAACACATTTTGTGCTGGAGGAAACTTCTAGATTTCAAATCACTGAAGCTAATAGCCTCAGTGAAACATATCTCCCCTCCAGTACTTTGCCAGTGACTTATTTTGTCACATATCCCCCAATCTGCCAAAATCAAGGGGTTTTGGCACCTTCACTAACTAAACAAGGAAATCTGGACAGGGTAACTGCGTTACCATGTAGTCTCCTGGGCCTACGCTTCACATGAAAAGTAAAGTCCTGGAGCACTAGAAACCACTTAGTCACCTGAGCATTCTTCCCCTTACTATCCCTCAACCAGCTCAGGGGCGCATGATCTGATACTAGCGTGACTTCCTGCCTAACAGGTAGTACCTCAACATGTCAATTGCCCATTTGATAGCCAAGCACTCTTTCTCTACGACGTCATAGTTCTTTTCACAGAGGGGAGTTTCCTACTCAGGTATAGGACTGGATGTTCGTCCCCATCTTTTTCCTGAGACAACACAGCTCCCAAACCGACCTCAGAGGAGTCCATCCAGTTCACCACCAACTCTTTAGTGACGTCAGGTGCGACCAAACCGGACTGTTTACATAGGGCGCCCTTTAACTCTTAGAACACCATCTCTACTTCAGATGATGATATGGCCATTGACATTTTTGTGCCATTAAAAAGATCAATCGGGGGTGGCTATCATGGTGAAAATCGAGATACAGTGGTTACGGAAAGTATTCAGTCCCCTTTAAAGTTTTCACTTTATGTTTCATTGCAGTCATTTGGTAAATTCTAAAAAGTTCATTTTTTTTCACATCACTCTGCACCCCATCTTGACTGAAAAAACAGAAATGTATTATTTTTTTGCAAATCTATTAAAAAAGAAAAACTGCAATATAACATGGTCGTACAGTGCCTTGCGAAAGTATTCGGCTCCCTGGAACATTTCAACCTTTTCCCACATATCATGCTTCAAAGATAAAGATACCAAATGTAAATTTTTGCTGAAGATTCAACAATAATTGTGAAGTTGAACAAAATTTATTGGTTATTTAAAATGTTTGTGGAAATTCAAAAACTGAAATGTGGGGCGTGCAATATTATTTGGCCCCTTTACTTTCAGTGCAGCAAACTCACTCCAGAAGTTCATTGTGGATCTCTGAATGATCCAATGGTGTCCTAAATGTTGATCAAAATAAAATTAAATAAAGATGCATTCACCCCTTCTGAGGAAGATATCCATCGAAACTCATGTCAAGGGGTACACTGGACTGTTTTTTTTAACTCTTGGTAACTATGACAATCACTGGCTCCTTTACAGAAAGCTAATTTACTTTGAGCTATGATGTGCATCTTTTGTCTCTGATCTGTCTTCATTTAATTTTATTTTGAGCTACTTAGATGATGTATGGTTCTTTGTATTATTCAATGATGATCACAGACCAGCCACAGCAATGTCTGGCTTTATGATCTGTTCATGTAATCTATATTCTCCTACACAGCACAGTTTTATGCACTTTATTAGGTAGAACTTTGTATGCTCTTGGTATATACATTTCTAACAATTATTATCAACCTAGGGATATGTGCAGTGTTGGATGTGTTTTCTCTATTTTTGTCAGGACATTGATTTTATTTAGTTCATCGGTCCAGTGTTTTGCTGTTCCATCTTTTCTGCAAGGTTGCTCTCATCTCCAATTGTTTTTTAATGAGTTTTTTTTTAAAAAACACTGTGTAACTTAATAAAACTATGTTGTTTTGAAAAATTATGTTTGGAGGACCTTTGTCATTTTACATTTAGTGACCAGATATAGCAGATCCTCATTTAAATCAAAATGTGGAAACTTGGTGTCAGCCGCCGGCTCTTGAGTGACTCCATTTATCACAGTTACATTGTCAATTTTCATTTTTAGAGTAAAATCCCCTATTTGAGCAACCCCAAATTTTCCCCAGAAACCCCCAGTTCAGGAATTTTAGCTTCATTTGTCACCATCTCATCCTCATCACCAGTAAGGACACACAGGGGAAAATTATCCACCTCAGACTGCCATGGGGATTCATCACAGTGGAACCGGCTACTGTCTGAGTCACTTTGTACTCCCATCTTACGCCATATGACCCAAAAGAAGCTAAAGTCCCTCCCTATTATCACCATGTTTAGTAGGCTCTTAACCACTCCATCGTAAAGGATCTCAGACCCACAATTCTTTTTTATAGTCACTTGGCATCTTTGGAATCCCCATGAAAACAGTGGACGCCCATGTGTTTTCCGGAGATCAACTGGTGGGGGAGTGTGGCCCTTACCAGAGTCCCCAAACTCCCCTAGTCCAAGAGTTTCGACATCAGTGCCCAATTTATTGTTACATGACATGCCTGTGGTCCCTCACCAGGGCTGATAGTCCACACTGCAGGCGGGATAGGCATAGTACGAATAGTGCCTCCCAAGGCTGCAGTCCATCTGTTTATAGGACATAGGACAACGGCTGCTATATTTTCTTGGAAGGATGTGGATAAACCTGTCCATTACAACCCATTCTACCATCTGGGTTGGGGTGGAGGACTCCAACTTCTATACCAGATGCAGAAGATCAAACATTTGAGAGCAAGGTTGTCACCGCAATTTTCCCAGTAGTGGACCCTTTGAGCTCGGACAGACACCTGAGCGTTCCAGTATCTCTGTTTTTAGTTTGGCATATTCCAGGGCATCCTGTAAGGCTAGGTAATAATAAGCCTTCTGGGGATCGCAAATTAGATAGGGTGCCAGCACCTCTGCCTACTGCTCTGGCGGCAGCTTCTCCCGCTCTGCCACCCTCTCAAACACAGTCAAAAAAGCTTCCACATCATCGCCCATGGTCATTTTTTCCATCACTCATCAGCTTCCGGACGAATGTGTTGTCACCTGGACTTGGGAAAGTGGCTACCCATCTATCACGAATTGTCTCTTCGAGTGACTCAATCTGCTGTTGTTGTTGTCGATCTGCTGCATAAGCAACTTACTTGTCTATTGCTGGGCTTTCACAAGGTGCTTAATCATGTCCTCCTGGGTTATGGCCTGCTTCACACAGGGCATGCGGTTTGTCCACAGCCATAACTCTTGCTTCCTCGGGAAATTGCCTGCAGTTCTAGCACCAACTATAGTAGATCGGCTCTGTCAGTTGCACATGGAGGTAGACAAAGGAATACTGTCTCTTTAAGCCTCTCTCTGGTTCATTAGCAGTGCTGCATAAGCCAGTGCAGAGTTAGTAAAAATAAACAAGGCCATTACAGCCTAAGGAAAAAAAAAACATAACATAGGGCCCTGTGCATGTTGTTACGGGAATCTGCCTGTTCATGAAAAATCAGCATCCACTGGTTCAGCTTCCTTGTCAGAACACATAGCACTATAGTTCCACTCTCCAGGCCTACTGAACACCTAATGACTCAAAAGGGTGACTATTTAAACCCCAGAACACACACTGGGGTGGAGCTAAGGTGGACAATCTCCTATCCACTCTGTGGTTGGCCACAAAAACCCAGCCCTTAAAATGGTTGATTAAACCCTCTCATCACATAGTGTGCTTGAGCAAACTTCTGGGTTTCAAATCACTGAAGCTAATAGCCTCAGTTAAACAATCTCACCTCCAGTACTCTTCCAGTGACTTTCTGACATATCCCCTCCACTGGCCAAAGTCACCTTTACTCACTAAGCAGGGAAGTTTGGACAGGGCATTTGCTTTACCATGTAGCTTCCTGGGCCTTTGCTCCCCATGGAAGCTGTAGTCCTGGAGCACCAGAAGCCACCTAGTTACCTAGGCATTCTTCCCATTCCTTTCCCTCACCCATCTTAGGAGCGCATGGGTTTGACACTAACCTGAACTTCTGGTCTAACAGGTAGTACCTGTGAGGACTGTATTGAGGATACTAAGGGGTGGACCCACTGGACCGTGACAACGATCCTCCCATGGGCATGCTGACCAGATGGACTGTTATGATTAGGTGACCTTGGAGCAGCATGAAAACTTTTACTGGAGTAGGTGGTAACTATACTGACCGCAAACCCTGATCTTAACAGCGCAACTAGAAGTAGCCGTGGGGTGTGCCTAACAAAACCTAGACACCTCGACACAGCCGGAGGACTAAATACCCCTATAGATGGAAATAGGAATACTATCTTGCCTCAGAGCAGAACCCCAAAGAATAGGCAGCCCCCCACAAATAATGACTGTGAGTAGTAGAGGAAAAGACACACGCAGGCAGGAAACAGGATTTAGCAAAAGAGGCCACTTCTAGCTAAATAGGAAAGGATAGGACAGGATACTAAGCGGTCAGTATTAAAATCCTTCCCAAAAATATCCACAGCAGAAAATACAAAAACTCCACCATCTAACTAAAGATGGGGAGCGTATATCTGCAACTCCAGAGAATCCAACAAGACTGAGAAAACACTGACACAGTCTAAGCTGGACAAGAGAAAACAAATGAATAGCACGGAATATAAGCACACTGCATGTGTGCCACAGAGAAATAAATAGACACTTATCTTTGCTGAATTGGCAGCTAAGCAGGAGAAGCCAGAAAGAGATCCAACTCTTCACAAGAAACATTGACAACTGGCAAGGACTAATGAATCCTGCACACCTAAATATCCCAGTCAGAACTGCAATCAGCAGATACACCTGGCCAGGACTGCGACTCAGAGACAACTGCATTCCCACCTACAACCACTGGAGGGAACCCAAAAGCAGAATTCACAACAGTACCCCCCCTTGAGGAGGGGTCACCGAACCCTCACCAGGGCCCCCAGGACAATCAGGATGAGCCAGATGAAAGGCACGGACCAAATCAGCAGCATGGACATCAGAGGCAAAAACCCATGAATTATCCTCCTGGCCATAACCCTTCCATTTGACAAGGTACTGAAGCCTCCGCCTCGAAAAACGAGAATCCAAAATCTTCTCAACCACATACTCCAACTCTCCATCAACCAACACAGGGTCCGGAGGATCAACAGAGGGAACAACGGGCACCACATATTTCCGCAATAAGGATCTATGGAAGACATTATGGATAGCAAAAGAGGCCGGAAGCGCCAAACGAAAAGACACCGGATTAATAATCTCAGAAATCTTATAAGGACCAATAAACCGAGGCTTAAACTTAGGGGAAGAAACCTTCATAGGAACATGACGGGAAGACAACCAGACCAGATCCCCAACCCGAAGCCGGGAACCAACACACCGACGACGGTTAGCAAAACGTTGAGCCTCCTCCTGAGACAACACCAAATTGTCCACCACATGAGCCCAACTCTGCTGCAACCTGTCAACCACAGAATCCACACCAGGACAGTCAGAAGGCTCAACCTGCCCAGAAGAAAAACGAGGATGAAAACCAAAATTACAAAAGAAAGGCGAAACCAAAGTAGCCGAACTAGCCCGATTATTTAGGGCAAACTCGGCCAATGGCAAGAAGGCCACCCAATCATCATGATCAGCAGACACAAAGCATCTCAAATAAGTCTCCAAAGTCTGATTAGTTCGCTTGGTCTGGCCATTTGTCTGAGGATGAAATGCAGAAGAAAAAGACAAATCAATGCCCAGCCTAGTACAAAAGGCCCGCCAAAACCTAGAAACAAACTGGGAACCTCTGTCGGACACAATATTCTCTGGAATACCATGCAAACGAACCACATGCTGAAAAAACAACAGATCCAAATCTGAAGAGGAAGGCAATTTAGGCAAAGGCACCAAATGAACCATCTTAGAGAACCGGTCACAAACAACCCAGATAACAGACATCTTCTGGGAGACCGGAAGATCAGAAATAAAATCCATCGAAATATGCGTCCAGGGCCTTTCAGGGACCGGCAATGGCAAAAGCAACCCACTAGCACGGGAAAAACAAGGCTTGGCCCGCGCACAAGTCCCACAGGACTGCACAAAAGAACGCACATCACGCGACAAAGAAGGCCACCAAAAGGACCTACCAACCAAGTCTCTGGTACCAAAAATGCTAGGATGACCAGCCAACACGGAACAGTGAACCTCAGAAATCACTCTACTAGTCCATCTGTCAGGAACAAACAGTTTCCCCACTGGACAGGGTCAGGTTTGTCAGCCTGAAATTCCTGAAGAACCCGTCGTAAATCAGGGGAAATGGCAGAAAGGACCACCCCTTCTTTCAGAATACCGACCGGTTCTAAGACCTCAGGAGAATAAGGCAAAAAACTCCTAGAGAGGGCATCAGCCTTAATATTCTTAGAACCCAGAAGGTACGAGACCACGAAATCAAAACGGGAAAAAAACAAGGACCATCGAGCCTATCTAGGATTCAGCCGTTTGGCAGACTCGAGGTAAATCAAATTCTTATGATCGGTCAAGACCACAATACGGTGCTTAGCTCCCTCAAGCCAATGTCGCCACTCCTCAAACGCCCACTTCATAGCCAACAACTCCCGATTGCCGACATCATAATTGCGTTCAGCAGGCGAAAACTTACGGGAAAAGAAGGCACACGGTTGCATTAAGGAACCAACAGGATCCCTCTGAGACAAAACGGCCCCTGCCCCAATCTCAGAAGCGTCAACCTCAACCTGAAACGGAAGAGAAACATCCGGTTGGCACAACACCGGAGCAGAAGTAAATCGATGTTTAAGCTCCTGAAAGGCAGAGACAGCCGCAGAGGACCAATTCGCCACATCAGCGCCTTTCTTCGTCAAATCGGTCAAGGGTTTAACCACGCTGGAAAAATTAGCAATGAAACGGCGATAAAAATTAGCAAAACCCCAAAATTTCTGAATGCTCTTCACTGATGTGGGCTGAATCCAATCATGAATGGCCTGAACCTTAACTGGATCCATCTCTATAGACGAGGTAGAAAAAATAAAGCCCAAAAAAGAAACCTTCTGCACCCCAAAGAGACACTTAGACCCTTTCACAAACAAAGCATTGTCACGAAGGATCTGAAATACCATCCTGACCTGTTGCACATGAAACTCCCAATCATCAAAAAAAATCAAAATATCGTCCAAATATACAATCAAGAATTTATCAAGGTAAGTCCGGAAGATATCATGCATGAAGGACTGAAAAACAGATGGAGCATTAGAGAGTCCGAATGGCATCACAAGGTATTCAAAATGGCCTTCGGGCGTGTTAAACGCAGTTTTCCATTCATCACCCTGCTTAATACGAACAAGATTATATGCCCCCCGAAGGTCAATCTTCGTAAACCAACTAGCTCCCTTAATCCTAGCAAATAAATCGGAAAGCAAAGGTAAAGGGTATTGAAACACCGTGATCTTATTCAAGAGGCGATAATCAATACAGGGTCTCAAGGAACCACCTTTTTTAGCAACAAAAAAGAACCCCACTCCCAACGGTGAAGAAGATGGTCGAATATGCCCTTTCTCCAAAGACTCCTTAAAATAGCTCCGCATGGCGGTATGTTCAGGCACAGACAGGTCGAAAAGTCGACCCTTAGGAAACTTACAGCCTGGAATCAAGTCAATAGCACAATCGCAGTCCCTGTGCGGTGGAAGGAAACTGGACTTGGGCTCATCGAATACATCCTGAAAATCAGACAAAAACTCTGGAATTTCAGAAGAGGAAGAAGAGGAGATTGACATCAAAGGAACATCATTATGAATCCCCTGACAACCCCAACTAGTCACAGACATGGACTTCCAATCCAACACAGGATTATGTACCTGCAACCACGAAAAACCCAGCACGATAGCATCATGCAAATTATGCAACACCAGAAATCGACAATCTTCCTGATGGGCTGGCGCCATGCGCATGGTCACCTGTGTCCAAAACTGGGACTTATTTTTAGCCAAGGGTGTAGCATCAATGCCCCTTAAAGGAATAGGGTTCTGCAAAGGCTGCAAGGGAAAACCACAACGCTTGGCAAACTCAAAGTCCATTAAGTTCAGGGCGGCGCCTGAATCCACAAACGCCATGACAGAAAATGATGACAATGAGCAGATCAAGGACACAGATAACAAAAATTTAGGTTGTACAGTACTGATGGTAATTGAACTGGCGATCCTCTTTGTCCGCTTAGGGCAGACAGAAATGACATGAGAAGCGTCGCCACAATAATAACACAACCTATTCTGACGTCTGAAACCTTGTCGTTCCATTCTAGACAAAATCCTATCACACTGCATTGGCTCAGGAATTTGCTCTGAGGATAACGCCACAGCGCACACAGTTCTGCGCTCCCACAAGCGCCGGTCAATCTGAATGGCCAGAGACATAGAATCACTCAGACCGGAACGCGTGGGAAACCATAACATCCTTAACGGATTCAGAAAGACCCTTTCTGAAAATTGCCGCCAAAGCATCATTATTCCATTTAGTCAACACAGACCATTTTCTGAATTTCTGACAATACAATTCTGCCGCCTCTTGACCCTGAGACAGGGCCAACAAGGTCTTCTCAGCTTGATCCACAGAATTAGGTTCATCATATAATAATCCTAATGCCTGAAAAAAGGAGTCTACATTAAGCAAAGCCGGATTCCCAGATTCCAGGGAAAACGCCCAATCCTGCGGGTCGCCACGCAGCAGGGAGATGACGATTTTAACCTGCTGAATGGAATCACCGGAGGATCGAGGTGTCAAAGCAAAAAACAGTTTACAGTTGTTTTTAAAACTCAAAAATTTGGACCTGTCACCAAAAAACAAATCAGGAGTAGGAATCTTCGGTTCTAAAACAGGAGTCTGAACAATGTAATCAGAAATACCCTGTACCCTGGCAGCAAGCTGGTCTACACGAGAAGCTAATTCCTGAACATTCATGCTAGCACAAGGCTCTTCAGCCACCCAGAGATTAAGAGGGAGGAGAAGACAAAGTAGACTGAAGAAAAAAAATGGCTCAAGACCTTTCTTCCCTTCTTCTGAGATGCATTTAACTCATTATTGGCCAGTTGTACTGTTATGATTAGGTGACTTTGGAGCAGCATGAAAACTTTCACTGGAGTAGGTGGTAACTATACTGACCACAAACCCTGATCTTAATACTGCAACTAGAAGTAGCCGTGGGGTGTGCCTAACAAAACCTAGACACCTCGACACAGCCGGAGGACTAAATACCCCTATAGATGGAAATAGGAATACTATCTTGCCTCAGAGCAGAACCCCAAAGAATAGGCAGCCCCCCACAAATAATGACTGTGAGTAGTAGAGGAAAAGACACACGCAGGCAGGAAACAGGATTTAGCAAAAGAGGCCACTTCTAGCTAAATAGGAAAGGATAGGACAGGATACTAAGCGGTCAGTATTAAAATCCTTCCCAAAAATATCCACAGCAGAAAATACAAAAACTCCACCATCTAACTAAAGATGGGGAGCGTATATCTGCAACTCCAGAGAATCCAACAAGACTGAGAAAACACTGACACAGTCTAAGCTGGACAAGAGAAAACAAATGAATAGCACAGAATATAAGCACACTGCATGTGTGCCACAGAGAAAGAAACAGACACTTATCTTTGCTGAATTGGCAGCTAAGCAGGAGAAGCCAGAAAGAGATCCAACTCTTCACAAGAAACATTGACAACTGGCAAGGACTAATGAATCCTGCACACCTAAATATCCCAGTCAGAACTGCAATCAGCAGATACACCTGGCCAGGACTGCGACTCAGAGACAACTGCATTCGCACCTACAACCACTGGAGGGAACCCAAAAGCAGAATTCACAACAATGGACCACAATGGGAGCAGTAGGGGCAGACCCTCGGGAGACTATCACCATGGCAGCTGGTAGGCTTGGAAGGACAGGAAAGCGACTCATGGAGACACTGACTGGATGAAGGATGAGAACTGACAGGCTGGAGACAGGAACACGAGCAGGGCGAAGGACACCAACGGGCAGGCAGGACACTGAAGAACAGACAGGATGGAGAACAAGGGCTGGATCTAAGGAAAGAATAGGCAGACGAACAAAGTCAGATAACAGGGAACGCTGAACAGGCGTGCTGTCAGAATCACTTGTAAACACAAATGAGAAACAGACAAAGCAAAGCGGAAGAGGCAGAGTAATAAAGGCAGCGCCACGCAGTACTTCCGGGTAGGAGTCCTCCTGGATGATAGAGAGGACAAGCGAGAGGAAGGCCCGGAGAACTCAGAAGTATGTGCGCGCAGCACAGAACTCAGTGCGCATGCGCACCTGACGGGAGGCAGACGCCGGGTGGGAGCGCTGAGAAGAAGAGCGCCGGCGAGGATTGACAGCTGCAGAGGTGCGCCGAGATGCCAAATGGAGGTAAGTATGGAAGGAGTCAGGAGGCGGTGGCAGCAGCGGCAGTGATGTGACAGTACCCCGTCTTTACGCCCCCCTTTTTTAAGCAAGAAAGAAATCTAGCCCAAATTTGTGGTGCCTGGATGTTCTTCTGAGGCTCCCAGGATCTCTCCTCAGGACCAAAACCCTACATGATGACCAAAAACAAAGTTCTACATCTCAACTAGAGTTGAGCGACTTTTACTTTTTTAGGATCGAGTCGGAGCCAGGAATCGCGGAATACGTCACGGCGGTGGAGCAGAGAGAGGTAAGTATTTCAACTTTGCAAGTGCTGTGATCCTGAGCAAGCAGGGAGGCCCACTCGTTGGCACTTGGCACTGGCACAGGGCCCCTCATAGTACGGCAGTGTGTTTGACGGCGGGTGGCGCCTCCCACTGCCAGAGACACTTTTGCGTACTATGAGGGGCCCTGTGCCAGTGACGTTGCCAACGAGTATGCCCCCCACCTGATGAAGGAACCTGCACTATCATCTGCACCTTCCTCTTTGTCCCCATGTAAGGTGGTATAGTATACGGGAAGGGGAACCTGACTTTCAGCAGGGTCAGATTCAGGCTGTGTAGAGTGCAAGGGGAATGTAGTGGTCTGGGTCAATGTACCAGCAGACTCATCTAGCAGTAGCTGGGTAATGGGCAGGATGAGGAGGAAACAATGTTAGTAGGCCCAAAATAAAAAAAATAGGCCAAAAGCAGTTCAAAATTGGTAACAGGACTAAACAGACGGCATAGCTTTGTTCAGTGGAGGACAACTGTAATGAGTGGCGCAGACACAATTAGTAGGCCCAAATACAAAAGTAGGCTAAATGCAGTTAAAAATTGGTAACAGGACTAAACAGGCAGCATTGCTTTGTTCAGTGGAGGACAACTTTAATGAGTGGTGCAGACACAATTTGTAGTCCCACAATAAAAAGTAGGCTAAATGCAGTTCAAAATTGGTAACAGGACTAAACAGGCGGCATAGCTTTGTTCAGTGGAGGACAACTGTAATGAGTGGCGCAGACACAGTAGGCCCAAAACAAAAAAGTAGGCTAAAAGCAGTTAAAAATTGGTAACAGGACTAAATAGGCGGCATTGCTTTGTTCAGTGGAGGATAACTGTAATGAGTGGCGCAGACACAGTTAGTAGGCCCAAAATAAAAAAGTAGGCTAAAAGCAGTTCAAAATAGGTAACAGGACTAAACAGGCGGCATAGCTTTGTTCAGTGGAGGACAACTGTAATGAGTGGCGCAGACACAGTTAGTAGGCCCAAATACAAAAGTAGGCTAAATGCAGTTCAAAATTGGTAACAGGACAAAACAGGCGGCATAGCTTTGTTCAGTGGAGGACAACTGTAATGAGTGGCACAGACACAGTTAGTAGGCCCAAATACAAAAGTAGGCTAAATGCAGTTCAAAATTGGTAACAGGACTAAACAGGCGGCCTAGCTTTGTTCAGTGGAGGACAACTGTAATGAGTGGCGCAGACACAGTAGGCCCAAAACAAAAAAGTAGGCTAAAAGCAGTTAAAAATTGGTAACAGGACTAAATAGGCGGCATTGCTTTGTTCAGTGGAGGATAACTGTAATGAGTGGCGCAGAAACAGTTAGTAGGCCCAAAATAAAAAAGTAGGCTAAAAGCAGTTCAAAATAGGTAACAGGACTAAACAGGCGGCATAGCTTTGTTCAGTGGAGGACAACTGTAATGAGTGGCACAAACACAGTTTGTAGGCCCAACTAAAAAAGTTGGCTAAATGCAGTTCAAAATTGGTAACAGGACTAAACAGGCAGCCTAGCTTTGTTCAGTGGAGGACAACTGTAATGAGTGGCACAAACACAGTTTGTAGGCCCAACTAAAAAAGTTGGCTAAATGCAGTTCAAAATTGGTAACAGGACTAAACAGGCGGCATAGCTTTGTTCAGTGGAGGACAACTGTAATGAGTGGCGCAAACACAGTTTGTAGGCCCAACTAAAAAAGTTGGCTAAATGCAGTTCAAAATTGGTAACAGGACTAAACAGGCGGCATAGCTTTGTTCAGTGGAGGACAACTGTAATGAGTGGCGCAGACACAGTTAGTAGGCCCAACTAAAAAAGTTGGCTAAAAGCAGTTCAAAATTGGTAACAGGACTAAAAAGACGGCCTAGCTTTGTCCAGTGGAGAACAACTGTAATGAGTGGCGCAGACACAGTTAGTAGGCCCAAAATAAAAAAAGTTGGCTAAATGCAGTTCAAAATTGGTAACAGGACTAAACAGGCAGCCTAGCTTTGTTCAGTGGAGGACAACTTTAATGAGTGGCGCAGACACAGTTCGTAGGCCCAAATACAAAAGTAGGCTAAATGCAGTTCAAAATTGGTAACAGGAATAAACAGGCGGCATAGCTAGGTACTGGGGTGGGCTCCTCTGCTGAGTAGCAGACAGTGGTAGTAGGCGCAAAGTATTAACTGGTCTAAATGGAGGCCAGGGCCCCTGTATATTTTAACTATCATCTATCATTTCAACAAATTTGTATTGGCAGTGCCATTGAATGATTTAACAGCACAGACTACACAGTGGTGGAGCAGGGAGAGGTAAGTATTGCAAGTGGTAGAGCACTGTTCGAGCTGAGGGGGAACACTCTCTTGTGGGTGGCGGAACTGGTACAGGGCCCCTCATATTACGACGGTGTGTCTGACGTTGGTTGTGCACCACCACCATCAGAGACACTTCATTATACTATGACCGACCCTGTGCCAGTGCCGTCGCCCAAGAGTGGGCGCACCCACCTGTCTAGGCAAACTGCACTCGAAAGGGTGCTTGCGCCAGATGGTGACCACGGCCCTGTGGGGGGAGTCAGCCCATTTAGGGAGGTATAAAAATGGCCTATGGTGGACATTCAGCAGCTGCAAATGGCAGAATTGGAGAAGTCAGTAAGAGGAGGCAAAAAGCAAGACATTTTTCAGGCAAGCTACGTGTCAGCAGGAGAAGGTGGGGCAAAATAACTTGAAATCCATGATTGGTTCATTTTAATGAAGGTTAGATCATCAACATTCTGGGTAGCCAGACATGTCCTTTTTTCGGTCAGTATTGAACCAGCAGCACTGAAGACTCTTTGTGATAGCACACTAGAAGCAGGGCAAGCGAGCTCCTGTAATGCATATACTGCCAATTCAGGCCAGGTATCTATTTTAGATGCCCAGTAATCAAAGGGGAATGACCTGTGAGGGAGAACATCGATAAGGGAGGAAAAGTAGTTCATAACCATACTGGACAAATGCTGTCTCCTGTCACTTCGAATCGATGCAGCACTACCTGTCGTGTCAGTGGTCATTGCGAAATAACTCCACAACCTGGTCATAAAACCCCTCTGTCCAATGCCACTTCAGATTTGTGCACCTCTAACACTTCTGCCATGTTGCCCCCTACAGCTCGTGTGAGAACCATCACCGCCGCTGTGTGCTGGGAATGCCTGAACCAAACAGTCTTCAAGAGTTGCTTGTTTGGCAGCCAATATTTGCTAACGGTTCTCATGTGACATGATATTTTGTAATTTTCCTTTATATCGTGGATCCAGGAGGCAGCCAACCAGTAATTGTCATCCGTCATCATTTTGATAATGCGGGGGTCCCTTTTTAGGATACACAAGGCATACTCAGCCATGTGGGCCAATGTTCCAGGTGTCAATTCACTGCTTGTGCTGGGTTGAGGAGCACTTTTTTGCAAATCAACATCACTTGTGTCCCGCAAAAACCCTGTACCTGACCTTGCAACGCTACCAGTTTCTATTGCCCCTTGTGAAGCATCCTCCTCCCATAAATATTCATCCCCATCATCCTCCTCCTCCTCCTCTTCATCCGCCACCTCATCCAGGAGAGTTCCCTGAGCAGACAATGGCTGACTGTCATCAAGGCTTCCCTCTTCCTCGGCTGCAGACGCCAGCTCCTTAATGTGCATCAAACTTTGCATCAGCAGTGGGATGATCATGCTTATGATGGCGTCGTCTGCAGTTACCAGCCGTGTGCATTCCTCAAAACACTGAAGGACTTGACAGAGGTCTTGGAGCTTCGACCACTGCACACCAGACAACTCCATGTCTGCCATCCAACTGCCTGCCCGTGCATGTGTATCCTCCCACAAATTAATTACAGCACGCCTTTGTTCGCACAGCCTCTGAACCATGTGCAGTGTGGAGTTCCACTTTATTGCAACATCGATTATTAGGCTGTTCTGGGGAAGATTAAGCGATTGCTGATGGTTCAGCATACGGCTGGAGTGTACGGGCGACCGGCGGATGTGCGAGCAAAGTCTTTGCACCTTCAGGAGCAGGGCTGGTAACTCCGGATAATTTTTGAGGAAGCACTGCACCACCAGGTTCAAGATGTAAGCCAGGCAAGGTATGTGTTTAAGTTCTGAAAGGGCTATGGCAGCCATAAAATTCCTTCCGTTATCACTGACTACCTTGCCTGCCTCAAGATGTACACTGCCCAGCCATGACTGAGTTTGTTGCTGCAAGTACTCGGCCAGTACTTTCGCGGTGTGTCTGTTGTCGCCCAAACACTTCATTTCTAACACAGCCTGCTGACGCTTATTACTAGATGTTTGATAATGGGACACCTCGTGTGCAACACTGGCAGCTGCGGATGGAGTGGTCGTGCGACTGCGCTCTGTGGACGAGCTTTCGCTTCTGGAGGAGGAGGAGTGGCGAACGCCTAGAGCCAACTGTTTCCTAGACCGTGGGCTAGGCAGAACTGTCCCACTATGGCTGTCCCCTGTGGACCCTGCATCCACCACATTAACCCAGTGTGCCGTGATGGACACGTAACGTCCCTGGCCATGCCTACTGGTCCATGCATCTGTTGTGAGGTGCACCTTTCTACTGACTGATTGCCTCAGTGCATGGACAATGCGGTCTTTGACATGCTGGTGCAGGGCTGGGATGGTTTTTCTCGCAAAGAAGTGTCGACTGGGTAGGTCATAGCGTGGTACTGCATAGGCCATCAGGGCTTTGAAAGCTTTGCTTTCAACCAACCGGTAGGGCATCATCTCTAACGAGATTAGTCTAGCAATGTGGGCGTTCAAACCCTGTGTACGCGGATGAGAGGATGAGTACTTTCTTTTCCTAACAAGAGTCTCTTGTAGGGTGAGCTGGACTGGAGAGGTGCATATGGTGGAACTAGCGGTGGTGGTGGTGGTGGACATGGCGGATTGAGAGAGGGTTGGTGATGGTATTCTCAATGTTGGCCTACATACAGTGTTTCCTACCAATAACCTTGTGATTCCCTGACTGCTTTGGCCTTGCGACGATACCTCCATATTTGCTGCTAGTAGTGTCCTAACCGGTGGACTTACAGTGAGGGAAGCAATGTAGCATTGCTGACTACCTTCATTCTGAGCAGGTGCACCAACGGTATGGGACGTTTGGTAGTAAGTCCAGGCTTGCAAGTGCATGCTGGTTAAATGTCTAAGCATGCACGTTGTATTTAAATTTTGAAAATTTTGTATTGAGGATACTAAGGGGTGGACCCACTGGACCGTGACAACGATCCTCCCATGGGCATGCTGACCAGATGGACTGTTATGATTAGGTGACCTTGGAGCAGCATGAAAACTTTTACTGGAGTAGGTGGTAACTATACTGACCGCAAACCCTGATCTTAACAGCGCAACTAGAAGTAGCCGTGGGGTGTGCCTAACAAAACCTAGACACCTCGACACAGCCGGAGGACTAAATACCCCTATAGATGGAAATAGGAATACTATCTTGCCTCAGAGCAGAACCCCAAAGAATAGGCAGCCCCCCACAAATAATGACTGTGAGTAGTAGAGGAAAAGACACACGCAGGCAGGAAACAGGATTTAGCAAAAGAGGCCACTTCTAGCTAAATAGGAAAGGATAGGACAGGATACTAAGCGGTCAGTATTAAAATCCTTCCCAAAAATATCCACAGCAGAAAATACAAAAACTCCACCATCTAACTAAAGATGGGGAGCGTATATCTGCAACTCCAGAGAATCCAACAAGACTGAGAAAACACTGACACAGTCTAAGCTGGACAAGAGAAAACAAATGAATAGCACGGAATATAAGCACACTGCATGTGTGCCACAGAGAAATAAATAGACACTTATCTTTGCTGAATTGGCAGCTAAGCAGGAGAAGCCAGAAAGAGATCCAACTCTTCACAAGAAACATTGACAACTGGCAAGGACTAATGAATCCTGCACACCTAAATATCCCAGTCAGAACTGCAATCAGCAGATACACCTGGCCAGGACTGCGACTCAGAGACAACTGCATTCCCACCTACAACCACTGGAGGGAACCCAAAAGCAGAATTCACAACAGTACCCCCCCTTGAGGAGGGGTCACCGAACCCTCACCAGGGCCCCCAGGACAATCAGGATGAGCCAGATGAAAGGCACGGACCAAATCAGCAGCATGGACATCAGAGGCAAAAACCCATGAATTATCCTCCTGGCCATAACCCTTCCATTTGACAAGGTACTGAAGCCTCCGCCTCGAAAAACGAGAATCCAAAATCTTCTCAACCACATACTCCAACTCTCCATCAACCAACACAGGGTCCGGAGGATCAACAGAGGGAACAACGGGCACCACATATTTCCGCAATAAGGATCTATGGAAGACATTATGGATAGCAAAAGAGGCCGGAAGCGCCAAACGAAAAGACACCGGATTAATAATCTCAGAAATCTTATAAGGACCAATAAACCGAGGCTTAAACTTAGGGGAAGAAACCTTCATAGGAACATGACGGGAAGACAACCAGACCAGATCCCCAACCCGAAGCCGGGAACCAACACACCGACGACGGTTAGCAAAACGTTGAGCCTCCTCCTGAGACAACACCAAATTGTCCACCACATGAGCCCAACTCTGCTGCAACCTGTCAACCACAGAATCCACACCAGGACAGTCAGAAGGCTCAACCTGCCCAGAAGAAAAACGAGGATGAAAACCAAAATTACAAAAGAAAGGCGAAACCAAAGTAGCCGAACTAGCCCGATTATTTAGGGCAAACTCGGCCAATGGCAAGAAGGCCACCCAATCATCATGATCAGCAGACACAAAGCATCTCAAATAAGTCTCCAAAGTCTGATTAGTTCGCTTGGTCTGGCCATTTGTCTGAGGATGAAATGCAGAAGAAAAAGACAAATCAATGCCCAGCCTAGTACAAAAGGCCCGCCAAAACCTAGAAACAAACTGGGAACCTCTGTCGGACACAATATTCTCTGGAATACCATGCAAACGAACCACATGCTGAAAAAACAACAGATCCAAATCTGAAGAGGAAGGCAATTTAGGCAAAGGCACCAAATGAACCATCTTAGAGAACCGGTCACAAACAACCCAGATAACAGACATCTTCTGGGAGACCGGAAGATCAGAAATAAAATCCATCGAAATATGCGTCCAGGGCCTTTCAGGGACCGGCAATGGCAAAAGCAACCCACTAGCACGGGAACAACAAGGCTTGGCCCGCGCACAAGTCCCACAGGACTGCACAAAAGAACGCACATCACGCGACAAAGAAGGCCACCAAAAGGACCTACCAACCAAGTCTCTGGTACCAAAAATGCTAGGATGACCAGCCAACACGGAACAGTGAACCTCAGAAATCACTCTACTAGTCCATCTGTCAGGAACAAACAGTTTCCCCACTGGACAGGGTCAGGTTTGTCAGCCTGAAATTCCTGAAGAACCCGTCGTAAATCAGGGGAAATGGCAGAAAGGACCACCCCTTCTTTCAGAATACCGACCGGTTCTAAGACCTCAGGAGAATAAGGCAAAAAACTCCTAGAGAGGGCATCAGCCTTAATATTCTTAGAACCCAGAAGGTACAAGACCACGAAATCAAAACGGGAAAAAAACAAGGACCATCGAGCCTATCTAGGATTCAGCCGTTTGGCAGACTCGAGGTAAATCAAATTCTTATGATCGGTCAAGACCACAATACGGTGCTTAGCTCCCTCAAGCCAATGTCGCCACTCCTCAAACGCCCACTTCATAGCCAACAACTCCCGATTGCCGACATCATAATTGCGTTCAGCAGGCGAAAACTTACGGGAAAAGAAGGCACACGGTTGCATTAAGGAACCAACAGGATCCCTCTGAGACAAAACGGCCCCTGCCCCAATCTCAGAAGCGTCAACCTCAACCTGAAACGGAAGAGAAACATCCGGTTGGCACAACACCGGAGCAGAAGTAAATCGATGTTTAAGCTCCTGAAAGGCAGAGACAGCCGCAGAGGACCAATTCGCCACATCAGCGCCTTTCTTCGTCAAATCGGTCAAGGGTTTAACCACGCTGGAAAAATTAGCAATGAAACGGCGATAAAAATTAGCAAAACCCCAAAATTTCTGAATGCTCTTCACTGATGTGGGCTGAATCCAATCATGAATGGCCTGAACCTTAACTGGATCCATCTCTATAGACGAGGTAGAAAAAATAAAGCCCAAAAAAGAAACCTTCTGCACCCCAAAGAGACACTTAGACCCTTTCACAAACAAAGCATTGTCACGAAGGATCTGAAATACCATCCTGACCTGTTGCACATGAAACTCCCAATCATCAAAAAAAATCAAAATATCGTCCAAATATACAATCAAGAATTTATCAAGGTAAGTCCGGAAGATATCATGCATGAAGGACTGAAAAACAGATGGAGCATTAGAGAGTCCGAATGGCATCACAAGGTATTCAAAATGGCCTTCGGGCGTGTTAAACGCAGTTTTCCATTCATCACCCTGCTTAATACGAACAAGATTATATGCCCCCCGAAGGTCAATCTTCGTAAACCAACTAGCTCCCTTAATCCTAGCAAACAAATCGGAAAGCAAAGGTAAAGGGTATTGAAACACCGTGATCTTATTCAAGAGGCGATAATCAATACAGGGTCTCAAGGAACCACCTTTTTTAGCAACAAAAAAGAACCCCACTCCCAACGGTGAAGAAGATGGTCGAATATGCCCTTTCTCCAAAGACTCCTTAAAATAGCTCCGCATGGCGGTATGTTCAGGCACAGACAGGTCGAAAAGTCGACCCTTAGGAAACTTACAGCCTGGAATCAAGTCAATAGCACAATCGCAGTCCCTGTGCGGTGGAAGGAAACTGGACTTGGGCTCATCGAATACATCCTGAAAATCAGACAAAAACTCTGGAATTTCAGAAGAGGAAGAAGAGGAGATTGACATCAAAGGAACATCATTATGAATCCCCTGACAACCCCAACTAGTCACAGACATGGACTTCCAATCCAACACAGGATTATGTACCTGCAACCACGAAAAACCCAGCACGATAGCATCATGCAAATTATGCAACACCAGAAATCGACAATCTTCCTGATGGGCTGGCGCCATGCGCATGGTCACCTGTGTCCAAAACTGGGACTTATTTTTAGCCAAGGGTGTAGCATCAATGCCCCTTAAAGGAATAGGGTTCTGCAAAGGCTGCAAGGGAAAACCACAACGCTTGGCAAACTCAAAGTCCATTAAGTTCAGGGCGGCGCCTGAATCCACAAACGCCATGACAGAAAATGATGACAATGAGCAGATCAAGGACACAGATAACAAAAATTTAGGTTGTACAGTACTGATGGTAATTGAACTGGCGATCCTCTTTGTCCGCTTAGGGCAGACAGAAATGACATGAGAAGCGTCGCCACAATAATAACACAACCTATTCTGACGTCTGAAACCTTGTCGTTCCATTCTAGACAAAATCCTATCACACTGCATTGGCTCAGGAATTTGCTCTGAGGATAACGCCACAGCGCACACAGTTCTGCGCTCCCACAAGCGCCGGTCAATCTGAATGGCCAGAGACATAGAATCACTCAGACCGGAACGCGTGGGAAACCATAACATCCTTAACGGATTCAGAAAGACCCTTTCTGAAAATTGCCGCCAAAGCATCATTATTCCATTTAGTCAACACAGACCATTTTCTGAATTTCTGACAATACAATTCTGCCGCCTCTTGACCCTGAGACAGGGCCAACAAGGTCTTCTCAGCTTGATCCACAGAATTAGGTTCATCATATAATAATCCTAATGCCTGAAAAAAGGAGTCTACATTAAGCAAAGCCGGATTCCCAGATTCCAGGGAAAACGCCCAATCCTGCGGGTCGCCACGCAGCAGGGAGATGACGATTTTAACCTGCTGAATGGAATCACCGGAGGATCGAGGTGTCAAAGCAAAAAACAGTTTACAGTTGTTTTTAAAACTCAAAAATTTGGACCTGTCACCAAAAAACAAATCAGGAGTAGGAATCTTCGGTTCTAAAACAGGAGTCTGAACAATGTAATCAGAAATACCCTGTACCCTGGCAGCAAGCTGGTCTACACGAGAAGCTAATTCCTGAACATTCATGCTAGCACAAGGCTCTTCAGCCACCCAGAGATTAAGAGGGAGGAGAAGACAAAGTAGACTGAAGAAAAAAAATGGCTCAAGACCTTTCTTCCCTTCTTCTGAGATGCATTTAACTCATTATTGGCCAGTTGTACTGTTATGATTAGGTGACTTTGGAGCAGCATGAAAACTTTCACTGGAGTAGGTGGTAACTATACTGACCACAAACCCTGATCTTAATACTGCAACTAGAAGTAGCCGTGGGGTGTGCCTAACAAAACCTAGACACCTCGACACAGCCGGAGGACTAAATACCCCTATAGATGGAAATAGGAATACTATCTTGCCTCAGAGCAGAACCCCAAAGAATAGGCAGCCCCCCACAAATAATGACTGTGAGTAGTAGAGGAAAAGACACACGCAGGCAGGAAACAGGATTTAGCAAAAGAGGCCACTTCTAGCTAAATAGGAAAGGATAGGACAGGATACTAAGCGGTCAGTATTAAAATCCTTCCCAAAAATATCCACAGCAGAAAATACAAAAACTCCACCATCTAACTAAAGATGGGGAGCGTATATCTGCAACTCCAGAGAATCCAACAAGACTGAGAAAACACTGACACAGTCTAAGCTGGACAAGAGAAAACAAATGAATAGCACAGAATATAAGCACACTGCATGTGTGCCACAGAGAAAGAAACAGACACTTATCTTTGCTGAATTGGCAGCTAAGCAGGAGAAGCCAGAAAGAGATCCAACTCTTCACAAGAAACATTGACAACTGGCAAGGACTAATGAATCCTGCACACCTAAATATCCCAGTCAGAACTGCAATCAGCAGATACACCTGGCCAGGACTGCGACTCAGAGACAACTGCATTCGCACCTACAACCACTGGAGGGAACCCAAAAGCAGAATTCACAACAATGGACCACAATGGGAGCAGTAGGGGCAGACCCTCGGGAGACTATCACCATGGCAGCTGGTAGGCTTGGAAGGACAGGAAAGCGACTCATGGAGACACTGACTGGATGAAGGATGAGAACTGACAGGCTGGAGACAGGAACACGAGCAGGGCGAAGGACACCAACGGGCAGGCAGGACACTGAAGAACAGACAGGATGGAGAACAAGGGCTGGATCTAAGGAAAGAATAGGCAGAAGAACAAAGTCAGATAACAGGGAACGCTGAACAGGCGTGCTGTCAGAATCACTTGTAAACACAAATGAGAAACAGACAAAGCAAAGCGGAAGAGGCAGAGTAATAAAGGCAGCGCCACGCAGTACTTCCGGGTAGGAGTCCTCCTGGATGATAGAGAGGACAAGCGAGAGGAAGGCCCGGAGAACTCAGAAGTATGTGCGCGCAGCACAGAACTCAGTGCGCATGCGCACCTGACGGGAGGCAGACGCCGGGTGGGAGCGCTGAGAAGAAGAGCGCCGGCGAGGATTGACAGCTGCAGAGGTGCGCCGAGATGCCAAATGGAGGTAAGTATGGAAGGAGTCAGGAGGCGGTGGCAGCAGCGGCAGTGATGTGACAGTACCCCGTCTTTACGCCCCCCTTTTTTAAGCAAGAAAGAAATCTAGCCCAAATTTGTGGTGCCTGGATGTTCTTCTGAGGCTCCCAGGATCTCTCCTCAGGACCAAAACCCTACATGATGACCAAAAACAAAGTTCTACATCTCAACTAGAGTTGAGCGACTTTTACTTTTTTAGGATCGAGTCGGAGCCAGGAATCGCGGAATACGTCACGGCGGTGGAGCAGAGAGAGGTAAGTATTTCAACTTTGCAAGTGCTGTGATCCTGAGCAAGCAGGGAGGCCCACTCGTTGGCACTTGGCACTGGCACAGGGCCCCTCATAGTACGGCAGTGTGTTTGACGGCGGGTGGCGCCTCCCACTGCCAGAGACACTTTTGCGTACTATGAGGGGCCCTGTGCCAGTGACGTTGCCAACGAGTATGCCCCCCACCTGATGAAGGAACCTGCACTATCATCTGCACCTTCCTCTTTGTCCCCATGTAAGGTGGTATAGTATACGGGAAGGGGAACCTGACTTTCAGCAGGGTCAGATTCAGGCTGTGTAGAGTGCAAGGGGAATGTAGTGGTCTGGGTCAATGTACCAGCAGACTCATCTAGCAGTAGCTGGGTAATGGGCAGGATGAGGAGGAAACAATGTTAGTAGGCCCAAAATAAAAAAAATAGGCCAAAAGCAGTTCAAAATTGGTAACAGGACTAAACAGACGGCATAGCTTTGTTCAGTGGAGGACAACTGTAATGAGTGGCGCAGACACAATTAGTAGGCCCAAATACAAAAGTAGGCTAAATGCAGTTAAAAATTGGTAACAGGACTAAACAGGCAGCATTGCTTTGTTCAGTGGAGGACAACTTTAATGAGTGGTGCAGACACAATTTGTAGTCCCACAATAAAAAGTAGGCTAAATGCAGTTCAAAATTGGTAACAGGACTAAACAGGCGGCATAGCTTTGTTCAGTGGAGGACAACTGTAATGAGTGGCGCAGACACAGTAGGCCCAAAACAAAAAAGTAGGCTAAAAGCAGTTAAAAATTGGTAACAGGACTAAATAGGCGGCATTGCTTTGTTCAGTGGAGGATAACTGTAATGAGTGGCGCAGACACAGTTAGTAGGCCCAAAATAAAAAAGTAGGCAAAAGCAGTTCAAAATAGGTAACAGGACTAAACAGGCGGCATAGCTTTGTTCAGTGGAGGACAACTGTAATGAGTGGCGCAGACACAGTTAGTAGGCCCAAATACAAAAGTAGGCTAAATGCAGTTCAAAATTGGTAACAGGACAAAACAGGCGGCATAGCTTTGTTCAGTGGAGGACAACTGTAATGAGTGGCACAGACACAGTTAGTAGGCCCAAATACAAAAGTAGGCTAAATGCAGTTCAAAATTGGTAACAGGACTAAACAGGCGGCCTAGCTTTGTTCAGTGGAGGACAACTGTAATGAGTGGCGCAGACACAGTAGGCCCAAAACAAAAAAGTAGGCTAAAAGCAGTTCAAAATTGGTAACAGGACTAAATAGGCGGCATTGCTTTGTTCAGTGGAGGATAACTGTAATGAGTGGCACAGAAACAGTTAGTAGGCCCAAAATAAAAAAGTAGGCTAAAAGCAGTTCAAAATAGGTAACAGGACTAAACAGGCGGCATAGCTTTGTTCAGTGGAGGACAACTGTAATGAGTGGCGCAGACACAGTTAGTAGGCCCAAATACAAAAGTAGGCTAAATGCAGTTCAAAATTGGTAACAGGACTAAACAGGCAGCATTGCTTTGTTCAGTGGAGGACAACTTTAATGAGTGGTGCAGACACAGTTTGTAGTCCCACAATAAAAAGTAGACTAAATGCAGTTCAAAATTGGTAACAGGACTAAACAGGCGGCATAGCTTTGTTCAGTGGAGAACAACTGTAATGAGTGGCACAGACACAGTTAGTAGGCCAAAATACAAAAGTAGGCTAAATGCAGTTCAAAATTGGTAACAGGACTAAACAGGCGGCCTAGCTTGGTTCAGTGGAGGACAACTGTAATGAGTGGCGCAGACACAGTTAGTAGCACCAAAACAAAAAAGTAGGCTAAATGCAGTTCAAAATTGGTAACAGGACTAAACAGGCGGCATTGCTTTGTTCAGTGGAGGATAACTGTAATGAGTGGCGCAGACACAGTTAGTAGGCCCAAAATAAAAAAGTAGGCTAAAAGCAGTTCAAAATAGGTAACAGGACTAAACAGGGGGCATAGCTGTGTTCAGTGGATGACAATTGTAATGAGTGGCGCAGACACAATTACTAGGCCCAAAATAAAAAAGTAGGCTAAATGCAGTAAAAAATTGGTAGCAGGACTAAACAGGCGGCATAGCTTTATTCAGTGGAGGACAACTGTAATGAGTGGCACAGACACAGTTTGTAGGCCCACAATAAAAAAGTAGGCTAAATGCAGTTCAAAATTGGTAACAGGACAAAATAGGCGGCATTGCTTTGTTCAGTGGAGGACAACTGTAATGAGTGGCACAGACACAGTTTGTAGTCCCACAATAAAAAGTAGGCTAAATGCAGTTCAAAATTGGTAACAGGACTAAACAGGCGGCATAGCTTTGTTCAGTGGAGGACAACTGTAATGAGTGGCGCAGACACGGTTAGTAGGCCCAAATACAAAAGTAGGCTAAAAGCAGTTCAAAATTGGTAACAGGACTAAACAGGCGGCCTAGCTTTGTTCAGTGGAGGACAACTGTAATGAGTGGCGCAAACACAGTTAGTAGGCCCAACTAAAAAAGTTGGCTAAATGCAGTTCAAAATTGGTAACAGGACTAAACAGGCAGCCTAGCTTTGTTCAGTGGAGGACAACTGTAATGAGTGGCACAAACACAGTTTGTAGGCCCAACTAAAAAAGTTGGCTAAATGCAGTTCAAAATTGGTAACAGGACTAAACAGGCGGCATAGCTTTGTTCAGTGGAGGACAACTGTAATGAGTGGCGCAAACACAGTTTGTAGGCCCAACTAAAAAAGTTGGCTAAATGCAGTTCAAAATTGGTAACAGGACTAAACAGGCGGCATAGCTTTGTTCAGTGGAGGACAACTGTAATGAGTGGCGCAGACACAGTTAGTAGGCCCAACCAAAAAAGTTGGCTAAAAGCAGTTCAAAATTGGTAACAGGACTAAAAAGACGGCCTAGCTTTGTCCAGTGGAGAACAACTGTAATGAGTGGCGCAGACACAGTTAGTAGGCCCAAAATAAAAAAAGTTGGCTAAATGCAGTTCAAAATTGGTAACAGGACTAAACAGGCAGCCTAGCTTTGTTCAGTGGAGGACAACTTTAATGAGTGGCGCAGACACAGTTCGTAGGCCCAAATACAAAAGTAGGCTAAATGCAGTTCAAAATTGGTAACAGGAATAAACAGGCGGCATAGCTAGGTACTGGGGTGGGCTCCTCTGCTGAGTAGCAGACAGTGGTAGTAGGCGCAAAGTATTAACTGGTCTAAATGGAGGCCAGGGCCCCTGTATATTTTAACTATCATCTATCATTTCAACAAATTTGTATTGGCAGTGCCATTGAATGATTTAACAGCACAGACTACACAGTGGTGGAGCAGGGAGAGGTAAGTATTGCAAGTGGTAGAGCACTGTTCGAGCTGAGGGGGAACACTCTCTTGTGGGTGGCGGAACTGGTACAGGGCCCCTCATATTACGACGGTGTGTCTGACGTTGGTTGTGCACCACCACCATCAGAGACACTTCATTATACTATGAGCGACCCTGTGCCAGTGCCGTTGCCCAAGAGTGGGCGCACCCACCTGTCTAGGCAAACTGCACTCGAAAGGGTGCTTGCGCCAGATGGTGACCACGGCCCTGTGGGGGGAGTCAGCCCATTTAGGGAGGTATAAAAATGGCCTATGGTGGACATTCAGCAGCTGCAAATGGCAGAATTGGAGAAGTCAGTAAGAGGAGGCAAAAAGCAAGACATTTTTCAGGCAAGCTACGTGTCAGCAGGAGAAGGTGGGGCAAAATAA
The DNA here is from genome assembly GCF_032444005.1 of Ranitomeya imitator. Taxonomy (NCBI): domain Eukaryota; kingdom Metazoa; phylum Chordata; class Amphibia; order Anura; family Dendrobatidae; genus Ranitomeya; species Ranitomeya imitator. Next base: position 395,185,549 of record NC_091287.1, on the reverse strand, counting down.
CTTGAAATCCATGATTGGTTCATTTTAATGAAGGTTAGATCATCAACATTCTGGGTAGCCAGACATGTCCTTTTTTCGGTCAGTATTGAACCAGCAGCACTGAAGACTCTTTGTGATAGCACACTAGAAGCAGGGCAAGCGAGCTCCTGTAATGCATATACTGCCAATTCAGGCCAGGTATCTATTTTAGATGCCCAGTAATCAAAGGGGAATGACCTGTGAGGGAGAACATCGATAAGGGAGGAAAAGTAGTTCATAACCATACTGGACAAATGCTGTCTCCTGTCACTTCGAATCGATGCAGCACTACCTGTCGTGTCAGTGGTCATTGCGAAATAACTCCACAACCTGGTCATAAAACCCCTCTGTCCAATGCCACTTCAGATTTGTGCATCTCTAACACTTCTGCCATGTTGCCCCCTACAGCTCGTGTGAGAACCATCACCGCCGCTGTGTGCTGGGAATGCCTGAACCAAACAGTCTTCAAGAGTTGCTTGTTTGGCAGCCAATATTTGCTAACGGTTCTCATGTGACATGATATTTTGTAATTTTCCTTTATATCGTGGATCCAGGAGGCAGCCAACCAGTAATTGTCATCCGTCATCATTTTGATAATGCGGGGGTCCCTTTTTAGGATACACAAGGCATACTCAGCCATGTGGGCCAATGTTCCAGGTGTCAATTCACTGCTTGTGCTGGGTTGAGGAGCACTTTTTTGCAAATCAACATCACTTGTGTCCCGCAAAAACCCTGTACCTGACCTTGCAACGCTACCAGTTTCTATTGCCCCTTGTGAAGCATCCTCCTCCCATAAATATTCATCCCCATCATCCTCCTCCTCCTCCTCTTCATCCGCCACCTCATCCAGGAGAGTTCCCTGAGCAGACAATGGCTGACTGTCATCAAGGCTTCCCTCTTCCTCGGCTGCAGACGCCAGCTCCTTAATGTGCATCAAACTTTGCATCAGCAGTGGGATGATCATGCTTATGATGGCGTCGTCTGCAGTTACCAGCCGTGTGCATTCCTCAAAACACTGAAGGACTTGACAGAGGTCTTGGAGCTTCGACCACTGCACACCAGACAACTCCATGTCTGCCATCCAACTGCCTGCCCGTGCATGTGTATCCTCCCACAAATTAATTACAGCACGCCTTTGTTCGCACAGCCTCTGAACCATGTGCAGTGTGGAGTTCCACTTTATTGCAACATCGATTATTAGGCTGTTCTGGGGAAGATTAAGCGATTGCTGATGGTTCAGCATACGGCTGGAGTGTACGGGCGACCGGCGGATGTGCGAGCAAAGTCTTTGCACCTTCAGGAGCAGGGCTGGTAACTCCGGATAATTTTTGAGGAAGCACTGCACCACCAGGTTCAAGATGTAAGCCAGGCAAGGTATGTGTTTAAGTTCTGAAAGGGCTATGGCAGCCATAAAATTCCTTCCGTTATCACTGACTACCTTGCCTGCCTCAAGATGTACACTGCCCAGCCATGACTGAGTTTGTTGCTGCAAGTACTCGGCCAGTACTTTCGCGGTGTGTCTGTTGTCGCCCAAACACTTCATTTCTAACACAGCCTGCTGACGCTTATTACTAGATGTTTGATAATGGGACACCTCGTGTGCAACACTGGCAGCTGCGGATGGAGTGGTCGTGCGACTGCGCTCTGTGGACGAGCTTTCGCTTCTGGAGGAGGAGGAGTGGCGAACGCCTAGAGCCAACTGTTTCCTAGACCGTGGGCTAGGCAGAACTGTCCCACTATGGCTGTCCCCTGTGGACCCTGCATCCACCACATTAACCCAGTGTGCCGTGATGGACACATAACGTCCCTGGCCATGCCTACTGGTCCATGCATCTGTTGTGAGGTGCACCTTTCTACTGACTGATTGCCTCAGTGCATGGACAATGCGGTCTTTGACATGCTGGTGCAGGGCTGGGATGGTTTTTCTCGCAAAGAAGTGTCGACTGGGTAGGTCATAGCGTGGTACTGCATAGGCCATCAGGGCTTTGAAAGCTTTGCTTTCAACCAACCGGTAGGGCATCATCTCTAACGAGATTAGTCTAGCAATGTGGGCGTTCAAACCCTGTGTACGCGGATGAGAGGATGAGTACTTTCTTTTCCTAACAAGAGTCTCTTGTAGGGTGAGCTGGACTGGAGAGGTGCATATGGTGGAACTAGCGGTGGTGGTGGTGGTGGACATGGCGGATTGAGAGAGGGTTGGTGATGGTATTCTCAATGTTGGCCTACATACAGTGTTTCCTACCAATAACCTTGTGATTCCCTGACTGCTTTGGCCTTGCGACGATACCTCCATATTTGCTGCTAGTAGTGTCCTAACCGGTGGACTTACAGTGAGGGAAGCAATGTAGCATTGCTGACTACCTTCATTCTGAGCAGGTGCACCAACGGTATGGGACGTTTGGTAGTAAGTCCAGGCTTGCAAGTGCATGCTGGTTAAATGTCTAAGCATGCACGTTGTATTTAAATTTTGAAGATTCTTCCCTCTGCTGAAGGTCTTTGAGCATTTCTTACAGATAACCTTTGACTGATCATTCAGATCTTGGTTAAAAAATTGCCACACACTGCTCTCTTCCTACTATGGAACACCTTTTCAGGCATTGCACGCTGTGCTACTTTCACCGGATGGCCACGCTGTCCTAAAACTGTTTTTGTTTTTGACTAATGTTTTTGGCCTGATTCGGGCCTGCCAGATGACAGCTGTTGCAATGTAGATGACTGCTACGCATCATCCTCCTCTGCTTCTGAGCTACTGGCAGCGGCACCCTCTTCCCCCAATGGCTGCCAATCTGGGTCAACAACTGGGTCATCTATCACCTCCTCTTCAATGTCATGTGCACCTTCCTTTGTGTCACTGTGTAAGGTGCTATAGCGTTCGGGACGGGGGAACCATAGTCTCATCAGGGTCAGATTCTGGCTCAGTACACTGCGAGGGCAATGTAGTGATCTGAGTCAATGGAACAGCATTATAAGCTAGCTGTGGCTGTGCATCAGTGAACTCCATGTCCGATTCTTCTTGTAATGAGCAGTTAACAATTTCCCGTTCTAACCCAGGCACGGTATGTGTAAAGAGCTCCAAGGAGTAACCTGCAGTGCCGCCTGATGCATCCTTTACTTTTGGTTTGGGTAAAGGACACAAGGAAACATCTTGTTCCTGACCGGGAGCATCCACTGACGACTCGCTGCTTTTATATTTGGAACTTTCTGAAGAGGAGGTGAAAGAGCTAGAGGCTGAGTCAGCAAGGAAAGCCAAAACTTTTTCCTGCTGCTCTGGCTTTAAAAGCCGTTTTCCTACTCCCAAATAAGGGAACCTTCGAGGCCTTGTGTAGCCTGACGATGACGCTGGCTCAACACCTCCAGCTTTAGGTGCTATTGTGCTTTTGCCACTACCACCAGATGCACAACCACCACCATTAGTACCAGCTCGCAACCACCGCCCATGGCCTTTTCTACCTGATTTCCTCATTTTTTGGAAAATCTAACTAAAATAACAACCGTTATATGGTACTGTAAAGCAAGGTAGAAGGTGTATATAAACGTGTTGAGATTTTAAATCTCCCTTTTTTTTGGGAGACTGAACAAAAAATCAGGCCCTGTGCAAAAAACAACACAATGTAAGTGGCAGAAAGTGGCTGGCTGATATACCACAAACTAACAGGACTGAAATATATCCACTTTGTGATAAATTGCATCTCACTTTTTTTGGGGGGAGACTAAACCAAACCTCAGGCCCTGTGCATAAAACAACACAATGTAAGTGGCAGAAAGTGGCTGGCTGATATACCACAAACTAACAGGACTGAAATATATCCACTTTGTAATAATTTGAATCTCACTTTTTTTTTTTTGGGGGGGGGGGCGTGACTAAACCGAACCTCAGGCCCTGTGCATAAAACAACACAATGTAAGTGGCAGAAAGTGGCTGGCTGATATACCACAAACTATCAGGACTGAAATATATCCACTTTGTGATAATTTGAATTTCACTTATTTTTTTGGGAGACTAAACCAAACCTCAGGCCCTGTGCATAAAACAACACAATGTAAGTGGCAGAAAGTGGCTAGCTGATATACCACAAACTAACAGGACTGAAATATATCCACTTTCTGATAATATGAATCTCACTTTTTTTTGGGGGAGACTAAACCAAACCTCAGGCCCTGTGCATAAAACAACGCAATGTAAGTGGCAGAAAGTGGCTGGAAGATATATGAAAAAATACAAGGACTGTATTACAATTTCAATCTCCCTACAATGATCTCAGGACAAGTATGGTAGCAATAAAAAGGACTACTGCACACAAAAGTGTGGACAAATAAACAAGATAACTGTGCAGAAAGGAGCAACAGGAATGTTGCTTTTAAAAAAGCAGTTGGTTTGCACAGCGGTGTGCAAACAGCAAAGCAGCTATCAGGGAGCCTTATAAGGCAGCCTAATAAGTTACAGAGCTGATGCACAAAAATATAGCCTCCACTGTCCCTGCAAACAAATAGTGGTGTTGGACAGTGGAAATCGCTACAGCACAAGCAGTTTCGGGGCTTAATCTTCCCTCCCTAACTATAACCCTTCTTCTGATGAAGCTGCGGCAACCTCTCCCTATGCTACGATCGGCAGAAGTAAGATGGCGGTCAATGTGCACACCCCTTTATAGCCCCTGTGACGCCGCAGAAAGCAAGCCAATCACTGTCATGCCCTTCGCTAAGATGGTGGGGACCGAGACCTATGTCATCACGCTGCCCACACTCTGTGTCATCCTTCATTGGCTGAAAAATGGCGCTGAGCGCTTCATACGAAACGCGACTTTGGCGCGAAGATCGCCGACCTCATGGCCGATCCCACACTAGGATCGAGTCAGGTTTCATGAAACCCGACTTTGCCGAAAGTCGGCGATTTTTGAATTTGTCCTCTCCGTTTTGCTCAACCTTAATCTCAACTTTTTCATGGCAAGAATGTCCTTAACCTCAAAGACATCATCCGCGGAAACAGGAGAAGGAGAATGAACAGTTGAGGCATAAAACTGATTGAAAACCACTCACTTCAGAAGAGACACGTGAAAGGAATTGGGAATACGAAGAGAGGCGGGTAACCTGAGCTTGTAAGAGACATTATTAATGCGGGCCAAAACCTCGAAAGGCCCAATGTACCGAGGGCCCAGCTTATGCGAAGGCATTTTAAGACAGACAAACTTAGAAGATAACCACACTTTATCACCACGATGATACAGAGGAGAATCAAGGTGCCTTTTATCCGCATGCCTCCTCATCCTATCCCATGCTAATTCAAGAGCGGACTTGGTCTCCTGCCAGACCCTGGAGAACTCTCTAAACAGAAGATCAGCCACCGGTACAGCAGAGACAGGAGGAATCGATAGAGGAAGACCAGGATGTTGACCGTAGACGATAAAAAATGGAGACTTGAAGAAGCTTCGCTGGTATGGTTGTTACAGGAAAATTCAGCCCACGGAAGTAAGTCTGACCAATCGTTTTGATGAGCATTGGAGAAATGACAAAAATAACTCACCAAAAACTGATTTTTACTTTCCACTTGGCCATTGGTCTGCGGATGGTAAGCCGAAGAGAAGTCAAGCAAGATATTCATAGACTTACAAAGAGACCTCCAGAATCGAGCGGTGAACTGGACTCCTCTGTCTGAAACAATATGTTGTGGTAGACCATGAATATGAAAAATATGGTGGATAAAGATCTTCGCCAACTCAGGTGCCGAAGGTAAACCAGGAAGAGCGATGAAATGAGCCATCTTAGAGAATCGATCCACGACCTCGAGGATGACGGTGCAACCAAAAGAGCGGGGCAGGTCAGTAATAAAATCCATAGCAATGTGTTGCCACTGAGTAGAAGGAATCGGAAGAGGATGAAGAAGCTCAGAAGGTAACTGCCTTATCTTATTGGGCCATAATGTGTGGAGCATCTCATGGGGCATAATGTGTGGAGCATCTTATGGGGCATAATGTGTGGCGCATCTCATGGGGCATAATGTGTGGAGCATCTTATGAGGCATAATGTGTGGAGCATCTTATGGGGTATAATATGTGGATCATCTTATGGAGCATAATGTGTGGAGCATCTTATGGAGCTTAATGTGTGGAGCATCTTATGAGGCCATCAACCTTTATGCATCAATGTATGGTGCAAATGTTTCTATGGAGCATCTCATGGGGCCATTATTAACCTTTGTGTAGCATTATATGGGGCATATTTTAATATGGAGCATTATATGGGGCGTATTTTGTATGGAGCATCTTATCGGGCCCATCATGAACTGTATGGAGCATTTTATGGGGCTCTTGATTCAATATGGATATTCAAAAACACTTAACCTACTGATTTCTCAATTAATTTTACTTTTATTGGTATCTATTTTTATTTTTGACATTTACCGGTAGCTGCTGCATTTTCCCCCCTTGGCTTATACTCGAGTAAATACGTTTTCCCAGTTTTTTGTGGTAAAATTAGGGGGGTCAGCTTATACTCAAGTATATACGGTACTTGTGGCCTGATTTTGTCCCTTCCGACTATATAGTCCAAGTGTTTCGTCTGTTTATTCCCAATGGAGCACTTCTTTAGGTTTATGGTAAACCCTGCCTTCCTCAGCACATCCAGTACCACCTGAACATACTGTAGATGACTTCCCCAATCCGGGCTGAAGATCTTGATCTAGTCCAGATAAGTTTAGTTTTTGTTAAAATAATGGTAATTACGGGTCTCCTGTGGATTGTGCCCAAGGAGGATTCTATCCCATGTAAATCTTTTGGAAAACTTGGCACTTAGGTAAATGTTGTAAGCAGATAATTTTATTTTGTGCAGGCAATCCAAAATGCTGCAACAGTGTATTCTGCATATCCTGAGCATTCATTTCTGCATTAAACCCTGTGCACGCAGTAATCTGTCTGACTGATGAAGGTCATTGTAGGACCAAAACGTTCCTTTATTTTTGGATTGCCTGCACAAAATTCAATTATCTGCTTACAACATTTACCTGAGTGCCAAGTTTTCTGGTCTATGGTTCTATGGAAGGTAGCTGGGACTCCCTGCATACCGAATGGCATCCTGATGTATTGAAAGCACCCATCAGGTGTAAGGAAGGATGTCTCCTTCTTGGCACTTGGGGACAGGAGAACTTGCCAGTACCCTTTCATTAGGTCCAGAGTGGTTATATACCTGGCTGTCCCCAGCCTCTCAATGAGATCATTTTGGGCATCTGATATGCATCGAACTTGGACTCCTGGTTCAGTTTCCTGCAATCATTCCAGAAACAACACTCTCCATCTGACTTCGGCACAAGTGGGGGCTGGACTAGCCACTCTTTGACTACTCGTTGATACCTAAACTCAAATTCTCTTCACTTCCTTGGAGATCACCTTGTGGTGGGCTTCTGGAATCTGAAATGGCTTTGAGTTTTTGCTCACATGTGGTTCCGTCAGGATTTCATTCTCCACAACCTGCATACAACCTGGCAACTCTGAAAACAGGTCCCAGTTCTGCTGAAGCAGCTCTTGGCACGCTTGCCTCTGTGCCAGTGACAGTATCTCTGCCACTGTGACATCCTCAACCCTGGCTTCAGGATTGGCCCCTAGGCATGTTGCTTCCACTGGTTCCCTGTCTCGCCTTGGTTTGAGCAGGTTAATGTGGTACACCTGGCATGGCTTTCCTCTCCCTGGTTGGTGGACCTTGTAGTTGACATCACTCAACTTTTTGATCACCTTGTAGGACCTCTGCCACTTGGCTAGGAACTTAATTTCCACCATAGGGAGCAACACCAACACCCAGTCTCCAGAGTTAAACTGTCTCTGTCTTGTCGACTGATTGTAGACCATTGCCTGGGCCTCTCCTGCTTGAAGGAGGCTATCACTTACAATCGGCATCACCCTCGCGTTCCTGTCCTGCATCTGGGCCGTGTTACCTTGGCTTCATAGGTCTCCTGCAATGTTCAGAAGTCCCTGAGGGTGTCGTTTGTACAGCAGCTCGAATGGTGAGAACCCCATTGAGGCCTGTGGGACTTCGCTAATGGAGAACAGTAGGTACTGTAGCAGGCAATTGCAGTATCAGCAATCTTCTCCACTATCTTCTTCATCATAGATTTCAAGGTCAAGGTCTTGTTGAACCCCTCCCCCCAGGCTGTCCATCTGTGGATGGAATGTAATGCAGGTGTCTGGATGCAAAGAACAGAGATCACGATGCAGGAACAGTCAGGGATTGAAGTAATTCTATTTATATTCAGCAGTAACTTTAAACAGTAAGTGTTAGTAACTATACGAATCAACAAAATAATAAAAAAAGGAGGAAAAGAGAAGGGATATTTTCAGCTCACCGTATGTGTGAGTATAACTTCCTTAGTAGGGTGCGGTGCACATACTCCAGCCTGGCAGTTAGGCAGCAACGTCAAAGAGAAAAAGGGATTCCAGCACTAGCTTGAAGTGTAGATTAAAACATGACTTTTAATGATAATATTTAAAATGAAAAAATCATAATTATAAAATAAAATGTGGGGGTAGAAGGAGGAAAGTGAGAAGTGAGTGTGTGTGTGTGTGTGTGTGTGTGTGGGGGGGGGGAATTAGGACATCTGTCTCCGTTTCGAGCTCAGGACTCTTAGTCCAGGCTAGATGTATATATATCTCCAACAGGAAGAGAAAGGCACCTGAAACATATGGTGTAATCAGATATGAACAGAATGTTGGTTGTGTATAAATGAACCTTTGCAGACAACAGTCATCAGTAGAAAAACCATAGAAAACAAAATAAAAAAACATACCATATAAAGCTTACAACCCAGACAATGACAGCAATATAAAAATGTAGGCATAATATACAGTAAATAGTTGTAATAAAGTTGTTTGTACCAAATTTCAAATATGAAAGCTTTTTGTAAGTATGTGAAATCTTACATAGTCTCTAGGTTATGTGCTTTGCACAAACAAATGACGGCAACTCCACTGACTCGTAAGTGGCAAGTATGTCATATACAGTTGAAATCAGAAGTTTACATACACTATATAAAAAGACACATAGGCATGTTTTTCTCAATATCTGACATGAAATCAGAATAAACTTTGCCCATTTTAGGTCAATTAGGATTACCATAATTATTAATATTTGCCAAATGCCAGAATAATGAGAGAGAGAATGTTTAGATGAATTTTTAGTACTTACGATGTCGGACTCCCTCCCTTTGATGCAGGCTCCGGTGGTGAGCCCACATCTTTCCCGTCACATGTCAGCTGAACAGCTGACATGTGCCCCGAACAGCCATGGGTGAAATCGTGATCCACCCCCGGCTCTTAACTCCCTTCACGTGATCGCGGGTCACCAATGGGTTGGCATGACAACCAGGGGTCTCTTTCAGACTTCTATGGTTGACACTACTGGTGGTCGGCGCTCATAGCAAATGAGTAATTCTTCTACAAACAGGCAATCTGATCATTGCCTGTATGTAGTAGAGGCGATCTGGTTATGACAGCTTCTAGTCTCCCATGTAGACTATTGAAGCATGCCAAAAATAAAAAAAAACTGTTTTTAAAAATATAAAAAAATAAAAAAATATAAAAGTTCAAGTCATCCCCCTTTTGACTCATTCAAAATAAAACAATAAAAAAATTCAAACATATACATATTTGGTATTGCTGCATTCATTATCGCCTATCTATCAATAAAAAAAAGGCTTAAAGGGAACCTGTCACCCTGACATTCTGTAATGCTGTAGATAAGCCCCCGATGTTACTTGAAAGAGGAGAAAAAGACGTTAGATTATACTCACCCAGGGGCGGTCCCGCTGCTGGTCCGGTCGGATGGGTGTCTCTGGTCCGCTGTGGCGCCTCCCATCTTCATTCCAAGACGTCCTCTTCTGATCTTCAGCCACGGCTCCGGCGCAGGCGTACTTTGTCTGCCCTGTTGAGGGCAGAGCAAAGTACTGCAGTGCGCAGGAGCCGGGCCTCTCTGACCTTTCCGGCGCCTGCACACTGCAGTAAAATCAAAACACCAGAATTAAGTTTACTGGTCACTGCGACATTGCATTAAAATGGAATAATGGGCGATCAAAATATCATATCTGCACCAAAATAGTATAAATAAAAACATCCGCTTGGCATGCAAAAAATAAGCCCTCACCCAACCCAAGTTCACGAAAAATGGAGACGCTACGGGTATCGAAAACTGGTGCAATATATATATATACCGTATATACTCGAGTATAAGCCGACCCGAGTATAAGCCGACCCCCCTAATTTTGCCACAAAAAACTGGGAAAACTTAATGACTCGAGTATAAGCCTAGGGTGGAAATGCAGCAGCTACCAGTAAATGTCAAAAGTAAAAATAGATACCAATAAAAGTAAAATTAATTGAGACATCAGTAGGTTAAGTGTTTTTGAATATCCATATTGAATCAGGAGCCCCATATAATGCTCCATAAAGTTTATGATGGTCCCATAAGATTCTCCATATTAAAATATGACCCATATAATCCTGCATAAAGATTAATAATGGCCCCATAAGATGCTCCATAGACACATTTGCCCAATATAATGCTGCACAAACCTTGATTATGGCCCCATAAGATGCTCCATAAAGATATTTGCCCCATAGAGTGCTGCACAAACGTTATGGCCCCATTAGATACTCCATACAGACATTTGTCCCATACAATGCTGCAAAAGCGTTAATTATGGCCCCATAAGATGCTCCATACAGACACTTGCCCCATATAGTGCTGCACAAATGTTGATTATGGCCCCATACAGACACTTGCCCCATATAGTGCTGCACAAACGTTGATTATGGCCCCATGCAGACACTTTCCCCATATTGTACTGCACAAATGTTATGGCCCCATAAGATGCTCCATACAGACACTTGCCCCATATAGTGATGCACAAACGTTGATTATGGCCCCATACAGACACTTGCCCCATATAGTGCTGCACAAATGTTGATTATGGCCCCATACAGACACTTGCCCCATATAGGGCTGCACAAACGTTGATTATGCCCCCATACAGACACTTGCCCCATATAGTGCTGCACAAACGTTATGGCCCCATAAGATGCTTCATACAGACACTTGCCCCATTTGCTGTTGCTGCGATAAAGAAAAAAAAAATCACATACTCACCTCTCCGTCGCTCAGGCCCCCGGTACTTTCAATAGTCACCTGACTTCGTTCCGACGCCGCTCCATCTTCAGCGTCTTCTGCACTGACGATCAGGCAGAGGGCGTGCACTAACCACGTCACCGCACCCTCTGACCTGAGCGTCACTGCAGAAGACGCTGAAGACGGAGCGGTGCCCAGAATGAGGAGCAGGTGAATATCGCGCAGCGCTCCCCTCCCCGTCATACTCACCTGCTCCTGGCGCTGTACAGTCCCTGCTTCCCCGACGCCGCAGCTTCTTCCTGTACTGAGTGGTCACCATTACCGCTCATTACAGTAATGAATATGCGGCTCCACCCCTATGGGAGGTGGAGCAGCATATTCATTATTGTAATGAGCGGTACCATGTGACCGCTCAGCACAGGAAGAAGCTTGGGCGCTGGGGAGCCAGGGACCTGCAGGGACCGTACCGGGAGCAGGTGACTATAATTGAACAGCCCCCCTGCCGACCCCTGGGTATGACTCGAGTATAAGACGAGAGGGGGACTTTAAGCCCCCAAAAATGGGCTGAAAATCTCGGTTTATACTTGAGTATATACGGTATACAGGTCCTTCTCAAAAAATTAGCATATAGTGTTAAATTTCATTATTTACCATAATGTAATGATTACAATTAAACTTTCATATATTATAGATTCATTATCCACCAACTGAAATTTGTCAGGTCTTTTATTGTTTTAATACTGATGATTTTGGCATACAACTCCTGATAACCCAAAAAACCTGTCTCAATAAATTAGCATATTTCACCCATCCAATCAAATAAAAGTGTTTTTTAATAACAAACAAAAAAACCATCAAATACTAATGTTCAGTTATGCACTCAATACTTGGTCGGGAATCCTTTGGCAGAAATGACTGCTTCAATGCGGCGTGGCATGGAGGCAATCAGCCTGTGACACTGCTGAGATGTTATGGAGGCCCAGGATGCTTCAATAGCGGCCTTAAGCTCATCCAGAGTGTTGGGTCTTGCGTCTCTCAACTTTCTCTTCACAATATCCCACAGATTCTCTATGGGGTTCAGGTCAGGAGAGTTGGCAGGCCAATTGAGCACAGTGATACCATGGTCAGTAAACCATTTACCAGTGGTTTTGGCACTGTGAGCAGGTGCCAGGTCGTGCTGAAAAATGAAATCTTCATCTGCATAAAGCATTTCAGCCGATGGAAGCATGAAGTGCTCCAAAATCTCCTGATAGCTAGCTGCATTGACCCTGCCCTTGATGAAACACAGTGGACCAACACCAGCAGCTGACATGGCACCCCACACCATCACTGACTGTGGGTACTTGACACTGGACTTCAGGCATTTTGGCATTTCCTTCTCCCCAGTCTTCCTCCAGACTCTGGCACCTTGATTTCCGAATGACATGCAAAATTTGCTTTCATCAGAAAAAAGTACTTGGGACCACTTAGCAACAGTCCAGTGCTGCTTCTCTGTAGCCCAGGTCAGGCGCCTCTGCCGCTGTTTATGGTTCAAAAGTGGCTTTACCTGGGGAATGCGGCACCTGTAGCCCATTTCCTGCACACGCCTGTGCACGGTGGCTCTGGATGTTTCCACACCAGACTCAGTCCACTGCTTCCTCAGGTTCCCCAAGGTCTGGAATCGGTCCTTCTCCACAATCTTCCTCAGGGTCCGGTCTCCTCTTCTTGTTGTACAGCGTTTTCTGCCACATTGTTTCCTTCCAACAGACTTACCATTGAGGTGCCTTGATACAGCACTCTGGGAACAGCCTATTTGTTGAGAAATTTCTTTCTGGGTCTTACCCTCTTGCTTGAGGGTGTCAATGATGGCCTTCTTGACATCTGTCAGGTCGCTAGTCTTACCCATGATGGGGGTTTTGAGTAATGAACCAGGCAGGGAGTTTATAAAAGCCTCAGGTATCTTTTGCATGTGTTTAGAGTTAATTAGTTGATTCAGAAGATTAGGGTAATAGGTCGTTTAGAGAACCTTTTCTTGATATGCTAATTTATTGAGACAGGTTTTTTGGGTTATCATGAGTTGTATGCCAAAATCATCAGTATTAAAACAATAAAAGACCTGACAAATTTCAGTTGGTGGATAATGAATCTATAATATATGAAAGTTTAATTGTAATCATTACATTATGGTAAATAATGAAATTTAACACTATATGCTAATTTTTTGAGAAGGACCTGTATATTATTTTTAACAAAGTTTGGAATTTTTTTCACCACTTAGATTAAAAAGAACCTAGACATGTTTGGTGTCTATGAACTCATAATGACCTGGATAATCATAATGGCAGGTCAGTTTTAGCATTTAGTGAACATAGTAGAAAAGCAAAACAAAAAGCAACTGTGGGATTGCCCTTGTTTTGCAATTTCACTGCACTTTGAATTTTTTTCCTGTTTTCTAGTACACAATATGTTAAAACCAAAGGTATTGTTCAAATGTACAACTCATTTTACAAAAAACAAGCCATGGCCATTTTGACCAAAAAATACAAATTTATGGCTCTGGGAAGAAGGGGAGAAAAAAAACAAAAGCAAAAAAAATGAAAATACCTGCAGCAAAGCAACTTCACAACATGATGCAGCCACCCCTGTGTTTGACAGTTGGGATGGTGTTCTTAGGCTTCCAAGCTTCACCCTTTTTCCGCCAAAGGATGGTCATTATGCAGATTAAAGACTACGGAGTAAAAAATTGAGAGCTTTCTATCAGGGAATGAAAAAGGAGAACATACATATAAATACAGAAAAAAAAATAAAATTAAAAAATAAAAATAAAAAAATCGTAAATTAAAAAAAAACAAACTAGAAACAATATCAAAACACGACAAGAACGATAATACATGCGGCCACAGGTGAATTACCATATTTTGCGACTTATAAGACGCAACGGATTATAAGACACACCCCAAATTTTGAGGAGAAAAATAGCAAAAAAACCTTTTTTTTTCATAAAATGATGGTGCTTCTTATAATCCATGTGACAGAAAAACGTCTGGCACATCCAAACTAGTGTGAATAGGTGCATACCAGGAGCAGCTACCGCCAAATATAATATACATAAAAAGGATGCACTCTATCGTGCCAAAACACGTCAAATATGAAATACATGAAATTTGAATAGCAAAATGGCTTTTTGAACATTGGGAAAAAATTTTTGAGACGCTTAACACAGAATTTGGCCAAATAGTGTGAGCCCATCAACCATCTTCGAGGTGGTCTCATTAAACTCATGGGTACCTGACCTCCCTGTCCAAATGTGAACACTTACCGAAGGCTAATGTCTGTATGCTTGGGTGAATATGGACACCTCTCTCAGCAAAGCCTACATATGGGTTGGCCAAACCAAGTGTGATTAGATGTAATTAAAAGCAAGATGGTGAAGGGAGGAGTGCTCAGTCAGTAAGCTAACATAGAAATGACAGAAAAATGACGGGAGCATCCAAACTAGTGTGAATAGGTGCATACCAGGAACAGCTACCTCCATATATAATATGCAAAGAAAGGTTGCACTCTATCGTGCTAAAACACGTCAAATATGAAATACATGAAATATGAATAGCAAAATGGCTTTTTGAACATTAGGAAAAATTTTTTTGAGACGCTTAGCATAGAATTTGGCCAAATAGTGTGAGCCCATCAACCATCGTCAAGGTGGTTTCATTAAACTCATGGGTACCTGACCTCCCTGTCCAAATGTGAACACTTACTGAAGGCTAATGTCTGTATGCTTGGGTGAATATGGACACCTCTCTCAGCAAAGCCTACATATGGGTTGGCCGGAACCAAGTGTGAATAGATGTAATTAAAAACCAGATGGTGAAGGGAGGAGTGCTCAGTCCGTAAGCTAAGCTCACACTATTTGGCCAAATTCTGTGCTAAGCATCTCAAAATTTTTCCTAATGTTCAAAAAGCCATTTTGCTATTCATATTTCATGTATTTCATATTTGACGTGTTTTGGCACGATAGAGTGCAACCTTTTTTTGTATGACTGAGCACTCCTCCCTTCACCATCTGGTTTTTAATTACATCTAATCACACTTGGTTCCGGCTATCCAATATGTAGGCTTTGCTGAGAGAGGTGTCCATATTCACCCAAGCATACAGACATTAGCCTTCGGAAAGTGTTCACATTTGGACAAGGAGGTCAGGTACCCATCAGTTCAATGAGACCACCTTGACGATGGTTGATGGGCTCACGCTATTTGGCCAAATTCTGTGCTAAGTGTCTCAAAATTTTTTTTCCTAATGTTCAAAAAGCCATTTTGATATTCATATTTCATGTATTTCATATTTGACGCGTTTTGGCACGATAGAGTGCAACTTTTTTGGTATATTATATATGGAGGTAGCTGCTCCTGGTATGCACCTATTCACACTAGTTTGGATGTGCCAGTTATTTTTCTGTCATTTCTTTGTTAGCTTACTGACTGAGCACTCCTCCCTTCACCATCTGGTTTTTAATTACATCTAATCACACTTGGTTCCGGCCATCCCATATGTACTGTAAGCTTTGCTGAGAGAGGTGTCCATATTCACCCAAGCATACAGACATTAGCCTTCGGTAAGTGTTCACATTTTGACAGGGAGGTCAGGTACCCATCAGTTTAATGAGACCACCTTGACGATGGTTGATGGGCTTACACTATTTGGCCAAATTCTGTGCTAAGCGTCTCAAATTTTTTTTTCCTAATGTTCAAAAAGCCATTTTGCTATTCATATTTCATGTATTTCATATTTGACGTGTTTTGGCATGACAGAGTGCAACCTTTTTTTGTATCTTATAATCCATGTGTCTTATTGCTTACTGGGGGTGGTGGCTGCTCTGAAGCTGGGTCCCAGGGTCGCTGCCGGAGGAGGCAAGAGTGGAGTGTTGCTGCAGGCCGCAGGCTGGGATGAGGGGGTGCTCGGATGTGCGGTACAGCGTGCCGCTGCTGGTGTCCAGTGCTGCGGGTGTCCAGTGATGCGGGTGTCCGATGCTGCTGGGGCTCTGCCTACATGTTGTGAAAGCCCAGAGCCCACACAGTCAAATGGTTTCCTATGTGGTGGAGTGGACTCTGGGAAAATGACTGATGGCCGGGGGCAGCACATGCGCAGATGGAGATCTCGGCACCGAGATCTCGGGAGATCTCAGCAATCGCATCATTAATAAGCATGTTTACATAGTTACATATAATTAGCAAGGCCGAAAAAAGACATTTTTCCATCCAGTTCAGCCTATATTCCGTCAGAATAAATCCCCAGATCTACGTCCGTCTAAAGAACCTAATTACTGTAAAATGCAATATTGTTACGCTCCAGGAAGACATCCAAGCCTCTCTTGAACCCCTCGACTGAGTTCGCCATCACCACATCCTCAGGCAAGGAATTCCAGATTCTCACTGCCCTAACACTAAAGAATCCTCTTCTATGTTGGTGGAAAAACATTCTCTTCTCCAGATGCAGAGAATGCCCCTTTGTGACTGTCACATTCCTTGGTATAAATAGATCCTAGCGTGGGAATTTTTCTGAATATTTTCTCACGCTAGAGTTCATATGAGTTTATGCCACCACGGGTGCAGCTTCTATTATGGCAATGCAAGTCAACGAAGCTGCATTCCATTCATTCCCCAGTTTTTACAGCCAGGGGCGGCTGCATTAGCAGGCTCCTGGTTGTAAATTTATTTAACCCCTTCAGATGGATTTACATTGTGGGTCATGACTGTATGGCGGACAGCTATGGGATATTGTTGCTTTTTTATTTTCCATTTTTTTCAGAAGACGAGGGTCGTCAGTTGGATTGAGCGTACAATAAAGATATTAAAACCCCATGTGTTTATTTATTTCATTAAAATATTTTATTCATAATGTGTGTGTTTATTTTTAACCCTTTATTACTATTGGATTAATAAGGGATAGGTGTCTTATTGACATCTCTCCATTATTAACCTGGCTTAATGTCACCTTACATTAGCAAGATGACATTAACCCCTTATTACCCTATATCCCACTGCTACTCAGGAGTGAGAAGAGAGTGGCTAAGTGCTAGAATAGGTGCATCTTACAGATGTGCCTTTTCTGGGGTGCCTGGGGGCAGATGTTTTTAGCCGGGGGGGGGGGGGGGGCAATAACCATGATCCCTCTCTAGGCTATTAATATCTGCCCTCAGTCACTGGCTTTCCCACTCTGGTGGAGAAAATTGTGATGGAGCTCACGCCAGTTTTTCCGTGATTTAACCCTTTATTTTAACAACTATAGCTCCCAAATTTTGCACACACACTACTAACACTATTAGTGAAGAATATCTAAAAATATAATGGATATGAAATGGTTTACTGTATGTAAACCATGTCTCATATCCTGTCGAGTTTGGTAAGAAGATAGCAAAAGCTGGCAATTGAATTACTGGCTTTTCTGCCCTACGGATTCCATATGGATGACACACGGATAATTTTTGGAGAAAAAAATCGCATTCTCGCATTGAGTACGGATCACTGTTCAGGAACTTTTCTGTGTATGTCGGCCATAAAAAGCGGACAATATTTTGATACGTTAGGTCTGACCCCGGCTTTATAGTTGAGCTCCTGTGGATACCTAGTATCCAGTTTAAAAATCCAGTGCGCTTCACATTTCTGGAGCGCATGTTTCCAATCCCCTCCACCGAACTGACAATTGACCCTTTCTATGCTAAAAATCATGAGCTATGACAAAACACCAAATTGTGTGTCCAAAAATGTTTAGAAAGTCCTGACAGAGATCTTCTGGTGTTGGTATTATTGGACATAATATCAAAGATGTGCTCTGATAACCTAATTTTTAGTTTCCTTGTGGTCAGGGGCTGGCTGGGCAGGGGGGCAGAGAGGCAAATAACCCCTAGGCCGCTCCCCCTGCAGCTGTACAGGGCCGGCCACCTGATGGCTATGCACAGCAAATTGTGCGCGGCCATGTCCACTGTACTGTGACGTGGCTGGCAGCAGACACAGCAGCATCACAGTCTGTCAGCGCACACGCTGGGAGCTGTGCACAGCTGTCTAACCCTGACAGCTGCCACTGCATTGCTCCAGCTCCCTCCATGCTCTCTGTTCTTCCGGGTCAGGTGTCAGCACATGCGCGATGACATCATTGCATACGTGTTGAGTTAACATGTGCTAACACTGGAAGCAGAGCGGCGCTGCTGAGGAGCGACTGTGAGGTAAGTATGAAAAACTGTTTTGTTTTCTTTATAAAATGAATTCAATGGGTAAGGGGGAGAGGGTAACTGAAAGTGATGATGTGGGGAGTGTAAGGGGGACTGCACATGATGGATTTTGGGGTTAAAGGAGACTGCACATGATGGCGTGGGTGGTATGGGGGACTGCACATGATGAAGTGGGGAAGTGGGGCTGCACATGAAGGGGGGTAAGGGGGACTGCACATGATGAAGTTGGGGGAGTGGGGCTGCACATGATGATATGGGGTAAGGAGGACTGCACATGATGTAGTGGGGGGAGTGGGGCTGCACATGAAGTGGGGGTAAGAGGGACTGCACATGATTAAGTGGGGGGCGTAAGGGGGATTGCACCTGATGAAGTGGGGGGAGTGGGATGGCACATAATGGAGTGGGGATGCACATGATGACATGGGGGTAAAGGGGACTGCACATGATAAAGGGGGAGTGGGGCTGTACATTAAGTGGTGGTAAGGGGGACTGCACATGATGAAGTGGAGGGGAGTAAGGGGAATTGCACATGATGAAGTGGGGGAATAGGGCTGCACATGATGACATTGGGAGTGGGGCTGCACATGAAATGGGGGGTAAAGGGGACTGCACATGATGAAGAGGGGGGAGTGGAGCTGCACATGAAGTGGGGATAAAGGGGACTGCACATGATGAAGCGGGAGTGGGGCTGCGCATGAAATGGGGGGTAAAGGGGACTGCACATGATGAAGTGGGGGGAGTGGGGCTGCACATGAAGTGGGGGTAAGGGGGACTGCACATGATGAAGTGGGGGGAGGAAGGGGGATTGCACATGATGAAGTGGGGGGAGTGATGCTGCACATGATGAAGTGGGGGGTAAGGGGGGCTGCATATGAAGTGGGGGTAAGGGCGGCTGCACATGATGAAGTGGGGGAAAGGATAACTGCACATGATGAAATGGGGATAAGGGGGAATGCACGTGATGAAGTGGGGGGAGTGGGACTGAATATGATGAAATGGGGGTAAGGGGAACTGCACATGATAAAGTGGGGAGTAAAGTGGACTGCACATGATGAAGTGAGGGAAAGGGGCTGCACATGATGAAATGGAGGGCCTGCACATGATAAAGTGGGGAGTAACGCGAACATGATGAAGTGGGGGAAGGGGACTGCACATGATGAAGTGTGTCTGAGGGGGGACTGCACATGCTGAAATGGAAGGGGGCTGAAAATGATGAAGGGGCACTGCAGATGAAGTGAGGGGGTGATAGGGGACTGCAATGGATGAAGTAAGGGCACTTCAAATTAAAGTGGGGGACTGCAAATGATGAAGTGGAGGGAGAGGACGGGGGATGGCAAATCATGAATTCAGTGTGAGGGACGGGGACAGCAATTTAATTGAAGGTGGGGGGTGGGGAGAGTAAATGATGAATTGAAGGTGTGGGTGGGGAGAGCAAATGATGATTTAGGGGGAGAACAAATAATGAATTTTGAGAGTTGGGGAGTAAATTATGTATTGAATGTGGGGTAGCGCAGTTGATAATGAATAGAGGGTGGGAGAGAAAGACATGACAATGAATTGGGGCAGGAGGTACATGTAAATATAATGAATCGGGGTTAGGGTTTGAGCGAGAGGTACATAGTGGGGGTGTTGATGATGAAGTGACTTGTAATGAATTTGGGGAAAGAGAACAGGTGCTAATTAAATTGTATATTAAATAAGGAAAGTGGCTATTTATAGTTAGTATATGCACAGTTGTGGATTACAATTTAAATTTGGAATGGTGGGTTGCATAATAGCCAATTGTATATTGATTGTGGGTGCACCTCTGTATTCAGATGTGTAGTTTAGAAGAAAGGAAAAATGTGAGGAATGTGCTCTGGAAGCGGTTCTCTAGGTAACTGTGTTAGTTTATGCAGAGACTAGTCCAGGCTGGAAGAAGTGATGGCGATCTGTGCTGGATGTAAAACAAAAGCAAAGATGAAGGACTTCAGCAAGAGACAACACTGGTGAGTCATTGTGTTACCTGTACACTGACACTATTCACTGTATAATATATGCAGAGCTCCTGTGTATAATGTTACTGGTGATCTCTGTCTTACCTGTACACTGACACTATATACAGAGGTTCTGTGTGTAATATTGCCGGTGATTACTGTATTACCTGTACACTGACAGTAAATACAGAGTTTCTGTAGAGTTCCATGGACAGATGCAGGTATGTATGTCGAAGAAAATAGTAATGTTTCTTTTTTCAATGATGTGCTATCCCTCTTAACCCTCGCATGATCAGGGACATTTTAGAATTTGCACCTTCTTCTTATCTTACCTATTTTTTTTCTGTCAATATAGTCATATGAGAGCTTATTTTTTTTTGCGTGGGATAAGCTGCAGTTTTGCATGACAAAATTTATGTTAGCATTCAACTGTCATGGATATGTCAGACGCTGTAGACCGACTCTCTGCAACTGACTGCAGAAGGTCTCTGCAGTTTTCTTTGTTGACTTCTTTCTAGGCCTTCTGACTCTAAGACCCAGTGAAAACCTTCCCTCGGCTCTAGTTGACATGACACACCTGGACCGAGGGTTTTTATAACTTCCAGTTTGCTGCTGGAAAGGTGCCGATGATATTTCTATTTCCAGTTCCCTGTTGCGGCTTGGAGCTATAGCAGTCAGCTATTTTCCTCTCTGGTGTTTGGAGGACATCCGTGTTTCTTTCTGAGTCTAATCAAGCTAATTGTTCCCCCTCTTTGGTGTATTCCATCTGTCCTTAGTGGTAGTGGGGATTAACTAATGCCTATCATGTCCTTTCCGTTGCAGGGCTCATCGCCAGGGTCATGCAGGGATTAGGTATCCTTCTCGGTGATAGGTGCGGAACCTATATAGGGACGATAGGGCAGACAGGGTGATGTTAGATCTGCCTACGGGTCTTCACTCCTCTCTTCCTTAGTGTTTTGTTCCCTTTCCTTTATCTCTTCATATCGAACTTAGCCTCTGCTACACGTTGTGTGACATCAGCTTTCTGGAAAATGGCAGAACAAATCCAAGTGAGATGAACTTGCAAAAAACAGCAATTCCCCATATTTTTTGTTTTTGTCATTGCTTGGTAAAATAAATTAGCTGGCAACATAATTCTCCAGGTTAGTGAGATTATGGTACTACCAAACTTGGCCATTTAAAAAAATAATAATATTAGTGATGAAAAAAGTCTGAAATTTACAATAAAATACAAATTTTAGTGTGTTTTGTATGAGTCATCGTTTTCTGAGACTCATATCTTATTTACTTGTCTATGGGGAGAGCTGTGTGAGAGTTTGTTTTTTTGCACCAAAACATTTTTGTTGATACCATTTTGGGGTACAAATGACATGGAAAAAATGGAGGTAAACAGCACATCCATAACTAGTTTATTCATTGGCAATCCATAAAATATTAACAAAAAACTAAAATCCAAACAATATGGTAATGGTTTTTAGTGATGTGTCTATTTTGTCTCTGTACCTTAACCTCAACTAAAGGTGTCGAGATGCCAGAAATGCATTGGTGAAATCTATGACCGTATTGTGTGGATTTTAACTTTTTGTTACTATTCTATGGAATTACCAGTAAAGAAACTATGCTTTTAAGAAATCGTGGATGTGCACATTTTTCCTCTATTTTTTTAAAGATATACTATGGTATGTTGGAAGTCCACAATGAGATTGATACTTGTGGATTCAAAAGAATTTCTTGGCAAACACAGACATGGTAAGCTCACATGCAACTCCTTTTTGTGATGCTAGTCTCTACTCACAGACTCGTCATGAGGCAGGGTAGCTAGGAGATCTGGGGTCAGATACCAAAAAAGCTTGTTGTAAAGTAAGATAAAAGACAGAGGCATAGTCAGATCAAGGTCCTAGGTCAGAATTCCAGGAAGGTAGTGGATCAAGACAAACGGGCTAGGCAAAAGGCCAGTCAAAGGCAAATCTAAGATCGGGCAAAAAAAAATTAAATTCAGGAACTCAGAGCACAGAGCAAACACACACGACTTGAGCTGAACTACAACTGTCTAGGTGCTCAGCAAAATGCTCCAGTAAAAGCAACAGTCCAAATGATAGCTGGCACTTAAGAAGATGTACGGTAGCTGCCTGCTATTGTTTGGACTGCTACTTTTTATTTTTACGTATGATATCATGGTTGCTTTTTATTGTTTTTTTTGTATGTGTGGTGACCAAAAAAATAGTAATGCTGGCATTCTGATTTTCTTTTTAGCATTTACAACATTCTTTAAATAATATTATATTTTGATAGATTGGACTTTTATAGACACATTGATACCAAATATATTTATTTTTTTTTACAATGTTTTTTTTTTTATTTCTTATTGAAGGAGGTAGGATACGAGTGGTGTTTAGAACTTTCAAATATTTTTTTAATTTTGTTTTTGTATTTGTACATTATTTTTTTAGTCCCACTAGGGGGATTATTATTATGATTTATTATTATTATTATTATTATTATTTTTTATTATAGCGCCATTTATTCCATGGCGCTTTACATGTGAGGAGGGGTATACATAATAAACAAGTACAATAATCTTGAACAATACAAGTCACAACTGGTACAGGAGGAGAGAGGACCCTGCCCGCGAGGGCTCACAATCTACAAGGGATGGGTGAGGATATGGTAGGTAGGGTAGGGGATGTGATTGTTTCACTGCTTATACTACATACTGCAATACAATAGCTTTTGACCACAGCATGTAAAGAGTTAGTTGAATGCTGAAAACACTTGCAAAGCTCATTTTCCTCTGCTACATCTTTGCTAGCAACTGGAATTGAA
Source organism: Ranitomeya imitator (assembly GCF_032444005.1). Taxonomy (NCBI): domain Eukaryota; kingdom Metazoa; phylum Chordata; class Amphibia; order Anura; family Dendrobatidae; genus Ranitomeya; species Ranitomeya imitator. The sequence goes on along the minus strand of NC_091287.1, from coordinate 395,162,427 downwards.
TGCTGTCGGGCAGCAGGAACCCCAGGATCATGATTCTGGGGTGAATAATCACTGCCTTTTCACTTCCTAACTGAAAATAGCATTTCCATTAATATGTGAAAAGGCTGTGATGTGACAGGATGTGGTTAAAAAGGGATCTTTATAAATTCTCAAAATGACATCTGGTTTAATAAAAAAGATTTGTATAATGAAAACACTGTTGACTCGAATTGTTGATTTAAGAAGTTTCATAAAACACAATTGTTCATAGAGTAAAGGATCTGTCACACATACAAAGGGCAGATTACTTATGCATTGTGAAAAATACACTGGCATTTAATTAACTATTTTGCTATGCTTTTTACATTTGTCAGTACCACAGTAATCTCTTTTTTTATACTGAACCCTGTCAAAATTCTCAAATATATTGCATTGTTAAAACCACAATTCTTTTTAGCTTCAACTTGGCACTGTTCTTTATAATAAACGCTAAGATCTTTTTCCTCATTAAACCAGAAAGCATCTAGTATGGTTCTCGCTGGGGCATCATTGGATTAATTTATTATTGAGTCACTCAGCAATATGTGAAGATGATTTTAGGAGAAAGATGGATTCCTGCCTCTAACCATCTACTTTCAGCGGGGATTACTTAAAATATCACTACTTCATAAATCATTTGCGAACATGTCCTAAAAGAAAATGTCAACACTCCAATTTGTGTCTGACTTTCCAAAACGAAAAAAAAATAAATATGAAAAATCTAGTTTTTGTGCTACTAAAACTCACTGAGTTCATGATAGGCAATACAACATGATTCACTGTTTTAGATATTTTTAGATGCTTTTTATTTGTTTAGGACATTTAATTAAAAAACTAAACTTTTTTTTAAATTTAGTATATCTATTTTGATTACCATTAAATTAAAGGGAACCTGTCACCCCCAAAATCGAAGGTGAGCTAAGCCCACCGGCATCAGGGGCTTACCGTATATACTCGAGTATAAGCCGACCCGAGTATAAGCCGACCCCCCTAATTTTGCCACAAAAAACTGGGAAAACTTATTGACTCGAGTATAAGCCTAGGGTGGAAAATGCAGCAGCTACCGGTGAATTTCAAAAATAAAAATAGATGCTCCATACCGTTCATTATGACCCCATAGCTGTGCCATATAATGCTCTGCACCGTTCATTATTGCCCCATAGCTGTGCCATATAGTGCTCTGCACCGTTCATTCTTGCCCCATAGCTGTGCCATATAGTGCTCTGCACCGTTCATTCTTGCCCCATAACTGTGCCATATAGTGCCTGCACCGTTCATTCTTGCCCCATAGCTGTGCCATATAGTGCTCTGCACCGTTCATTCTTGCCCCATAACTGCCATATAGTGCTCTGCACCGTTCTTTCTTGCCCCATAGCTGTGCCATATAGTGCTCTGCACCGTTCATTTTTGCCCCATAGATGCTCCATATAAATCTGTGCCATTGCTGCTGCTGCAATAATAATAAAAAAAAAAGCCATACTCACCTCTCTTGATTGCAGCTCCCGGCGTCTCATTCCGGCGTCCGGTCCCGGCGTTTCTCCGCACTGACTGATCAGCCAGAGGGCGCCGCGCACACTATATGCGTCATTGCGCCCTCTGATCTGAACAGTCAGAGCGCAGAGACGCCGGGAAGATGGAGCGGCGCCCGGCGGCTGGAACGGGGACAGGTGAATATAAAATACTCACCTATTCCCGGCGCTCCTGACGCTGCCCCTGCCTGTCACACTGTCTCCGGGTGCACTGGCACCGCTCAGAGGAATGAATATGTGGCTCTACCCCCATGGGAGTGGAGTCCATATTCATGAGTTTAATGAGCGGTCCCACGTGACCGCTGAAGAGGGGAAGAGCTGCAGCACCCGGAGACCGTGGGACAGGCAGGGACAGCGTCAGGAGCGCCGGGACTAGGTGAGTATGCCTCAGCACCCTCTCCCCTCACCCGCCGACCCTGCCACCCACCGTGACTCGAGTATAAGCCGAGAGGGGCACTTTCAGCCCAAAAATTTGGGCTGAAAATCTCGGCTTATACTCGAGTATATACGGTATCTACAGCATTCTGTAATGCTGTAGATAAGCCCCCGATGTATCCTGAAAGATGAGAAAAAGAGGTTAGATTATACTCACCCAGGGGCATTCCCGCTGCGGTCTGGTCCGATAGGCGTCGTGGTCCAGGGCCTTCCATATTCTTACGATGACATCCTCTTCTTGTAGTCACGCTGCGGTTCCTGCGCAGACGTACTTTGTCTGCCCTGTTGAAGGCAGAGCAAAGTACTGCAGTGCTCAGGCGCCGGGAAAGGTCCGAGAGGCCCGGCGCCTGTGCACTGCAGTACTTTGCTCTGACCTCAACAGGGCAGACAAAGTACGCCTGCACTGGAGCCGCAGCGTGAAGACAAGAAGAGGACGTTATCGTAAGAAGATGGGAGCCCCCGGACTGGACCGCGACGCCCATTGGATCCACCCGCCCAGGTGCGTATAATCTAACCTCTTTTCCTCATCTTTCAGGTTACATCTGGGGCTTATCTACAGCATTACAGAATGCTGTAAATAAGCCTCTGATGCCGGTGGGCTTAGCTACCTTTGATTTTGGGGGTGACAGGTTCCCCTTAATAGAAAAAACTTCCAGCTACAAGAAGAAAAAGCATTTTCAAGAATTTGGATTTTAGTTATTGATAAAGAACATTTATAAATTTATAAAAGAGTTGCCCCACAAACTGTGAATCCCTATATGTACAGTGGCATGCAAAAGTTGGGGCACCCTTGGTCAAAACTGTGAACCGTTAAGCAAGTTGAACATGAAATTGGATCGCCCCCAGACACAGGGCCACGCGTTTCGGTACCGGGCCTCTCTGGTTCGGTTTTGAGGCTGTCACGGTGGCTAGACCCGGTACGTGACCCTGCTAAGGGGCATCCAATAAAGGTGGGAAAGTCTGTCAGGGGTTCGTGACGCCACCTGTGGTGTTCGGTTAGGGTGACCGACGCTGCTGTGGGGTCCACTGGGGTGATGTAATCGCAGCTGGATGGTATACCTTCCCACAGGTGAAGTATGTCCCCAGGGCTTCCCAGTAGGGTAGATGGTGATGGTGTGAGGTGCAGTCAATAACGAGGACACAAGGTTGCAGTCTCTTTACCTCTTTACTGAAGACTTCAGGATCCTCAATCCAGAGCATGTTTAACAGGGGTATCAGAGACAGGCCGTCTGATGGGCACTTCCAGAGTTTCCCTCGCAGATAGAAATCGTTGCCCACCACTAACGCCTGTGTGTTGTAGTCCTACCCTGCTGAGCATTCGGAATAGTCCTCACAACTGCTGTTCACGTTCGTTCTCTACAGCTCTCTCTCTCTTTAGTTCCAGATGTTGCTAGTTTCTCGTCCCCCAGTATGTTTTGGCTAGGACGCACCCATATGACGGGATGGCTTGGAGGTCTTCCGGGACCCTAGAGACGCCCCTCTCCCAATGTTGCCCCCTATGTCTTCTTAGGAAATTTAAGGTAGACAGCCAACCTATAATTAACTGTCCTGCGGAGTTTGAAGTAAGGCCTGAAGTCAGTTAATCCCGCGGTGTTCCGGCCACCGGCTACGCGCCTCAGTAGGATGTTGCCTCAGTCTCACGGCACGACTCCTACTGGTACTCCTTGTTGCTAGATCTCGTTTACACTGTTCCACAATATCCTTCGTTTCTTGTCTCTTTCTTAGGATACCGCCGCAGGAGGTGCAGGCGCGGCTCCATTACGTTCTGTTCTGTTCGCTAGTTACCTGCCAGGTTCCCATGCCTGACAGGGACCCCCCTGTGTCTTCTCCCTGCAACACCCCCTGCCACGGGATGTTGCCTGAATCCAACCCAGTCAGCTTCTGCCTAACTTTCTATCCAACCCCTAGTTTTACCAGTGTGAGGAGGGGCCCAATAAATAAAGCCTTTTGCTCCCCCTAGTGGCCGGAGTGTGAAGTGTAATGTGTGCTGGCGATACCTGGTCAGGAGAATTCCTTCAGTGCCATCAGACGTACCATCACTCCCCTTAGTGGCAGAGTGTCATACTGCAACGACCAGATCTCTGGGGCGCTGCACTCCCCCCCGGTTAAATCCAGTACTCCTGGACTGGGAAGAAGAACAACAATACATAGCAGCAAAAGACATACAAAATTTTTGAAATGCTAAAACAAGTAAGTAGAATAATGCTTCCCTTTATGGGAGGTGAGGACACTTGAACGTTACAAACAAAAAACAGGATTAAATATTTTTAAATAACATTATGACTATAAATAACTCTCAGTACCCAGCCGGGTATTCTACCAAGTGCAAACTTTGAACAATGAATTAACTTCTCCTTTAAGGGCGTATAAGCTGAACCCACTAAAGGCCTACTATAAAATACTATATAAATAACTCAACTTTTCTTTCCGTTCTAACTTCCCCAATGCAGGACCGCCTTGCTCCTTGGCTGGGCCTACTGTCATTGTGCCGACCATCTTTCTACAGTTCTCAGGAGGACTCTCTCTCTAACCCCTACGGGTTCACTTTCAAGCTTTCCTGTCCTCAGTCTCTATCAACATTATCAAACTTTCTAAATTTCAACATTATTAACGTTTCAACTTTTATTAAGGCAATCATGTAAACATTCCCTTTAAGAGGGACCCAAGTATCTAGAAGTAGTGCAGATTCTCTCTGTCTGCAAGTCCACTGAAAGCAAGACCTTCTGCGTCATGTCCAGAAGCATTATCTTCGCAAAGTCTTCTTTCACTTGTAAAACCAGTAGGGAGCACCTTTAAGAAGGTGCAAACTATATACAAAGCAGTTTTGGATTCATTCACTGTCCATGATCCGGAAGTCTTTAGAAACAATGATGAACTTTGTGCAAAAGTAGAAAAAGAAATAGAAAACAATAGGGATCCCGGGTAAACAAAGGGACCCCTTTAAGACATAACCCTGGACGTGTTTAAAGTAGCAGCAACAGCAGGAAACAGTTAACTATATACATTTTTCAGGTCTTCGAGGTTTAGTGCTGCGATGATGGTTGTGGCTTTACCTCGCAGACCACTTCTCTCCGTTGAGCACGGGTGGGATCCACAGTAACACACGGGGCCAGGTCAGCCCGGCGATCCGCAGCGGGAACCTCATCCTCCGGAGTCCCAGCTGCGACCTGCAGGACTGCGCACTGCTGAACGCCCCTGGCTGTCCAGCCGGTCCCCCTCGACCAGCGGGTGTAGGTTACCACATCTCCAGGTCTCAGGTCGCGGTCCTCGACCGTCCCATAACACGGCTCCATCTCGCTCCGGTTGAAATGGACTCGCACGGGCTCTCCGATCTCCTGGATAGCTCCTCTTTACCCCCTGGGATCGAAAAGGACCACCACTCCCCAGTGCGATGGCGAGACCTCCACTTTCTCCGTGAGGTCGAATACGGTCACGGGCTGAGGCTGCTTCCTCCGAGCCGCCACCAGGCGTTGCTGGTGCTCCGTCACCGTCAAGATCTTCAGATCCGACCCCTGAGGTACACGATCCCCTGGCCGGGTTCGGGGGTCCGCCGCAGCGGGAACGGGTATAGGAGGAGACATGGGCGACAGGCGAACTTCTGTCGGGTGTCCCAATCGGGAACTCACACAAGCTTGGGCCCTCCGGCAGCGCGCCAGGTACCGGGCCTCGGCTGCGGCCATTCCGCCGTCGGGCATCCATCCGCCGGGTTTTCCCTCAGGCTGCTCCACGACGGGAAACCTCTGCAGCGGTGGTGACTCTCAAATCACTGCAGGGAATGCGGGTCTATGCCTGGCCGGGTCGTCGCCATGCGGTGGTCTGGACGCCGCCATCTTTGTCTCCTCCTCTGGATCTTCTTCCCGGGCTCTTTTTCGAGGGTGGTCCCATCTCCATTGTCTCCACCCTCCATGGAGGATGAGAAGGCGGATCTCCGCCGCTGACGGACATGCCCTCAGGATACAGCAATGCTTAGACTGGGAGGCCATTATCTTTCGCGCTCTCCAGCTCACTCACGCCCGCTTCCACGCCCTTCTTCTTCTCTTGCGCTCCTCGTGGCGCTACAATGGCAGCAGCTTTGGCGGGAATCTTGCGGCAGACTGCAATACACAGTCCTTGCAATAAATCACAGTCCAACACGTTTCAATCACAGTTCCTAGGCACACATGACCTGCTTCGCAGGCTTAAGTACGATCCTGTTCGTGACGCCAAGTTGGATCGCCCCCAGACACAGGGCCACGCGTTTCGGTACCGGGCCTCTCTGGTTCGGTTCTGAGGCTGTCACGGTGGCTAGACCCGGTCCGCGACCCTGCTAAGGGGCATCCAATAAAGGTGGGATAGTCTGTCAGGGGTTCGTGACACCACCTGTGGTGTTCGGTCAGGGTGACCGACGCTGCTTTGGGGTCCACTGGGGTGATGGAATCACAGCTGGATGGTATACCTTCCCACAGGTGAAGTATGTCCCCAGGGCTTCCCAGTAGGGTAGATGGTGTGAGGTGCAGTCAATAACGAGGCCACAAGGTTGAAGTCTCTTTACCTCTTTACTGAAGACTTCAGGATCCTTAATCCAGAGCACGTTTAACAGGGCTATCAGAGACAGGCTGGTCTGATGGGCACTTCCAGAGTTTCCCTCGCAGATGGAAATCGTTGCCCACCACTAGCGCCTGTGTGTTGTAGTCCTACCCTGCTGAGCATTCGGTATAGTCCTCACAACTGCTGTTCTCTTTCGTTCGTTCTCTACAGCTCTCTCTCTCTTTAGTTCCAGATGTTGCTAGTTTCTCGTCCCCAGTATGTTTTGGCTAGGACGCACCCGTATGACGGGAATGCTTGGAGGTCTTCCTGGACCCTAGAGACGCCCCTCTCCCAATGTTGCCCCCTATGTCTTCTTAGGAAATTTAAGGTAGACAGCCAACCTATAATTAACTGTCCTGCGGAGTTTGAAGTAAGGCCTGAAATCAGTTACTCCCGCGGTGTTCCGGCCACCGGCTGCGCGCCTCAGTAGGATGTTGCCTCGGTCTCACGGCACGACTCCTACTGGTACTCCTTGTTGCTAGATCTCATTTGCACTGTTCCACAATATCCTTCCTTTCTTGTCTCTTTCTTAGGATACCGCCGCAGGAGGTGCAGGCGCGGCTCCGTTACGTTCTGTTCTGTTCACTAGGCACCTGCCAGGTTCCCACACCTGACAGGGACCCCCCTGTGTCTTCTCCCTGCAACACCCCCTGCCACGGGATGTTGCCTGAATCCAACCCATTCAGCTTCTGCCTAACTTTCTATCCAACCCCTAGTTTTACCAATGTGAGGAGGGCCCAATAAATAAAGCCTTTTGCTCCCCCTAGTGGCTGGAGTGTGAAGTGTAATGTGTGCTGGTGATACCTGGTCAGGAGAATTCCTTCAGTGCCATCAGACGTACCATCACTCCCCTTAGTGGCAGAGTGACATACTGCAACGACCAGGTCTCTGGGGCGCTGCAAAATGATGCCTAAAAGTACTATTGCTAAAGGGAACATTTTTTTTTCATTTTTTACATTTTAACAGTTACAAAATGGAAAATGGGTCGAAGCATAAGTTTGAAGATTTGTGTGCTCAGTTAACTTTGACCAATCTTTCAGACTTTAATTAGCCTGTTAGGGCTATGGCTTGTTCACTATCATCATTAGGAAAAGCCAGGTGATGCAAATTTCTCAGTTTTACAAAAATCCCAGCCTCCTCTAACCTTGTACCAAAAAACAGTAGAACTGGGTTCTTCTAAGCAGCTGCCTAGCACAAATCACAATGGGGCCCACTGAGGAAACACGCATGTCAGCGGGTCCTCTTGTCCACTGACTTGACAGTCTTTAGAAAGAACGCATGGACCAGGGTTCATCCCACTAAACGCCAGTACTCCTTTCACATGGTCAGAATACTACTTAGACAACACAGGGTGATGGGTAAAACACTGTGACAATACTTTATTGAACCACCAACAGACACTAACATAGAGAACAGTCCCAGCAAATACACAAGATGGTGCAAATCACAGAGTCTCACCCTTCTGCTGGCTCTTCGGGATTAGAGCAGCTGCGACTTCAGGACTTCCATGGCCAACTACCCCCACCAGTGGCACCCCGCTTTTGGTTGGCACTTACAGAGAGGAGGTTATGACAAGCTTAGGAGGCAGACAGTTCATTGAAATATATGGCCAGGTGAACTGATTGTCCCAACGTGGGTGCTACAAACATCTCTATGGGCTCAGTGATGGGATAAGTGGATAAAATCTGTATTCTGTGTAAAGGTCCCTTTTTATACCCACATCTGTCCTTCGGGCCATTACGCACAGGTCAGGGGGAAGGTGGGATGAGGTCATCTCTCATTGTTTGAGTATTCAATCAATCCACATAGTTTATTCTTCAATGTTTGCAAGTCAACAAGTTGCATGGACTAGCACAATGGATAATCAACATATCAGCAAACATCGATTGTGAAATGACCCTGGGTCCCTGTCCCCCAAGAATAACAGGATAATAAGCTGCAATGACTGATTCAATAGGTAAACAGCAGTCATTCAACATTTAACAAACATCAATTCAATCTACAACAAGAGTCAATGTTCAGATTCATATGAGCAAAAGCTCATGTCCCTAGGCCTACTTAAATTATATGTCTGTCATAATTAAGAATAAATGCTTTGTCATCACATTCCTCCCCCATTTTAATTAGCCAGAAATGATTGGCTTCTGATCATCCTTCTCCACTTGTCAGGGACAGTCCATCAGCATTTATTTCAGCATAGACACAAATGTAAGAGGTTTCATATTCATGGGTATTAAATTTTGTATCATCCAGTTTCTTTAAAGCATAGTCCATGTCTTCCTTATGAATAAACCCCATTTCATCCTTGTGCACATCAGCATAGTAGACATTTCCAGCTTCTCTCATATGATCTTCCAGATTCTGCCAATTTCCCAATGGGGAAAGCTCTGAGACAAGGACTCTGTATTCAGTTTGCCAGGATGGGGGCCGTTTCTCCTGCATGGCTCTCCATATCCTCCCCCTGATCTACAGCTTGACCTGGGAAACTCCACATGTAACCGACGAGGAACAAACTTGTATCCATTGTGTCCAAACATGGCATCCTCTGCAGATCCAGGAAACAGATGAAAGCAAAAGGTGTGGCACTACCTCCCCTGTGATACTTCAGTTCAATGGTATGTATCCGCCTGTACCAATGGAACAACTCCTCCAGCTCCTTTTGTCACATATCAGCACGTAAATTGCCCACTTAGATTTGCTTATTCCCCGAGTGCTGACCCCAAGCACGGTAGATAGCCACTTAGTGGCCTGATAAATGGCATTTTGGGGCGACAATATATGTGCTGACCAGGGTGATGTAGGCACCCAGTGTTCTGAAGTCTCTGGGCCTGGATATCACTGACCTTGTACGGCTGCATGTGACAATGAAGGTTAGCTGGTTTAAGATGGTCAATTTGTCATATAGTGTGGACAGGGTATATCACTTCTGGTGTATCTCATGGGTAGCATCCCTCAGACCTTTAGAGTTCTTCTTGGCAAATGTTGACCGGTTAGGCTAGCAAATGGGCTACACGCCTGAGGCTCTGACTCTGTAGACAATCTTTGGCAGTGTGTCCATGGATTCCAAGCGTATAACAGTGCCGTGAGTTTGGCAAATCACTGGTCATGTTTGTAAATCTTTGTCCTGGTGAGGTTTCTGATGGTTAGTGAGGTAGTCCTGCTTGAATTGCTGGTGGCCACTCGAATCCTTGTGATTCTGTGATTGGTGGGCATATTGGATCTCCAGTGGGTTTGATTGCTGTACACTCCTTTAACAATCAGGCTGCTTTCTCTGGGGTATCATGCTTCTGGTCGGCTACCTACTCTGGTATTTCTGGGGCTGTTTTCTCCATTAGTTACTCAAGCACGATCATTTTACCGGAGGGCATCAACAGAGTTGGAAGCTCAAACATCAATCCAGCGGTTGCAGTGCTGTTGGTGTTGACTGCCAAATTATACATAGGAGGCCCCCTAGAGAGACACAGTCCAATAGTCCAGGCAGTCCGGAGGCCCTAGCAACCAGACAGCATCCTGTGTCCAGCTATTCAAACTAGTCAACCTGTATTTTGCCCAATCAGCTGTGGGCACCTGGTGCATCATCTTCAGGATCTCAAAGCTTTGCAGATGTTCATTAACCTCTCTGTTGGAATCATTGAACACTTGAAGGTCTCTGTAGCGAAGATGATTTCCTTGGAGGTGGGCCATCATAGAAGTATTGTCTGATCCTGGCAGTATGAGTACTGGAATTAACAGAACTGATTCTATAACGCAAGCCCTCTCCTCGCTTGATGCTCCGGGTCCCAATGCGATCAACAATTCCTGGATTCGGGCTGCTTGAGACAGGGTATTTGATTCCAGACTACCACTGGATCCTGGATTTTACAAGCATTTAATTTCTCTGGGTGCACCTCTGGAGATTTCAACATCCTCCACAACATTCTGGTCGTTCCACCTGACCAATTTCTGTATCAAATCCGACTGAGCGGCAGTGGTCCGGTACACAATCTGTCAAAGCTGGCACAGCTCCTATAGTCACTGTTTCCTATCGTGGCTGTATAACCCCTCCAGTCCTCCTCCCAAGGCCAAGCTGGTGGGGTTGAACATGGTAGCTTCTGAAACCTGCGGTGTATGGCTCACTTATGGTTTTCTGGGAATGTCTATCTGCCTCTCTGGTTGTGGAGGGCTTGAAAATTATCTTCGAACACAAGTCTCCTGCAGCTCCCCCGGATCCATCGAGCTGAATAGTATCCTACTGCTGCCACCAAGTGTGGAGACATGAGGGACAGTGGGTGCTCGCGTCCGTTGTCCTGGCTGTCTTTAGAAAGTCCGCATGGAAGAGGGCTCTTCCCACTGAACACCTGTACTCCTTTTCGATGGGAATAATGCTACTCAAACAACACAGGGTGAGGGTAAAACAGCGTGACAATGCTTTATTGGCACAAGTAACATTTCACCAGTAGATGGAAGAATGGATTCAATGAAGTTTCAATAAATTCTTGATGCAAACATAACAAGAAGCTGTAAGAAAGCTGAAGTTAAAAAGAGGGTGGCTTCTAGAAATGCATAATGATTCTAAACACAAGTGAAAATCCACAATAGATTACCTCAAAAGGTGCAAGGTGAAGGTTTTACAATGGCCCTCACAGTCCTCTGACCTGAACATCATTAAAAATTTGTGGCCAGACCTCAAAATAGCAGTGTATGCAAGACAAAACAGGAATCTCACAGAACCGAAAGAATTTTCCAAGGAAGAATGGATGAAAATCCCTTGGCTGGAAAAAAGGAATTTACAAGTTGTGATACTTTCAAAAGGGGGTGCTCCTAGGTGCTAACCATGCAGGGTGCCAAACTTTAACATCGGCCCGTTTTCTTTCCTGTAATTTTTAAATGTAAAAGATGAAAAAAAATAAATAGATATCCTGTTCCAAAAAATAAATTCAGTGTGTCACTGAAGGTCCTATAGAGCGGTGACAACACCCGATGTCACTGTTCTATAGGGGAGATCATCGTGGGACACTCGTTATTAAGTGGACTACGGCGGACAGGTAGTATACGGTTTACCATTTTACGTTTTTTGCAGGCGCTGAAGTATGGTAAGTATGGTTAAATGAAGAATATTTAAATACTTTTTTCCTAATGTGTGTGTGTTTTATTAACCCTTTACTAGTATTGGATTACTAATGGATAGGCGTCTTATTGATGCCTCACCATTATTAACCCGGCTTAATGTCACCTTACAGTAGCAAGGTGACATTAACCCCTTATTACCCCATATCCCACCACTACACGGGAGTGGGAAGAGAGGGGCTAAGTGCCGGAATTGGCGCATCTTACAGATACGCCATTTCTGTGGCGGCTGCGGACTGGTATTTGTAGCCGGGGGGGTCAATATCTAGGCTATGAATATCAGCTCGCAGCTGTTTGTGTAGCCTTTCTGGCTATAAAATATAGGGGGACCCCACGTCATTTTTTTGGGGGGGTCCCCCTATTTTAATAGCCAGTAAAGGCTATGCAGACAGCTGCAGGCTGATATTCATAGCAGGCTACAAATATTGGTCCCCGGCCGTCGGGTTTCCCCCTCTGGTGCAGAAAATTGCGTGGGAGCCCACGCCATTTTTTTCCATTTTAAAAAAATTAAGTTCTCATTAAGGCCTCTTTCATACTTGCATTGGTACGGGTCCGTCGCTATGCGTCGGGCCGACGTACCGACGCATGTTGTGAAATTTGTGCACGACGTGGGCAGCGGATGCAGTTTTTCAACGCATCCGCTGCCCATTCTGAAGTCCGGGGAGGAGGGGGCGGAGTTTCAGCCGCGCATGCGGGGTAGTTTATGGTGGATGCGATGGACAAAAAAATGTTCACTTGAATGTTTTTTTCGTGCCGACGGTCGGCCAAAACACGACGGATCCGATGCACGACGGACGCGACGTGTGGCCATCCGTCGCGATCCGTCGTTAATACAAGTCTATGGGTAAAAAATGCATCCCGCGAGCACATTTGCAGGATCCGTTTTTTTCCGCCGGATCCGTTTTTTTCATAGAGTTGTATTAGCGCTGGATTGCACATGATGGCCATATGTTTCATCTGTTTTTTGCAGGATCCATCAAAAAAGCTGTTTCCGCCGGACGGAAAACGCATACAGAGGAATGGTTTTTCTGTCCGGCGAAAAAAGGCACAGCAACGGATCCTGCAAAAAGCGGATGAAACGTGTGGCCATCAGGCGCAATCCGGCCCTAATACAACTCTATGAGAAAAAAACAGATCCGGCGGAAAAAAACGCATCCTGCGAGCACATTTGCAGGATCCGATTTTTTCCGCCGGATCCGTTTTTTTCTCATAGAATTGTATTAGCGCCGGATTGTGCCTGATGGCCACGTTTCATCTGTTTTTTGCCGGATCCGTCAAAAAAGCTGTTTCCGCCGGACGGAAAACACATACAGAGGAATGGTTTTTCTGTCCGGCGAAAAAACGAACAGCGACGAATCAGGCAAAAAATGTATGAAACTGAGATGTGAAATGATGAATCCGGCCACCGAATCCATTTTTTCATGCATGTTTCCATTCAAATCATGCACATTTTCCGTTTTTTTATTTATTTATTTATTTCCATACTGCTTTTAGGCTGGGGGGTTTTGTGAGTTTTGCCGGGTTGGTTTAAAAATATAGGGGGGACCCCACATCTTTTTTTCATTCATTCATTCTCCCCTGCTCACCGGCCGAGCAGGGGAGAATAATGACAGCTGACTTCAGCACCACTTACTGTAGCGCTGCTTCCCCCACTGCCGTTCGTGTGGTACTGATGCGGCTCACGGGCAGGACAAACGGAAACAGAAATCTCCGGTACCGTGTTTACCGATACCGGAAATATTAGGACGTGTGAAGCCAGCCTTAGAGTGTGTGAAAACATTAAGGCTATGTTCACACCTCAGCATTTTTGCAGCATTTTTTTTTCTACAGGAAAAGCTTTCTATCTTGACAATTAAAACCATGAGTTCAAAACATTTTTTGCTGCATTTTCGCTGTGGCTTTTGCAGTATATTTTGGTTATGGATTCCATGTGTGATTTGTCTACAATACATGCTTACTAAACTTTTATTCACCAAAAATACAGTAAAAAATGATGCAAAAACTCAGCAAAACTTGTTTACTGCGTGTTTTGCACTTTTTATTGATTTCTATGAGTAAAAAATGCTGCAAGAATGGTGAAAGAATTGAAATTCTGAGGATTTTAAAAAAACTGCAGTGCTCGAATTCAGCCCAGAAAAAAAAACCAAGCATGTGCATGGGATTTCTGAACTCTCAGGGTATGTTTCCACGGTCAGTTAATGCTGTGAGTTTGACGCTGCATCCAGATGTTACAGCATAGTGGATGGGATTTCATGAAATCCCATCTCCACTATGCGTGCAGGGACACCCGTGGCTTCCCTGCGTAGATGCTCATGCGGCGAGTCTTTCTAGACCGCAGCATGTCTATTTATCTTGTGGAGACGCTGTCTCCTCAAGATAAATATCACTGTTCAATGTATAGGACGCAGTGATCCTGTACAGTTCAATGAACACATGCGGAATCACCGGCATTCAAAAGCCGGTAGCACTTTGGACTGAGCTGACATGTGCTGCATCCAAAGCGCAGCGATCTGACAGGCAGTGTAGGAGGCTTGCCAGCACCTGTTCTCAGCAGGAGCTCGCAAGCCACCTCACTGCAGGACCCAGAATGACCCCACGGCCATCTTGGCGCCAGGGGTCACCATGGAGACCATGAGAATAATGCGATCATATTGCGCTATTCTTGTGGAAGCACGCAGGGAGCCCCCCATCCCTGCTTGATGCCCCTCTGTCGCTGTCACTACTAACAGCGGCATCAGAGGGGTTAAATGTCCACAATTGGTGCTGTCACATACAGCTGACATCCGCACAAGATCGCCGCGGAGCTCACCGTTAGACCGCGGCGATTGTGGCGCCATACTAGTACTGTTGCAAGAACAAATGCAGTTCCCGCAGCACAGTACTAGTACAGAGCATGTCACGAAGGGGTTAAGGCTGTTTTATTACTTACTGCAAAGTCAAAAGTTTACATATGCTAAGATTATTATGCTTTTAAACAATTCTGGACTGCCTATATGATAATGTCAGGTCAGAGTTAATTTTATCCGCCACTCTTTGATTTAGGGGTGGCTGTTTAGTGGTGTCACTGCCTAGGTCCAGTGTCGGTAATAGTTCTGGTCCCTCGGCTAGAGCAGCTGACCTAGGTTTCTGTGTGATTTCATTGTTCCTTATCTTCCTGTGTAGTGTCTGCTCTGTTTCCCTACCCTATGTCTCTTTGTATGCTTGACTCCCACGTGTATGACTCTGCTCGTTTTTTGACCTGTATCACTGTGCTCCCGGCTGGTTCTCGATCCCCTGGCTTGTCACTCATCACACTCTCATCTCTACTTCTCAGTTGCCGCTCACCCCCGCAGGCCTCCGTCACCTACTGTAGGCTCGTGTCTGGCACCTCTCTCGTCCTTGGTCCAGGTCCCGGGTAAACGGCCATCTCCTCATTCCTAAGGTCTTGCCTCCTGCGCTACAGCACCACATAGCGGTTACAACTGTATCGCTTCCTGGTCGACACGACACATGTGATTTGAAGATTCAGATTTTTTGGCAACATCTGAGTTAATTAGAGACACAATTGTGGATGTATTTTAATACAACTGTATAACGTACACCATAAACAGTTTTTATTGATTATTGACACAGCCCCCCGAGGAGGTCCACGCAAAATGCGCGATGGGGCTGCCGCTGTCTGCACATTGACACACAGGTTACTATGGGTGAGATATTTCTCTGTTGACTATTCATGCCATGTTTCCTTAAGATAACACTTTCACAGGCTATACTATTTCTGCCAATGTCTGTATACAGGTCCTTCTCAAAAAATTAGCATATAGTGTTAAATTTCATTATTTACCATAATGTAATGATTACAATTAAACTTTCATATATTATAGATTCATTATCCACCAACTGAAATTTGTCAGGTCTTTTATTGTTTTAATACTGATGATTTTGGCATACAACTCCTGATAACCCAAAAAACCTGTCTCAATAAATTAGCATATCAAGAAAAGGTTCTCTAAACGACCTATTACCCTAATCTTCTGAATCAACTAATTAACTCTAAACACATGCAAAAGATACCTGAGGCTTTTATAAACTCCCTGCCTGGTTCATTACTCAAAACCCCCATCATGGGTAAGACTAGCGACCTGACAGATGTCAAGAAGGCCATCATTGACACCCTCAAGCAAGAGGGTAAGACCCAGAAATAAATTTCTCAACAAATAGGCTGTTCCCAGAGTGCTGTATCAAGGCACCTCAATGGTAAGTCTGTTGGAAGGAAACAATGTGGCAGAAAACACTGTACAACGAGAAGAGGAGACCGGACCCTGAGGAAGATTGTGGAGAAGGACCGATTCCAGACCTTGGGGAACCTGAGGAAGCAGTGGACTGAGTCTGGCGTGGAAACATCCAGAGCCACCGTGCACAGGCGTGTGCAGGAAATGGGCTACAGGTGCCGCATTCCCCAGGTAAAGCCACTTTTGAACCATAAACAGCGGCAGAGGCGCCTGACCTGGGCTACAGAGAAGCAGCACTGGACTGTTGCTAAGTGGTCCCAAGTACTTTTTTCTGATGAAAGCAAATTTTGCATGTCATTCGGAAATCAAGGTGCCAGAGTCTGGAGGAAGACTGGGGAGAAGGAAATGCCAAAATGCCTGAAGTCCAGTGTCAAGTACCCACAGTCAGTGATGGTGTGGGGTGCCATGTCAGCTGCTGGTGTTGGTCCACTGTGTTTCATCAAGGGCAGGGTCAATGCAGCTAGCTATCAGGAGATTTTGGAGCACTTCATGCTTCCATCGGCTGAAATGCTTTATGGAGATGAAGATTTCATTTTTCAGCACGACCTGGCACCTGCTCACAGTGCCAAAACCACTGGTAAATGGTTTACTGACCATGGTATTACTATGCTCAATTGGCCTGCCAACTCTCCTGACCTGAACCCCATAGAGAATCTGTGGGATATTGTGAAGAGAAAGTTGAGAGACGCAAGACCCAACACTCTGGATGAGCTTAAGTCCGCTATTGAAGCATCCTGGGCCTCCATAACATCTCAGCAGTGTCACAGGCTGATTGCCTCCATGCCACGCCGCATTGAAGCAGTCATTTCTGCCAAAGGATTCCCGACCAAGTATTGAGTGCATAACTGAACATTATTATTTGATGGTTTTTCTGTTTGTTATTAAAAAACACTTTTATTTGATTGGATGGGTGAAATATGCTAATTTATTGAGACAGGTTTTTTGGGTTATCAGGAGTTGTATGCCAAAATCATCAGTATTAAAACAATAAAAGACCTGACAAATTTCAGTTGGTGGATAATGAATCTATAATATATGAAAGTTTAATTGTAATCATTACATTATGGTAAATAATGAAATTTAACACTATATGCTAATTTTTTTAGAAGGACCTGTATTATGGTTGCTCGTTACCTTTTGTAAACACAATGGCATTTTCCCTTATGGGACTTTGGGATCCGTGCATTGTTGATTTTTACTACATATTTATAGGGAAATGCCATCCTTGCTAGCCCCTATTGATTTTATTGGTTTATCTTAATTCCCATGCCTGTTATTATTCCTATGTATGTGTTGTTCATTGACACCATGTGCCACCGCCTTAAACTTCTCACTTTTTATTTATTTATTTGTATTAGCTTTTGTCATGTAATGTTATTAATAATAAACTCTTGTTTTTTATATTATATTCTGTTTTTGTACTCCAAGTCTCTTTTAGGATGCATATTTTGGTGGAGTGTCCAGTATATGTTTACTTTGGTCAGTTATTGGCATATAGTTACGAGATACCTTGGTATCACTATATGATGTTTCTAGTTTGGATAATATTGATAGTATTATTGATACTGTAATCTGCATATTTGGAGAGCTCATTAATGTGCACAAAAATATAACATTCATTTTTACCCACATGAAAATTTGCATAAAAGTGATTAAAAGCGAATATTGCATGAAAATTCAGATTTGCTATTTGCTACTAAAATGCAAACTCTGTGAGATTCCATATAAAAACTAAATGTACTTTACAAAAATTAACAGCTACATTTACACATTTGCAGTATTTTGTATAAGTCTCTGCCAGAGCCATGCATAACATTAAATTATTCGTCACCCTGAATATAATGATAAATAGACTGTAATCTTTCATAAATTTATGAAATTAGAAAATGTAGGAATTAGTTACAGTATCTAATTTACTGGAAATATTTATATAATAGAAGTCTTGGCTATGATTTGTGCGCTGTGCATAGAGATGTCCTAAAAAAGTAATTTCATATTCTTGGAAACTGAAATTAAAGGGAACCTGTCACCCCGTTTTTTGAGATTGAGCTATAAATACTGTTAAATAGGGCCTGTGCTGTGCGTTACTATAGTGTATGTAGTGTACCCTGATTCCCCATGTATGCTGAGAAATACATTACCAAAGTCGCCGTTTTCGCCTGTCAATCAGGCTGGTCAGGTCGGGTGGGCGTGTTCACAGCGCTCTTTTCTTCCCCAGCTTTCCGTTGGTGGCGTAGTGGTGTGCGCATGTCCAAGGTCCGAAATCCCTGCGTCCACGTGAAGACACAGCGCGCGATCTGCGCTGTCATCCCTTTCATCGGTGGGGGCGGCCATCTTCCTGGGGCCGCGCGTGCGCAGATGGAGTGCTCTGCTGCACGGGGCTTCAGGAAAATGGCCGCGGGATGCCGCGCGTGCGCAGAAGAGATCGCGGCGGCCATTTTCCCAAAGCCGAGATGCAAACTCGGCTTTGGGAAAATGGCCGCCGCGATCTCTTCTGCGCACGCGCGGCATCCCGCGGCCATTTTCCTGAAGCCCCGTGCAGCAGAGCACTCCATCTGCGCATGCGCGGCCCCAGGAAGATGGCCGCCCCCACCGATGAAAGGGATGACAGCGCAGATCGCGCGCTGTGTCTTCACGTGGGCGCAGGGAATTCGGACCTTGGACATGCGCACACCACTACGCCACCAACGGAAAGCTGGGGAAGAAAAGAGCGCTGTGAACACGCCCACCCGACCTGACCAGCCTGATTGACAGGCGAAAACGGTGACTTTGGTAATGTATTTCTCAGCATACATGGGGAATCAGGGTACACTACATACACTATAGTCACGCACAGCGCAGGCCCTATTTAACAGTATTTATAGCTCAATCTGAAAAAACGGGGTGACAGGTTCCCTTTAAGAAGATTCAGGGCTTTCTAATGTGGTGGTAATGTAACAAATCTGAGTTTCTTCTTGGACTATAAGAAAAATATTTAGAATTGAGAGTCCACAGTGGTTGATAGCTTTTAATGGCTAACTGAAAAGATGGTAACAAATTGCAAGCTTTCGAGACTACTCAGGTCTCTTCATCAGGCATAGACTCTGCTAACACGGTGCAAAGATATATATCTTTCCTGTATGGACTATAAGTCAAATTCCATTCTGCTGTGTGCATAAACATTAAAATATGTAAATGTATAAATGAAATATGTGCAAACTATTTCAAATCCTATATTGTTTGCTTTTGGAAGTGCAAGTATGACATCAATACTGTTTAGTGCTCAGGTTCTTGAATTTTGCTTTCTTGACCATCTAGGTTAGAATGCAGTTCCTAATACATTGCACAAGTTCTTACTTGGTCGGCTCAAACTATCGGACAGGTCTTTCCATTTCATTAACATCACACCCATTAACCTTACTAAAGTGCAGTTCTACAATGTATTTATTGAATACATGGGAAAACAACTTGTGTTTGAGTTTTGGGACTTTCAGAAGTCTGGAAAAAAGAAGGTCATAAAAGTCAAAGGCGAAAGATCATCAATTTTCTCTTTAGTCTTGATGAGGAGGTGTGATGAAGTCAGATGCTCCTGATTCATAAAGAGGTGGGCTTCTCTTCAAGAATCTGGAGGTTCTGATGAGCGGAGTTTGCCTAGTAAGAATTCTTTCTCCAGTCGGTTAATGGAGGAAGATTTGTGGGGTACAGAACATCATAACTCATTATGAATTGGAAAAGCTGTGGCTGCTCCCCGTCGTGCCCCAGTTTTCAGAAATGGCAATGAAAGCCACAACATTTTAGGGCAACTAACATTTTGCAGCTTTTCAAAGCTTAACAATACTTTTTTTGGCGTAATTATAGTTTCAAAGTGGATTACTTGTGGACAATCTCCAATACTGAAAATCAAAAAGTTTCCCAAATTTTAACTCAAGTAATGTGCAATTTCTCTCTTCAAAATACATCTTTAGTTACTTCAGTTACTCAGCCACAGTTGTGTGGCGATTGCTGAGTATACATTCAGTCTGCCTTAGGTGCCCCTTCACTGTCTATTCCCATTGGTAAAAGTAGATTTACTGTTTTTGTTTATCTTTTTATCCTCTTAAAGGTACCTTCACACTGAGCAACTTTCCAATGAGAACGACAACAATCCGTGACGTTGCAGCGTCCTGGATAGTGATCTCGTTGTGTTTGACACGCAGCAGCGATCAGGATCCCGCTGTGACATCGCTGGTCGTAGCTAGAAGTCCGGAACTTTATTTGGTTGTCAGGTCGGCGTGATTCGTCATGTTTGACAGCAAAAGCAACGATGTCAGCAATGTTTTTACATGGAGCGAGAACGATAAGTACGTCACTGGATCGCTCCTGCATCGTTCTGGAGTTGCTGTGTTTGACGTCTCTACAGCGACCTAACAGCGACGCTCCAGCGATCAGCTCGTTGTCTATATCGCTGCAGCGTCGCTGAGTGTGACGGTACCTTTAGCGTTTTCCCCAGCAATGTCTGCCCTCAATTTTCCATGTCATGTTTTGCCCCAGCTTCCTTTCAATATTTGCATAGATTGCTGCCCATTAAGGGTGGCATAAATCTTCAGGCTTATTTTAGCTGCTGTCTCCTGCAGTTTAACCAGAAAGTGAGGATAACAAATTGCATTAAAAATATATTAAAAGTTTTATGTCCGGACTGCACTCAGCAGGCACCAGAGTAGAATGCCAATGACATTCTGCCAATAGATGCAGAGCAACATAGGATTTCAGAAAAGTGGACATCATTTGGCAACTTCTCCTGTAGAGTCCAGTAAATTAACCTTTTACTTCTTGCTTGTTGTTTAAGGGCCTATGCGGCACAGAGCACATCAGGTTTGATGGAACTAGAGAAATAATTAGAGGCCTAATCAAGTGATCAATTATCCCCTGGATATATGATGTCTTGTTTAGGCAACTGATAGGACCAATCACCAGAAGCAGGAATTTGTGACCTTGGGCTGTTTCTTCTCTGGCTGCAAGCCTGTTCCAGGTGGACTTAAATACAGCATCAGGTCACACATGTGCCTTGCTGCCCCATTAAAGTCTGCCACTGACAAATATAGTCCAGGACATTTCTCAGCATAATTCAGGTATTTTCAGAGTTAAATACAGTTGGAGGGCACATTTGCAACCGGCTGCACCATTCAATTTCTTCTTACCATGGTTTTATCAACAAGGGAGATCCAGAATTAATAATGGGGTCAGGTGGGTGGGATCTACACAATCAGCTTTCCAATGGATAGGAATTAATAACTTTGCTTAGACCAGAATACCCTTTTAATTAAAGACTCTGGAATGTTACATTAAATTGAAAGCCAATTTTATTAATTAAAATTATTTCCTTGGGTATCAGTTAGGAAAAGCAAATGAATTTGGGATTTTATCAGCATTTAATGGCTGCAATTTCCCTTGATGAAGCCACGTTGGTAGCAGCGATACACATGGAGGAACTCTGCTATGCCCGTGTTATTTCTGATAGGATCCCCTTTTTGATATCCCTCTCAAAATATCTTGGTCATACTGGTATTGTATATGTATTTGAGGAATATGTCTGAATGAATTGTAAATAGCTCTGCACTATATAATGATACTGCAAGTGTTTTACATCCCGCTATTGCATTTCCACATGGAATGTTCACATTGCAACCATTGTTAGATGACGATATGGTTGCACAATGCACTTTATTTTGTGTATGCAGTGCACTTAATGGTAATATACCAAATTGATTAGCCATGTATTAATACTTTTTTTGGTCTGGAACTACGGAATAGGATCACCTGGCCTATACCTAGACCAGGTTGGATGTTTGTGTGTATATAGCCTTCTTCTGAGCTGAGTTTTTAAAGATTATTTGTGGCTTGTTCTTGTTTTTATTTGGTACTGATAAATAAATAATAAAAAATTGTCTGAGGTGATCACTATGGGCTACATATATCCTTTAGTTTTCCTATTTTCTGATACTTGAATTTATATGTAGCAGTTGACCTTTTTTTGTTCACTAGCTGGTGACCTCCTAAATTCAATATATAGAGCATTTAATGTTCAGCAATTAGCAACTGACGTACATGCAGGCATGTGGCTGCAGGTTTATCTATTATTGTTTATATAAGTAGATAACTGAATCAAAACAATTAATTATAATTCTTAATTAATTACAGTATTTTTCGGACTATAAGACGCACCTAGGTTTTAGGGGAGGAAATTAGGAAAACAAATTGTAGCAAAAAATGTGGTCACTTCTGTACTTAATATCCCCTATCCTTGTATATATGGCCCCCTCATCCTCTTCCTGATACACAAGGCCCCCTCATCTCTACCCTGGTATGCATGACCCCTTATCCCTATCCTGGTATGCATGCCTCCTGATCCCTATCCTGGTATGCATGTCCCCCTTATCCCTATCCTGGCAGGAATCTCGTCATCCTTATCATGGTATGCAGAGCCCCCATCTTGTCCTAGCATTCATGGCCTCATCCCTATCCTGGTATGCAGGGCCCCATCCTTATCCTGGTATGACTGGCCCCCACTCCGATCCTGGTATGCATGGCCCCATCAGAAAAGATTAAAAAACTAACCAATTACGCTTACCTTCCCGGCACTCCCTCACAGTGTCTTGTTCTGATGCCAGCAGCTGCTTTATGCTTGTAAGCAGCGTATGGCAGGGATTTCATGCGCCGCTTGCAAGCCGAAGGGCAGCTGCCAGAACACTCACTGCTCTGCACACAGAGAGCAGTGAGTATTCATTGCTCTTTAGTAGCGTGCACAGTGTCAACCAGAGCCTTCCTGCAGCTGCCGGCGGTCACGTGTGCCGCTACTTAAGAGAAATGAATAATCGCTGCATTCCACCCCCATGGGCATGTAATTCAGTGAATATTAATTTCTCTTTAGCAACGGGCACAGAAGTTAGCCACAGCAGCCGACTCCTGCCTCGGTGACCCGCTGCTCTGCCGATAGCACTCCCCCACTTCCCCACCACAAAGCCAATTCATCCGGACTCTAAGCCGCACCTCCTGTTTTCCTCCACATTTTTGGAGGAAAAAGTGCGTCTTATAGTCCGAAAAATACGCAATAATTATTTACATGTTAATATGTTATTCAGACTATTTGGCTGTTCAGGTATTAATACACATCATTAAAAAGATATAAAGAATTGAAAAAATAGTTTAAAAGATAATAAGAACATTAAAAGATCTATAAATAGCCAAAAAAACAGCTTGTTCATGTTTATGGGAAGCACAAAATGTATTTTATAATAAAGATACAATGCAAAAAGGGCAATAAAAACAGGATGCATTTTTCATTTTCTGAATGAATAGCTGATGTTAGTAAAATATTGTGTAAAAAAAGTATTCTGTTTGCTCATCATTTATTTAGGTACCCGATCACATCAATGTAGACAGTGACTCAAACAAGAAATGTTTGCTTTCTCCGTATGGTGTCAGCTTTACGCAAGTTACAAATACATTGTCAGATTGTGTTGTAGATGTAGATGTTAGATAGTCTTTAGGAGACACTAGATGACATTGTATTACTTTCTATTGAATATCAAAATGCACCGGCAGGAGACTATCTGCTATGTGCTCGAGGATAGAATTGTTGTGTTACTGAAACCAGCACCCTCGATGGCAAGAACTTCTTCTCTATAACTGAATAATAAATTCCTGGCATCCCGTCAATTTCAAGCTGACTTTCCCCAATGTAGTGACTATCTATAAATTTCTTGATTTATGTCCTTGCACATTCAAAATTTCAAAAGGAGCCTACCGGACTAAGGTTTTTGAAGAGATCTAAAACTTTCACAGCATATTAATCGAAGAGCTCCCATGGGGAGCAGTAATAAGTCTTTCAAGAGTCACTGAAATTAGATTGTGCTTATCACTCCATGGGTTTCCAACAAAACACAAGCAGGCACTAGGTCTTGCTCTCTTGTTAATAGAAGTGCAGTGATTTGAATTGATTCTCTGAGCAGTACTGGGGAATCAAATAATTTCTCTCATGCATGCAATAGGCTTGTAGCCAATTTTCAGTATAGAGACCTGTGGACGGTGGCATGAATTTGTTTCATTGGAGAATTACCTTGGTGCTTCTCTATGCAGTATTATATGGCACTTTGTTTTCCTTTTATATTGGAGATGTTGACATTGCTTTCTCTTTGCTGATAACGCATTTTTTTAAGAGTCAGGATAAGTAAAATCAAGTCAAATTTTCTGATCTGTTACTCTTGGGGATGCACAATCCATATTTAACTACTGTGTAGAGATATGGAGTTATGTACTGAAGTGTTGATAAAGAGAAGACATTTGATAACTAGATATGTTTGCTGACATCTTGAGCATACATTATATTAAAATAGTTTTTCACTATGTAATACCAAGAAGCTTGCTCAAACATGCTGCATATAAAGTGCCCTTATTCTGAATTCTATCAATCTTTTTTCCCAAAGTGTAGAACAGTTTATATCAGAGGAGTCAAATTGCATTCCTCGAGGGCCTCAGACCATGCATGTTTTCAGGATTTCCTTGTATTGCACAAGGTGCTGGAATCATTCTGTGCAGGTGATTAAATTATCACCTGTGCAATACAAGGAAATCCTGAAAACATGACCTGTTTACGGCCCTCGAGGAATGCAGTTTGACACCTCTGGTTTATATGATATGTAAAAAGAGAGCATCCCTAGCCCCTAACAATTTTCTTCCTCAAGTGAAAAAAAAAAATCGGACAACATTCAGATACCATCCTAATTAAAATACTAGTGGTGTTCATCTTTGATGTTTCTTTCAAAGGAGAAGCCTGAGAAACCACATATGCAAAAAGTGACAAAACTTTGATTGTAAAAACTGGCCAACTATTTATAAAAATATGATCTGATATACTGATAAAAGTCGGTCTGCTTCATATGTAGGAGAAAAATCACTGAGGTCTAAATGAGCCCTTGAGTCCAAAGAGCAAAAACAGCTTTACCTATACTTATACAGGGTGGGGCATGTATATGAATACACATAAATAAAATTGGAATGGATGGTGATATCAACTTCCTGTTTGTGGTACATTAGTATATGGGAGGGGGAAAACTTTTCAAGATGGGTGGTGACCATGGTGGCCATTTTGAAGTTGGCAATTTTGGATCCAACTTTAGTTTTTCCAATGGGAAGAGGGTCATGTGACACATCAAACTTATTGAGAATTTCACAAGAAAAAAAATGGTGTGCTTGGTTTTAATGTCACTTTATTCTTTCATGAGTTATTTACAAGTTTCTCTTTGTTTACAGCCATTGACATGTTGCAGAGGTTAACAAGTGAGGAGCGGATAGAAATTCTGTTGATGTCTGGTGAACACAGCACCCATGTCATTGCAGCAGATTTCAGTGCAAGACACCCTATGCAAGAAAACTGTCACCATTCCCATGTTATTTAGGTGTATCCATAGAAATGGCCCACCCCAAAAAGTTTGCCTCATCACTGAACATAATGTTCTGTGTAAACTGAAGGTCCGGTTCCAATTTTTGTTTTACCCATTCTGCTAATTCAGCGTGCCGATCTGGCATCAGACGAACATCCCGTCGGCGGATATTAGCTACTCACAAATGGCACCCTTACAAAATCCAGAATGGTTTTTGGGGATGTATTCCTGTACTAATAATGTTTCTGGTGATGTATTTCTGTATTAATGTACATACTGAGAAAGAGAAAGACCAATACAAAAAATGGTGTGCCCATCTGATCTAATACAATCAAAATTAAAAACTAATTAAAAACATCTAAAAATATGAAAACATAGAATAATAACCAACATCCCTGAGAATTGCATCAAGTAAATGGCTGCAACAGACATGCTATAGGGAGCACTCAAGAGGAAACTTGCTCATAATAGCACCTCCAACTAACATATAGAAAACCTCCATAGAAAATAATGATATTGCATGGTAAAATGATCACAATAATGCGGATAAGCTACAATTGGAGATGAGCTCCAGACAAAAGAGCAATTGACCAGCAAATAGACAATCGTGCTTAGCAAGCAAGTAAAGGAATATGTAAAGATATAAAAAATATATGCAGAGCATTTATCACAGATGGTATTACCTCACCTGCATGGGAAATGCTCCTAGAACACCACACAATGTCATGATAAGCAAAAGAAACACAAGAGCCAGGGATGTGGGGAGAGAACCCCACATGTTAAGCAACATCTTTGTCTTGTGTTTTTGTGAAGAATTCGTGTTTTGATAGTGGTCCTGGTCTTGTACTGTGTAATGATGGTGGCTCTAGTGTATTATGTAATGATTTTGATTCTGATCATGTATTCATGTACTGATGGTCCTGGTACTGTATTCTTGTGGTGATTGTGGTTGTTGTGCTGTTTTCATGTACTGATAATAGCTGTGTTAATGTATTTCTCTGCTGATTGGATTTCTGGTTATGTATTTCTGTACTAATTGGGGTTGTGATCATATATTTATTTACTGCTGGTGGTTCTGGTGATATATTTCTGAAATGATGGTGGTTCTGGTGATATATTCCTAAATTGATGGTGGTTCTGGTGATTTATTTCTTTATTGCTGGTGGTTCTAGACATGAATATCTGTACTGAAAGTGGTTTTGGTTATGTATTCTTTTGCTGTTTATTTTGATTCTGTACACATGTAACCATCCATAACTTACAAAATTAAGTGTCCATGTTAATTGAATATTGTATTTTTTAAACTTGAAGCTGCATTGCAGACAGTGAACCAACAGAAAGATTATACTGATAAATTGGGAAACATTTGTACATAGTAGTGTATTTCTATGTATCTGAATTCTAGAGGTGAACAGAAAAATCTGATTTATTTGTTCCTATAAAACCTCTAAAAAATTAATGAAAGATAATTGCAAAAATGTAATTTCCTTTTTTTTGTGCAATCTGGTCTCCCCAGGATAGAACCCACAAAATCATTACAAGCAGTTGCTAGAACTATGAACTACAGTTGAAATGTATTGAAGGATTTTATAATCTTGAAGCTGCATTGGAGACATAACAGTGTATTTCCATGCCCCTGTATTCAAGCAGGAAAATAAAATATTTTTTTTCTTCCTATAAAATGACACGGTGGCTCAGTGGTTAGCACAGCAGCCTTGCAGCACTGGAGTCCTGGGTTCAAACCCCACCAAGGACAACATCTGCAAAGAGTTTGTATGTTCTCTCCGTGTTTGCGTTGGTTTCCTCCGGGTTCTCCGGTTTCCTCCCACATTCCAAAGACATACTGTTAGGGAATTTAGATTGTGAGCCCCATTGGGGACAGCGATGATAATGTGAGCAAACTGTAAAGCGCTGCGGAATATGTTAGCGCTATATAAAAATAAAGATTATTATTATTATTATTATTATTATTAAAAAACATTACAATAATATCATTTTAATATGCATTTATTAAAATAATAAAGATCACAAATCAGCAAATAACAGACATATTTGGTGTGCCTTTGATCATAACAACCTGCACAACACAGTGATCAGATTATTTATTGTGATCGTAAAATGGCGCAACTGATTTTTTTTTTCCTCCTTTAAACCCATAAAAGACGTATAAAGATTAATGCTGAGACCATATTCGTATGTGGCATAAATGTAGCGTAAAAGCTGCTGTTTTTTTTTCTATAGAGGCTTCTATGTAGAGCCTAAAAAATTAATGTAAAAAGCAGAAGTTACTTTTTTTAAGTATAGAAAGAAAGCTTTTCTTTTCTATACAAATTTTTTAAAAATTGTGGCTTCACATCTGCACAAAAACGTATCAAATAAGGGTGAAAATTAAAAAAAACCCAGTAAAATTCAATAAACAGTTTGGTGCAGACACCTGCAGAAAACAAAAAAACACAGTATTTACGCTATGTGTGAACACGGCTTTACAGACCCAAAAAAGCCAGATGTCATATAATGAAGCTGGCTTAAAAATGAGAAAGGTATGACTGCTATGACTATGAATGAATCAAAAAAATTAATCTATAGTTCTGAACTATAGATGAACATGATGCATAGATGACATTGCACCAGCTCCGGCTAATCAAAAGCCATGCCGGGAACACTGGAAGATTTGTGGGTCTCCCATCCAGCCTCCATGTAGCACTGACCTGGATACTGGACTGGAGTCCCATGAATCAATTGGCTTATCTATGGTCCAAAATGTCCTGGATGCAGTGGCACAGAAGCAGATTTGGGTATTGTGCATCTGCTGAATGTCCCTCCTTCTTTTGTGCGGAACTGCAGCGTTTCTGACCCCTTCCATTATAGAAATCCGCAGGGGTAAAAAACGCAGAAAATCCGCACAAAATCAGCATCGATTCCGCAACAAAAACCCACAAAAATCTGCATAAAATCAGCAGCAAATCTGCACCTGCACCTGCATTTTCTGCCAGCAGTGGCAGATTTTGTGTGGAAAATTCTGCACCCCAATCGCAACGTGTGCACATAGCCTAACCCACACATCTTCTGCTTAGCCATTGTGTTCTATATCTATACTACACTACTGCTGGTAACCCTATCCTGTTCGGAATAAATTACTCCCAGAAAAGGGATACATTGTAAACAGCTTGTTAAGAAGACATTGCTTCCTCTCTTTCAAAATTGCAAAACTTTTTGGATGACTTAATTAAAAGCTATTATCTCACCAATTTGTTAACAGTGATATTGTAGCTGATCCCAAATTAGCAATAATTTTTGGATGGCGTGATAAAAAGCTAAGGCTTCTTCATTTTACAAAAAAAACATTTTTTTGCTACTCTCCAATCAGGGATAATTTTGCATCACCTTTTGTGAAAAAGACATCACATCTTCTATTTTGACTGTATGTAGATAAACACCAGCAAGGGAGGCACATTTTTGAAACATTTTTATAATTTACAAAGGCTAAAATGTTTGTTGTTAAACAGGCTGCTAGTAACTAAAGATTACCGTCCAATTAACCATAGCCAGATATGTTGAATACGCTGTGTTTGCGTTAAAGAGCTCAAAATAGCTTCATCACATTGCCGGGTCATTTTTGTTTTACTATACAATGAATACTATGAAAGAAAAATGGCAAAAATTATTTTAAAATTGCATATTTTTCAACATATCACTGCACCTGGATATTTTTCTCCAGTTTTTTAGTGCATGGTATGATAAAAGTATTAATGTCATTCAAAAGCACAACTTATCCAACAAAAGACAAACCCTCAAGAGACTATGTCATTGGGAAAATAAGGGGATAAATTGTTTTGCCTAGTACATAAGATAACACTGCTCTACTGCCTCACAGCTGCTTGTTTGCCAGAAGGAATTGTGATTGTGCTTTTGAATGAATGACAGTTTGGACCAGCGGCACATTTGCACCACTGACAGTGCACTCTATGATGCTGTAAAGAGAGTCAGCTTTGCCATAACAGCGTCAGAGAAGTGCATGGGCTGAGAAGTTAGATAGATTTTTCAACTTCTGTTAGGCCGGTTTTACACGTCAGTGGCTCCAGTACGTGAGGTGACAGTTTCCTCATGTACCGGAGCCACTGACACACGTAGACACAGTGAAATCAATGCATCTGTGCAGATGTCATTGATTTTTTGCGGACCGTGTCTCCGTGTGCCAAACACGGAGACATGCCAGTGTTCGTGGAGTGCACGGATTACACGGACCCATTAAAGTCAATGGGTCCGTGTAAAACACGTACCGCACACGGACGTTGTCCGTGTGCAGTCTGTGTGCCGTGCAGTAGACAGCGCTACTGTAAACGCTGTCCCCTCACTGGTGCTGAAGCCGCGATTCATATCTTCCCTGCAGCAGCGTTTGCTGTAGAGAAGATATGAATAATCGTGTTTAAAATAAAGTTCCATGTACCCACCCCCCTCCCACACCCTGTGCGCCCACCCGATGTTCTTAAAATACTCACCCGGCTCTCTCGCGGCCAGGACAGGAAGCAGCGCCAGCCAGCGAGGGAGCCGGGTGAGTATTTTAAAGGGACACTGTCACCTGAATTTGGAGGGAACAATCTTCAGCCATGGAGGCGGGGTTTTGGGGTTTTTGATTCACCCTTTCCTTACCCGCTGGCTGCATGCTGGCTGCAATATTGGAATCCTCTTGGGCTATCTGCACAAAAGCTGTTTTACCCTGTATGCACACATGGATTTTTCCTCTCTGAACTCTGTTCACACAGGTAATATACAGATGATCAGGTTTTTAAATACATCAGATAGGGATTGCATACATTAGTTAGGACTGCTCTGATAAGGGTATACCGTGAAGTTTGGTAGAGCAGCTTAGTATACATTTTTTGCAAAAAACGTATCAACCAAATACCCTGTTTTTTTACATCTTTTACTAGCACTTGCGGATTACTGCAACATTTTTTCAAACTGAGTGTTTTTGGTTTTACTATTCTCTTTTGTGTCTTCTTGTATATGCAGTGGGGAAAATAAAAAATTTGATATATCAATGATTTTGCAAGTTTTCCCACCTACAAAGAATGGAGAGGTCTGTAATTTTTATCATTGGTACATTTCAACTGTAAGGCTGCCGTCACACTAGCAGTATTTGGTCAGTATTTTACATCAGTATTTCTCAGCCAAAACCAGGAGTGTGTGATAAATACAGAAGTGGTGCATATGTTTCTATTATACTTTTCCTCTAATTGTTCCTCTCCCGGTTTTGGCTACAAATACTGATGTAAAATACTGACCAAATACTGCTAGTGTGACGGCAGCCTGAGAGACAGAATCTTAAAAAAATCCAGAAAATCACATTGTTTGAGTTTTACATAATTCATTTACATTTTGTGAGGAGCTTCCCTCTTACTAAAGACTATTGGATGAATGGACGTAGAGTGGAGTCCATGGCTCTAAAGGATGCAGACTTTTTCCAGCACGGAGCACTGGTTACGTCAGTATTATTGTTGTGTTTCATTAGGGATTTGCTTGCTGTGTTTTATTAGAGATTTTCTTGTTCATCAGCCTAGCCTCAAAATCAATGTTTCCATTCATTGACAGTAAGAACAAGAAGTGCAGGCAAGATCTTATGCACACATAAAGGTACCGTTACTCTCAGCGACACTGCAGCGATATAGACAACGAGCCGATCGCTGGAGCGTCGCTGTTTAGGTCGCTGTAGAGACGTCAAACACAGCAACTCCAGAACGATGCAGGAGCGATCCAGTGACGTAACGGGGACTCACTTATCATTCTCGCTGGTTGTTAGCTCCATGTAAAACGTTGCTGGCATCGTTGCTTTTGATGTCAAACATGATGATACATGCCGACCTGAAGACGAAATAAAGTTCTGGACTTCTAGATCCGACCAGCAATGTCACAGCGGGATCCAGATTGCTGCTGCGTGTCAAACACAACGAGATCGCTATCCAGGACGCTGCAACGTCACGGATCGTTGTAGTTCTCGTTGCAAAGTTGCTGAGTGTGACGGAGTGTGTACCTTAAGGCCAGACCCAAGATTACTAATCAAGGAACTCAATCATTCTATTGATCTTTCAGCCACTAGTCCCATTGTGTTGATGGGGATTGCAGACCTAATGGAGTCATAACTAGAGGGGGTCTCATGAGCGGTCCCAGATGATGGCCTTCTGGAATATTCTTTATTCTTTGGGCTAAAAGAAAATGTTGAGGGGGAGGGAGGAAAAGAAGCCACATGTTTAGTCAGGGAGTTGAGATAGTGAGATTGTGGGGAGAGGATCTAGGCTCTGGACCATATGGAGATTTGGAGATCGGTTGCCGGCTGGGCTGAGTCCCCCTGATATGGTTAGAGATCTGTCCTCTGGATTTCATGAACTTTCTTAAGGACTCCTGGATTACACCTGGATACATGGGTGCCGGTTTGTGTTATCTGTCATTTGGAGGATCATGGACTGTGACTATAGACTATACTGCCAAGAGATACTAAATATGTGGGCCAACCAAAAGTTGGGAGACAGTGAGTATCACCTGATATGTGGGCAGAGGGACTACTGGCCATGTAAGGGGATCTTGTGAACTGGGGCAAAGCATTTTGGCCATCGATCTAGATTTTCTGTAAAACCATGGGCGTATGGAATAGAAAATAGTTGAATCGTTAACCTTCCTAGGTGATTATTACAACCTACAACCTCAGATCCTCACACGTTTTATTGCATGATATAAGTATTTGATACAATAGAAAAACAGAACTTAATATTTGGTACATAAACCTTTGTTTGCAATTACAGAAGCCAGATGTTTCTTGATGTTCTTGACCAAGTTTACACATGCTGCAGCAAATATTTTGGCACAGTCCTCAATACATATCATCTCCAGATCTTTTAGGTGTTGGGGCTGCCATTGGGGAACATTGAGTTTCAGCTCCCTCCAAGGATTTTATATTGGGTTCAGGTCTGGAGAATGACTCGGCCTGTCCAGGTCTTTGAAATGCCACTCTTTAGTTGTGTGTTTTGCGTCATTGTCATTCTGGAAGATCCAGCCATGACCAATCTTCAAATCTCTTACTGAGAGAATGAGGTTGTTGGCCAAAATCTCACGATACATGACCCCATCCAGTCTTCCTTCAATAAGATGCAGTCATCCTGTCTCCTTTGCGGAAAAGCACCCCCAAAGTAGGATGTTTCCCTGCCATACTTCATGATTGGTATGATGTTCTTGGGGTTATATTCATTCTACTTCTTCCTCCAATCACAGCGAGTGGAGTTGATACCAAAAAGTCCTATTTGGTATCATCAAACCGCATGACCTTCTCTCATGCCTCCTCTGGATAATTCAGATGATCATTGGCAAACTTCATATGGGCCTGGACATTTGCTGATGTGAGCAGTGGTACCTTGCGTACCCTGCAGGATTTTAATCCATGACAGCGTAGTGTGTTACTAACGGTAATGTTTGAGACTGTGATCCCAGCTCTCTTGAAGTTATTGACCAGGTCCCCCCATATACTTCTTTGCTGATTTCTGACCTTTCTCAGAATCATCCTTACCCCACGAGGCGAGATCTTGCATGGAACCCAAGACTGAAGAAGTTTTACAGTATTCTTGTGTTTCTTCCATTTTCTAATAATTGTGCAAACAGTGGTTGCTTCTCACCAACCTGCTTGCCTGTTGTCCTGTAGTCCATCCCAGTTTTGTGCAGTTCTGCAATTTTATCTCTGGCGTTCTTAGACAGCTCTTTGGTCTAGCACATGGTGATCCGGTTAAAGTGGGATTGATTTAGTGTGTGGACAGGTGTCTTTTATAAAGGCAATGAGTTCAAACAGGTGCAATTAATACAGGTAATGAGTGCAGAGTAGGATGGCTTCTTAAAGAAAGACTAACTGGTCTGTGAGATTCTTGCTGGTTGGTAGGTGATTAAATTTCTCATTTCATGCAATAAATTGCTATTTCATTATTTAAAAATCATGCAATGCGATTTTCTGTTTTTTATTTTTAGATTCTGTCTTTCACAGTTGAAGTGTACCTAAGATAAAAATTACACACCTCTCCATTTTTTGTAGGTGGGAAAACTTGCAAAATCGTCAATGTATCAAATACTTATTTTCCCCACTATATCTGCAAAATGGGGCTGCATGAATTTCACATGGCAACTCTTTAGATATCTTACGTACTGTATAATGGTAAAAACATTGATAAAAACATCTAAGAGATATTGATGTAAATGGTATGCTTAATGAGCTTAATTTATTAACCATGTAACCGTATTGGTCATATGTGGCTAAAAGTCTGCCTTCAGTTCCTTGAAATGTTTGTTAGTTTAATTAGGAATCTCCAATACCTTTGAAATTGTCACGCTCACGCCCTGACTGGTGGGCGTGAGCTCGGGGGGTATGTGGCCCCACTGTGCCACAAACCAGACTACCCTGGAAGGGGCGTGACTATGACAGCTGCCTGGGTTTTCACTGGAGCCTCTGATGGTGAGGTCAGGCTTGTGTAGCAGGCAGCTGCCAGGTGCTAATCCAGGGTGGTGTCTGGCTGTGGCTGCAGGACTAGCAGAAGAGCACGGCTGAAACTCAGACGAGTAGGCTGGCACGGCTGAGACACAGGGCTGGCAGAGACACGGCAGATAACACAGGGCTGGCAGAGACACGGCAGAGAACACAGGGCTGGCAGAGACACGGCAGAGAACACAAAGCTGGCAGAGACACGGCAGAGAACACAGGGCTGGCAGAGACACAGGACTGGCAGGGACGGCAGGAAACAGGACTGGCTAGGACGGCAGGAACACAGGACTGGAAGGCACGGCAGGAACGGCTGGACTGGCAGGAACACTGGATAGGAAGGCACAGCAGAGAACACAGGACTAATTGATGTGGTGTATGAATGAACAGGTAGGGACCTGTTCACACTGGAGGTGCTGGTACGGAAATGTAATATGGAGGAACAGGTAGGGACCTGTTCACACAGGAGGTGCAGATACGGAAATGTAGTTAGGAGGAACAGGTAGGGACTTGTTCACACTGGAGGTGCTGGTACAGAAATGTAATATGGAGGAACAGGTAGGGACCTATTCACACAGGAGGTGCAGATATGGAAATGTAGTATGAAAGAAGTAAGAGGGAACAGTTTTGGACCTGTTCAGACTGGAAGAGAACTGCAAGGCTGCGAATAGGAGCGGTAGAGCAGCAAGAGATAGCACAGCAATAAAAGCTAAGCAGAGCGGAGCCACAAGGAATGTGGAGAGGAGCTGCAGCAAGAGATACTGCAGTAGCTAAGCAGAGTGGAACCGCAAGGATTGCGGAGAGGAGCTGCAGCAAGAGATTAGTATAAGCCACGTATAGGGTGTATACAAATATAATACCCCTAGAGGTCCTCAAACAACAATAGGCACATAAGCTAGGAGAACAACTCATATATATAAATCTAAAATATAACTTTTATTAGACCATGTTAAAATATCTAATGGATAATGACGTCGCTTGTGAACAGTGCCAAAAAAAGTGCTCATATAACCAGTGCTCTATTAAAAAAATGGTTTGGTCTCACCAAATAGTCCTTATTCCGGGAGTATCCACTGCAATACCTCGGGGGGAGGGGGAGAAAAATCTAACCTAGGGAAGGTTACCTTATCGTGGTGGGTACAATACATTAGACTGACTTGGGAACTGCCCTTGTCAGGGCGGGAGCCACGCAGGGGCACGACTGGGGTAGTATAGAGACATTTTTCTCCCTTTCCCCCCGAGGTATTGCAGTGGATACTCCCGGAATAAGGACTATTTGGTGAGACCAAACCATTTTTTTAATAGAGCACTGGTTATATGAGCACTTTTTTTGGCACTGTTCACAAGCGACGTCATTATCCATTAGATATTTTAACATGGTCTAATAAAAGTTATATTTTAGATTTATATATATGAGTTGTTCTCCTAGCTTATGTGCCAGCAAGAGATTAGTGCAGCAAGGGGAGTGGAGCAGAGCAGAACCGCAGGAGTGTGGAGTAGAGATCAAGCCACAAAGGTAGAGAGCAGGCAGAGCCGCAAGAGTGCGGAGTGTAAGCAGACTGAGAACACGAGGAAAGACACAGCAGGGAAGGAAGTCACAGACAAGGAGACCGAGATAAGACTAAGTTCAGACTAGGCAATGGAACAAGACACAAGGACAAAGACACAGGGATCAAGGCTATAGCACAGAGAAAAGCCTCCAGCGAGGGAGTAACTCAGAGCAAGGCTTGGCAAACTCAGAAGCTAAACAGTAACTGAGCTAACACATTGCACAGGCCCAGAACACAGGGTGGAGCTGCACTATATACAGGAGGCCTCTTGGTAATTGGTCAGGAACAGATTAGACAGATGCACCTGATTCCTATAAGAACCAGAGAGTTCAGGCACCGGCCCCCTATGCACACACAGCCAGGAAGCATGCAGAGAGCAGAGAGACAGAACATGCAGCTGGCATGAAACAGAAACCACATCATGGCCTGGAGCAGTGGGTAAGATTGTGTGAGAAATGAGAGGCTATGCCGTGATGCCAGCAGAGTTGTTACAGAAATATTTAGTTCCATCCACTAAATCTACATTGCAGATGAGGAGGTCCGTCTTTGTGTGAATGCATAAGATTTTACAACATGATCAACAGACATCAATAATTCAAAAGATATTTCCAGATGAGATAAATACACCTTGAATAGCTGGAGTATTGTGTTTTACATTTTCTTTCATGCACTGCATATCTGTCTCTCTTTCTAGCTGTCATGAACGGTTCTTGTTCCTTTAGGCATACGTAAATGTGAAGAAGGCATATAGAGCAGGGACACACAATGCTCAAAGAACTGAAGCGGATGCTTTGAGAACTGTTGATCGGAGCCTTTGGCTTTTACTTTTTATTGACTAACATACGCAGCTGCTGGGTTATCCTTGTGATTTTCCTGTGTTGATGCTTTTTGAATAAAGTGTTGATTTTTTTTTCATTTGCGTTACATGTTAGAGTGATGGTTATAGAGGAGATACTTTTACAAGATCAATAGCAGGGTGCATGAGAGAGAGCACGTATAATGCATGATTGTAGTAAAGTTGTAAATGTTCTTGCTGTTGTCTTCGGTCAAAAACGACCGACCTTGAACTTCAATATTCTTTAAAATATTCAAGATGCGGCTCTGAAACCCGTGGCTGACCGACCCATCCTCATTTAAGTCAATCAACCACAAGTTTCAGAACCGCATCTTGAACACCCCAAAAAATACCAAAGTTCAAAATCAGTCTCCCCAGACAGAAGACCGAAGACAACAGCAAGGTTAACTATTATTTTCCCATTGAAGGGAAAGGTCATCCTATTAAATTTTGAAACACTCGTGATTTTTTTAAGCAAAAACCTCATTAGAAACTCTCTTTTATTAAGGAGAGTTTTTCTTGTCCTGATTGTGATTTACGAAATAGTTTTGAAGAGTTTTGAAAGCGTTTTTTTCCCGTAGCATCATTTGTAGCATTTTCATTAGATATATTATATAGATTTCCTGCATTTGCCCTGAAGAAATAAATTACCTGAACAGTCTTTTTTCAATCAGGCATTTTTCAAACAACTTCCGGAAAAGCAAAGTTTATAAATCTGTTCATGAGCAGAAAAATGTTGGGCTATGTGTACACAGAGTCTTTTTGCTGAGTTTTAGAGTAGAAACTGAAAATATTCAATTGTTGCTCCAAAACTCCCCCAAAAATGTGATTTTCTGCTCAGTTTCTATTTTAAAAACTCAGGAAAAAGACTCTGTATGCTTACAGCCTAAGGCCGGTTTCATACGTCCTGATATTTTCAGTACTAGAAAAAAACTGTACCGGAGATGTCAGTGTGGCAACTGTGTGCCTCATGAGAACCACACGGACAGGCACCATGGAAGAAGCGGTACACTAAGCGCTGTTTCCCGGTGCTGAGTACTGAATACTGCTCTCATCATTTTCCCATGCTCTTCCGGTGATCAGCGCGAGCAGGGGAGAATTATGACAGTTGTATTCAAGTGAGAACCAAAACAGCTGGCAGCGGCTGATGGGACTCTTACTCCTATCAGCCTACACCTGCTCTCACTAGTAATAGTGACAGTGGGAGCATGATCACCCACCACCTGCGCTATAAATAAATAAACCGGCGTCACTTCACCTGTATTTT
Source organism: Ranitomeya imitator (assembly GCF_032444005.1). Classification (NCBI taxonomy): domain Eukaryota; kingdom Metazoa; phylum Chordata; class Amphibia; order Anura; family Dendrobatidae; genus Ranitomeya; species Ranitomeya imitator. The sequence continues at coordinate 395,124,943 of NC_091287.1, read as the reverse complement.
CTACAACCAGCCAGGGAAATCTCACAGCTGGGGGCTGCAACCCTCAGCATGATGGGTTATCAAGAATAGAGGCGTGTTTTTTTCTTAAGAGGCCATTAATATTGACCCCCCCATTCTAAAAATAGCAGCCTGCAGCCACCCAGAAAAGGCACATCTATTAGATGTTAGCGGTGGCAAGTGAGGTTCATATTTGTGGGGTTGATGACACCTTTGTATTGTCAGGTGACATCAAGGCCACGGCTTAGTATTGTTGAGGCGTCAATAAGACACCTATCCATTACTAATCCTATAGTTATATGGTAAAGACATAGCCAGAAAAAAAGTATTTTATTAGAAATAAAACAAAACACACTTTTCCATTTTTATTTAAAAATAACAAACACAGTTATACTCACCTAATGCCTAATCCCTCACCTACTGTAATAAAAAGAAAAATATATATTTTCCATTGAGGAGATCCCTTTTATAGGATATGTTTTAGTTGAGGGATACGAATAGACTAGTGATGAGCGAATATACTCGTTACTCGAGATTTCCCGAGCACGCTCGGGGGTCCTCCGAGTATTTGTAAGTGCTCGGAGAGATAGTTTTCCATGCAGCAGCTGAATGATTTACATCTGTTAGCCAGCTTGATTGCATGTGGGGATTCCCTAGCAACCCCCACATGTACTTATGCTGGCTCCAGCTAAAGTCAGGGCGGTATTGGATTGGGAACGTCCGGAGAATTTGAAGGCGTTGCAAAGGTTTTGCCAACTACTACCTTAAGTTCATCAAATCTTTTTGGTAGTGGTCAAACCTATGATGGATATGACCAGGAAAGGGACACACTTTTGCAAGTGGTCCAGTATGGCCTGGGAGGCATTCGATACCTTGAAGGAGTATTTTGCATCTGCGCCAATTCTCATACAGCCTGACATCACTCAACCTTTTATTGTAGAAGTTGAGATGTCTTAAGTGGGGGTGTGGGCTGTATTGTTGCAGGGTGCTTCTCCTGGTAAATGGTGTCCATGTGCATACTTTTCTAAAAAACTCATCTGCGGAGAGAAATTATTACATTGGTAACAGGGATCTCTTGGCTATCAAGTGGGCCTCTGAAGAGTGACATAATTTTTTGGAGGGGCAATTCATCTGGTTATGATAATCACGGATCATAAGAATGTTGTATATCTAGAATCTGCGAAACATCTAACTCCTCCTCAGACAATATGGGCATTGTTCTTCATCAGGTTTACCTTTTTTGGTACATATAGGCCAGGGAACAAGAACATTAAGGCGGATGCCTTATATTGTCGTTTTCCTGGGGTTGAAGATAATTGTGAACCGGTTCCTATACTACAACAAGGGGTGGTTATTGCGTCTATATGGTCTGATATTGAGAAAGAGGTTGATGAGGCTCAGGGGATGTCCCTACTGCCTGTCCATTTGGGAAACTGTTTGTACCTGTGAATATCCGTCTGAGAGTTCTTAGTGAACATCATGATTCGGTCTTGGTTGGACATCTTAGTAATAAAGCCACCACACATTTTGGGATTCATCTGTTGTTCTCTTCAGCATTTAACCCACAGTCTAATGGGCAAACTGAGCGACTTAACCAGAATCTTGAGACTTATCTTAGGTGTTTTGTGTCTGAGAATCAGGAGGATTGGGTTACCTACTTACCTCTAGCTGAATATGTGGTAATCGTTGTCATGTGTCTACTGGTAAGTCCCCGTTTTTCCGAGCATACGGGTTCCATCTTCAGTTCAGCTCATTTAATAGGAATCGTTCTTCTAGAATACCTACTTCTACTATGTCTGTGTGGCAAGGGGTAGTTGTCCTCAGGAAACATTAAATTGAATGTTCCCTCTTAGAAGCTGGGTACCAGGTTCCGCGGTCTTTATAAGATTGTGTTTTAATGATCTCTACTTAAAAAATACCTTGAGTCTTTTGTACCATGACAGCTACCTCCACCTCTAGTCATTTTGGATGGACATTTGGAATTTCAAAGAGCCAAAATCGTTGATTTTTGCTTAGTTCATCGGTCGCTTTAGTATCTAGTATACTGAAGGGATACAGTCCTGAAGATAGAATGCGGGTACCAGCAGCTGACGTCCATGAGGCCAGACTGATCCAATCTTTTCACGTGGCAAACCGTGATAAACCCAGATCTAAGGTTATGGACGTCTCTTATAGAAGAGAGGGTACTGTCACGGGTTTACCGTGACAGATAGGAGCCAGAAGACAGCAGTGTCTGAATTTTTCCTACTCCTCCACTGATTAGAAGCACTTCACCTTCATATTAAATGGTGTAACTTCTTTTAGCAGTGCGGGAATTAATCAGCTCAGTTGAGAGCTCCTGGAAGCTTTCCTGCAATAATGCTCAGCTGTTCACTGTTAGCCACTCAAATCTCCTATTTAATCTGGGTCCTGGATAGCACTCATTGTCAGAGCGGGCTTTTGATACATGGCTTGAGGTTGTTGTTGATTATCATTGGAGAAGGCATTTGGTGAATTTATCTGTGACTGTTGCTAGGTTTGGAGTGTGTGATAGTTCCCTTTCTTCTTCTACTTTGGTTTAACCCCATCCTCCACTCCCCGATGCATTCCACTGTACAGGGTGGGCCATTTATATGGATGCACCTAAATAAAATGGGAATGGTTGGTGATATCAACTTCCTGTTTGTGGCACCTTAGTATATGGGAGAGGGGAACTTTTCAAGATGGATGGTGACCATGGCGGCCATTTTGATGGCGGCCATTTTGAATCCAACTTTATTTTTTCCGATGGGAAGAGGGTCATGTGACACATCAAACTTATTGAGAATTTCACAAGAAAAACCATGGTGTACTTGGTTTTAACATATCTTTATTCTTTCATGAGTTATTTACAAGTTTATGACCACTTATAAAAAGTGTTCAAAGTGCTGCCCACTGGTTAGAGACAAAAAAAAAAAAAGCACATATAATACCTGATGAAGGCCGTTGTGGGCTGAAACGCGTTGTTTTGTTCTTATTAAAGTGTCCTAATAAATTTGGCACTGAGCAAATTATCTCAACCTTCAAATTATCCTTGTCTTCCGGAAGCGCCTAGAAAGGAATTTTTTTTTTCTCTAACCATTGTATTCACATGCAATCCTTGGATCAAGGCTGGCATAGTTCCTGCAATAGTGCTGCATACCGGAATATTATAAGGCGTGGATCCATCATACGGATCAATTGAATATACATACAAGACATCCAAAGGGTGAGTGCAACAATATATATTTCTTGCTGTGAATGTACATCTACACTTAGACTCTGCGCCCCTTGTCTCCCTTTTTATATCTCTTTCCGATATCCTTGTGAAGTGCTGCCCACTGTGATGGATTGTCAAAGCAACCCTCTTCTCTCATTCTTGACACACTGATAGCAACCCTAAACCCTGACTGCAATTAGGATTGAATACCCTCAAATTAAAGTTGAGAGTCAACACTTTAAGCCTCTATTGATTATATAACTATAACTTGAATATGTTTTTGTAAAATGCAAACAACATGTGTCACTGTCCAAATATTTCTGGACCTAACTGTAAATAGGAAATATTAAATGTAGTACAAACAGTGTGTTTTTAAATCAATTGGTACTTTTTTAGTTCCCTAGTGTTTCTTTAAATGTTGCAAAGTGTCAATATAAAGACCTAAGAATAATGCTTTAAAAATATGACATTTATGTTCTTTTTTGTACAAGCCTTAAAAACACTGCAAAAAACTATGAGTGAAGCAAATCTTAACCCTTAGTGATGGAGCCAAATTTTTAAAATCTGACCAGTGTCACTTAATTTGGTAATAACTCTGGAAAGCTTCAACAAATTCCAGTGATTTTGAGATTGTTTTTTTCGTGACACATTATACTTTATGATAATAGTAAGATTAGGTCGATATGTTTTGTGCTTATTTATAAAACATATCCAAATTTGAGAAAAATGTTAAAAAATTAGCACTTTTCAAGTTTTGAATGATTATCCCTTTAAAGGGACACTGTCACCTGAATTTGGAGGGAACAATCTTCAGCCATGGAGGCGGGGTTTTGGGGTTTTTGATTCACCCTTTCCTTACCCGCTGGCTGCATGCTGGCTGCAATATTGGATTGAAGTTCATTCTCTGTCCTCCATAGTACATGCCTGCACAAGGCAATCTTGCTTTGCGCAGGCGTGTACTATGAAGGACAGAGAATGAACTTCAATCCAATATTGCAGCCAGCATGCAGCCAGCGGGTAAGGAAAGGGTGAATCAAACACCCAAAAACCCCGCCTCCATGGCTGAAGATTGTTCCCTCCAAATTCAGGTGACAGTGTCCCTTTAAGCTAGATAGTCATACTACAGCAAACATTAATAAATAACATTTCCTTACATCAGCACCATTTGTAAAGTGTTCTTTTATTTTGTTAGCATTTTAGGAGGTTTAAAAATGTAGCAGTAATTTTTATTTTTTCTAGGCAATTTACAAAATGTATTTTTTTAGAGACCTATCCATGTTGGAAGTGTCCTTAGGGGTCCCACATATTGGGAAACACCCAAAAGTTATACCATTTTAAAATCAGCACCCCCTGACATATTGAAAACTGCAGTCAGGTAGTTTATTAACCATTCAGGTGATTTTCAGGAATTAATGCAAAGTGGCATGACAAAAATGAAAAAGTGTATTTTTACCACCTAAATGTTGCTAACTTCTGAACAGGTTACAACATTTGGCATATTGTAAGTCCGCTATTTGGTCATGAATTGCCATGGCAAACATCAGGACCACAAAATCATGATCTGAGGGCACCAATTGGGATAAAGAGGGAGAAGCCACACTCTGTTAACCAATTACATGATATAGTCACTATTGACAGCAGCATCTAAGGGGTTAAACAGATTTGGACGGTGCAAACACTGATCGTGGCTGATACAGCAAGTTGTCAGCTATATTGTACAGCCGACAGCTGCGGGATTGTCACCTGTATGGGGACGCTATTCTCTTATATGTCAGGTCAGTTAAAAAACGTATTGGCGGTCATTAAGGGGTTAAAATAAAGAACCATTTTCAATAACACTGTTTCTGGCTATCATATCCAGTATTTTCACTGTCTGGTTTTATCTCTTAATCAGAAATTTACCTTGAGCTACTTGAAGGAGCTGTCTCCCATACAGAGCACAGCAAACAGAGGGGAATTCTTGCACTTTATTCCCTTTTTACTACATTGACAGAAGCAGCAGTATCATACATGGTACTGTACAACAGTATGGAGCTTTGTGGATATGAATCAAGCTCCGAGGTAAAAGACTTGTAAGAAAGCTCAGCATTGTTTTTCTGTTTCTTTGTTTGCTTGTTTACTCATTCAGCACCTCTCCTGTTCCATTATCCCCATATCATATAACAGGAATGGGCAATTAATTTTCCCAAGGTGCTATATGAGAGACCATGTATTTTGTGGAGGGCTAAAGAACCAGGCTAAAATTAATTATGCTTTTTACAATTTTGCATTAATATTGTAACTTAATATTGCACAAAATAATGTATATTGACTAGTTGTTAATGCTAATACATGTTACAATGGGGCTTATTATAACATGTATTCTTACCTGTAGCATCTAATTAAAACCATTGAATTTACTGCTTTTTGTAAAGTTTATAAAAGGCAGCAAATCAAACAGCTCTTGTTATTCATCCTTTTTAACTTGATTGCAAGGTACCCCCTCCCAGTATGATGTGCTTGTGCACAACATGATTCCCTCATATCTCCCGCACACATAGTATGATGGCCCTACAGCCTCATTCACAGACTATTTTTGCCCCCAGAGCTTCCCAAACAGTGTGTTGCCCTTACATTAGGTATGATCCCAAAACACACAGTATGATGGACCCAACAGGTCCCCAACACAGAGTATGAGGGTTTCCTGCAGCCACCCCACACAAAGTATGATGGACCCCACAACCCCACTCCCATAGTTTGAGACCCCCATGCAAATGGACCACGAAGCCCTGCCACATACAGTATGATGATCCGACAGCTCTACACACACTTTATGATTATCCCCATGGCACCCCACACAGTATGATGGCCCCAAGAGACTCCTACACACTATGATGGCCTCAAAACCCCACACACACTGTAGGATTTCCCTACAGTCTTACTCCCAAATAGAATGATTGACTGCAGAGCACCTTGCATTGCATAATGGTCCTCAAAGCCACCGACAGCAGTGCTGCACATAATATAATTTTCCTACAGCTCAACATGCAGTATGATCAACCCTACAGGACAGGAACAACCAAAGGTGTCTGGATATGGCCCATGGGTTTCATTTTGCCTAGGTCTGCCATATAATATAAATAAAATCAATAGTGGGCGTGGGCGGTTTGCTCCAGAGCGCAAAGAAGGTAGCCCCAAAGGAAGGGGGAAAGTGCAAAGTCCCCCCGCAGCTCCAGCCGAACACCTCCAATGGAGGATACAGACACAGAAAAAAAAATGAAAGCTCAGTCTAAGGAGCGCAGAAAGAAGACTCTGACACCAGTGGCTTAACCCTAGCCTGGTGTGAGTCTTCTTTCTGCGCTCCTTAGACTGAGCTTTCATTTTTTTTCTATATAATATAAATTACTGTATAACCTGATACCTCACTATGCTGACAGCCTGTCTTGTGTTGACCAAATCAAATTTGAGCTGTTTTTGAAGAGTAGGGTATGATTTGAGGAGACAGAGGGAGGTGATGACGTGTCTCATAAGTGGAGAAGGAAGCACATTCCTCAGATAAGATTATATAACAATGTTTCTAATATTCACCCGTACTATTCATTTACGCTGCATATTGAAAGTATAATTGAAATTTATAGTTTGTCCCATCATTTGTTCAAGAGCACATCGCTCCCAAACCTCCCAAATTCCTGCTTGCTCAGGAAGGGGGATGCCGCTCCTGCCTGAGTGACATTTCATTTCAGTAGTATCTCCATGTTGTGGACTGTAACTGTACCCACCTTTATGTGTTTGTCCCAATTAATACTTTTTGAGCCAGTTTTGCTGAGTAACTTGCATGAAAATGCGCTCATTAAATGTAAAAAGGAATGAACATATGCACTGCAATGTCATAACAGCTTGCAATGCGTATATTTAGTTTCTTCAAATTCTTTTAAACACTTCAGGTTTTCAAATGTGAGAACTTGGGAAGTGGACCCTCTGGGTCATGGCTTCGGAGCTCCCGAGGGCGAGCGGACCAAATGGTACCACCCCCTGTACAGGGAGTGTTAGGGACAGGCCCAAGGAGGGTGACGCCGCAACTGCCAGAGCCAAAGGGACGACTGAGGGCTGAGCAAAGGGAGAACAGAACCACAGAGGAGACTAGAGCGGTGGAGACACGGGATGGACCGAGGCTGCAAGGACAAAGTACTGACCGGTTTGATGGTAAGACACGTTCAACAAGGAACGACTGGGACACCAGACTGGTGGGTATGGCAGGAACGCAGGACTGATGGATATGGCAGGAACACAGGAGTGGTGGGTATGGCAGGAACACAGGACTGGCAGGAACACTGGACTTGTAGGTACGGCAGGAACACAGGACTGGTAGGTACGGCAGGAACACAGGACTGGTAGGTACGGCAGGAACACAGGACTGAAAGGTACGGCAAACAGAGACAAATCTGAGTCATACCGGAGCCAAGGAACCTAAGGAGACACTGGCTAGAAGCCAGTGAATGCAATAGACGCAAAGGCGTCTAAGCAGGGCAGACGCTGGGAAGAAGTACCCGACGGGCGCCGCCATATTGGAGGCGGAGCCTCTGGGTCACGACCTCCCAGAAGCCTCAGCGGCGAAATAAGCGCATCTGCGCATGTGCGGAGCGCCGAATGGACGAGCGCCGGAGAAGCCAAAAGAAGAAGAGCAGGAAGGAGCATCGGGAGTGCGCCGGCCAGACAGGTAAGAATGAGGTAGCGGCATAACATCAAAGATGTGAAGCGGTTAAAATAGTGACTAATTAATTTTTCAAGCAGCTTACACTTGGAGACAGCTCACTAGTCTATATATAGAAGTAAAAAATAAAAAAACCAACAGCTAAGCAGTCACAAAAGTGACCAAAAAGACGCCAGTGTTTTCCTAAAGTGTCTTTCTGTAGCAAAAATTGCTGGTTTCTAAAAGACGCAATGTGCGTATACCCTTAGACAACCTTAACTATGCAGCACTAGAAGTGCAGTGGAGTTGAAGATAGCTTGGACCAGGAGCTGCGATCTCCAGCATTACCTGCCAGCCTCCAGGCAGTGCTTACAAGATCAGTAGGAAAAAGCTTGTAAACACTTTGCATGTTTGATCTCAGTCAGCTTTCAGGTCATGAAAGATAAGTGGTATATAAGAATGGCTAATTATCATTTGGGGGGCATCATTTGCACCTTACCAGGGTGCCAGCCTATGCGTATAGGTAAGGATCTTGATAGGGACAGACCTGTTTAGCTACCCATCCGGGTATATTTCTCTGGTTGTTTTTAAACAATTAGTTTCTTGTTTTTCCTTATATGAGGATCTCTTTTAATGCATCTACTATATAATTGTCTAAGGGTCTCTTCCGTCTTTCTGTCTATCTGTCTGTCATGGAAATCTCAAGTCGCTGATTGGTTGCGGCCTGTGCGATGGGCACAGTCTGGCCGCGAAATGGCTGCTCCCTATTCCCCTGCAGTCAGTGCCCTCTCCATACTCCCCCCCCCCCAGTCAGCGCCCGCCACCCACATAGCGTTATAGCAGTCCGTTAAATTGACTGCATTACACCGCGGCATAACGCGGTGTAACGCAGTCTGTTAACGCTGCTATTAACCCTGTGTGACGAACTTTTTACTATTGATGCTGCCTATGCAGCATTAATAGTAAAAAGATCTAATGTTAAAAATAATTAAAAAAAATAAAAAATCATGATATACTCACCTTCCGGGGCCTTTCCTGCTCCTTGCGACGCTCCGGGGCTCCGGGCCATGCATTGCGGTCTCGTGAGATGATGATGTACGCTCTTGCGAGACCGCTACATCATCATCTCACGAGACCGCAATGCATTCTTGGGACCAGAACGTCGGAAGGAGCATCACTGAATGCCTTGCCTGGATCCGGGAGCCGCCGGAGGGTGAATATATAACTATTTTTTTTTTTTTTTTTAACGGGGATATGGTGCCCACACTGCTACATAGTACTTGGGCTGTGTTATATACTATGTGGGCTGTGCTATATACTACGTGGGCAGTGTGATATACTACGTGGCCTGTGTTATATACTATGTGGGCAGTGTTATATACTGCGTGGGCTGTGCTATATATTACGTGGGCAGTGTTATATACTACGTGGGCTGTGCTATATATTACATGGGCAGTGTTATATACTACGTGGGCTGTGCTATATATTACATAAGCAGTGTTATATACTACATGGGCAGTGTTATATATTACGTGGGCAGTGTTATATATTACGTGGGCAGTGTTATATATTTTGTCAGCAGTGTTATATACTATGTGGGCAGTATTATATACTGCGTGGGCTGTGCTATATATTACATGGGCAGTGTTAGATACTACATGGGCTGTGCTATATAATACGCGGGCAGTGTTATATACTACGTGGGCTGTGTTATATACTACGTTGACAGTGTTATATACTGTGTGGGCTGTGTTATATACTACATGGGCAGTGTTATATACTATGTGGGCTGTGTTATATACTGCATGGGCTGTGTTATATACTACGTGGGCAGTGTTATATACTACGTGGGCTGTGTTATATACTATGTGGGCTGTGTTGTATACTGCGTGGGCTATGCTATATACTACGTGGGCAGTGTTATATACTACATGGGCAGTGTTATATACTATGTGGGCTGTGTTATATACTGCGTGGGCAGTGTTATATACTACGTGGGCTGTGCTATATACTGTGTGGGCTGTGCCATATACTGCATGGGTAGTGTTATATACTGTGTGGGTAGTGTTATATACTACGTGGGCAGTGTTATATACTGTGTGGGCTGTGTTATATATTACGTGGGCAGTGTTATATACTACGTGGGCTGTGTTATATACTGTGTGGGTTGTGCCATATACTGCGCGGGTAGTGTTATATACTGTGTGGGCAGTGTTATATACGACGTGGGCAGTGTTATATACTACGTAGGCAGTGTTAAATACTACGTGGGCTGTGTTATATACTGCGTGGGCTGTGTTATATACTACGTGCCTGTGTTATATACTACGTGGGCTGTGTGATATACTACGTGGACTGTGTTATGCATTACATGGGCTGTGCTACATATTACGTGGGCTGTGTTATTTACTATGCGGTGCGGCTGTGCTGTATACTATGTGGTAGTGTTAGATACTAAGTGGCTGCTATATACTAAGTGGCTGCTGTATACTATGTGGCTGTGCTATATACTACATGGCTGTGCTATATACTACGTGGCTGTCTGTGTTACGTGGACTGTGTTATATACTGCGTGGGCTGTGCTATATACTGCGTGGGCTGTGTTATATACTAAGTGGCTGTGCTATATACTATGTGGCTCCTATTTACTACATGGCTGTGTTATATACTACGTGGCTGCTATATATTATTTGGGCTGTGTTATGTACTACGTGGCTGTGTTATATACTATGTGGCTGCTATATACTACGTGGTTGCTATATACTACGTGGGTGTGCTATATACTAAGCGGCTGTGCTATATACTACATGGCTGTGTTATATACTACGTGGCTGTGCTATATACTACGTGGCTGTGCTATATACTACGTGGCTGTGCTATATACTATGTGGCTGTGCTATATACTACAGGGCTGTGTTATATACTTCGTGGCTGCTATATACTATGTGGCTCCTATATACTAAAAGGCTGTGCTATATACTATGTGGCTGTCTGTGTTACGTGGGCTGTGCTATATACTATGTGGCTGCTATATACATACATACATACTGTACATACATATTCTAGAATACTCGATGCGTTAGAATCAGGCCACCATCTAGTACTTAATAAAAACTATGGTATATTTTTTTCTATGAATTTTGGCCCCAGTCAGCTGCAGTAGCAAGTCCCCTTGGCAATGAGCAGGAGAAAAACAAAGATCAAAACAAAAAAAAAGGAATGATAGGAGAAAGAAAGAACCAAATAGGAATAGCAAGTAAATTGAAAACTTGAATAATTTATCATTATGTACCAATCTCTTCCTACTTTTAAAATTAGAAAAAATAGAAAGAAAAGATTATTAATATTTTTTCCCTTTTTGGCGATAATGACTTGACATCGTAAAGCAGCAATTACAATATCTTTATAGAATTAACATAAATGTAAGTTTACTTGTCACTTTACCAAGGTCATTTGATAACTTGGGACACAGCATGGTAAATATACTCTTTAGGAGCTATTTTTGATCAAAAGCTATTGATCTGCTTTTGCCTTTATCTCCTGTGTAGACACCGCATTTTATAGCTTATTATTTCATCTGTGAACTTGGGGAAGTCTTCCAAATGGGAAGGAAAAATAAAATGTTTTTTTTTTCCTCTTTTTATTTAATGTGGACATGTGGGATAAAAACAGCACACCAGTCTATTTCTACTGAGAAAATATAGAAACTGTTTTAGGATTATAAATAAGCAGCGACACAATTATTATTTTTTTTCCTATGGAGTGATTCACTTTGCAGACAATTACTGTGATGGACATTTTTGGTCAAAATGAAAATAGATTTCAGTGGATTAAAATGGAGTTTCATGCAGGCAGTTCACATTAATGATTGTAAATTGGGAGGTCTATTACTGCAGCTACAAAGATGGCTGTGCCAATTAGCTTTTAGCAGAAAAGATCTTTTTGACATTTTTCTTTTTTAATGTGAAAGTTGCAGATTTAATATTTTCTGTGATCTCTAAATTATGTAGTGCTTGTCAATTATCTGTTGTCTTACCATATAGCCAGTATTATTAAGTGAATCGAGACACAGATGAAACACAAGAGAGGGTTGTTTCTCTGATGGTTTCAAAATCCAATTTAAAAATATTTCAAGACAATTTAAAGCTACCTCATTTCAATTTTGAGCCATAAGCTCATTTAAGCTTACGAGTACGTGTTGTTCCTTTAAGTCATTAAGTGCCTTATCTTTTAATTTCGTCTTATACTCTCTTACTATAGAAAATGTAGTAAATTAATACAGAAACCAAGTAAGTTGAGCACCTTTGCCCTGCACAACAGGAATAAGAGCTGACATCTATAAGACATTTACTCATTATTAAGTGTTGTGGTTCAGGATATAGCTGCAACCACCTCCCAAGGAGAGCTGATCAATAAAACCGCCATAGCAGACACCACGACTGATAAAGAAGAATAATTTGAAAAACAACCATCAGACTTGATCCTAGGAGCCTCTTTATATATTAATATCATTTTATATTTTTAAAGTGACCTGGGCTTTTTGTTTTTCATTATTCACATACAAAGATGTGTCGTGCTATATGTTAATAGCTGGCTAAGATTCAAGGCTTACTTAATACAATTACCTTCATACCGTTAGTTCTATCTTTTAACACCTTAACGTGTCATTCAGACATCCATTTTTCAGTATGTATTCTAGCCATGTATGGAGCTATTCACACATCTATTTTTTTTTTGTAGACCATTTTTTTCTGCAAAAAAATAAATCAGACATCTCCTTATCTGATCCAAGTCATGGTTCGGTAACACCATGCAAGTCTATGAGTCTGTGAAAAATCACTGGCATCACATATTGTCATCCATGTGCAGCCCTTGTGCTATACGGTTTAATGGATAGGAGAAGCTTTGGAATATTTTTCTGATACAAGAAAACCACTGACAAAGCAATAATGGAATAATCTGAAATATTGACCAAATACTGATGAAAATCGGATCCTAAACACTGATGAAAATCATGTTTAAAACAAAACAAAATCACACTGGCGCAGTCCTGTTACGTTATTATCTATAAGTCTCTCGCACCCTGGCAGAAGGGATGTGCAAATCTGCCCCAACAAGTGTCCAATGCAAAATAAAACAGGGGGCTGCCGCGCTGATACAAGTGTGCCGCTGCACAGCCTTAAATGCCTGTAGTCACTGCACGTTTCGGAATAGTCAGAGCGGCACTTAATTGTGTGTGCCCGAAGTCTCTGGGGATGCAGCTGCCTGAGCTGAGTCCAAAAATGAGGAGTGTCCTCCTTTGGCACCAAAAAATAGCTCCTGAATTCCCCTCTGTAAGAAATGGTGGTCTGCTTCAGCCGAAGGCACCGCTGTGTAGTAGCATGGTGTGCAGGGGGCGTGGTTAGCGGTGACGTCACCTGCCTGTGGAAGATGGGCCGAGGCAGACCACCGTTTCTTACAGAGTGGAATCCAGGAGCTATTTTTTGGTGCCAAGGGAGGACGCTCCCCATTTTTGGACTCAGCTCAGGCAGCTGCATCCCCAGAGTCTTCAGGCACACACAAGTAAGTGCCGCTCTGACTATTCCGAAACGTGCAGTGACTACAGGCATTTAAGGCTGTGCACCGACACATGTGTATCAGCGCGGCAGCCCCCTGTTTTATTTTGCATTGGACTGATGAAAATCAGTTCATGTTATCAATGAGGTTATAAAAGGTTGGCTGCAAACTATTCTTTAGCATTGAATGCAATTGGGTAAATCATCAAGATCCGCTGCTGGCATATCCCTTTGCAATTGCTGACCAATGATATCCCTGAGGAGCTAAATGGCTGACAAGCATAGAGATGCTGCAGACCATGGTAGCATGTTTTCAGCCATTAAAGCTGTTCAGAGTAGCATGTGCAAAATGCAGCCCGTCATTTTCATGTTGAAAAATGGCTCCTGGGATATGTTTTAGGACTGGTGGTCATATCACTAATTCCTCCACCAAATCAATGCAAAACTTTTAGTGTCCCTGGGATGAAGACTACAAACTATGACAGCAGGAGTAAGACTAGTGTGTTGCTCCCTAATAAAGACATCTTCATGGCTTTGCCATGGGGTTTCAAGACCAGCCTCCTGATATCACTGCATCAAATACAATAAAAGGACTCACTGCTGAACAGGGTAAACCTCCATTTCAGTATCCATTGCTCCATTTAAGACTTTGGTCTCAATATGGAGACCACATGAGCAATGCCACAAGAGGCCTTGACAAGGGACCGTCACACCAGTCCTTTTTCTTGGATTATGGTGTGGGGTGGCATCATGTATTGTTCCCAGGCCCTTCTAGTCTTCATTCCAGGCACATTAACAATGTTACATTATTTGGTGCAGGAACTAGTGGTTTTTCAATACAATAACACCAGAACACATGTTGGTCATGCAATTATTAGCAGCCTGCATGGCCTAAGTGACTTACCATGGCCTGCAGTGCCCCTCAAGCACATATGGGACATCATGGGCCGGCAATTGTAACAGGAGCTGCCAGCAGTGGATCTTGATGATTTGTGTTCCCAAGTGTATTCATTGTAGCAGAGCATTCCTCAGACAACTATTAATAACCTCATTGAAAGTATGCAAAGGATTCAAAGTTGTCTGCGCCTGGCAATTATACTTTATAATAACTAAATATAGATGCTTTAGAAATTTTATTTCCATTCCTTTAACATTTGCATATCATTATCTATCTTTTCATTTCCATAATTCCACAAACTTTCATTTTTACTGTTGCAATTTCAATGCTGATGTATGTATAATGCATTAAAAAACTTTCATATCCTAAACAGTTTTTGAACATGGAAAAAAATGTAATTTCTAAAGTTTTGGGGGTTTTGTCATTTCGGTTTTGCTTTTACAGTGATCAAAGCTGTAAAAATGGCATGCAAACATTGTTACATGGAATCGTCAATTTTCAAACATTTTTTAATTTGAATAAATACATATATATTTATATATATTTGTCAAGTGACATGCATGTGGATAAGGGCGGAGCCCAATTAGTGGACACACAGCCATCGGGGACCACAGCAATATAATGCCCAGCTAAAAAGGAAAGGCAGACCACATCTTTATATGCACATGATGCAAACAGATTGAAAAAAACAAAGTGTATGAACTGGGCTACAAACTGGTGTGCATGAAGCATGTGAGCGCATGTTCACACTAGCCTTTCATTTGAGCTGGGCATTATATTGATGTGGTCTCCTATGACTGTGTGTCCACTAGTTGGGCTCAGTCCTTCTCAGCCCTTATCCACATGCAAATCACTTGAAAAATAGTAAGGTTTTTAATTTTAGAGTTAGGACCGTCCCAATTATTGTCATCGTGGAGTGGTGGGATGGCTTTTACATTCTTTTTTAATCAAAAAACATGTTAACTAAGTGCTGTATATTATTTTCATGCACTATGCTATTTATTATTTTACTGCAGGGTATTTAATCATTCATTATTAGTGATGAGCGAATAGTGAAATATTCGGATTCGGGAAAATTGTTACGAATAATTTCTAATATCTGTGTATTCATACTGAATAACGAATCCAATGCAAGTCAATGGGAAAGCAGAATATTTTTCTGCTGGACCCAAGGAACAAGTCTGGGGGTCTGAGAAAAAAGCTGAAATGGATTGGAAAGTGCTAAAACTAAATGGGAACAGCATGGAGAAGATACCTGCATGCCTTTCTGACTCACACATGATATCTGGGTATCCTACATTTGGGAGGTCCCTCCCTCAATTGTCATTATACGGCCCTCACTTCACATCTTCAGAAGGCCAGCAGGTGCTGTGAAACTTGATCCCCACAGTTCATTTTGGCTATCGAATCCCAATGGAGCCAGTCATAGTAGGTGAAGCCGCTGTAAGGTGAATATAATACAAGACTTGGGAGAGTTGTAAGACCATTATCAGCAAACTGGATTCTACCAGACACCAAAAGAATTGAAAATTCAGAATGCAGTGTATGCAAGCGAGGGCCTGTATGTATTGTGGTCAGTCTGTCAGGTCTGAACCCATGTCAGGAACATGTAGAAGCCTCATTTTACTTTGAAGTAGCCTCCTCAAGGGAAAGAGACTGGAGTGCCATTGACCAATCTGCACAAGCCTACACACTTCTTCTGGAAATTACCCAACCAGGCAGAATGTATTTTTTGCATGGTTTCGAGCAACAACAAAGTAATTACATAATATGTCCCAACTACCAGAGAGTGTTGAGGTCTGTGGAGCGTATTACTCAGGGGAGAGACAGTGCTTCAGAGCTCAGGTAAAGGCCTTAGCATGGCAATGACCATGTTCCATTATGTGTAAGGCTGTATTTGAATTGGTCAGTGGAGCGTATTAACCCAGTCTCTTAGACCTGCTTAAAATGTCCAGAAACTGACCAATACACCACCACCATTGTTTTTTTTAGCAAAATTTAGAAAATTTAAGTGAAGCAACAGTTTAATAAAGAGACACAAGTCTCATTTAGGAGCCTGGAAAAGCCAGGAATGGTCTTTGTCCAGCACCGGACAATGTAAAGTGATAACAAATATGTATGCCTATCTGACTAACAATTTGGGAAGAGACATGTATGCTGACAAGGGAAAACAGAACACTGTGCTGGGACCAAAAAGTGGACGTGGTTGCTGAATGTTCTTACTGTATGTGCAGCTGCAGGTTGTGGGCAAGAAGCATCAGCACCTGCTTCCTGGACAGCAGATTGGGAAGGACACAACACAGGGGAAGGGCCAGTGGTTTCACCATCAGACAAAGATTTTGTACCCAGATGTTCCACCCACCTACTGGGGTGATGCGCATGTCAGCAGTATATGGCGCATGCTAGTAGAAGTGTTATGTTGAATTTCCATTTATAAAGGGATGTGTGGGTAAGATTTCCATCTAGCAGCATATATAGAGCATGTTTCATAACTCATAATATTATTCTGTGTAAGGCTGAAACCTGAAGAAGTGTGTGGAGCATATTAATGCATTGATGTTCCACAATGTCCAAGTGCAGACCCAAAAATCATCATGAGGCTCTCAGATACATGCATAAAGAGACCATGAAAAGGGCAAAAATATAAAAAATTATAATAATAGAACATATAGAGATTAAGAGTAAAAATTTGACCAATATACAAAGGTTTCCAAAAATTAGCCAAGGGGTCTGTGTCATACACACAGAAAGACACCATGATGGGGACCTCAGCATAAATTTTGTAGATATTTTTATTGCTAGAGAAAGAGAGTACAAGTTTCACCATTGCATAATGTACAAAGGTTTCCAAACATTACCCAAAGGGTCTGTATCTTACATGCTGAAAGAGACCGTGAGGGGGACCTCACAATAAGTTTTGCAGTTATTATTATTGCTAGATATAGGGAAAACAAGTTTCAACATTGCAGAATGTCCAAAGGTTTACAAAAAATAGCCAAGGTGTCTGTATCATACACACCGAAAGAGACCATGATGGGGATCTCACAATACAGTTATCATTGCTAGAGATAGGGAGTAAAAGTTTCACCATTGCAGAATGTACAAAGGTTTCCAAAAATTTTAAAATGTTACCCACGTGGGGTACACATATATGGCCACTAAGTACTTGTTACAGAAGCAAGAGGATTAGGATGTGATTTCCTGAACAAAATGGGTTTGGATGGTAAGGCATGGACATTGAGACAACTTCCAAAAAAGAACATTTGGACTGCATTTACATTAGGTTGCTGTCATTCGTAGGGTATGTTCTTAAAAACATCTGTACAACCAAGTTCAGTACATGGGTCATGCATGGAACATGTACCAGCTTGCCGAGTTTAAAGCCGCCACCAAGTTACGCCCATTATCGCACACAACCAGACCTGGTTGGAGTTTCAGCGGGGAGAGCCACAGATCAGTCTGGTCTTTAATCCCTTTGAACAGCTTTGCTGCATTGTGAGCTTTGTCACCTAAACAGCTGAGCTTCAGCAGAGCATGCTGCCACTTCGCCACGGCGGTGCAGCAGACCTCCCAGCTTGGGAGTGATGTAGAGAGTAATTCAGCTGAGGATGAGAAGCAGGATTAGAGACAGAACCTGGCCTATGAGGACACTGAAAACCTGATGGAAGTTGGGCCCACTGTTCATGGTGTGTGTAAGATGTGTGATGTCCCAGCCTCTGACTATGTCCAAAACTCCACCAGGCTCACCCAGTGTGCCATCAGGTAAATGTAGTGTCCCTGTCCACAAGAACTTGTCCACGTATCTGTGGTTAGGTGAACCTTTCCTGTGACTGCGTTGGCCAGGGCACTGTTGATACTGTTTAATACGTGTTTCTGTAATGCAGGGATGGCACATTGGGAAAAATAGTGGCGGCTGGAAATCAAATACCATGGGGCTGCCACTGCCAAGAGGTTGTGAAAAACTCAGTTCCCAGAAGTCTAAACAGCAAAATTTCCAGGGCTAACAATCTGGCAATGTGGGCGTTTAGCATTTGGGCCTGTGAGTGGGTGGATATTTCTGCTCCTTGTAAATTGTCTGGGGCAGAGACAACTTGTATTTCTATGCAGCCGCACGCTCCGCTCCCGATTGCCGGCGGCTGTGCCAGGTCTTGATGCGAGAGACTCATGCAAGTTTCTTGCAATGCACTTGCAATTGTGACCCTGCTGAGTAATGGCAGACTATATGGCGGTACAATGTGGATACACACACGGGTTAACTTCACCTTGTGTGAAGGAAGCAAACCCTTTTGCTATTAGATGCACCTTTACTGGCACTTTGCCCGGCTCTTCCCACTTGCACTGTAGCGGTAGTAGGTGGGGTTAATGTTTAAGGGGTTAATGTCACCTCTGTAATGTCAGGTGATATTAAACCCACGGCTTAGTAATGGAGGGGTGTCTATAAGACATCTGTCCATTACTAATCCTATAGTTATATTTTAAATAAAGACACACCCAGAATAAAATCCTTTATTTGAAAAAATGACACAGACACCTTTAATATTCTAAATTAAACCATACTTACTGCAACACCTAATTCCCCAAAAGCCTCAATCTCCTGTAATAAAAAAAAAAAAAAAACAACAATATACCATAGCAGTCCATCGTTGTGTCCCACGCTGTAATCCATGTCTGGGGGTAAACAGTTTTCAACCAGGACGGTGCCAAAATGCGACTGACCCGGCTGAAATCCACTGGTGAATGAGATGCTGAGAGCGCAGCATTATTCACCAGTGATTTACCTGCTGTGCTGATGGTAAAAAATGGACATGTCAGCATGTTTTGCCCATGGACACACAGTCCGTGGAAACACACAGATATGTGCACAGACCCATTCATTTGAATGGGTCTATGTGTGTACATGTCTTTGGTATGTGTGAAAACTGTCACCACACGTACCTGAGACACGGACGTGTGAAAGAGGCCTAAGAAAGAGGAAATAGGTTCACCTTATGTCAGTCTGCTGGATGTTGAGCAGAATGCATCGTGTTGAAGCTGGTGGGTGACCCTCCAAAATGTGACCTGCAGCTGGAAAAGATACAGGTGATAGCCTCTATCTGATTGGAAACTGCATGGGTCAGCTAATGTGTGGAAGCTGCAGCCTGTTGAGTGTTAATTGTGCATGTATTCAAACACTTCTGTTTGTTGCTGGAAGCTGCTGGACCTCTTCTGTATATAAAGTTTGCTCCAGAAGAAAGGACTGTAATCTATTCTGGTGAGTCCATGTAAGGAGGTGAAGCACAAGAAAAGTCTGGGGGCGGTTACCTTCTCGGCTCTGTGCCTGGAACCATTGAGCTGTGCTACAGGTTCCCCAGGGGGCAGACTTAGAGACTGGGACAGGAAAGAAGCCGGGCAGAGAGCAGAAAAGGTGTGTGTGCAAGGAGCAGAGCAGCGTGAGCAGCGGTCAGAGCAGGGCGCAGCTGCGCTCCGGGAGAGAGAGAGCTCCCAGTCAGGGGACAAATACAGGGAGATTGCCCAGAAAGACTGCATCTTGTGAGTACATGAAAGTGGACTCTGCTGTGACTGGAGAGGGGCGCTGTTGTGAAAGATAATTCAGTACCACAATGGACATAGAGGTCAGCGCACATACAGTGACCTGGCAATAACCCAAAAAACAAGAACGAGCTCTGAGACGTGGGAACTCTGTTGACCGCAATCCCTAATCCTCTCCAACCACACTAAAGGCAGCCGTGGATTGCGCCTAACGCTCCCTATGCAACTCGGCACGGCCTGAGAAACTAGCTAGCCTGAAGATAGAAAATAAGCCTACCTTGCCTCAGAGAAATACCCCAAAGGAAAAGGCAGCCCCCACATATAATGACTGTGAGTTAAGATGAAAAGACAAACGTAGAGATGAAATAGATTTAGCAAAGTGAGGCCCAACTTTCTGAACAGAGCGAGGATAGGAAAGGTAACTTTGCGGTCAACACAAAACCCTACAAAAACCACGCAAAGGGGGCAAAAAGACCCTCCATACCGAACTAACGGCACGGAGGTACACCCTCTGCGTCCCAGAGCTTCCAGCAAGCAGTAAAAAACAAATAGACAAGCTGGACAGAAAAAAACAGCAAACAAATAGCAAAGAGGAACTTAGCTATGCAGAGCAGCAGGCCACAGGAACGATCCAGGAGGAAACAGGTCCAATACTAGAACATTGACTGGAGGCCAGGATCAAAGCACTAGGTGGAGTTAAATAGAGCAGCACCTAACGACTTCACCACATCACCTGAGGAAGGAAACTCAGAAGCCGCAGTACCACTTTCCTCCACCAACGGAAGCTCACAGAGAGAACCAGCCGAAGTACCACTTGTGACCACAGGAGGGGGCTCTGCCACAGAATTCACAACAGGGCGCTTTGAGACCCGTGCAGAGACATTGGCCCGTGCAGAGACTGTGACCCCCTGGTACCCACAGTATCAGTACAGAGACTGTGGCCCCTGGTACCCACGGTATCAGTGCAGAGCCCTTGATTAATGGTGAGAGACTTAATAATAGACTGACCATCGTTTTCCCGGGATAGGCTGTGCTGTAAAATCTAAAGACTCAGAGCCTGTGCATATCACATTAACTCCCGAAACCCCAGGCAGCGGGTTCCTAGATACTACTCAGCCCATGGACAACAGACGACAAGTGCTGCTGTTTCTCGGCGCCTATGCTGGAGAAGACGACCCTTCAAGCAAGTCCTCATCAGACTGATAAATGTTCTTTTTCTCAAGAAATCCTGCTTACTTCTGTTACACTATTTGTCTCCCATATTTTTGCACTGTTTTATTGTTAGTTAAATTCTACTGCTTCCTCCCTGGGAGGAGAACCTGATTCCTGTTATTAAACCCCTCAACTGTTGGTCTGTCTCTTCCGTGGTGACACACTCAGTACCTGCATACTATTACATCCACACTGTCATATGTGCCCTGCTGAATGATCTGTTTATTTGCTGTTATACCTTTGTGCCAGAAAAGGCTGATTTTGAGTTTGAATTCCTTGGAGTTTTATGAAAGCAATAAAACTGCACGTTTGGACCCAACCGCATTACCTGTGTGAGCGCTACCTAATGGCTACCTGAGCGCATGATTCATTTTGTATTTGTGTTGTATCCATAATTTTTGTTTCTGTCTAAAGGGCAATGTGAGAACTATGTAATTATATTTTATTCCATTTTTGGGAAGTGAGATGAACAAAAACCTGGGAGTTCTTTTTATTTTTTTACATTATAAAACCTTTTTTTAATAGTTTTTTAAAAAAATATGTTTAAACATTTCATTATTTTTTAGTCTCGCTCTGTGACTTTGTCCATATTGTAAAAAAAAATGTTCAACTCCCCCCCCAAAAAACAACAAAAAATAAATAAAAATTCATATCACCTCACTTACACATTCTGTAAATATGATAAATTAAAAATAATAATATTTGATATCACAGCTTACACAAATGTCAGATTCTTCAAAATACAGAATCATTTTTCCCAATGCAATAGTAAGTGATGGAAAAGTCGTTTGTACTTCAAACTGGTACCAAATAAGGCTACAACTTGCTTTGCAAAAACAAAAAAAAAAAACAAGCCCTCATACAGCTATATCGATTGATTTTTTTTTTTTTTAATTTTAAAATAAAAAAAAAATTAAAAAAAGGACTATACAATTTTGGTTATGCTCTAATCATATTGATTTGAAGAATAAAGTTAGCAGGTCACTTTTATTACATAATGTTGTAAAAAAATGGTTTTTGGAAGTTAGAGATGAGACAGGGAGTGTTAAAGTTTAACCTGAATTCATTATAAAGTGATTGAACTGTGGGACTTATGGTAAGTCTAGGTGAGCTGTTCCATTATCATATGCTTAGCGGTATGCCAGCTACATAGTTACTCAGAACTCTGGAATAGAACTGAGCAAGGTTGAGACCTTGAATCCTTTCACGCTTTCCCAGAGATGACTGTAATGTACTAAGAAAACATCTGACAACAAATATTCTATATGAGTTGAATGACAAAAGATTGTTACTCACTTTTCAACTATCCAAGGTCATTGGATTTTTTTTTCATACATTTACAGGAATTAAAATGGCATTGGATATAAGTGTTTTTATAGTTGACAAAAGGCGACATATGAATAGTTATCCTTCGTTGACAAAGAGTATTTTGTTATACAGCTTGCCAATCAGAGAACAAAAAAGATGACATCTGCGTACTCGGATTGTACTCTTAATCTATGTAAACTGTGAAATACTCCTTAAACAATTGCGTTTTTCAGATGCAATGACTTTTCAGATTGCTTGCAGCTAATTGGCTGATCACTGACTGTTCTAGAGTACTTTAGAAAAATCATGGTCATGAAACTATAGAAACTTTATTTCCATTCATCTTGACATACAGAAAACCTACTGTGTATTACACCAATTGTTTAATCAGAGCCATATTTCTTCAAATGTGAGAAATTGTCGCTATAGATTTATGAAAACTTTACAACTCTCGACTTTCTGTTTCCACTAAGGTGGATTCACAAACGTACAATTGTTATATTCCATTAAAAGCCAACTCATCCATCCAATTTTTTTGATGTGTATAGGAAACTTGGATGTGTAGAGAACATACTTTATGCAAATGCCATTTGGTTGGTTGACATCTGCCTACTACCCTCTACTAGCCTTTCCAGTGCTGTACCTTCAAGCACAAAGGACATATTCACACTGAGGTTTTTTTTTTTTTGCAGGAGATCAAAAACCATGAGTTTTCAGTCAGGAAGCACTTCTGGAAACTCTCTATTTTGGGGGAGGTTTTGGAGGAGTTTTTTCCTTAAGCATTCACAGAAGCTGTTTTGGAAAGATTCTGAATAGTTTTTTTTTTAACTTTTCCTAAAGCTTTTTTGCAGTCTTTTGACTGGACAGTAACTAGTCTTCAGAGGTTTATTTCAGGATCTGCTCCAAATAGGCGACACGTCCTTTCTTTTTTCACTCCAGGAGTTTTTCAAGCTCTTCTGGAAAAAAAACACATAAAAACCCCTCATATGAACAGAAGAATGGATTTGACACAGAAATGTCAAAGAGATTATCCACTACTTCAGCATTGATGGTCATCAATGACTGATTGCTTGGGGTCCAACACTAAACACCCCAATAGATCAGCTGTTATCATCACGATCTGGAGATGCTCACTTGAGTAGCTCCTCCATCTTCTGGTAGTGGCTGAGGCAAGGTACTGCACATCCAGATCCTATTCAAATCAATACATGGATAACAGCTAATCAAAAGGAATGTCAGACGTCGTACTCTGACCATTGATGACCTAAGGATAGTTTATCAATACAAAAGTAGGTTTAATGGACATCATCTTTAAGTATAAAGAGTGGACAGCTTCCCAGCATATCCCAACTGAAGAATGAGCATGTCATTTCTTTTAACCCTGAAATTGTTAAAAGAAGTAATATGGGATGGAGCATGTGCACAGCAATGTTGTTTTGACCTTGCTGTGCACTATGCTCATTTCATGGAGTGGAGGGGGCGGACGTGATACCGCAGGTATTGGCAACATTCCCAGCACAGTTGGAGCAGGTAATCTTCCGAGCATTGGTCAGTTATTAGGCGGCTTTATAGCCGATTAGGATGCCAGCTGTGGGGGGTTATGTGAGCGTCCGGGATAGCAATAATGTGGCATGGGGGCTTAAAAAGTGAGGATATTAATTAGATGATTAAATAGTGTTGCCTCTTTGTAGGTATAATTCTGGGCAGATTGCAATTATAATTATATATCTTGGGCCACCTTTCTTGATACTCTGCATATAAATTATGATCATTTTTTTGCCATACACATCCTGTGGTTGTGCGTAATATGGGTGATAGTATGTAATGGGTATTTTCTGTCCCTCTTTGTATACACCATGGCTATATGTTTTTAAATAATGTTTCATAAATAAATGTTGTACTTTTATTCATACATGGCCTTCTGATCATCTCTTTTTTTATATCTATGTAGTATTTGGTGATAGACTTTATAGTCCTATTATTGATAACATGGTTTGTAAATAGAGATTTATTGAGTATATTCTGGATTATTGTATTTACCATGTTTTTTTGTCATATCTATCTCTATCATTTCATGGAGTGTTTTAGAGGTTTTTTCAGATGGACTCTGCCATGTGCATATACCCTCAGTCTATTAGATGCGCCAATTCTGGATCTTTACCTGGTTCTTCTCACTTGTGCTGTCCTGGTGGCAAATGGGGTAAGGAGGGGTTAATATCACCTTCCTATTGTGAGATGACATTAAGGCAGCTTAGTAATGGAGAGGTGTTTAATAAGACACCTATCCATTACTAATCCTATGGTTGGTAAAAGGTTAATTAAACACACCACACAGTAAGAATAAAGTCTTTTAATGAAATCATGCACCACAAAGTTTCCCAACTTTTTATTCTACTGGTAATCCAAGCAACGCCCTCGATCTCCTGTAGAAAAAATAAAAATAGCAAACCAACAATATATCCATACCTGTCTGGCATTCAGTCAGTCCCATGCCGTAATTCATATCTGGGGGATAGATAGTTTACAACTGGGAGCGGTGCTAATGCAATTGGCCTAGCTGTAAACTACTGGGGAATCAATGAGAAGCAGCGGGCGCATGCTCAGTAACTAGTGGTGACGTCACTGAGTCTGTGCTCACTCGCCGGCATGAACTCCTGTTACCTCAGGACTGTGGGAGAATGCGAGTGATGAGGTCACTGCTGGTCAAGCTCTGTCACAGTGATCTAATCACTTGCATTCTCCCACGGTCCTGAGGTCACAGGAGTTCATGCCGGCGAGCGAGCACAGACTCAGTGACATCAGTGCTAGTTAACGAGCCTATGCCTGCTGCGTATGATTCATTCATTCTCCCCTGCTCGCGCTGCTCACTGGCTTAGCAGGGGAGAAGGGATGACAGCCACCTTCAGCACCACACGCAGGGGAACAGCGCTTACAGTAGCGCTACTTCCCCAGCGTCCGTCCGTGTGGTACTGATGTGACACACGGTTGCCACACGTGTGCCACACATGGTACACACACGGACACTGATATCCCCTGTACTGTTTTTTCCGGTACCGGAAATATCAGGACATGTGAAACCGGCATAAGACTCAGCAACACAGAGTAGTGCGATGAAGGGATCAAAGAAGTGGGCAAATCAACTGTTACTTTTTGAATAACTCAGCTGTACTTATATTCAAATTTCTTTCTTTTTGGCAATTCTATAATATTAGTAATTGACATATTGAATACACTGAAGAAATAAATGCATCTGATAATCCAGTCACGGTTAAAGAAAAGTGCAATAAGCATCAATTTAGAATAACAGGTTTTTGCATTTAGTCTAGATTTGCAATTCTTGAGCCTACAGGCACAACATCTTTGGATCCCTAAGCCCTACTCCATCCACTTCCCACGCCTTCTTACGCAGAACATTTTGCAGATTTTTGAGCTTCTTTAGAGACCAGAATATAATGCTACTATCCTATATATTACATCCTCCCTCGCTGAAATTTATATTAGTAGCTTCTCCTTATTCCCAAGTTAATTTTCCTTTGGCAGTAGAAGAAATAAGTTGTCTTTGCCTGCTGTGCAGAAAAAGTGCTGCCTCCTAATTTCTGCCAGCTACTGTACCTAATGATAATCCTGGCTCTGTAGCTTTTTACATTGCCACAGCTTATTCAGTACATTATACTGAAAAAAAGTGTTACCTATTTTTTGTGCCATTTGCAAGTTCATGAGATAAGAAAAATACTGAATTACCATCTAAACATGATGGAAAGTAATTTTTCTACCTATTAATGGAAGAAGAGAAATAGGTCCTCGGTGTTTTAAAAACATAATTATAGTCCAATAGTTCATTCACATTAGCTGCCTGCTATTATATAATGAGATGCAGCTTTGAAGAAGTAATCATGCTGCTGAGAATACTGGTTGCATCTGCACATCAGCAGCGATGCTGCTGAAAATACTGTTCTACATATTTTCAAAAGTTGTCAGGTTTAGTTATGAAACAAGCGATTTCTTAATGACTTTGAACTTTTTAATTCAAATCTGACAATGACAATATTTAGTTGACTTGTTTTCTTTGATATGGAAAAGTTTTCAATTTACTGCTGCATATAATTAATGTATAAAAGTTTTAGTACTTTGAAACATTGAAACATTATTATTTTTGCAAATGTAAAAATGCGGAATACTTTGAAATGCCAATTTTATGTTGTTTATTTAGAAGATACTTAGCAGCATTTCAAATAACTAAAACAAGTTTAAACACTTCTGTGATTTATAAACAGTTACAGAAATTTCACTACAAAATTTGGTCCTCATTCAGTGACAACCCTGTTTTGCTTGTCTCTTGTACTCCAGCATCTGATCATCTCTTACAAATGTCCAATCTGCGAGCATTACGGATTTCACTTTCCTTGATATCTTTTCTCTGTATTCACAATCTCTTGGTGAAATCTTTCACCCTTCTCATCACCCACTGCTTTGCAATTTGATGGACAAAAGTCTAGCTGTAAATGTAAAAAAATTAATCTTTAAAAAGATAGTCCCATCCCCAAGATCCAACCCCAATACAGTGGAGAACAAAAATATTTGATAACTGCTGATTTTGCAAGTTTTCCCACTTGCAAATAATGAAGAGGTCTGAAATTTTTATTGTTGGTACACTTCAGCTGTGAGAGACAAATAATACTTATTAGAATTGCATTTTTTTCATGAAATAATTATTTTGATACAAAAGAAAAACATAATTTAATATTTGGTACAGAAACCTTTGTTTGTAAATGCAGAGGTCAGATGTTTCCTGTAGTTCATGACTGAAGTTTGCATACAATGCACTAGGGATTTTGGCCCACTTTTCCATACAGATCTTCTCCAGATCTTTCAGGTACGGAGGCTGTCACTGGTCAACATTGATTTTCAGCTCCCTCCAAAGATTTTCCATTGGATTCAGGCTTGGAAACTGGCTAGGCCACTCCAGGACCTTGAAATGCTTCTTACCGAGCCACACCTTAGTTGACCTGGCTGTGTGTTTCTAGTCATTAACAAATAAGATAACCTTTGGCACTCGATTGATCCACAAACAGATGCTGTTTCAAAGGATAATTCTTTTATTTCTAGTATTCAGCCGATATAAAGAACAACAGACTTCATCATATCCAATGTTTCGGCAAGCTATGCCTTCACTGCCTCTAGCCTCTTGGATGCACACCGAGCTATCAGTACAATAGAGTGCCATTCTATGTATATGCCCTGGGCATAGGATACACTACGCACGCCAGCAACCTGATATAGACTTCCTTGAAAAAGGCATAGCTTGCCGAAATGTCGGATATGATGAAGTCTGTTGTTCTTTATATCGGCTGAATACTAGAAATAAAAGAATTATCCTTTGAAACAGCATCTGTTTGTGGATCAATCGAGTGCCAAAGGTTATCTTATTTGTTATCTTATTATCCTTTGAGCACCACCCATTTAATGAGTGTGCCACTCCTGATTTAATCATTCTATGTTTCTAGTCATTGGGGTTGTACTCATCCTTTTTCTTCCAAAACACTTTGAGTGGCGTTGATGCCAAAAAGTTCTATGTTGGTCTCATCTGACCACAGAGACTTCTCCCATGCCTCCTCTGGATCATTCAGATGATCATTGGTGAACTTCCAATGGACCTGGTTATGTGCTGGAGTGAGCAGGGGGACTTTGCATGACCTGCAGGATATTAATCTATAATGGCATAATGTGTTACTGATGGTAATGTTTGAGACTGTGGTCCCAGCACTCTTCAGGTCATTGACCAGTCCTCCCATGTATTTCTGGGCTGATTCCTGACCTTTCTCAAAATCATCCTTACCCCACAGAGCAAGATATTGCATTGAGTCCCAGATGGAGGAAAATTGACAGTCATCTTGTGTTTTTTTTCAATTTTTAATAATTATGCCAACAGTTATTGCCTACTCACCAAGCTGCTTGCCTATTTTCCTGTAGCCCATCTCAGCCTTGTGCGGGTCTACAGTTTTGTCCCTGGTGTCCTTAGACAGCTCTTTGTTCTTGGCCATGGTGGAGAGGCTGTAGTGTGATTGAGTGTGTGTGTAAATTTTTTTATACAGGTAATGAGTTCAAAGAGGTGCTATTAATACAGGTAATGAGTGCAAAGTAGAAGTGCTTCTTAAAGAAAAACTAACAGATTTGTGAGAGCCAGAATTCTTGCTGGTTGGTAGTTGATCAAATACTTATATCATGCAAAAAATGCAATTTAATTAAAATGTGATTTTCTGATTTTTATTTTTAGATTCTGTCTTCCACAGTTGAAGTGAACCTACGATAAAGATTACAGACGTCTCCATTCTTTGTAGGTGGAAAAACTTGCAAAATCAGCAGTGTATCAAATACTTATTTTCCTGATTGTATAGCACCATCTCGTATTATATAGTGTCCTCTTGTTATATAGCTCAGTTTCTTATTACATAGTATCCTCTTTATGTATAGTGCTATGTTATGGATGTGGAACATTATAACTGTAGGGGCTAATTAAGGGATATTAATGTGATGTATTTTGTTTTTGAGGATACTGTTACTTTGCATGGCACTATGTCACTTTTTTCTTCATCTGACAATGTTGAAATTGGGGAAAAAGAGGAGAATGTGCTGTGGAAGTGGTGCTCTAGTTAACTGTGTGATATCTTCTGCAGAAAAGAGTCCTGGCTGGAAGATGTGATGGTGGTCTGCACTGGATGAAGAAGAAAAGATACAAAATTTAAACTAAAGACAACACTGTTAAGTCAGTGTGCTACCTCTACACAAACACTATACACTGTATACTATGTACAGAACTCCTGTGTATAATGTCACTGGTGAGCTGTTGTATTACCTGTACAATTACGCTATACACTATATACTATGTACAGAGCTCCTGTGTATAATGGCACTTATGGTAATATTAGTTTTTTTTTATTAATGATCAATATTGTAGTATTTGGTCACAATGTGGTGTTAGTATGTGGTCTGGTCATGGTGTGGCAGTATTTGTTCCTTGTATGTGGTATTAATCAGTCATGGTGTGGAGTTAATATGTGGTATGGTTATGGTGTGATGGTATTTATCCCCTGTATGTGGTATTATTCAGTCACTATGTGGTGGTAGTATGTGGTCCATCCAAGTGTCAAGGTATTTGTTCTTTGTATATGGTATTATTTGTCCACTATGTGGTAGTAATATGTGGTCCGGCCATGGTGTGATAGTATCTGTCCCTTGTGTGTGGTATTATTAGTCACTTTAAAAAATGTATGTGACACATTTCTTTAAGAAAATTAAGAAAAATATGCATAAAAAGAGTATTAAATATTTTAACAAATGTTTAATAGGTTTGAGTAAAGTAGGGTGACTATTTATTCTCTAAAAAAATAAAAATGTGTTTTATTGAAAGTCTCACCCCTATGATTGTTTCACGTAATGATCGGTAATATCCTTTAAAAAATAATTTATTTTGGTTGTGTTTAAAAGGTGGCTCAATGTTAGCTCTTGAGCACTTAATAGCAGTTGGAGTGAATAGAGCGGAGGGCAAGCATGTGCAGTAGCGTGCACTCGCACTCTATTCACTGTCCTGACTTCTGTCCTGGACAATAAAGTTTGTAGAAGTACAACCAGTCAACAAACGTTGTTTCTGTATCCCCTCCCTCTGTCATTAGCATAGGTTGCTAATGGCAGAGGAGAAGGTGGACAGCCAAATACACAGGAATTTGCTCATCCCTAGCAGCACCGTATCAAACTTTAATGAAATGTGGTTTTATGTTTGCTATTTAGGTAACCCACAGGTTTAGTCATTGTTGTCAGAAAAAATGGTGTCTTCAAATTGCAGTGTTAGAGGAATGTGTTTAATTGGAAGGACAGCAGGCAGCATTACTGGTTCTAATACCCCTGGAAAAAGAATCACCGAAATGCACGTTGGGGTGGGACGCAGCAGCCTCGACTCACAATCCAGGTATATACCCATTTAATGTGCACTTTATTCAGGTGTTTTATATCGTTGCACAATAAGGGCCAATTGGTCCGATAGGTCTTTAATCTGGTTCACATGCACTGAATCACTTTACAATTATCTGGCGTTTTTTCTGTCAATATTAAGGCAAAAAAGGCATACATGTATTTCAATATTAACTGTAGCCTCCTTAATCATTCTATGGTCATATACACCTGTGATTGAATGTTGGAAAGGCACTTTGCCTTGCACTAATGATTTTGATGCTGCTCTGAGTATGTGATATACATTTGGGCATATCTATTTAGCTTCTATATACATCTTTTCTATTTTTGATGCTGATGACTAGGGTTGAGCGACCTTGACTTTTTTAGAGTCGAGTCGGGTTTCGCAAAACCAGACTATCTCAATAGTCGGGTCGAGTGAAATCGGCCGATTATGACGTAAAGTCGGGATCGACCGAAACACGAAACCCAATGCAAGTCAATGGGGCAGCATAGTCAGCAGTGAGTGGGGGCCAGGAAAACACCAAGAGTGCCCATTTTAATGCCAAAACCATGCATTCTTCTTAATGAAGCTTGTCAATCTTAATTTCCCTTATAATAATAGTTAAGGTAAGGTAAGTATTTCAACTTTGCAAGTGCTGTGATCCTGAGCAAGCAGGGGAGCCCACTCGTTGGCATTGGCACTGGCACAGGGCCCCTCAAAGTACGGCGGTGTGTTTGCACGGCGGGGGCGCCTCCCACCGGCAGCGACACTTTTGCGTACTATGAGGGGCCCTGTGCCAGTGACGTCGCCAACGAGTATTCCTCCCCCCACCTGATGAAGGAACCTGCACTTTCATCTGCACCTTCCTCTTTGTTCCCGTGTAAGGTGGTATGGTATGCGGGAAGAGGAACCTGACTTTCAGCAGGGTCACAATCTTGCTGTGTAGCGTGCACGGGGAATGTTGCGTTATGGGTCAATGTACCAGCAGACTCATCTATCACTGGCTGGGCAATGGGCAGGATGAGGAGGAAACACAGATATAGGCCCAAAGAATAAAGTGGTTTAAATGCAGTTCAAAATTGGTAAGAGGACTAACCAGGGGGCATTGCTTTGTTCAGTGGAGGACAACTGTAATGAGAGGCTGACACAGAGAGTAGGCCCAAATCAGTAATTAGTCTAAATGCAGTTCGAAATTGGCAACAGTAGTAAACAGGCGGCACAGCTTTGTTCAGTGGAGGAGAACAGCAAGGAGCGGCAGACACCAATAGTAGGCCCCAACCCAACTAGTAGGCCAAATGCAGTCTAACATTAACAACTACTTAACGAGAGCCTGAAAATGGAATGGAAATGGAAAATGGAAACCAGGAGAACAGCAAGGAGCGGCAGACACTGTTAGTAGGCCCCAACCCAACTAGTAGGCCAAATTCAGTTGTTCCATTTAACAACTATTTAACAAGAGCCTGAAGTTAGAAGCTCAGGAAAGGCAACCTGGAGAACACCTTGGAGCAGAAGACACCGTCTCTACAACCCAGACCCAACTTGTAGGCCGAATGCAGTGTTGTTTTCAACAACTACTTAAGAAGAGCCTCAAGATTGAAGCAATGGAGAGGCAACCTGGGGAACACCTTGGAGTGGAACACACCGTCTCTACACCCCTGACCCAACTTGTAAGCCGAATTGTTATGAATAGGTAATTCAGAACCACAATGGACCTTGAAGTTCAGAGCACACAAAGTGTCCTGACAATAACCAAAAAACATAGGACGAGCTCTGAGACGTGGAAACTCTGCTGACCGCAATCCCTAATCCTATCACACCACACTAGAGGTAGCCGTGGATTGCGCCTAACGTTCCCTATGCAACTCGGCACAGCCTGAGAAACTAACTAGCCCTGAAGATAGAAAAATAAGCCTACCTTGCCTCAGAGAAATTCCCCAAAGGAAAAGGCAGCCCCCCATATATAATGACTGTGAGTTAAGATGAAAATACAAACACAGAGATGAAATAGATTTAGCAAAGTGAGGCCCGACTTACTGAATAGACCGAGGATAGGAAAGATAGCTTTGCGGTCAACACAAAACCCTACAAACAACCACGCAGAGGGGCAAAAAGACCCTCCGCACCGACTAACGGTACGGAGGTGCTCCCTCTGCGTCTCAGAGCTTCCAGCAAGCAAGAAAAACCAAAATAGCAAGCTGGACAGAAAATTGTTGTGAATTCTGTGGCTGAATTCACTCCTGTGGTCACAAGTGGTACTGCAGCTTCTGAGCTTCCTCCCTCAGGTGTTCTGGTGAGCTCGTTAACTGCTTCATTACTTAACTCCGCCTGATGCTGCTATCCTTGCTCCTTGTCAATGTTTCAGTGTTGGATCTGAGCTTCTCCTGATTGTTCCTGTGTCCTGCTGCTCTGTATAGCTAAGTGCTTTTTGCTTTTTTGTTGCTTTTTTTCTGTCCAGCTTGTCTTTTGTTTTGCTGGAAGCTCTGAGATGCAAAGGGTGTACCGCCGTGCCGTTAGTTCGGCACGGTGGTTTTTTTTTGCCCCCTTTGCGTGGTTTTGCTTTAGGGTTTTTTGTAGACTGCAAAGTTTCGCTTTACTGTTCTCGCTCTGTCCTAGAATATCGGGCCCCGCTTTGCTGAATCTATTTCATCCCTACGTTTTGTCTTTTCATCTTACTCACAGTCATTATATGTGGGGGGCTGCCTTTTCCTTTGGGGAATTTCTCTGGGGCAAGTCAGGCCTATTTTTCTATCTTCAGGCTAGCTAGTATCTTAGGCTGTGCCGAGTTGCCTAGGTAATTGTTAGGCGCAATCCACAGCCGCTTTTAGTTGTGTTTAGGATAGGATCAGGTGTGCAGTCTACAGAGTTTCCACGTCTCAGAGCTCGTTCTTGTATTTTTGGGTATTTGTCAGATCACTGTGTGCGCTCTGATCGCTAAGCACACTGTGTTTCTGGATTGCCTTCATAACACCTGTCATTAGCAAACATAACAGTACAAGGAGCCCAACTAATGATTCTCAATAGAGGGAAAGAAAAAGTTCTGACATCATTTTTTTTTTTTTTTTCTGCTCTGTGTTCACTTTTTTTTTTTTTTTCCCCTAGACATTTGGGTATTCTGGACACAGGTGTGGACATGGATATTCAGGGTCTGTGCTCTTCAATGGATAATCTCGTTATAAATGTACAAAAAATTCAAGATACTATTGATCAGAAATCTATGTTAGAACCAAGAATTCCTATTCCTGATTTGTTTTTTGGAGATAGAACTAAGTTTCTAAGTTTCAAAAATAATTGTAAGCTATTTCTGGCCTTGAAACCTCATTCTTCTGGTAATCCTATTCAACAGGTTTTGATTATTATTTCTTTCTTGCGCCAGGAGACCCTGCATTGAGTAGTGTCGATGCGTTTTTCCTGGCGCTCGGATTGCTGTACGATGAGCCTAATTCAGTGGATCAGGCTGAGAAAAATTTGCTGGCTTTGTGCCAGGGTCA
Source organism: Ranitomeya imitator (assembly GCF_032444005.1). Lineage (NCBI taxonomy): Eukaryota > Metazoa > Chordata > Amphibia > Anura > Dendrobatidae > Ranitomeya > Ranitomeya imitator. The sequence continues at coordinate 395,091,122 of NC_091287.1, read as the reverse complement.
GGATGATATAGAAGTATATTGTCAGAAATTTAGGAAATGGTCAGTACTCACTCAGTGGAATGAATCTGTGCTGGCAGCTTTGTTCAGAAAGGGTCTCTCTGAGGCTCTTAAGGATGTCATGGTGGGATTTCCTATGCCTGCTGGTTTGAATGAGTCTTTGTCTTTGGCCATTCAGATCGGTCGACGCTTGCGCGAGCGTAAATCTGTGCACCATTTGGCGGTACTGCCTGAGGTTAAACCTGAGCCTATGCAGTGCGATAGGACTATGACTAGAGTTGAACGGCAGGAATACAGACGTCTGAATGGTCTGTGTTTCTACTGTGGTGATTCCACTCATGCTATTTCTGATTGTCCTAAGCGCACTAAGCGGTCCGCTAGGTCTGCCGTCATTGGTACTGTACAGTCCAAATTCCTTCTGTCCATTACCTTGATATGCTCTTTGTCGTCGTTTTCTGTCATGGCGTTTGTGGATTCGGGCGCTGCCCTGAATCTGATGGATTTGGATTATGCTAAACGTTGTGGGTTTTTCTTGGAGCCTTTGCGGTGTCCTATTCCATTGAGAGGAATTGATGCTACACCTTTGGCCAAGAATAAACCTCAATACTGGGCCCAGCTGACCATGTGCATGGCTCCTGCACATCAGGAAGTTATTCGCTTTCTGGTGTTGCATAATCTGCATGATGTGGTTGTGTTGGGGTTGCCATGGCTACAAACCCATAATCCAGTATTGGATTGGAATTCCATGTCAGTATCCAGTTGGGGTTGTCAGGGGGTACATGGTGAGGTTCCATTTTTGTCGATTTCGTCATCCACCCCTTCTGAGGTCCCAGAGTTCTTGTCTGATTATCAGGATGTATTTGAAGAGCCCAAGTCCGATGCTCTACCTCCGCATAGGGATTGTGATTGTGCTATCAATTTGATTCCTGGTAGTAAATTCCCTAAAGGTCGATTATTTAATTTATCCGTGCCCGAACACGCCGCTATGCGCAGTTATGTGAAGGAATCCCTGGAGAAGGGACATATTCGCCCATCGTCATCACCACTGAGAGCAGGGTTCTTCTTTGTAGCCAAGAAGGATGGTTCGCTGAGACCGTGTATTGATTACCGCCTTCTTAATAAGATCACTGTTAAATTTCAGTATCCCTTGCCATTGTTATCTGACTTGTTTGCTCGGATTAAGGGGGCTAGTTGGTTCACTAAGATAGATCTTCGTGGTGCGTATAATCTGGTGAGAATCAGGCAAGGAGATGAATGGAAAACTGCATTCAATACGCCCGAGGGTCATTTTGAGTATCTAGTGATGCCGTTCGGACTTGCCAATGCTCCATCTGTGTTTCAGTCTTTTATGCATGACATCTTCCGTGAGTATCTGGATAAATTCCTGATTGTTTACTTGGATGACATTTTGATCTTCTCAGATGATTGGGAGTCTCATGTGAAGCAGGTCAGAATGGTTTTTCAGGTCCTGCGTGCTAACTCTTTGTTTGTGAAGGGATCAAAGTGTCTCTTCGGTGTGCAGAAAGTTTCATTTTTGGGGTTCATCTTTACCCCTTCTACTATCGAGATGGATCCAGTTAATGTCCAAGCCATCCAGGATTGGATTCAGCCGACATCTCTGAAAAGTCTGCAAAAGTTCCTGGGCTTTGCTAATTTTTATCGTCGCTTCATCTGTAATTTTTCTAGCATTGCCAAACCATTGACCGATTTGACCAAGAAGGGTGCTGATTTGGTTAATTGGTCTTCTGCTGCTGTGGAAGCTTTTCAGGAGTTGAAGCGTCGTTTTTGTTCTGCCCCTGTGTTGTGTCAGCCAGATGTTTCTCTTCCGTTCCAGGTCGAGGTTGATGCTTCTGAGATTGGAGCAGGGGCGGTTTTGTCACAGAGAGGTTCTGATTGCTCAGTGATGAAACCATGTGCTTTCTTTTCCAGGAAGTTTTCGCCCGCTGAGCGTAATTATGATGTGGGCAATCGAGAGTTGCTGGCCATGAAGTGGGCATTCGAGGAGTGGCGTCATTGGCTTGAAGGAGCTAAGCATCGCGTGGTGGTATTGACTGATCATAAGAACTTGACTTATCTCGAGTCTGCCAAGCGCTTGAATCCTAGACAGGCCCGTTGGTCGTTATTTTTTGCCCGCTTCGACTTTGTGATTTCGTACCTTCCGGGCTCTAAAAATGTGAAGGCGGATGCTCTGTCTAGGAGTTTTGTGCCCGACTCTCCGGGTTTATCTGAGCCAGCGGGTATCCTCAAGGAAGGAGTCATTGTGTCTGCCATCTCCCCTGATTTGCGGCGGGTGCTGCAAAAATTTCAGGCGAATAAACCTGATCGTTGTCCAGCAGAGAAACTGTTCGTCCCTGATAGGTGGACTAATAAACTTATCTCTGAACTTCATTGTTCGGTGTTGGCTGGTCATCCTGGAATCATTGGTACCAGAGAGTTAGTGGCTAGATCCTTCTGGTGGCCATCTCTGTCACGGGATGTACGTACTTTTGTGCAGTCCTGTGGGATTTGTGCTAGGGCTAAGCCCTGCTGTTCTCGTGCCAGTGGGTTGCTTTTGCCCTTGCCGGTCCCAAAGAGGCCTTGGACACATATTTCGATGGATTTCATTTCTGACCTTCCCGTTTCTCAAAAGATGTCAGTCATTTGGGTGGTCTGTGATCGCTTTTCTAAAATGGTCCATCTGGTGCCCTTGGCTAAATTGCCTTCCTCCTCTGATTTGGTACCTTTGTTCTTTCAGCATGTGGTTCGGTTGCATGGCATTCCTGAGAATATTGTTTCTGACAGAGGTTCCCAGTTTGTTTCAAGGTTTTGGCGAGCCTTTTGTGGTAGGATGGGCATTGACCTATCCTTTTCCTCGGCTTTCCATCCTCAGACTAATGGCCAGACCGAATGAACCAATCAGACCTTGGAAACATATCTGAGATGTTTTGTTTCTGCAGACCAGGATGATTGGGTGTCCTTTTTGCCATTGGCTGAGTTCGCCCTTAATAATCGGGCCAGCTCGGCTACCTTGGTTTCGCCGTTTTTTTGCAATTCTGGGTTCCATCCTCGTTTCTCTTCAGGACAGGTTGAGTCTTCGGACTGTCCTGGTGTGGATTCTGTGGTGGATAGGTTGCAGCAGATCTGGACTCAGGTAGTAGACAATTTGATCGTGTCCCAGGAGAAAGCTCAACTTTTCGCTAATCGCAGACGCCGTGTGGGTCCCCGACTTCGTGTTGGGGATCTGGTTTGGTTATCTTCTCGTCATATTCCTATGAAGGTTTCCTCTCCTAAATTTAAACCTCGTTTTATTGGTCCATATAGGATTTCTGAGGTTCTCAATCCTGTGTCTTTTCGTTTGACCCTCCCAGACTCCTTTTCCATACATAATGTATTCCATAGGTCGTTGTTGCGGAGATACGTGGCACCTATGGTTCCATCTGTTGAGCCTCCTGCCCCGGTTTTGGTGGAGGGGGAATTGGAGTATATTGTGGAGAAGATTTTGGATTCTCGTGTTTCTAGACGGAAACTCCAGTATCTGGTTAAATGGAAGGGTTATGCTCAGGAAGATAATTCCTGGGTTTTTGCCTCTGATGTTCATGCTTCCGATCTTGTTCGTGCCTTTCATGCGGCTCATCCTGGTCGGCCTGGGGGCTCTGGTGAGGGTTCGGTGACCCCTCCTCAAGGGGGGGGTACTGTTGTGAATTCTGTGGCTGAATTCACTCCTGTGGTCACAAGTGGTACTGCAGCTTCTGAGCTTCCTCCCTCAGGTGTTCTGGTGAGCTCGTTAACTGCTTCATTACTTAACTCCGCCTGATGCTGCTATCCTTGCTCCTTGTCAATGTTTCAGTGTTGGATCTGAGCTTCTCCTGATTGTTCCTGTGTCCTGCTGCTCTGTATAGCTAAGTGCTTTTTGCTTTTTTGTTGCTTTTTTTCTGTCCAGCTTGTCTTTTGTTTTGCTGGAAGCTCTGAGACGCAAAGGGTGTACCGCCGTGCCGTTAGTTCGGCACGGTGGTTTTTTTTTGCCCCCTTTGCGTGGTTTTGCTTTAGGGTTTTTTGTAGACTGCAAAGTTTCGCTTTACTGTTCTCGCTCTGTCCTAAAATATCGGGCCCCACTTTGCTGAATCTATTTCATCCCTACGTTTTGTCTTTTCATCTTACTCACAGTCATTATATGTGGGGGGCTGCCTTTTCCTTTGGGGAATTTCTCTGGGGCAACTCAGGCCTATTTTTCTATCTTCAGGCTAGCTAGTTTCTTAGGCTGTGCCGAGTTGCCTAGGTAGTTGTTAGGCGCAATCCACAGCCGCTTTTAGTTGTGTTTAGGATAGGATCAGGTGTGCAGTCTACAGAGTTTCCACGTCTCAGAGCTCGTTCTTGTATTTTTGGGTATTTGTCAGATCACTGTGTGCGCTCTGATCGCTAAGCACACTGTGTTTCTGGATTGCCTTCATAACACCTGTCATTAGCAAACATAACAGAAAATATAGCAAACAAAAGTAACACAAGCAGAACTTAGCTTATGCTGGGAGACAGGCCACAGGAACGATCCAGGAGGAAGCAAAACCAATACTAGAACATTGACTGGAGGCCAGGATCAAAGCACTAGGTGGAGTTAAATAGAGCAGCACCTAACGACTTAACCTCATCACCTGAGGAAGGAAACTCAGAAGCCGCAGTACCACTCACATCCACCAACGCCCATAGACAGAATCAGCCGAAGTACCACTTGTGACCACAGGAGGGAGCTCGACCACAGAATTCACAACAGTACCCCCCCCCTTGAGGAGGGGTCACCGAACCCTCACCAGAGCCCCCAGGCCGACCAGGATGAGCCATATGAAAGGCACGAACAAGATCAGCAGCATGGACATCAGAGGCAAAGACCCAGGAATTATCTTCCTGACCATAACCCTGCCACTTAACCAGATACTGGAGTTTCCGTCTGGAAACACGAGAATCCAAAATCTTCTCCACTATATACTCCAACTCCCCTCCACCAAAACTGGGGCAGGAGGATCAACAGATGGAACCATAGGTGCCACGTATCTCCGCAACAATGACCTATGGAATACGTTATGGATGGAAAAAGAATCTGGAAGGGTCAAACGAAAAGACACAGGATTAAGAACCTCAGAAATCCTATACGGACCAATGAAACAAGGCTTAAACTTAGGAGAGGAAACCTTCATAGGAATATAACGAGATGACAACCAAACCAAATCCCCAACACGAAGTCGGGGACCCACACAGCGTCTGCGATTAGCGAAACATTGAGCCTTCTCCTGGGACAAGGTCAAATTGTCCACTACATGAGTCCAATCCGCTGCAACCTGTCCACCACAGTATCCACACCAGGACAGTCCGAAGACTCAACCTGCCCTGAAGAGAAACGAGGATGGAACCCAGAATTGCAGAAAAACGGCGAAACCAAGGTAGCCGAGCTGGCCCGATTATTAAGGGCGAACTCAGCCAACGGCAAAAAGGACACCCAATCATCCTGATCAGCAGAAACAAAACATCTCAGATATGTATCCAAGGTCTGATTGGTTCGTTCAGTCTGGCCATTTGACTGAGGATGGAAAGCCGAGGAAAAAGACAAATCAATGCCCATCCTAGCACAAAAGGCTCGCCAAAACCTCGAAACAAACTGGGAACCTCTGTCAGAAACGATGCTTTCTGGAATGCCATGTAAACGAACCACATGCTGGAAGAACAATGGCACCAAATCAGAGGAGGAAGGTAAATTAGACAAGGGTACCAAATGGATCATCTTAGAGAAGCGATCACAAACTGCCCAAATGACCGACATTTTTTGAGAGACGGGGAGATCCGAAATAAAATCCATAGAGATATGTGTCCAAGGCCTCTTCGGGACCGGCAAGGGCAAAAGCAACCCACTGGCACGAGAACAGCAGGGCTTAGCCCGAGCACAAATCCCACAGGACTGCACAAAAGAACGCACATCCCGCGACAGAGACGGCCACCAAAAGGATTTAGCCACTAAATCTCTGGTACCAAAGATTCCAGGATGACCAGCCAACACCGAACAATGAACCTCAGAGATAACTTTATTCGTCCACCTATCAGGGACAAACAGTTTCTCCGCTGGGCAACGATCAGGTTTTAGCCTGAAATTTTTGCAGCACCCGCCGCAAATCAGGGGAGATGGCAGACACAATTACTCCCTCTTTGAGAATACCCGCCGGCTCAGGCAAACCCGGAGAGTCGGGGCACAAAACTCCTAGACAGGGCATCCGCCTTCACATTTTTAGAGCCCGGAAGGTACGAAACCACAAAGTCAAAACGGGAGAAAAACAGCGACCAACGAGCCTGTCTAGGATTCAACCGTTTGGGAGACTCGAGATAAGTCAAGTTCTTGTGATCAGTCAAGACCACCACGCGATGCTTAGCTCCTTCAAGCCAATGACGCCACTCCTCGAATGCCCACTTCATGGCCAGTAACTCTCGATTGCCAACATCATAATTTCGCTCAGCAGGCGAAAACTTCCTGGAAAAGAAGGCGCATGGCTTCATCACCGAGCAATCAGAACCTCTTTGCGACAAAACAGCCCCCGCTCCAATTTCAGAAGCATCAACCTCGACCTGGAACGGAAGCGAAACATCTGGTTGACACAACACAGGGGCAGAAGAAAAACGACGCTTTAACTCTTGAAAAGCTTCCACAGCAGCAGAAGACCAATTGACCACATCAGCACCCTTCTTGGTCAAATCGGTCAATGGTTTAGCAATACTAGAAAAATTACAGATGAAGCGACGATAAAAATTAGCAAAGCCAAGGAACTTTTGCAGACTCTTCAGAGATGTCGGCTGAGTCCAATCATAAATGGCGTGGACCTTAACAGGGTCCATCTCGATAGTAGAAGGGGAAAAAATGAACCCCAAAAATGAAACCTTCTGAACACCAAAGAGACACTTTGATCCCTTCACAAACAAAGAATTAGCACGCAGGACCTGGAACACCATTCTGACCTGCTTCACATGAGACTCCCAATCATCCGAGAAGACTAAAATATCATCCAAGTATACAATCAGGAATTTATCCAGGTACTCTCGGAAGATGTCATGCATAAAGGACTGAAATACTGATGGAGCATTGGCAAGTCCGAATGGCATAACTAGGTACTCAAAATGGCCCTCGGGCGTATTAAATGCAGTTTTCCATTCATCGCCCCGTTTAATACGCACAAGATTATAAGCACCACGAAGATCTATCTTGGTGAACCAACTAGCCCCCTTAATCCGAGCAAACAAATCAGATAGCAGCGGCAAGGGGTACTGAAATTTGACCGTGATTTTATTTAGAAGGCGGTAATCAATACAAGGTCTCAGCGAACCATCCTTCTTGGCCACAAAAAAGAACCCTGCTCCCAATGGCGATGACGACGGGCGAATATGACCCTTCTCCAAGGATTCTTTTACGTAACTCCGCATAGCGGCGTGCTCAGGTACAGATAAATTAAACAGTCGACCCTTAGGAAACTTACTACCAGGAATCAACTCGATAGCACAATCACAATCCCTATGCGGAGGTAGGGCATTGGACTTGGGCTCATCGAATACATCCCGGTAATCAGACAAGAACTCTGGGACCTCAGAAGGGGTGGATGATGAGATAGACAGAAATGGAACATCACCATGTACACCCTGACAACCCCAGCTGGACACAGACATTGATTTCCAATCTAATACTGGGTTATGGACTTGTAGCCATGGCAATCCCAACACGACCACATCATGCAGATTATGCAACACCAGAAAGCGAATATCCTCCCCGTGTGCAGGAGCCATGCAAATGGTCAGCTGGGTCCAATACTGAGGCTTATTCTTGGCCAAAGGCATAGCATCAATTCCTCTCAATGGAATAAGACACTGCAAGGGCTCCAAGACAAACCCACAGCGCCTAGCAAACTCCAAGTCCAACAAATTCAGGGCAGCGCCTGAATCCACAAATGCCATGACAGAATAGGAAGACAAAGAGCAGATCAAAGTAACGGACAAAAGAAATTTCGACTGTACCGTACCAATGGTGGCAGACTTAGTGAACCGCTTAGTGTGCTTAGGACAATCAGAGATAGCATGAGTGGAATCACCACAGTAGAAACACAGCCCATTCTGACGTCTGTGTTCCTGCCTTTCAGCTCTGGTCAAAGTCCTATCGCACTGCATAGGCTCAGGTTTATGCTCAGATAATACCGCCAAATGGTGCACAGATTTACGCTCACGCAAGCGTCGACCGATCTGAATGGCCAAAGACATAGACTCATTCAGACCAGCAGGCATAGGAAATCCCACCACGACATCCTTAAGGGCTTCAGAGTGACCCTTTCTGAAAATAGCTGCCAGCGCACATTCATTCCATTGAGTGAGCATGGACCACTTTCTAAACTTCTGACAATAAATCTCTATCTCATCCTGACCCTGACACAGAGCCAGCAAATTTTTCTCTGCCTGATCCACTGAATTAGGTTCATCTTACAGTAATCCGAGCGCCAGAAAAAACGCATCAATATTACATAATGCAGGATCTCCTGACACAAGGGAAAATGCCCAGTCTTGAGAATCGCCACGTAATAAAGAAATAATGATCTTAACTTGTAGAACTGGGTCACCAGAGGAGCGAGGTTTCAACGCCAGAAACAGTTTGCAATTATTTTTGAAACTCAGAAATTTAGCTCTATCTCCAGAAAACAAATCAGGAATAGGAATTCTTGGTTCTAACATAGAATTCTGAGCCACAAAGTCTTGAATATTTTGTACTCTTGCAGTGAGATGATCCACATATGAAGACAGACCTTTAATGTCCATCACTACACCTGTGTCCTGAACCACCCAAATGTCTAGGGGAAAAAAAAGGCAAAACACAGTGCAAAGAAAAAAAAATGGTCTCAGAACTTCTTTTTTCCCTCTATTGAGAAGCATAGTACTTTGGGCCTCCAGTACTGTTATGAATAGGTAATTCAGAACCACAATGGACCTTGAAGTTCAGAGCACACAAAGTGTCCTGACAATAACCAAAAAACATAGGACGAGCTCTGAGACGTGGAAACTCTGCTGACCGCAATCCCTAATCCTATCACACCACACTAGAGGTAGCCGTGGATTGCGCCTAATGCTCCCTATGCAACTCGGCACAGCCTGAGAAACTAACTAGCCCTGAAGATAGAAAAATAAGCCTACCTTGCCTCAGAGAAATTCCCCAAAGGAAAAGGCAGCCCCCCACATATAATGACTGTGAGTTAAGATGAAAATACAAACACAGAGATGAAATAGATTTAGCAAAGTGAGGCCCGACTTACTGAATAGACCGAGGATAGGAAAGATAGCTTTGCGGTCAACACAAAACCCTACAAACAACCACGCAGAGGGGCAAAAAGACCCTCCGCACCGACTAACGGTACGGAGGTGCTCCCTCTGCGTCTCAGAGCTTCCAGCAAGCAAGAAAAACCAAAATAGCAAGCTGGACAGAAAATATAGCAAACAAAAGTAACACAAGCAGAACTTAGCTTATGCTGGGAGACAGGCCACAGGAACGATCCTGGAGGAAGCAAGACCAATACTAGAACATTGACTGGAGGCCAGGATCAAAGCACTAGGTGGAGTTAAATAGAGCAGCACCTAACGACTTAACCTTATCACCTGAGGAAGGAAACTCAGAAGCCGCAGTACCACTCACATCCACCAACGGAAGCCCATAGACAGAATCAGCTGAAGTACCACTTGTGACCACAGGAGGGAGCTCGACCACAGAATTCACAACACCGAATGCAGTGTTGTTTTCAACAACTACTTAAGAAGAGCCTCAAGATTGAAGCAATGGAGAGGCAACCTGGGGAACACCTTGGAGTGGAACACACCGCCTCTACACCCCTGACCCAACTTGTAGGCCGAATGCAGTGTTGTTTTCAACAACTACTTAAGAAGAGCCTCAAGATTGAAGCAATGGAGAGGCAACCTGGGGAACACCTTGGAGAGGCAGACACTGGTAGTAGGCCCCAACCCAAGTACTAGCCCCACTGCAGTTAGATTTACAAAAAAATACTAAACGAGAGCCTGAAGATCAAAGCTCAGAAAAGGCAACCCGGAGAACACCTTGGAGCGGCAGACACTGGTAGTAGGCCCCAACCCAAGTACTAGCCCCACTGCAGTTAGATTTACAAAAAAATACTAAACGAGAGCCTGAAGATCAAAGCTCAGAAAAGGCAACCCGGAGAACACCTTGGAGCGGCAGACACTGGTATTAGGCCCCAACCCAAGTACTAGCCCCACTGCAGTTAGATTTAAAAAAAACTACTAAACGAGAGCCTGAAGATCAAAGCTCAGAAAAGGCAACCCGGGGAACACCTTGGAGCGGCAGACACTGGTAGTAGGCTTTAAACCCAAAATTTTGGTCAATGGAGTTTATAAAATGTTCCAGGGGTACACAGGCAGCATTGGTGTGGTAAGCGGAGGACAATTTCTATTTGGGACTGCAGACAGACTTAGTAGGCTGTCCCCTGTGGACCATGCATCCACAACATTAACCCAGTGCGCCGTAATGGACATGTAACCTTTCGTGGACATGCCTACTGGTCCATGCATCTGTTGTCAGGTGCACCTTTCTACTATTAGATAGCCTGAGAGCATGAACAATGCGGATTTTTACATGATGGTGGAGGGCTGGGATGGCTTTTCTCGCAAAAGAAGTGATGACTGGGTAGCTCTTACCGTGGTACAGCGTAGTCCATCTGGGCTTTATAATTGTAAATTAAATAAAAAAAGTAGGCTGTATGCACTTTGAAAGAGGTTCCAGGGGTACACGGGCGGCAGTAGACAGGTCAGTGGAGGCCTAGTGGAAGGAGGGACCGCAGACAGGCTTCGAAGGCCTAACATAATAAAATTGGGCTGTAGGCACTTAAAAAAAGTGGTTCCAGGGGTACACGGGCAGCAGTGGTCTGGTCAGTGGAGGAGTAGTAGAAAAAAGGGACCGCAGACAGGCTTCGAAGGCCTAACATAAAAAACATTGGGCTGTAGGCACTTTTAAATAGGTTCCAGGGGTACACGGGCACCAGTGGTCTGGTCAGTGGAGGACTAGTGGAAGGAGTGACCGCAGACAGGCTTCGAAGGCCTAACATAAAAAAAATTGGGCTGTAGGCACTTTAAAATAGGTTCCAGGAGTACACGGGCAGCAGTGGTCTGGTCAGTGGAGGAGTAGTAGAAAGAAGGGACCGCAGACAGGCTTCGAAGGCCTAACATAATTAAATTGGGCTGTATGCACTTTGAAATAGGTTCCAGGGGTACACGGGCGGCAGTAGACAGGTCAGTGGAGGCCTAGTGGAAGGAGGGACCGCAGACAGGCTTTGAAGGCCTAACGTAATAAAATTGGGCTGTAGGGACTTTAAAATAGGTTCCAGGGGTACACGGGCAGCAGTGGTCTGGTCAGTGGAGGAGTAGTAGAAAGAAGGGACCGCAGACAGGCTTCGAAGGCCTAACATAAACAACATTGGGCTGTAGGCACTTTTAAATAGGTTCCAGGGGTACACGGGCAGCAGTGGTCTGGTCAGTGGAGGACTAGTGGAAGGAGTGACCGCAGACAGGCTTCGAAGGCCTAACATTAAAAAAATTGGGCTGTAGGCACTTTAAAATAGGTTCCAGGAGTACACGGGCAGCAGTGGTCTGGTCAGTGGAGGAGTAGTAGAAAGAAGGGACCGCAGACAGGCTTCGAAGGCCTAACATAATTAAATTGGGCTGTATGCATTTTGAAATAGGTTCCAGGGGTACACGGGCGGCTGTAGACAGGTCAGTGGAGGCCTAGTGGAAGGAGGGACCGCAGACAAGCTTCGAAGGCCTAACATAATAAAATTGGGCTGTAGGCACTTTAAAATAGGTTCCAGGGGTACACGGGCAGCAGTGGTCTGGTCAGTGGAGGAGTAGTAGAAAGAAGGGACCGCAGACAGGCTTCGAAGTCCTAACATAAAAAACATTGGGCTGTAGGCACTTTTAAATAGGTTCCAGGGGTACACGGGCAGCAGTGGTCTGGTCAGTGGAGGACTAGTGGAAGGAGTGACCGCAGACAGCCTTCGAAGGCCTAACATAAAAAAAATTGGGCTGTAGGCACTTTAAAATAGGTTCCAGGGGTACACGGGCAGCAGTGGTCTGGTCAGTGGAGGAGTAGTAGAAAGAAGGGACCACAGACAGGCTTCGAAGGCCTAACATAATTAAATTGGGCTGTATGCACTTTGAAATAGGTTCCAGGGGTACACGGGCGGCAGTAGACAGGTCAGTGGAGGCCTAGTGGAAGGAGGGACCGTAGACAGGCTTCGAAGGCCTAACATAATAAAATTGGGCTGTAGGGACTTTAAAATAGGTTCCAGGGGTACACGGGCAGCAGTGGTCTGGTCAGTGGAGGAGTAGTAGAAAGAAGGGACCGCAGACAGGCTTCGAAGGCCTAACATAAAAAACATTGGGCTGTAGGCACTTTTAAATAGGTTCCAGGGGTACACGGGCAGCAGTGGTCTGGTCAGTGGATGACTAGTGGAACGAGTGACCGCAGACAGGCTTCGAAGGCCTAACATAAAAAAAATTGGGCTGTAGGCACTTTAAAATAGGTTCCAGGGGTACACGGGCAGCAGTGGTCTGGTCAGTGGAGGAGTAGTAGAAAGAAGGGACCGCAGACAGGCTTCGAAAGCCTAACATAATTAAATTGGGCTGTATGCACTTTGAAATAGGTTCCAGGGGTACACGGGCGGCAGTAGACAGGTCAGTGGAGGCCTAGTGGAAGGAGGGACCGCAGACAGGCTTCGAAGGCCTAACATAAAAAACATTGGGCTGTAGGCACTTTTAAATAGGTTCCAGGGGTACACGAGCAGCAGTGGTCTGGTCAGTGGAGGAGTAGTAGAAAGAAGGGACCGCAGACAGGCTTCGAAGGCCCAACATAAAAAACATTGGGCTGTAGGCACTTTTAAATAGGTTCCAGGGGTACACGAGCAGAAGTGGTCTGGTCAGTGGAAGACTAGTGGAAGGAGTGACCGCAACAGGCTTCGAAGGCCTAACATAATTAAATTGGGCTGTAGGCACTTTAAAATAGTTTCCAGGGGTACATGGGCAGCGGTAGACAGGTCAGTGGAGGCCTAGTGGAAGGAGGGACCGCAGACAGGCTTCGAAGGCCTAACATAATAAAATTGGGCTGTAGGCACTTTAAAATAGGTTCCAGGGGTACACGGGCAGCATTGGTGTTGTCAGCGGAGGCCGATTGTAATGAGTGTCTGCCAGTTAGTAGTCCCACTCCCAAACAATAAATACATGTTAATCTCTCGCATGACAACAAAACGAAACCACCAAAGGGTGCAATCATTCGGTACTGGGGTGGGCTCCTCTGAGGAGTTTCAGACCTAGTAATTTGGCGCAAAGTATTTACTTGGGTAAATATAGGACACTGCCCCGGACTATGTTAAGTACCATCATACATGTCAATAGAATGGTATTGTCAGTGGCTGGAATTTAAGGATGTCAGCGCATAGACTAAACATTGGTGGAACTGTGAGAGATAATTGTGCAAGTGGTTTAGCAATGTTTAAGCTGGGGGTGGGGGAACTCTCTTGTGGCCAGCGGTACAGGCCCAGGGCCCCTCATGTTACAACAGTGTGTCTGACGTTGGGTGCGCACCACCACCGCCAGAGACACTTTATTGTACTATGAGGGACCCAGTGGCAGTGCCGTCGACCAAAAGCGGGCACACCCACCTCTTCAGACAAACAGCACTCTCACGGGTGCTGGCGCCAAGTGGCGATACCACGGCCCCGTGTGGGGAGTTTGGCCATTTAGGGAGGTGTAAACATGTCGTATGCTGGACAATCAGGTGCTGCAAATTACGAAATTGGAAAAGTCATTCAGAATAGTCCACAGGCAAGACCTTTTCATAGGAAAGCTAGGTGTCGGCCGGGCAAGGTGGGGCAAAAGATTTCGAAATCCAGTTGTGGTTCATTTTAATGAAGGTTAGATCATCTACATTTTGGGTAGCCAGACGAGTCCTTTTTTTGGTTAATATTGAACCTGCAGCACTGAATACTCTTTCTGATAGGACACTAGCTGCCGGGCAAGCAAGCTCCTGCAATGCATATTCTGCCAATTCTGGCTAGGTGTCTAATTTGGATGCCCAGTAATCAAATGGGAATGACGGTTGAGGGAGAACGTCGATAAGGGATGAAAAATAGTTAGTAACCATACTGGACAAATGTTGTCTCCTGTCACTTTGAATTGATGCTGCAGTACCTGTCCTGTCTGCGGTCATAGCAAAATCACTCCACAACCTGGTCAGAAAACTCCTCTGTCCAACGCCACTTCTGATTTCTGCCCCTCTAGCACCTCTGGTCTGCTGGCCCCTGCAGCTCGTGTGAGAACGATCACGGGCGCTGTGTGCTGGGAATGCCTGAAGCAAACGGTCAACAAGAGTTGATTGTTTGGTTGCTAATATTAGTTCCAAGTTCTCATGTGGCATTATATTTTGCAATTTGCCTTTATAGCGAGGATCAAGGAGGCAGGCCAACCAGTAATCGTCATCGTTCATCATTTTAGTAATGCGTGTGTCCCTTTTGAGGATACGTAAGGCATAATCCGCCATGTGGGCCAAAGTTCCAGTTGTCAAATCTGCGGTTGTGCTTGGTTGAGGGGCAGTTTCAGGCAAATCTACGTCACTTGTGTCCCTCAAAAAACCAGAACCCGGCCTTGCCACGCCACCAATTTCCAGTGGCCCCGGAAAAGCTTCCTCATTAAAAATATAATCATCCCCATCATCCTCCTCGTCCTCCTCCTCCTCTTCGCCCGCTACCTCGTCCTGTACACTGCCCTGGCCAGACAATGGCTGACTGTCATCAAGGCTTTCCCCTTCCTCTGCTGCAGACGCCTGATCCTTTATGTGTGTCAATCTTTGCATCAGCAGAAACATTAGGGGGATGCTCATGCTTATTATGGCGTTGTCTGCACTAACCAGCTGTGTGCATTCCTCAAAACACTGAAGGACTTGACACATGTCTTGTATCTTCGACCACTGCACACCTGACAACTCCATGTCTGCCATCCTACTGCCTGCCCGTGTATGTGTATCCTCCCACAAAAACATAACAGCCCGCCTCTGTTCGCACAGTCTCTGAAGCATGTGCAGTATTGAGTTCCACCTTGTTGCAACGTCTATGATTAGGCGATGCTGGGGAAGGTTCAAAGACCGCTGATAGGTCTGCATACAGCTGGAGTGTACGGGCGAACGGCAGATATGTGAGCAAAGTCCACGCACTTTGAGGAGCAGGTCGGATAACCCCGGATAACTTTTCAGGAAGCGCTGCACCACCAGGTTTAAGGTGTGAGCCAGGCAAGGAATGTGTTTCAGTTGGGAAAGGGAGATGGCAGCCATGAAATTCCTTCCGTTATCACTCACTACCTTGCTTGCCTCAAGATCTACAGTGCCCAGCCACGACTGCGTTTCTTTCTGCAAGAACTCGGACAGAACTTCCGCGGTGTGTCTGTTGTCGCCCAAATACTTCATAGCCAATACAGCCTGCTGACGCTTGCCAGTAGCTGCCCCATAATGGGAGACCTGGTGTGCAACAGTGGCAGCTGCGGATGGAGTGGTTGTGCGACTGCAGTCTGTGGACGAGCTCTCGCTTCTGCAGGAGGACGAGGAGGAGGAGGAGGGGGTGCGAACGGCTACAGCCAACTGTTTCCTAGACCGTGGGCTAGGCAGAACTGTCCCAAAATTGCTGTCCCCTGTGGACCCTGCATCCACAACATTCACCCAGTGTGCCGTGATGGACACGTAACGTCCCTGGCCATGCGCATCTGTGAGGGGGACGAATGGAAGACGGCTTTTAACACCAGGGATGGGCACTATGAATATCTGGTGATGCCCTTTGGGCTCTGTAATGCCCCAGCCGTTTTCCAAGACTTTGTGAACGATATCTTCCGGGATATGCTTTCCACCTCGGTCGTAGTCTATCTGGATGATATTCTCATCTACTCTTCAGATATTGACTCCCACCGGAGAGATGTTTGCAAAGTCTTCGACCTCCTACGGGCAAACTCCCTCTATGCCAAGTTGGAGAAATGTATGTTTGAGCAGGAGTCCTTACCTTTCCTAGGCTACATCATCTCAGCCCAGGGATTGGCTATGGATCCTGCCAAACTACAGGCTGTGATGGACTGGCAGGAACCCCATTCTCTTAAAGCGGTGCAGCGCTTTATGGGGTTCATCAATTATTATCGCCAGTTCATCCCGCATTTCTCAACTTTGGTAGCTCCCTTGGTTGCCCTCACCAAGAAGGGGGCGAATCCCAAATTGTGGTCTGAGGAGGTCTCCAAGGCTTTTATCTCTATAAAGTCAGACTTCGCTAGCGCTCCCATTCTTCATCGCCCCGATGTTGATAAGCCATTTATCATGGAGGTGGATGCCTCTTCTGTTGGTGCTGGAGCAGTCCTCTTCCAAAAGGATGCTCAAGGTCGGAAGCATCCTTGCTTCTTTTTCTCCAAGACCTTCGCACCAGCAGAGAGGAATTATTCCATCGGGGACAGGGAGTTGCTAGCCATGAAGTTGGCTTTCTCGGAGTGGAGACATCTCTTGGAGGGAGCACGTTTTCCCTTCCAAGTCTTCACAGATCACAAAAATTTGGTGTATCTGCAGACAGCTCAGCGGTTGAATTCTCGCCAAGCCAGATGGTCCTTGTTCTTCTCCCGGTTTCATTTCACCCTCCATTTCCTTTCTGGGGAGAAGAACATTCGGGCCGACGCTCTCTCTCGCTCCGTTGTGTCATCTGCGGAGGAGGAGGAGGAGCCTCGGCTTATTGTCCCCACCGAGAGTTTGAGAACCGTGGCCCCGGTTTCGCTGGAGTCTGTGCCCCCGGGCAAGACTTTTGTTCCATCTAGTTTGCGAACGGAGGTTCTCTCTTGGGCGCACTCGTCCAGGGTGGGTGGACATTTTGGTACTAAAAGGACATCAGAGTTACTGGCGAGGACATACTGGTGGCCGCATATGGCTCGTGATGTCGCGGAGTACGTTCGGGCGTGTGTCTCTTGCGCCAGGAACAAGACTCCTCGGCAACGGCCAGCTGGGTTGCTTTATCCTCTGCCCGTGGCTGACAGGCCCTGGGAGATGGTCGGGATGGACTTTGTGGTTGGCTTACCCAAGTCTCGTAATTGCACCATTATCTGGGTGATAACCGATCATTTTTCCAAAATGGTGCATTTGGTGCCTCTTCCACGGCTACCATCTGCACGGGCGTTGGCTGTCTTGTTTATCAAGCATATCTTTCGCTTACACGGTATGCCAGACAAAATTGTTAGTGACCGGGGTCCCCAGTTTGCGTCTCGATTCTGGAGGGAGCTATGTCGTCTACTCAGTATTGAGTTAAATCTCTCTTCGGCATATCATGCCGAGACGAATGGGTTGGTAGAAAGGGCCAACCAGACCTTGGTCACATATCTGCGACATTTTGTTTCTGCCAGAGAGGATGACTGGGCATCCTTGCTACCGTGGGCAGAGTTTGCACTTAACAATGCCGTAGCCGACTCTACCGGTCAGACTCCATTCCTCTTAAATTACGGCCAGCATCCGCGTGTTCCTGTGCCCATGCCTGTGTCTTCCGCTGATCCCAAGGTGGCAGACTGGGCTATGGAGGCACGGGACATTTGGGATCGCACGCAGGATGCCATTCGGGCCTCCAAGGAGAGAATGAGGTCCTCCGCCGATGTTCATCGGCGCCCCGCTCCGACTTTTGCCCCTGGTGACTTGGTGTGGCTCTCCGCCCGTAACATCAGGCTGCGAGTTGAGTCCACTAAGTTTGCTCCTAGTCCCTTCAAGGTTCTCGAACAGGTTAATCCTGTGGTCTACCGCCTGGCTCTTCCTCCACGCTTGGGTATCACCGACACCTTTCATGTGTCCCTCTTGAAACCCGTATATATGTCCCGGTTTTCCGAGTCATCTGCCGCGACATCGGGTTCGTCTACGGACGATTACGAGGGGAACGTTTTTTTGGGGTGCAAGGTGGTACGCGGCAAAAAGTTTTATTTGGTGGATTGGAAGGGTTATGGTCCAGAGGACAGGTCTTGGGAGCCTGCTGAAAACATTCGGGCCCCACAGCTCATTGCTGCCTTCGAGCGTAGCGAGGCCCAAGGAGGGGGGGGCCCTAGAAGGGGGTAATGTTAGGAGTCGAGTTTCCTCTGCTGCACAGGGGGAATCTCGATCCATCTCCGCTGCGGTCTCCCATTCTCCTCCAGCCGCAGTGGAGTCTGCTCAGCAGGGACGTCGCTCCCAGTGTCTTGCTCGCTCTCACTCTGTACAGAGAGTCACTGCTGCTTCTTCAGCTCCTGCCATTAAAGTCAGTGCTGGTCAGCGGCGAGCGGACTTCCCTGGGACTAAGTCCTTGTTTGCGCACACTGAGCATGCCCAGAGCAAGATCTCCCGTTGGAGATCGAGGATCATGTGCTCTGGCTCTGCAGCGCATTCCATTGGTCCTCTTGGCAGGCCCTGGAAGGGCAAAGTTTCTGTGGCCACTTCCTGTCCTGCAATTACATAAACTGCGCATGACCGCACGGCCATGCGCTAGTGTACATTTGAATACGTGTGTTTGTTGTGAGTGCAAGTCGTTCATTAAATACCCCTACCCTATTGTATGACTGTTCGCGTATGGAGTATGGCTGCTATCTAGCGCCCGACAAATCACTCAACGTGTCACACACGTATCAGCGTCTATTGCTGTGACCGCGAGTGCGGCGCCACACGCCAGTAGTGCGCTTCCTGACCCACGTCTGGGTGCTTAGTGGTGCCTGCCAGCACGGCACAGTTCGCACTTCGGTGCTCTAATTATAAGATTTGCCTAACACACCCTGTTGCGGTGTTGTGTCAGCAAGTGGTCTAATCGGACTTCAATCCTAGTTTGGGTTAAGTTCGCTGACTGCTTGCTCGCCTTCTATGTGCGGTACCGCGATCCTGTGACGCAACAGGATCGCTTCCTTCACGTTGGGTGAAGTTTAACCCACGCGAGTATACTTATGAGTACCGCCATATAGTCCGTCATTACTCAGCAGCAGGTTCCATCTCTGCACGGTGGACCCCGGGCTACGAACGCACCGTACACTATCAGTCTTATTATTTGGTGCGTTCCGCTAGCCCTAACACTGGTGGAGGGCTGGGATGGCTTTTCTGGAAAAGAAGTGTCGACTGGGTAGCTCGTAGCGTGGTACAGCGTAATCCATCAGGGCTTTGAAAGCTTCGCTTTCAACTAACTGGTAGGGCATCATCTCTAACGAGATTAGTCTAGCTATGTGGGCGTTCAAACCCTGTGTACGCGGATGCGAGGCTAAGTACTTCCTTTTTCTAACCATAGTCTCATGTAGGGTGAGCTGGACTGGAGAGCTGGAGATCGTGGAACTAGCGGGGGTGCCGGTGGACATGGCAGACTGAGAGACGGTGGGAGATGGTATTGTTGCCGCCGGTGCCCTTGATGCAGTGTTTCCTACTACGAAACTGGTGATTCCCTGACCCTGACTGCTTTGGCCTGGCAAAGAAACCTGCACAGATACTGCAGGTGGTGCGGAAAATGGTGGCCCTACACTGCCAGAAGGGATGTTGCGTTGCTGACTAGCTTCATTGGCCGAGGGTGCTACAACCTTAAGGGACGTTTGGTAGTTAGTCCAGGCTTGCAAATGCATGGTGGTTAAATGTCTATGCATGCAACTTGTATTGAGACTTTTCAGATTCTGACCTCTGCTTAAGGTAGTTGAACATTTTTGACAGATGACTTTGCGCTGATCAATTGGATGTTGTTTAAAAAAATGCCAGACTGCACTCTTTCTAGCATCGGATACCTTTTCAGGCATTGCAGACTGAGCTTTAACCGGATGGCCACGCTGTCCTCCAACAGGTGTTGGCTTTGCCACGCGTTTTGGGCCAGATATGGGCCCAGCAGATGGAACCTGTTGCGATGTTGATGCCTGCTGCGGCCCCTCCTCCTCCGCTTCAGAACTACTGCCGCCTGCACCCTGTTCTCCCAATGGCTGCCAATCGGGGTCAACAACTGGGTCATCTATAACCTCCTCTTCTAGCTCGTGCGCAACTCCGTCTGTGTCACCATGTAAGTCGGTGGTAGAGCGTTCGTGACGGGGCAACATAGTCTCATCAGGGTCTGATTCTGGATCAGTACCCTGCGAGGGCAATGTTGTGGTCTGAGTCAAAGGACCAGCATAGTAGTCTGGCTGTGGCTGTGCATCAGTGCACTCCATGTCAGATTCAACTTGTAATGGGCATGGCCTGTTAACTGCTTTACTTTCTAAGCCAGGGACGGTATGTGTAAAGAGCTCCATGGAGTAACCCGTTGTGTCGCCTGCTGCATCCTTCTCTGTTGTTGTTTTTGCTGAAGAGGACAAGGAAGCGACTTGTCCCTGACCGTGAACATCCACTAACGACGCGCTGCTTTTACATTTACCAGTTTCAAAAGAGGAGGCAAAAGAGCTAGAGGCTGAGTCAGCAAGGTAAGCCAAAACTTGCTTTTGCTGCTCCGGCTTTAAAAGCGGTTTTCCTACTCCCAGAAAAGGGAGCGTTCGAGGCCTTGTGTAGCCAGACGACGAACCTGGCTCCACAGCTCCAGACTTAGGTGCATTATTTTTTTTCCACGACCACCTGATGCTCCACCACTACCACTACCCTCATTACCAGCTTACAATGAACGCCCCCGGCCACGACCTCTTCCACCAGACTTCCTCATTGTTTTAAAAACGTAACCAAACTAACAGTATTTGTTGCTGTCAAACAACTTACACGGTGAGCTATAACTTCAGTATGATTTAGATACCCCTTTACAGGTGGGTGAGACCGCAAGGAAAAGCAGGCACAATGTTGCACACTCTGTTTTTGGTGGCAACAAATGAGAGAGATGCCACACACGCAGGACTGTCACTCAAGCACAAATGTCAATATTAATCTCCCACTGTTTTTTTTTATTTTTTCAGGGAGAATTTAGAAACCCCCCCAAAAAAATGATTTTTTAAGGAAGAATTTAGAAAACAAATAAAAAAAAGTGATTTTTTCAGAGAGAATTTAGAAACCAAATAAAAAAAAAATAAAAAAAGGCTTTCTATGGCCCACTATCTGAGAGAGAGATGGCACACCCAGGAGTCAGGACTGGCACACAAGCAGAAAGGCCAATATTAATCTCCCACTGTTTTTTTTTTATTTTTTCAGGGAGAATTTAGAAACCCCCCCCCAAAAAAAATGATTTTTTAAGGAAGAATTTAGAAAACAAATTAAAAAAAAGTGATTTTTTTCAGAGAGAATTTCGAAACCAAAAAAAAAAAAGAAAAAAAAGAAAAGGCTTTCTATGGCCCACTATCTGAGAGAGAGAGATGGCACACCCAGGAGTCAGGACTGGCACACAAGCAGAAAGGCCAATATTAATCTCCCACTGTTTTTTTTTATTTTTTCAGGGAGAATTTAGAACCCCCCCCCAAAAAAATGATTTTTTAAGGAAGAATTTAGAAAACAAATAAAAAAAAAGTGATATTTTCAGAGAGAATTTAGAAACCAAATAAAAAACAAAAAACAAATAGGCTTTCTATGGCCCACTATCTGAGAGAGAGAGATGGCACACCCAGGAGTCAGGAGTGGCACACAAGCAGAAAGGCCAACATTAATCTCCCACTGTTTTTTTTATTTTTTCAGGGAGAATTTAGAAACCCCACAAAAAAAATGATTTTTTAAGGAAGAATTTGGAAAACAAATTAAAAAAAAGTGATTTTTTCAGAGAGAATTTAGAAACCAAATAAAAAAAACAAAAAACAAATAGGCTTTCTATGGCCCACTATCTGAGAGAGAGAGATGGCACACCCAGGAGTCAGGAGTGGCACACAAGCAGAAAGGCCAACATTAATCTCCCACTGTTTTTTTTATTTTTTCAGGGAGAATTTAGAAACCCCACAAAAAAAATGATTTTTAAAGGAAGAATTTAGAAAACAAATTAAAAAAAGTGATTTTTTTCAGAGAGAATTTAGAAACCAAATAAAAAAAAAACAAACAAATAGGCTTTCTATGGCCCACTATCTGAGAGAGAGAGATGGCACACCCAGGAGTCAGGAGTGGCACACAAGCAGAAAGGCCAATATTAATCTCCCACTGTTTTTTTTTTTCAGGGAGAATTTATAAAACCAATAAAAAATAAATAAATAGGCTTTCTATGGCCCACTATAAGAGAGAGAGATGGCACGCTCAGGACTGGCACACAAGCCCAAAGGCCAATATTAATCTCCCACTGTTTTTTTTTTCAGGGAGAATTTATAAAACCAATAAAAAAAAATAAATAGGCTTTAAATGGCCCACTATATGAGAGAGAGATGGCACGCTCAGGACTGGCACACAAGCCCAAAGGCCAATATTAATCTCCCACTGTTTTTTTTTTTTTCAGGGAGAATTTATAAAACCAATAAAAAAAAAATAAATAGGCTTTCTATGGCCCACTATTTGAGAGAGAGATGGCACGCTCAGGACTGGCACACAAGCCCAAAGGCCAATGTTAATCTCCCACTGTTTTTTTTTTTTCAGGGAGAATTTAGAAACCCCACAAAAAAAAACAGAAAAAAAAATTAGGCTTTCTATGGCCCACTCACTATGTGAGATGGCACACACATTGATGGCACTCGAGCAGAAATGCCAATCTTAATCTCCCACAGCTTTTTTTTTCAGGGAGAATTTAGAAACCCAGCAAAAAAAAAAACAGAAAAAAAATTAGGCTTTCTATGGCCCACTGTTATGATAGGCAATTCAGTAACACAATGTACATAGCGATCAGAGCACATACAGTGATCTGACAATAACCCAAAATAATAGAACGAGCTCTGAGACGTGGAAACTCTGTAGACCGCAATTCCTGATCCTCTCCAAACACAACTAGAGGCAGCTGTGGATTGCGCCTAACGCTCCCTATGCAACTCGGCACAGCCTGAGAAACTAACTAGCCTGAAGATAGAAAAATAAGCCTACCTTGCCTCAGAGAAATACCCCAAAGGAAAAGGCAGCCCCCCACATATAATGACTGTGAGTAAGATGAAAAGACAAACGTAGGGCTGAAATAGATTCAGCAAAGTGAGGCCCGATATTCTAGACAGAACGAGGATAGGAAAGATAACTTTGCGGTCTACACAAAACCCTAAAGAAAACCACGCAAAGGGGGCAAAAAGACCCTCCGTACCGAACTAACGGCACGGAGGTACACCCTTTGCGTCCCAGAGCTTCCAGCAAAACAAATAGACAAGCTGGACAGAAAAAATAGCAACAAATAGCAAAGAAGCACTTAGCTATGCAGAGCAGCAGGCCACAGGAATGATCCAGAGAAACACAAGTCCAACACTGGAACATTGACAGGAAGCATGGATCAAAGCATCAGGTGGAGTTAAGTAGAGAAGCAGCTAACGACCTCACAAGATCACCTGAGGGAGGAAACTCAGAAGCTGCAGTACCACTTTCCTCCACAAACGGAAGCTCCCAGAGAGAATCAGCCGAAGTACCACTTGTGACCACAGGAGTGAACTCTGCCACAGAATTCACAACAGTACCCCCCCTTGAGGAGGGGTCACCGAACCCTCACCAGAGCCCCCAGGCCGACCAGGATGAGCCACATGAAAGGCACGAACAAGATCGGGAGCATGGACATCAAAGGCAAAAACCCAGGAATTATCTTCCTGAGCATAACCCTTCCATTTAACCAGATACTGGAGTTTCCGTCTTGAAACACGAGAATCCAAAATCTTCTCCACAATATACTCCAATTCCCCCTCCACCAAAACCGGGGCAGGAGGCTCAACAGATGGGACCATAGGAGCCACGTATCTCCGCAACAATGACCTATGGAATACGTTATGTATGGAAAATGAATCTGGAAGGGTCAGACGAAAAGACACAGGATTAAGAACCTCAGAAATCCTATATGGACCAATAAAACGAGGTTTAAACTTAGGAGAGGAAACCTTCATAGGAATATGACGAGAAGATAACCAAACCAGATCCCCAACACGAAGTCGGGGACCCACACGGCGTCTGCGATTAGCGAAAAGTTGAGCCTTCTCCTGGGACAAGGTCAAATTGTCCACTACCTGAGTCCAAATCTGCTGCAACCTGTCCACCACAGTATCCACACCAGGACAGTCCGAAGACTCAACCTGTCCTGAAGAGAAACGAGGATGGAACCCAGAATTGCAGAAAAACGGCGAAACCAAGGTAGCCGAGCTGGCCCGATTATTAAGGGCGAACTCAGCCAAAGGCAAAAAGGACACCCAGTCATCCTGATCAGCAGAAACAAAGCATCTCAGATATGTTTCCAAGGTCTGATTGGTTCGTTCGGTCTGGCCATTAGTCTGAGGATGGAAAGCCGAGGAAAAAGACAAGTCAATGCCCATCCTACCACAAAAGGCTCGCCAAAACCTCGAAACAAACTGGGAACCTCTGTCAGAAACAATATTCTCTGGAATGCCATGCAAACGAACCACATGCTGGAAGAACAAAGGCACCAAATCAGAGGAGGAAGGCAATTTAGACAAGGGTACCAGATGGACCATCTTAGAAAAGCGATCACAGACCACCCAAATGACTGACATCTTTTGAGAAACGGGAAGGTCAGAAATAAAATCCATAGAGATATGTGTCCAAGGCCTCTTCGGGACCGGCAAGGGCAAAAGCAACCCACTGGCACGAGAACAGCAGGGCTTAGCCCGAGCACAAATCCCACAGGACTGCACAAAAGTACGCACATCCCGCGACAGAGAGGGCCACCAAAAGGATCTAGCCACTAACTCTCTGGTACCAAAGATTCCAGGATGACCAGCCAACACCGAACAATGAAGTTCAGAGATAACTCTATTCGTCCACCTATCAGGGACAAACAGTTTCTCCGCTGGGCAACGATCAGGTTTATTAGCCTGAAATTTTTGCAGCACCCGCCGCAAATCAGGGGAGATGGCAGACACAATTACTCCTTCCTTGAGGATACCCGCCGGCTCAGATAAACCCGGAGAGTCGGGCACAAAACTCCTAGACAGAGCATCCGCCTTCACATTTTTAGAACCCGGAAGGTACGAAATCACAAAGTCAAAACGGGCAAAAAACAACGACCAACGAGCTTGTCTAGGATTCAAGCGCTTGGCAGACTCGAGATAAGTCAAGTTCTTATGATCAGTCAATACCACCACGCGATGCTTAGCTCCTTCAAGCCAATGACGCCACTCCTCGAATGCCCACTTCATGGCCAGCAACTCTCGGTTGCCCACATCATAATTTCGCTCAGCAGGCGAAAACTACCTGGAAAAGAAAGCGCATGGTTTCATCACTGAGCAACCAGAACCTCTCTGTGACAAAACAGCCCCTGCTCCAATCTCAGAAGCATCAACCCCGACCTGGAACGGAAGAGAAACATCTGGTTGACACAACACAGGGGCAGAAGAAAAACGACGCTTCAACTCTTGAAAAGCTTCCACAGCAGCAGAAGACCAATTGACCAAATCAGCACCCTTCTTGGTCAAATCGGTCAATGGTTTGGCAACACTAGAAAAATTGCAGATGAAGCGACGATAAAAATTAGCAAAGCCCAGGAACTTTTGCAGACTTTTCAGAGATGTCGGCTGAGTCCAATCATGGATGGCTTGGACCTTAACCGGATCCATCTCGATAGTAGAAGGGGAAAAGATGAACCCCAAAAATGAAACCTTCTGCACACCAAAGAGACAGTTTGATCCCTTCACAAACAAAGAATTAGCACGCAGGACCTGAAAAACCGTTCTGACCTGCTTCACATGAGACTCCCAATCATCCGAGAAGATCAAAATGTCATCCAAGTACACAATCAGGAATTTATCCAGGTACTCACGGAAGATGTCATGCATAAAGGATTGAAACACTGATGGAGCATTGGCAAGTCCGAATGGCATCACTAGATACTCAAAATGACCCTCGGACGTATTAAATGCAGTTTTCCATTCATCGCCTTGCCTGATTCTCACCAGATTATACGCACCACGAAGATCCATCTTAGTGAACCAACTAGCCCCCTTAATCCGAGCAAACAAATCAGATAACAATGGCAAGGGGTACTGAAATTTAACAGTGATCTTATTAAGAAGGCGGTAATCTATACACGGTCTCAGCGAACCATCCTTCTTGGCTACAAAAAAGAACCCTGCTCCTAATGGCGACGATGACGGGCGAATATGCCCCTTCTCCAGGGATTCCTTCACATAACTGCGCATAGCGGTGTGCTCAGGCACGGATAAATTAAACAGTCGACCTTTTGGGAATTTACTACCAGGAATCAAATTGATAGCACAATCACAATCCCTATGCGGAGGCAGGGCATCGGACTTGGGCTCATCAAATACATCCCCGTAATCAGACAAGAACTCTGGAACCTCAGAAGGGGTGGATGACGAAATTGACAGAAATGGAACATCACCATGTACCCCCTGACAACCCCAGCTGGACACCAACATGGAATTCCAATCCAATACTGGATTATGGGCTTGTAGCCATGGCAACCCCAACACGACCACATCATGCAGATTATGCAACACCAGAAAGCGAATAACCTCCTGATGTGCAAAGAGCCATGCACATGGTCAGCTGGGTCCAGTATTGAGGCTAATTCTTGGCCAAAGGTGTAGCATCAATTCCTCTCAATGGAATAGGACACTGCAAGGGCTCCAATAAAAACCCACAACGTTTAGCATAATCCAAGTCCATCAAATTCAGGGCAGCGCCTGAATCCACAAACGCCATGACAGAATACGACGACAAGGAGCATATCAAGGTAACGGACAGAAGAAATTTTGACTGTACAGTACCAATGGCGGCAGACCTAGCGAACCGCTTAGTGCGCTTAGGACAATCAGAGATAGCATGAGTGGAATCACCACAGTAGAAACACATCCCATTCAGACGTCTGTGTTCTTGCCGTTCAACTCTGGTCATAGTCCTATCGCACTGCATAGGCTCAGGTTTAATCTCAGGTAATACCGCCAAATGGTACACAGATTTACGCTCACGCAAGCGTCGACCGATCTGAATGGCCAAAGACATAGACTCATTCAAACCAGCGGGCATAGGAAATCCCACCATGACATCCTTAATGGCTTCAGAGAGACCCTTTCTGAAAATGGCTGCAAGCGCAGATTCATTCCATTGAGTGAGCACGGACCATTTTCTAAATTTCTGGCAATATAGCTCTATCTCATCCTGAGCCTGACAAAGAGCCAGCAAATTTTTTTCTGCCTGATCTACTGAATTAGGCTCATCGTACAGCAATCCAAGCGCCAGGAAAAACGCATCGATATCACTCAATGCAGGATCTCCTGACGCAAGAGAAAATGCCCAGTCCTGAGGGTCGCCACGCAAAAAAGAAATGACGATCCTAACCTGTTGCGCTGGGTCACCAGAGGAGCGAGGTTTCAAAGCCAGAAACAGTTTACAATTATTCTTGAAACTCAGAAATTTAGTTCTATCTCCAAAAAACAAATCTGGAATAGGAATTCTCGGTTCTAACAAAGAATTCTGAACCACAAAATTTTGAATATCTTGAACTCTTGCCGTGAGCTGATCTACACATGAAGACAGACCTTTAATGTCCATTGTAACACCTGTGTCCTGAACCACCCAAATGTCTAGGGGAAAAAAAAGACAAATCACAGTGCAAAGGAAAAAAAATGGTCTCAGAACTTCTTTTTTCCCTCTATTGAGAATCATTAGTACTTTTGGCTTCCTGTACTGTTATGATAGGCAATTCAGTAACACAATGTACATAGCGATCAGAGCACATACAGTGATCTGACAATAACCCAAAATAATAGAACGAGCTCTGAGACGTGGAAACTCTGTAGACCGCAATTCCTGATCCTCTCCAAACACAACTAGAGGCAGCTGTGGATTGCGCCTAACGCTCCCTATGCAACTCGGCACAGCCTGAGAAACTAACTAGCCTGAAGATAGAAAAATAAGCCTACCTTGCCTCAGAGAAATACCCCAAAGGAAAAGGCAGCCCCCCACATATAATGACTGTGAGTAAGATGAAAAGACAAACGTAGGGATGAAATAGATTCAGCAAAGTGAGGCCCGATATTCTAGACAGAACGAGGATAGGAAAGATAACTTTGCGGTCTACACAAAACCCTAAAGAAAACCACGCAAAGGGGGCAAAAAGACCCTCCGTACCGAACTAACGGCACGGATGTACACCCTTTGCGTCCCAGAGCTTCCAGCAAAACAAATAGACAAGCTGGACAGAAAAAATAGCAACAAATAGCAAAGAAGCACTTAGCTATGCAGAGCAGCAGGCCACAGGAATGATCCAGAGAAACACAAGTCCAACACTGGAACATTGACAGGAAGCATGGATCAAAGCATCAGGTGGAGTTAAGTAGAGAAGCAGCTAACGACCTCACCAGATCACCTGAGGGAGGAAACTCAGAAGCTGCAGTACCACTTTCCTCCACAAACGGAAGCTCCCAGAGAGAATCAGCCGAAGTACCACTTGTGACCACAGGAGTGAACTCTGCCACAGAATTCACAACAGCCCACTATGTGAGATGGCACACACAGGGATGGCACTCGAGCAGAAATGCCAATCTTAATCTCCCACAGCTTTTTTTTTCAGGGAGAATTTAGAAACTCCACAAAAAAAAACCAGAAAAAATAATAAGGCTTTCTATGGCCCACTCACTATGTGAGATGGCACACACAGGGATGGCACTCGAGCAGAAATGCCAATCTTAATCTCCCACAGCTTTTTTTTTCAGGGAGAATTTAGAAACCCCACAAAAAAAAACAGAAAAAATTATTAGGCTTTCTATGGCCCACTATGTGAGATGGCACACACAGGGATGGCACTCGAGCAGAAATGCCAATCTTAATCTCCCACAGCTTTTTTTTTTTAGGGAGAATTAAAAAAAAAAAAAAACAGGGACTGTCCTACAATTACTATCTCCCTGCAGTAATCTCAGCCAGGTATGGCAGGCAGCAATAAGGAGTGGACTGCTGCACAAATTAAATAAAAAGTGTGGACAAACAAACAAGATAGCTGTGCAGAAAGGAAGGAACAACAGGATTTGTGCTTTGAAAAAAGCAGTTGGTTTGCACAGCGGCGTACACACAGCAATGCAGCTATCAGGGAGCCTTCTAGGGCAGCCCAATGAGCTACAGCGCTGAGGAAAAAAAAATGTAGCTTCCACTGTCCCTGCAAACAAAGGTGGTGTTGGACAGTGGAAATCGCTACAGCACAAGCGGTTTGGTGGTTAATGGACCCTGCCTAACACTATCCCTGCTTCTGACGAAGCGGCAGCAACCTCTCCCTAGGCTCAGATCAGCAGCAGTAAGAGGCGGGAACGCCTCTTTATAGCCCCTGTGATGCCGCAGACAGCAAGCCAATCACTGCAATGCCCTTCTCTAAGATGGTGGGGACCAGGACCTATGTCATCACGCTGCCCACACTCTGCGTCCACCTTCATTGGCTGAGAAATGGCGCTTTTCGCGTCATTGAAACGCGACTTTGGCGCGAAAGTCGCGTACCGCATGGCCGACCCCGCACAGGGGTCGGGTCGGGTTTCATGAAACCCGACTTTGCCAAAAGTCGGCGACTTTTGAAAATGAACGATCCGTTTCGCTCAACCCTACTGATGACTAATATAAACCAGTGAGCCTAATACTTATGTATATAACCTAGAGTAGATTGTCAGTCTGCTGCTGTGTTTTTTAGTCCGACAAGAGGCATCCATTTTATACTTTAAAATAACTTATATGTGAATATACTAATACAATTTCAATATTGTTCTACACTTTACTTGTTCCTTGTGTTTTGGTTTCTGGCTAATGAGTTCTAAAAGGAGTGCAACTTGTGTGGTCTAGTGTTGTGAGTTCTGTTTTTGGGCTCCCTCTGGTGGTTACTGATGGTACTGGGTGACTTGTGTTCTCTGCGGTCTCTGGTGTCCACCTGTTCCATCAGGTTATGGGAGTTTCCTATTTAACCTGGCTTTTTTGTCATTTCCTCGCCGGCTATCAATGTAATCAGCGTGTCTTTTTACCTCTGCTCCCTGCGTCTGTTATCTTCAGGACAAGCTAAGTTTTGATTTTCCTGTTCCACGTTTTGCTTAATTTTTTGTCTTAGTCCAGCTTGCAGAGATGTGATTCCTTGCTGCTGGTTGCTCTAGTGGGCTGAAATTACTCCTCATGTTCCATGAGTTGGCACATGAGTTCAAGTAAATTCAGGATGGTTTTCTGAAGGGTTTTTCGCTGACCGCGCAGTTCACTTTTGTATCCTCTGCTATCTAGCTTTAGCGGGCCTCATTTTTGCTGATTCTATTTTCATAACTACGTATGTGCTTTCCTCTCATTTCACCGTTATTACATGTGGGGGGCTGCTATTTTTGTGGGGTGTTTCTCTGGAGGCAAGTGAGGTCTGTGTTTCTTCTTATAGGGGAAGTTAATCCTTCGGCTGGCGCGAGACGTCTAGGAATCATCGTAGGCACGTTCCCCGGCTACTGCTAGTTGTGTGTTTAGCTTCAGGATCGCGGTCAGCTCAGGTTCCATCACCCTAGAGCTTGTTTTGTTTTTGTGCTTGTCCTTTTGTGATCCCCTGCTATTGGGATCATGACAGTATAGCCGGCCCGAAAAAATTGGTTATCGTTTTGGCTGAAGTAGGAGGAAAAGTAGTCTGAGGAAGTTTTTTTTTTTTTTTCTCTCCTCCTCAGTGTTTGCTGCCTAGCCTTAATTGCAGCTTGACTGCTTCTTTCCTCCTCTTAATCCTTGAATGGCTCTGACCTCAGCTGTTTATCATGGACGTCCAGAGTTTGGCTTCCAGCCTGAATAATCTTGCTGCTAAGGTTCAAAATATACAAGATTTTGTTGTACATACGCCTATGTCTGAACCTAGAATTCCTGTCCCAGAGTTTTTTTCTGGAGATAGATCTAGTTTTCTGAATTTTAGGAACAATTGCAAGTTGTTTCTTTCCTTGAAATCTCGCTCCTCTGGAGACCCTGCTCAGCACGTCAAGATTGTTATATCTTTCCTGCGGGGTGACCCTCAGAATTGGGCATTTGCATTGGCACCAGGGGATCCTGCGTTGCTCAATGTGGATGCGTTTTTTCTGGCATTGGGTTTGCTCTATGAGGAACCTAACCTAGAGATTCAGGCTGAAAAAGCTTTATTGGCTCTCTCTCAGGGGCAAGATGAAGCAGAAATATATTGTCAGAAATTTCGGAAGTGGTCGGTGCTTACTCAGTGGAATGAGTGCGCTCTGGCTGCAAAATTCAGAGATGGCCTTTCTGAGGCCATTAAAGATGTTATGGTGGGGTTCCCGGCGCCTACAGGTCTGAATGAGTCCATGACTATGGCTATTCAGATTGATCGGCGTTTACGGGAGCGCAAACCTGTGCACCATTTGGCGGTGTCTTCTGAACAGGCACCCGAGATAATGCAATGTGATAGAATTCAGTCCAGAAGTGAACGGCAAAATTATAGGCGGAAAAATGGATTGTGTTTTTATTGTGGTGATTCAGCTCATGTTATATCAGCATGCTCTAAACGCACAAAAAAGGTTGATAAGTCTGTTGCCATTGGTACTTTACAGTCTAAGTTCATTCTGTCTGTGACGCTGATTTGTTCATTATCATCCATTTCCGTCAATGCCTATGTGGATTCAGGCGCTGCCCTGAGTCTTATGGATTGGTCATTTGCCAATTGCTGTGGGTTTAGTCTGGAGCCTCTGGAAGTTCTTATTCCTTTGAAAGGAATTGACTCTACACCTTTGGCTATGAATAAACCTCAGTACTGGACACAAGTGACCATGCGTATGACTCCCGTTCATCAGGAGGTGATTCGCTTCCTGGTACTGTATAATTTACATGATGTCTTAGTGCTTGGTCTGCCATGGTTACAAACTCATAACCCAGTCCTGGACTGGAAAACAATGTCTGTGTTAAGCTGGGGATGTCAGGGGGTTCATGATGATGCATCTCCGATTTCTATCGCTTCATCTACTCCTTCTGAGGTTCCGGTATTTTTGTCTGATTATCGGGAGGTTTTTGAGGAGCCTAAGCTCAGTTCGCTTCCTCCTCACAGGGATTGCGATTGTGCTATAGATTTGATTCCCGGCAGTAAATTCCCTAAAGGTCGTTTGTTCAATCTGTCAGTGCCAGAGCATACTGCTATGCGGAATTATGTTAAGGAGTCCTTGGAAAAGGGACATATCCATCCATCTTCGTCCCCTTTGGGAGCAGGTTTTTTTTTTGTGGCCAAAAAAGATGGTTCCTTGAGGCCTTGCATAGATTATCGTCTTTTGAATAAGATTACAGTCAAATATCAGTATCCTTTGCCATTGTTGACTGATTTGTTCGCTCGCATTAAGGGGGCTAAATGGTTCACTAAGATTGATCTTCGGGGTGCGTATAATCTTGTGCGGATAAGGCAGGGTGATGAGTGGAAAACCGCATTTAATACGCCTGAGGGCCATTTCGAGTATTTGGTGATGCCTTTTGGACTTTCTAATGCTCCTTCTGTCTTCCAGTCTTTTATGCACGATATTTTCCGTGAATATCTGGATAAATTTATTATCGTGTATTTGGATGATGTTTTGTTTTTTTCTGATGACTGGGAGTCTCATGTTCAGCAGGTCAGGAAGGTGTTTCAGGTCCTCGGGCCAATTCTTTGTTTGTAAAGGGTTCTAAATGTCTCTTTGGAGTCCAGAAGATTTCTTTTTTGGGGTATATTTTTTCCCCTTCTACTATTGAGATGGATCCCGTCAAGGTTCAGGCTATTTGTGACTGGACGCAGCCTACATCGCTTAAGAGTCTACAGAAGTTCTTGGGCTTTGCTAATTTTTATCGTCGCTTCATAACTAATTTTTCTAGTGTTGTTAAGCCTTTGACGGATTTGACTAAAAAGGGTGCTGATGTTACTGACTGGTCTCCTGCGGCTGTGGAGGCCTTTCAGGAACTTAAGCGCCGGTTTTCTTCTGCTCCTGTGTTGCGTCAGCCAGATACGTCGCTTCCTTTTCAGGTTGAGGTCGATGCTTCCGAGATCGGAGCGGGGGCGGTTTTGTCACAGAGAAGCTCCGATGGCTCAGTGATGAAGCCATGTGCGTTCTTTTCTAGAAAATTTTCGCCCGCTGAACGGAATTATGATGTTGGTAATCGGGAGCTTTTGGCCATGAAGTGGGCATTTGAGGAGTGGCGTCATTGGCTTGAGGGTGCTAGACATCGTGTGGTGGTCTTGACTGATCACAAAAATCTGATGTACCTTGAGTCTGCCAAGCGTCTGAATCCTAGACAGGCTCGTTGGTCACTGTTTTTCTCCCGTTTCAATTTTGTGGTTTCATACCTGCCAGGTTCAAAGAATGTGAAGGCGGATGCTCTTTCTAGGAGTTTTGTGCCTGACTCCCCTGGAAATTCTGAGCCCACTGGTATCCTTAGGGATGGGGTGATTTTGTCGGCTGTCTCCCCAGACTTGCGACGTGCTTTGCAGGAGTTTCAGGCGGATAAACCTGATCGTTGTCCGCCGGAAAGACTGTTTGTTCCGGATAATTGGACCAGTAGAGTCATCTCCGAGGTCCATTCTTCTGTGTTGGCAGGTCATCCTGGAATATTTGGTACTAGAGACTTGGTGGCCAGGTCTTTTTGGTGGCCTTCCTTGTCGAGGGATGTGCGTTCTTTCGTGCAGTCTTGTGGAGTTTGCGCTCGGGCTAAGCCTTGCTGTTCTCGGGCCAGTGGATTGTTGTTACCTTTGCCTATCCCGAAGAGGCCTTGGACGCACATTTCCATGGACTTTATTTCGGATCTCCCTGTCTCTCAAAAAATGTCCGTCATATGGGTTGTGTGTGACCGCTTTTCTAAGATGGTTCATCTGGTACCCTTGCCTAAGTTACCTTCCTCCTCTGAGTTGGTCCCTCTGTTTTTTCAAAACGTGGTCCGTCTGCATGGCATTCCGGAGAACATCGTTTCTGACAGGGGATCCCAGTTTGTGTCTAGATTTTGGCGGACGTTCTGTGCTAAGATGGGCATTGATTTGTCCTTTTCGTCTGCATTCCATCCTCAGACGAATGGCCAGACGGAACGAACTAATCAGACTTTAGAAACTTATTTAAGGTGTTTTGTTTCTGCTGATCAAGATGACTGGGTTTCCTTTTTGCCGCTTGCCGAGTTTGCCCTTAATAATCGGGCTAGTTCTGCTACCTTGGTGTGTCCTTTCTTTTGTAATTCGGGGTTTCATCCTCGTTTTTCCTCTGGTCAGGTGGAGCCTTCTGATTGTCCTGGAGTGGACATGGTGGTGGATAGGTTCCATCGGATTTGGTGGACAATTTGAAGTTGTCCCAGGAGAGGGCTCAGCAGTTTGCTAATCGCCGTCGCTGCGTGGGTCCTCGACTTCTTGTTGGGGACTTGGTGTGGTTGTCTTCTCGTTTTGTTCCTATGAAGGTCTCTTCTCCTAAGTTCAAGCCTCGGTTCATCGGTCCCTATAGGATCTTGGAAATTCTTAACCCTGTGTCGTTTCGTTTGGATCTCCCGGCATCGTTTGCTATTCATAATGTGTTCCATCGGTCGTTGTTGCGGAAGTATGAGGTACCTGTCGTTCCTTCGCTTGAGCCTCCTGCTCCGGTGCTGGTGGAGGGTGAATTGGAGTATGTTGTGGAGAAGATCTTGGATTCTCGTGTTTCCAGACGGAAACTCCAGTATTTGGTCAAGTGGAAGGGTTATGGTCAGGAGGATAATTCTTGGGTGATTGCCTCTGATGTTCATGCTGCCGATTTGGTCCGTGCTTTTCATAGGGCTCATCCTGGTCGCCCTGGTGGTTCTCGTGAGGGTTCGGTGACCCCTCCTCAAGGGGGGGGGGTACTGTTGTGAGTTCTGTTTTTGGGCTCCCTCTGGTGGTTACTGATGGTACTGGGTGACTTGTGTTCTCTGCGGTCTCTGGTGTCCACCTGTTCCATCAGGTTATGGGAGTTTCCTATTTAACCTGGCTTTTTTGTCATTTCCTCGCTGGCTATCAATGTAATCAGCGTGTCTTTTTACCTCTGCTCCCTGCGTCTGTTATCTTCAGGACAAGCTAAGTTTTGATTTTCCTGTTCCACGTTTTGCTTAATTTTTTGTCTTAGTCCAGCTTGCAGAGATGTGATTCCTTGCTGCTGGTTGCTCAAGTGGGCTGAAATTACTCCTCATGTTCCATGAGTTGGCACATGAGTTCAAGTAAATTCAGGATGGTTTTTTGAAGGGTTTTTCGCTGACCGCGCAGTTCACTTTTGTATCCTCTGCTATCTAGCTTTAGCGGGCCTCATTTTTGCTGATTCTATTTTCATAACTACGTATGTGCTTTCCTCTCATTTCACCGTTATTACATGTGGGGGGCTGCTATTTCTGTGGGGTGTTTCTCTGAAGGCAAGTGAGGTCTGTGTTTCTTCTTATAGGGGAAGTTAATCCTTCGGCTGGCGCGAGACGTCTAGGAATCATCGTAGGCACGTTCCCCGGCTACTGCTAGTTGTGTGTTTAGGTTCAGGATCGCGGTCAGCTCAGGTTCCATCACCCTAGAGCTTGTTTTGTTTTTGTGCTTGTCCTTTTGTGATCCCCTGCTATTGGGATCATGACAGTCTAGGTTGTTTATGGACAAATATGTATGCACATTCTTTTAATAATGGATTATAAAGCCAGGGAATCTGCCTCCAATATGTTTAATGTGGGTGCCTCGGCATTGGCTAATGATACTTCTATTACCGGTTCTAAGCTGCTATCAAATCGGCAGGTGTTAGCCAGGTTTTATTTTCTACACTGTACAGAATGCAACCAACATGTACCAGTGCTACTGTCGCAGCTAATGAAGTACTTCAGTTCTAGGAAAAAAGAGAGAATCTCGACAAGGCAATGATATCATGTGATGAGTAAGTTGAAGAGTCTGTTAGTTCAAAGGAAGAGTCTCAAGAGGAATGATAAATGGTGAACCAAAACACAAGAATACAATGAGAAGGAATTCGTTAATAAACTTGATTTGTTTGAGGTCTCTTATGCTGATGCCATGACTTCAGGAAGACCGTGACTTCTTGCTTGCTCAAAGAGAAAAAGGTGATTGTGGATGCATGGGACCGTTACACAGCAAGATAGCCGAAGTTGAGGAAAGAACACTTATGAGAGCATTGCAAGCAGGAAAATGAAGAAAGAAGTAAAGTGAGCGTGGTTAGCAGTCAACAGCATCAGATGAACTTTGCAGTAGTAGTAGCCCTTGCAGGGACACCGTCACTTCCGACAACGGTAGCGATGAGGGAAAAGGGCATTTTAGTTCCAAGAAGCATAAGATGACAAGATCTGTCAACAACCTGAAAGAGAGATTTTCGACTGCCTGGAATCAACTGGATAAAACCAATATTTCAGCTGGGATGAAAGATGAGCTAGGAAAACTTAAGGAGTGTCTAGTTCAATTTTGCACCAACCAGCTTGCACTATGCCATCCAACAGATGATTGCAAGGAATTGTTAACACTGTCACTCCTGTTCCTTGGTTAGCCAAACCCAGATGTACGCATCGATACTCCTGGTGCCTACCATAGGGTCCGATAGATGGTGAGGATGTAATGCTGAAGTGGAGTGTTTCCAAGAGTTGGTGGTGGGACTGTGGAAGGTTCAAGGGGTGGAAGCTGATCTGGAGTGGAGCCTGGGCAGAGTGTCAAGGGGACCTGAAAATTTTGCCAGTATGGGGCCCTGAAATTCATGGTGGCAGCCCTGCATTGACATGACAATATGTTTGGTCTAAGTGTTGTCCGTGGAAAAAACTGACTCCACACAGTTATTAACTTGGGCTATTTATATGACCATTATTTTACATTGTCTGTATGTCCGCATGAAAGAAATCACAGCATGCACTAGTCTCCTGCATATTTCAAATGAGAATCACCTATTCAAGTTTCTGGGATACCAAAAAAAAATTGGATCACATACAGATTAACTGTATAGCATCTTAATTTTATGGATGCAGTGCCATTGTTAACAAAGAAAACCATTTTCGGTCTTGTAAATTTTATTCATTGTTAATGTATAATAATTATTGCCATACTGATGACAATACAGATGAAAAATCATCCTTTTTTTATTTGTACATGTGAACTCAGCCTAATGATATGAATATCTGTATGGTCAGTTCTTGGCTTTCTGGTGCTGCTGATTAGAGTTGAGCGAAATTTGAATTCTCATGTTCATCTCCTTATCTATGAACTGTTCCAATCTTTATGGACAGAACTGTTTACCACTCTCACATAATGGAAGTTCTGCTTCACGTCACCTGTCTTATGTATGGCACTATTTCTGGGCTGTATTGTGCATAAATATGTGATTCTTCAGGATTTGTATTAGTCTATGTCTGATGAAGGGACCTGAGTAGTCTCGAAAGCTTGCAATTTGTTACCATCATTTCAGTTAGCCATCAACCACTGAGGACTCTCAATTCTAAATATTTTTCATGTTCACTCAGATTTTACTGTGAGATTTGATTTGCAAAGAAGATATTCTCCACATATGTAATGTTTTTTATTATGCTTTTGGTAGAGTTGAGCGACCTTGACCTTTTTAGAGTCGAGCCGGGTTTCGCGAAACCCGACTATCTCAAAAGTCGGGTCGAGTGAAATCGGCCGATTATGACGTAAAGTCGGGATCGACCGAAACACGAAACCCAATGCAAGTCAATGGGGCAGCATAGTCGGCAGTGAGTGGGGGCCAGGAAAACACCTAGAGTGCCCATTTTAATGTCAAAACCATCCATTCTTCTTAATGAAGCTTGTCAAGCGTAATTTACCTTATAATAATTGGAAGGCATTTGAAATTGGGGGTCATTTGGCTAAAGTTGTGGTGGGTAGGGCTGGTTCAAGTAATTAGTGGGCCCAGGAAATCTGGACCACGTCACGGCAGTGGAGCAGGGAGAGGTAAGTATTTCAACTTTGCAAGTGCTGTGAACCTGAGCAAGCAGGGGGGGCCCACTCGTTGGCATTGGCACTGGCACAGGGCCCCTCAAAGTACAGCGGTGTGTTTGCACGGCGGGGGCGCCTCCCACCGGCAGCAACACTTTTGCGTACCATGAGAGGCCCTGTGCCAGTGACGTCGCCAACTAGTATTCCTCCCCCCACCTGATGAAGGAACCTGCACTTTCATCTGCACCTTCCTGTTTGTCCCCGTGTAAGGTGGTATGGTATGCGGGAAGGGGGACCTGACTTTCAGCAGGGTCACAATCTTGCAGTGTAGCGTGCACGGGAAATGTTGCGTTATGGGTCAATGTACCAGCAGACTCATCTATCACTGGCTGGGCAATGGGCAGGATGAGGAGGAAACACAGATATAGGCCCAAAGAATAAAGTGGGCTAAATGCAGTTCAAAATTGGTAACACAGGAATAATCAGGGGGCATTGCAGTGGAGGACAACTGGAATGAGAGGCTGACACAGAGAGTAGGCCCAAATCAGTAAGTAGTCGAAATGCAGTTCAAAATTGGCAACAGTAGTAAACAGGCGGCACAGCTTTGTTCAGTGGAGGAGAACAGCAAGGAGTGGCAGACACCGATAGTAGGCCCCAACCCAACTAGTAGGCCAAATGCAGTCTAACATTAACAACTACTTAACGAGCGCCTGAAAACGGAATTTCAGGACAGGAAACCAGGAGAACAGCAAGGAGCGGCAGACACCGATAGTAGGCCCCAAACCAACTAGTACGCCAAATGCAGTTGTTCCGTTTAACCACAATTTAATGAGAGCCTGAAGATAGAAGTTCAGGAAAGGCAACCTGGAGAACACCTTGGAGTGGAACACAACATCTCTCTACACCCCATACCCAATTTGTAGGCCTAATGCAGCGTAGTTTCCAACAACTACTAAACGAGAGCCGGAAGATCGAAGCTCAGGAAAGGCAACCTGGAGAACACCTTGGAGTGGAACACACCATCTCTCTACACCCCATACCCAATTTGTAGGCCCAATGCAGCGTAGTTTCCAACAACTACTAAACGAGAGCCGGAAGATCGAAGCAATGGAGAGGAAACCTGGGGAACACCTTGGAGTGTAACACACCATCTCTCTACACCCCATACCCAATTTGTAGGCCTAATGCAGCGTAGTTTCCAACAACTACTAAACGAGAGCCGGAAGATCGAAGCAATGGAGAGGAAACCTGGGGAACACCTTGGAGTGTAACACACCATCTCTCTACACCCCATACCCAATTTGTAGGCCTAATGCAGCGTAGTTTCCAACAACTACTAAACGAGAGCCAGAAGATCTAAGCAATGGAGAGGAAACCTGGGAAACACCTTGGAGTGGAACACACCATCTCTCTACAGTGGAACACACCATCTCTCTACACCCCATACCCAATTTGTAGGCCTAATGCAGCGTAGTTTCCAACAACTACTAAACGAGAGCCGGAAGATCGAAGCTCAGGAAAGGCAACCTGGGGAACACCTTGGAGTGGAACAAACCATCTCTCTACACCCCATACCCAATTTGTAGGCCCAATGCAGCGTAGTTTCCAACAACTACTAAACGAGAGCCGGAAGATCGAAGCTCAGGAAAGGCAACCTGGGGAACACCTTGGAGTGTAACAAACCCTCTCTCTACACAACGGAAGGGCTGATTCTTAGGAAGGAAGGCTGTCGGAAAGAAGCAGGGCGCGTCCGAGGGTGATTATATTCTTATTAGGTATATACTCACCCTCGGACGCGCCCTGCTTCTTTATTTGTAATGAATGTTTATTTGCAATGTGGTTTTGACTTACTCTATTTTTTTGGTAAATAATGATTTTATTATTTTCATTGTTTTGCATCTTCTTGGCAATAATATAAAGAAGACGCGACAGGACAACACTCGGTGGATGCCATATCTGTGTTTAAAATTGAAAAAACCTTTCAGTTAACTACTTGCAGGAGAAAGTTATTGTAGCTGGTGGCCATTTTTAGTACTGTACCAGATTTTTGTTGTATGTGTTTGTTTTTAATGTTAAAATGTCTGCATTTGATATCTCTCCAGTATTTTCTTTTTTATAAGCAAAATACTTATTTTTATATTTTCTGATGTTGGTTCCAGGGGTACACGGGCAGCAGTGGTGTGGTCAGTGGAGGCCTAGTGGAAGGAGTGACCGCAGACAGGCATCGAAGGCTTAAAATAATAACACATGGCTGTAGGCAATTTTAAATTGGTTCCAGGGGTACACGGGCAGCAGTGGTGTGGTCAGTGGAGGCCTAGTGGAAGGAGTGACCGCAGACAGGCATCGAAGGCCTAAAATAATAACACATGGCTGTAGGCAATTTTAAATTGGTTCCAGGGGTACACGGACAGCAGTGGTGTGGTCAGTGCAGGCCTAGTGGAAGGAGTCACCGCAGACAGGCATCGAAGGCCTAAAATAATAACACATGGCTGTATGCAATTTTAAATTGGTTACAGGGGTACACGGGCAGCAGTGGTGTGGTCAGTGGAGGCCTAGTGGAAGGAGTGACCGCAGACAGGCATCGAAGGCCTAAAATAATAACACATGGCTGTAGGCAATTTTAAATTGGTTCCAGGGGTACACGGGCAGCAGTGGTGTGGTCAGTGGAGGCCTAGTGGAAGGAGTCACTGCAGACAGGTATCGAAGGCCTAAAATAATAACACATGGCTGTAGGCAATTTTAAATTGGTTCCAGGGGTACACGGGCAGCAGTGGTGTGGTCAGTGGAGGCCTAGTGAAAGGAGTCACCGCAGACAGGCATCGAAGGCCTAAAATAATAACACATGGCTGTAGGCAATTTTAAATTGGTTACAGGGGTACACGGGCAGCAGTGGTGTGGTCAGTGGAGGCCTAGTGGAAGGAGTGACCGCAGACAGGCATCGAAGGCCTAAAATAATAACACATGGCTGTAGGCAATTTTAAATTGGTTCCAGGGGTACACGGGCAGCAGTGGTGTGGTCAGTGGAGGCCTAGTGGAAGGAGTCACCGCAGACAGGCATCGAAGGCCTAAAATAATAACACATGGCTGTAGGCAATTTTAAATTGGTTACAGGGGTACACGGGCAGCAGTGGTGTGGTCAGTGGAGGCCTAGTGGAAGGAGTGACCGCAGACAGGCATCGAAGGCCTAAAATAATAACACATGGCTGTAGGCAATTTTAAATTGGTTACAGGGGTACACGGGCAGCAGTGGTGTGGTCAGTGGAGGCCTAGTGGAAGGAGTGACCACAGACAGGCATCGAAGGCCTAACATAACAAAAATGTCAATACAATGGTATTGTCAGTGGCAGGCATTGAAGGATGTCAGCGCATAGACTAAACATTGGTGGAGCTGTGAGATAATTTTGCAAGTGGTAGAGCACTGTTTGAGCTGGGGTGGGGGGAAACTGTCTTGTGGCCGGCGGTACAGGCCCAGGGCCCCTCATATTACAACGGTGTGTCTGACGTTGGGTGCGCACCACCACCGCCAGAGACACTTTATTGTACTAGGAGGGACCCAGTGGCAGTGCCGTCGACCAAAAGCGGGCTCACCCACCTCTTCAGACAAACTGCACTCTCACGGGTGCTGTCGCCAAGTGTCGATACCACGGCCCCGTATGGGGAGTTTAGCCATTTAGTGAGGTGTAAACATGTCGTATGCTGGACAATCAGGTGAAAAAAATTACGAGATTGGAAAAGGCATTCAGAATAGTCCACAGGCAAGACCTTTTCATAGGAAAGCTAGGTGTCAGCCGGGCAAGGTGGGGCAAAAGATTTCGAAATCCAGTTGTGGTTCATTTTAATGAAGGTTAGATCATCTACATTTTGGGTAGCCAGACGAGTCCTTTTTTCTGTTAGTATTGAACCTGCAGCACTGAATACTCTTTCTGATAGGACACTAGCTGCCGGGCAAGCAAGCTCCTGCAATTTGTGTTGAGCGATACCGTCCGATAATTGAAAGTATCGGTATCGGATAGTATCGGCCGATATCCGAAAAATATCGGATATCGCCGATACCGATATCCGATACCAATACAAGTCAATGGGACATCAAGTATCGGAAGGTATTCTCATGGTTCCCAGGGTCTGAAGGAGAGGAAACTCTCCTTCAGGCCCTGGGATCCATAGGGATGTGTAAAATAAAGAATTAAAATAAAAAATATTGATATATTTACCTCTCCGGCGGCCCCTGAACTCAGCGCGGGTAACCGGCAGGATTCGTTGTTCAAAATCAGCGCTTTTAGGACCTGAGAATCACGTCCCGGCTTCTGATTGGTCGCGGGCCGCCCATGTGACCGCCACGCGACTAATCACAAGCCGCGACGTCACCGCAAGCTATTAACGCGCTCATTTTTAAAAATGAGCGCGTTAATGGCTTTCAAAGACGTAGCGGCTTGTGATTGGTCGCGGCCACGCGACCAATCACAAGCCGCGACGTCACCGCAAGCAATTAACGCGCTCATTTTTTAAAATGAGCGCGTTAATGGCTTTCAAAGACGTAGCGGCTTGTGATTGGTCGCGTGGCGGTCACATGGGCGGCCCGCGACCAATCAGAAGCCGGGACGTGATTCTCAGGTCCTAAAAGCGCTGATTTTGAACAACGAAGCCTGCCGGTTACCCGCGCTGAGTCCAGGGGCCGCCGGAGAGGTAAATATATCAATATTTTTTATTTTAATTCTTTATTTTACACATCTCTATGTATCCGATACCGATACCCGATACTTGCGGTATCGGAATGCTCAACACTACCTGCAATGCATATTCTGCCAATTCTGGCCAGGTGTCTAATTTTGATGCCCAGTAATCAAATGGGAATGACGGTTGAGGGAGAACATCGATAAGGGATGAAAAATAGTTTGTAACCATACTGGACAAATGTTGTCTCCTGTCACTTTGAAT
This sequence comes from Ranitomeya imitator, assembly GCF_032444005.1. Lineage (NCBI taxonomy): Eukaryota > Metazoa > Chordata > Amphibia > Anura > Dendrobatidae > Ranitomeya > Ranitomeya imitator. The sequence continues at coordinate 395,048,280 of NC_091287.1, read as the reverse complement.
TGATGCTGCAGTACCTGTCCTGTCTGCGGTCATAGCAAAATCACTCCACAACCTGGTCAGAAAACCCCTCTGGCCAACGCCACTTCTGATTTCTGCCCCTCTAACTCCTCTGGTCTGCTGGCCCCTGCAGCTCGTGTGAGAACGATCACGGGCGCTGTGTGCAGGGAATGCCAGAAGCAAATGGTCAACAAGAGTTGATTGTTTGGTTGCTAATATTAGTTCCAAGTTCTCATGTGGCATTATATTTTGCAATTTGCCTTTATAGCGAGGATCAAGGAGGCAGGCCAACCAGTAATCGTCATCATTCATCATTTTAGTTATGCGTGTGTCCCTTTTGAGGATACGTAAGGCATAATCCGCCATGTGGGCCAAAGTTCCAGTTCTCAAATCTGCGGTTGTGCTTGGTTGAGGGGCAGTTTCAGGCAAATCCACGTCACTTGTGTCCCTCAAAAAACCAGAACCCGGCCTTGCCGCGCCACCAATTTCCAGTGGCCCCGGAAAAGCTTCCTCATTAAAAATATAATCATCCCCATCATCCTCCTCGTCCTCCTCCTCCTCTTCGCCCGCTACCTCGTCCTGTACACTGCCCTGGCCAGACAATGGCTGACTGTCATCAAGGCTTTCCTCTTCCTCAGCTGCAGACGCCTGATCCTTTATGTGCGTCAAACTTTGCATCAGCAGACGCATTAGGGGGATGCTCATGCTTATTATGGCGTTGTCTGCACTAACCAGCCGTGTGCATTCCTCAAAACACTGAAGGACTTGACACATGTCTTGAATCTTCGACCACTGCACACCTGACAACTCCATGTCTGCCATCCTACTGCCTGCCCGTGTATGTGTATCCTCCCACAAAAACATAACAGCCCGCCTCTGTTCACACAGTCTCTGAAGCATGTGCAGTGTTGAGTTCCACCTTGTTGCAACGTCTATGATTAGGCGATGCTGGGGAAGGTTCAAAGAACGCTGATAGGTCTGCATACGGCTGGAGTGTACGGGCGAACGGCGGATATGTGAGCAAAGTCCACGCACTTTGAGGAGCAGGTCGGATAACCCCGGATAACTTTTCAGGAAGCACTGCACCACCAGGTTTAAGGTGTGAGCCAGGCAAGGAATGTGTTTCAGTTGTCAAAGGGAGATGGCAGCCATGAAATTCCTTCCGTTATCACTCACTACCTTGCCTGCCTCAAGATCTACAGTGCCCAGCCACGACTGCGTTTCTTTCTGCAAGAACTCGGACAGAACTTCCGCGGTGTGTCTGTTGTTGCCCAAACACTTCATAGCCAATACAGCCTGCTGACATTTGCCAGTAGCTGCCCCATAATGGGAGACCTGGTGTGCAACAGTGGCAGCTGCGGATGGAGTGGTTGTGCGACTGCGGTCTGTGGACGAGCTCTCGCTTCTGCAGGAGGACGAAGAGGAGGAGGAGGGGGTGCGAACGGATACAGCGAATTGTTTCCTAGACCGTGGGCTAGGCAGAACTGTCCCAAACTTGCTGTCCCCTGTGGACCCTGCATCCACCACATTTACCCAGTGTGCCGTGATGGACACGTAACGTCCCTGGCCATGCCTACTGGTCCATGCATCTGTTGTCAGGTGCACCTTTGTGCTCACAGATTGCCTGAGTGCATGGACGATGCGCTCTTTAACATGCTGGTGGAGGGCTGGGATGGCTTTTCTGGAAAAAAAGTGTCGACTGGGTAGCTCGTAGCGTGGTACAGCGTAGTCCATCAGGGCTTTGAAAGCTTCGCTTTCAACTAACCGGTAGGGCATCATCTCTAACGAGATTAGTCTAGCTATGTGTGCGTTCAAACCCTGTGTACGCGGATGCGAGGCTAAGTACTTCCTTTTTCTAACCATAGTCTCATGTAGGGTGAGCTGGACTGGAGAGCTGGAGATCGTGGAACTAGCGGGGGTGCCGGTGGACATGGCAGACTGAGAGACGGTGGGAGATGGTATTGTTGCCACCGGTGCCCTAGATGCAGTGTTTCCTACTAAGAAACTGGTGATTCCCTGACCCTGACTGCTTTGGCCTGGCAAAGAAACCTGCACAGATACTGCAGGTGGTGCGGAAAATGGTGGCCCTACACTGCCGGAAGGGATGTTGCGTTGCTGACTAGCTTCATTGGCCGAGGGTGCTACAACCTTAAGGGACGTTAGGTAGTTAGTCCAGGCTTGCAAATGCATGGTGGTTAAATGTCTATGCATGCAACTTGTATTGAGACTTTTCAGATTCTGTCCTCTGCTTAAGGTAGTTGAACATTTTTGACAGATGACTTTGCGCTGATCAATTGGATGTTGTTTAAAAAAATGCCAGACTGCACTCTTTCTAGCATCGGATACCTTTTCAGGCATTGCAGACTGAGCTTTAACCGGATGGCCACGCTGTCCTCCAACAGGTTTTGGCTTTGCCACGCGTTTTGGGCAAGATACGGGCCCGGCAGATGGAACCTGTTGCGATGTTGATGCCTGCTGCGGCCCCTCCTCCTCCGCTTCAGAACTGCTGCCGCCTGCACCCTGTTCCCCCAATGGCTGCCAATCGGGGTCAAGAACTGGGTCATCTATTACCTCTTCTTGTAGCTCGTGTGCAACTTCGTCTGTGTCACCGTGTCGGTCGGAGGTATAGCGTTCGTGATGGGGCAACATAGTCTCATCAGGGTCTTATTCTTGATCAGCACCCTGCGAGGGCAATGTTGTGGTCTGAGTCAAAGGACCAGCATAGTGGTCTGGCTGTGGCTGTGCATCAGTGCACTCCATGTCAGATTCAACTTGTAATGGGCATGGACTGTTAACTGCTTCACTTTCTAAGCCAGGGACGGTATGTGTAAAGAGCTCCATGGAGTAACCCGTTGTGTCGCCTGCTGCATTCTTCTCTGTTGTTGTTTTTGCTGAAGAGGACAAGGAAGCGACTTGTCCCTGACCGTGAACATCCACTAACGACGCGCTGCTTTGACATTTACCAGTTTCACGAGAGGAGGCAAAAGAGCTAGAGGCTGAGTCAGCAAGATAAGCCAAAACTTGCTCTTGCTGCTCCGGCTTTAAAAGCGGTTTTCCTACTCCCAGAAAAGGGAGCGTTCGAGGCCTTGTGTAGCCAGACGACGAACCTGGCTCCACAGCTCCAGACTTAGGTGCAATATTTTTTTTCCCACGACCAGCTGATGCTCCACCACTACCACTACCCTCATTACCAGCTGACAATGAACGCCCCCGGCCACGACCTCTTCCACCATACTTCCTCATTGTTTTAAAAACGTAAACAAACTAACGGTATTTGTTGCTGTCACACAAATTACACGGTGAGCTATAACTTCAGTATGATTTAGCTACCCCTTTACAGGTGAGTGAGACCACAACGAAAATCAGGCACAATGTTACACACTCTGTTGTTGGTGGCAACAAATGAGAGAGATGCCACACACGCAGGACTGTCACTGAAGCACAAATGTAAATATTAATCTCCCACTGATTTGATTTTTTTTTTTTTTTAAGGGAGACTTTAGGAAAAAAAAAAAATAGAATAAAATGATTTTTTCAGGAAGAATTTAGAAACCAAAGAAAATAAAATGATTTTTTCAGGGAGAATTTAGAAAACAAATAAAACAAAAAAAGGCTTTCTATGGCCCACTGAGTGAGAGATGACGCACACAGGAGTCAGGAGTGGCACACAAGCCCAGAGGCCAATATTTATCTCCCACTGATTGATGTAGTGATTTTTTCAGGTAGATTTTGGAACCCAAATCAAGCTAAAAAAATAATAGGCTTTCTATGGCCCACAATTGGAGAGAGAGAGAGAGATGGCACACCCAGGAGTCAAGACTGGCACACAAGCAGAAAGGGCAATATTAATCTCCCACTGATTTGTTTTTTTTTGTTGTTTTTTTCAGGGAGACTTTAGGAAAAAAAAAATAGAATAAAATGATTTTTTCAGGAAGAATTTAGAAACCAAAGAAAATAAAATGATTTTTTCAGGGAGAATTTAGAAAACAAATAAAACAAAAAAAGGCTTTCTATGGCCCACTGAGTGAGAGATGACGCACACAGGAGTCAGGAGTGGCACACAAGCCCAGAGGCCAATATTTATCTCCCACTTTTTTTTTTTTGTTCCAGGGAAAATTTATAAACCCAATAAAAAAAATAATAAATAGGCTTTCTATGGCCCACTATCTGAGAGACAGAGAGAGATGGCACGCTTAGGACTGGCACACAAGCCCAAAGGCCAATATTAATCTCCCTTTTTTTTTTAAGGGAGAATTTATAAAACCAAAAAAAAATAAATAAATAGGCTTTCTATGGCCCACTATTTGTGAGAGAGATGGCACGCTCAGGACTGGCACACAAGCCCAGAGGCCAATATTAATCTCCCACTTTTTTTTTTTTTCCAGGGAAAATTTATAAACCCAATAAAAAAAAAAAAAAATAAATAGGCTTACTATGGCCCACTATCTGAGAGAGAGAGATGGCACGCTTAGGACTGGCACACAAGCCCAAAGGCCAATATTAATCTCCCACTGATTGATTTATTGATTTTTTCAGGTAGAATTTAGAACCCAAATAAAGCAAAAAAAAAAAAAATGGGCTTTCTATGGCCCACTGAGTGAGTGATGATGCACACAGGAGTCAGGAGTGGCACACAAGCCCTGAGGCCAATATTTTTCTCCCACTGATTGATGTAGTGATTTTTTCAGTTAGATTTTAGAACCAAAATCAAGCAAAAAAATAAATAGGCTTTCTATGGCCCACTGAGTGAGTGATGATGCACACAGGAGTCAAGAGTGGCACACAAGCCCTGAGGCCAATATTTTTCTTCCACTGATTGATGTAGTGATTTTTTCAGTTAGATTTTATAACCCAAATCAAGCAAAAAAATAAATAGGCTTTCTATGGCCCACTGAGTGAGAGATGACACAGACAGGGATGGCACTCTAGCAGAAATGTCAATCTTAATCTCCCACAAAAAAAAAAAAAAACAGGGAGTGTCCTTCAATTACTATCTCCCTGCAGTAATCTCAGCCAGGTATGGCAGGCAGCAATAAGGAGTGGACTGATGCACAAATTAAATAAAAAGTGTGTACAAACCAAAAAGATAGCTGTGCAGAAAGGAAGGAACAAGAGGATTTGTGCTTTGAAAAAAGCAGTTGGTTTGCACAGCGGCGTACACACAGCAATGCAGCTATCAGGGAGCCTTCTAGGGCAGCCCAATGAGCTACAGCGCTGAGGGAGAAAAAAAAAAAAATGTAGCTTCCACTGTCCCTGCACACCGAAGGTGGTGTTGGGCAGTGGAAATCGCTACAGCACAAGCGGTTTGGTGGTTAATGGACCCTGCCTAACGCTATCCCTGCTTCTGACGAAGCGGCAGCAACCTCTCCCTAAGCTCAGATCAGCAGCAGTAACATGGCGGTCGGCGGGAACTCCCCTTTATAGCCCCTGTGACGCCGCAGACAGCAAGCCAATCACTGCAATGCCCTTCTCTAAGATGGTGGGGACCAGGACCTATGTCATCACGCTGCCCACACTCTGCGTTTACCTTCATTGGCTGAGAAATGGCGCTTTTCGCGTCATTGAAACGCAACTTTGGCGCGAAAGTCGCGTACCGCTTGGCCGACCCCGCACAGGGGTCGGATTGGGTTTCATGAAACCCGACTTTGCCAAAAGTCGGCGACTTTTGAAAATGAACGACCCGTTTCGCTCAACCCTAGCTTTTGGTATTCTCCAGACCCCAGAGCCTAGTAAATGTAACATGCATAAAATATAAACTTATAGTCACCTCCCCACTCACCTCTCTGGCCCTCCTGCTGTTCCCTGTTGTCCATTGTTCTGTACATCCATCACATCCATGTTCTGTTCCTCATTAGATATAAGCTGTTAACGGGATTATATTGGGCCAAAACCCAGCCCTGGTAGCATGGAAAGCTGAGCTGAGAATGTGGATTCGTGGATCGAGATAAAAGAGTAGCCCGATGTTAAAATAGATATTTAATCAATTTAAGGGGACACTAGACAAAACACTGTATACACAATGGTTATACATATACCAATTAGACACACAATGCACAGGGTTATCAATCAATAAACACTGTGCCCATCCGGAAATATATATAGTAATCAGTCCAGTGCAACAAGCACATATATAAACCTATGAAGAATTGCGCACTCTAGAACTACATATACCGCACGAGGAACAGCGTAAAAAATAAAAACCGAGCAGGTGGAGGCGTTGGTCTGCTCCTATCAACCAAATGTACCTTACAAGTTATCCCCCAAGTACCCTCACTTGTCTTCCCTTCTTTTGAGGTCCATGCTGTCAGACTCTACATCCCCTTCTCCATGCGAGTGGTGGTGGTGTTTTATCCTCCCGGCCCCTCTCATCAGTTCCTGGATCACTTTGCCACCTGGCTTCTACATTTTCTCTCCGGTGACATCCCAACCCTCATCATGGGTGATTTCAACATCGCCATTGTTTTTCCCCTCTCCCCATCTGCTTCTCACCTTTTATCTCTAACCTCCTCTTTCAGCCTCTCGCAGAATACTAACTCTCCAATGTATGAAGACTAAAACTCCTTTGACTTGGTCTTCTCCCGGCTGTGCTCAGTGGATAATTTCACAAACTCCCCTCTCCTGCTCTCTGACCACAACCTTCTTTCATTCTCTATCAAGAACTACCATCCCGCTCAGGTCACCCTACTTTCCACACTTATAGAAACATCCAGGTCATTAACACCCACAAACTTATGAAGAACTTGCAGTCATCATTGGCCTCTATCTCCTCCCTCTCATGTCCTGATTCTGCACTGAAGCATTACAAAGAGACCCTGCAAAGTGCCCTGGATGAAATTGCCCCTCCTATACATAGAACAACTCGGCACAGACAGCAACAACCGTGGCACATGCTGCAAACACATTTCCTTCAGAGGTGCTCCAGGTGCACTGAACGTCTGTGGAGAAAATCTAATCTACCCGAAGATTTCATGCATTATAAGTTTATGCTTAAAACATACAACTCTGCCCTACACCTCTCCAAACAAACCTATTTTAACATCCTCATCACCTCACTGTCCAATAACCCTAAACTTCTCTTTGACACTTTTCATTCCCTACTCAACCCAAGAGTGCAGGCCCCAACCACGGATCTCCGCGCTGACAATCTGGCCAATTACTTCAAAAAAAAAAATTGACCTCATCCGACAGGAAATTATCTCCCAATCCACTCATACCATGCACTGTCCTCCTTTCCCCACTGCATCTAGCTTACTCTCTGACTTTGAACCACTTACAGAAGAAGTAATCAGGCTCCTTGCATCTTCTCACACGACCACTTGCACCAGTGACCCCATTCCGCCTTTTCTCCTCCAGTCCCTTTCCCCTGCTGTCACCTCTCACCTAACAAAAATATTCAACATCTTTCTCTCTTCCGGCTTCTTTCACTCCTCATTTAAGCATGCCATCATACATCTATTACTTAAAAAACCATTCCTCAACAACAATTGTGCCACTAACTATAGACCTGTCTCTAATCTTCTCTTCATCTCCAAACTCCTTGAACACCTGGTCCACTCCGGTCTTATCCGCTATCTTTCAGATAACTCTCTTATTTACCCTCTTCAATCTGGTTTCCGCTCTTTACACTCTACTGAAACTGCCCTCACTAAAGTCTCTAATGATCTGCTAACAGCTAAATCTAATGGTCACTGCTCCATGCTAATTCTCTTGGATCTCTCCTCAGCATTTGACACTGTAGATCATCAGCTCCTCCTCACTATGCTCCGCTCCATCGGCCTTAAGGACACCGTTCTCTCCTGGTTCTCCTCCTATCTCTCTGACCGCTCTTTCTCTGTATTTTTTGCTGGTTCCTCCTCCTCTCACCTTCCCCTTACTGTTGGGGTTCCTCAAGGATCAGTCCTAGGCCCCCTCCTCTTCTCTTTGTATACTACCCCTATTGGACAAACAATCAGTAGATTTGGTTTCCAGTACCATCTCTATGCTGATGACTCCCAATTATACACTTCTTCTCCTGATATCAAGCCTGCCTTTTTAGAAAACACCAGTGATTGTCTTATCACAGTCTTTAACATCATGTCCTCCCTCTATCTGAAACTGAACCTGTCAAAAACTGAACTCCTCGTGTTTTCTCCCTCTACTAACTTGCCTTTACCTGACATTGCCATCTCCGTGTGTGGTTAAACCATTACTCCCAAGCAACATGCCCGCTGCCTTGGGGTCATACTTGATTCCGAGCTTTCATTCACCCCCCACATCCGATCACTGGCTTGCACTTCTTATCTGCATCTCAAAAACATTGCTAGAATTCATCCTTTTCTTACGTTCGACTCTGCAAAAACTCTTACTGTTTCACTTATTCATTCTCATCTGGACTATTGTAACCCTTTACTAATCGGCCTCCCTCTTACCAAACTCTCCCCTCTCCAATCTGTCCTGTATGCTGCAGCCAGAATCATATTCCTCACCAATCATTATACCAATGCCTCTACCTTGTGCCAGTCACTACTCTGGCTACCCATCCGCTCCAGAATCCAGTACAAACTTATTACCCTCATCCACAAAGCACTCCATGTCTCAGCACCACCCTACATCTCCTCCCTGGTCTCAGAATACCACCCTACCCGTGCTCTCCATTCTGATAATGACCTGAGGTTAACATCCTCAATAATCAGAACCTCCCACTCCCATCTCCAAGACTTTTCACGTGCTGCGCCAATCCTTTGGAATACACTACCCAGGTTAATACGATTAATCCCCAATCCCCACAGTTTCAAGGCATTAACCTAACTATCCCTGTGTGGTCCATTCAAAAAACTTAAACCATAATCAGGTTCCTTGCATCATGTTCTCATACACTTTATGCATTTAATTAGCCTCCTGTGTCTGTACTCTTACATCTTTAGGCTGTTATCTGGTTAATGCAGCTTTACATGAACACCCGATTCTTACACTATGGCTGGTCTGAACAACAAAAGCAATTGTTACCATCCACCTCTCGTGTCTCCCCTTTTTCCTCATAGTTTGTAAGCTTGCGAGCAGGGCCCTCATTCCTCTTGGTATCTGTTTTGATCTGTGTTTATTGTTATGCTGTAATGTCTATTGTCTGTACAAGTCCCCTCTATAATGTAAAGTGTTGCGGAATGTGTTGGCGCTATATAAATAAAATTATTATTATTCACCTGCTATTGATTTTTTTCAATATGCCTCCCAGAGATCGCAGAAAGGCTTGGGGCACATTTATCTTACACTCTGTGCTGAGTGCTTATATTAGGGTTTCCGTGTAAATCTCTGAAATACATGATTCAGACGGAACCTCTGGCAGAAGATTCCCTATAATGAGGCAGATGAAGGCACTGTGGATGGCATAGGTCCTATGATCAGGTGGTGTCTGTCTTTTTAGGATAGCATAAAAGTACCGTTGGCCACAGCTTTGTGCACTTCTGAAAATGACACTGCTGAACAGAGGCCAGGCGGAGTCCTCAGTAACTCTGCTGCCTCATTATAGTGAATGGATCAATCTGGGGTTTCATCTGCCAGGTCACTCGGAGACTTAGATAGAAACCTCGATGTAAGTGCTCAGCATAGAGTCCAAAAGTCAAATGGCGCTTCTGCACCCAAACAGTTATTTTCCTCCACATATTGGATATCTGCGCACTCAGGAGAAATTTTACAACAAATTATATGAAGCAATTTCTCATTTTACCCTTATAAAAGTACAAAATTTGGAGCTAAAAAAGATTTATTTGGGAAAAAGGTGATTTGTTTTTTATTTTCACGGCTCTATGCTAAAAACTCCTGTGAGGCACCTGTGGGTTTAATGTGCTCAATACACATCTAGTGTAGGGGTTGTACTCGCTCAGGTGCGGCAGATGACACTCAGGAGACATGTTCCATTAAAAGTTCACAGGTTTATTGCTCCATAAACCACATAGCAACAGGAACAACAGGTAAAGAGTCTTACATCAGACAGTTGAATCCTCAATGTCCATAGTAGAGCTCCACTCTCTCTGGTCTGTGGGCGCACAGACTGTGCTATGTCCAGCACGTAGGCTCTCCAGCCTAAATATGGTCTCTGTGTGCTGTTCAGGATGTCTGTCCCCAAGTGGAACCGTCCAACACACAGGCCACTCTGCAGTGTCCAGCCAGGACACATGGAAGTCTGTCCACCCTGACAGACTCCCAAACACTCACACCATGTGCTACACACCTCCATTATGTAGCCTGAAACCACACCCATTGGTGAGGTAACGTCACATGATTAGACATGAGGATATGACATCACCACAGGTCCTGAAACAAGCATAGATAGGCATGGTTATGCCCCTTACCCAGGGGTGAGGTATATGGGTAGCCAGACCCTCCCATCTCTCATAGCTACCCGTAACCCGGACCCAAACATACTAAACAATTTCTTATTGCTTTATGTGTATTAAAGAAAACACTCCGGGTTACATCACAGCGACAAGCCTTCTCTGTGATACATACCTCCTGTCGACTATACAACCTTTAGCCACGCTACACTAGATAAGTTCCAAAAGGGGCCTAATTTGCAAAATGGTGTAACTTGTGCGGTTTCCACTGTTTAGGTACATCAGAAGCTCTCCAAACACGACATAGTGTACTCTAATTATGCCAGCAAATTTTACATTCAAAAAGTGAAATGGCTCTCCTTCCCTTCCAAGCCCTTGCCCAAACAGTAGATTTCCCAGCCGTATGGCATATCGGCATGCTAAGTATAAACTGCACAGCAAATTGTATAGCCTATTTTCTCCTATTACCCTTGCAAAAGTAAAATAAAAAAGGTCTAAAGGGCAATTTTTGTAAAAGAAAAGTACCGTATATACTCGAGTATAAGCCGAGATTTTCAGCCCATTTTTTTGCGCTGAAAGTCCCCCTCTCGGCTTATACTCGAGTCATACCCGGGGGTCGGCAGGGGAGGGGGAGCGGGGGCTGTGTAATTATACTTACCTGCTCCGGCGCGGTCCCTGTAGTCCCTGCTTCTTCCAGCGCTGCATCTTCTTCCTGTATTGAGCGGTCACATGGTACCGCTCATTACAGTCATGAATTCATGACTGAAAATGAGCGGTAACTGTGACCGCTCAATAAAGAAAGAAGATGTAGCGCCAGGAGAAGCAGGGACTGCAGGGACCGCACCGGAGCAGGTAAGTATACGGGGAGGGGGAGCGCAGCTCTGCACGATATTTACTTGCTCCTCGCTCCGGTGTGGCTCCCGTCTCCAGCGTCCTCTGGTAGTGACACTCAGGTCAGAGGGCGTGGTGACGCCCTCTGCTGAGCGTCAGTGCTGGAGATGGAGCCGCACGAGGAGCAGGTAAATATTAAAAGCGCCGGCGTCCTGAGCGAAGAGAGGTGAGTATGTGATTTTTTTTTTTATTGCAGCAGCAGCATTCTATATGGCACAGCTTTGTATGGAGCATCTATGGGGCCATAATCAACGGTGCAGAGCAATATATATGGGGCACAGCTTTATAAGGAGCATCTATGGGGCCATAATGAACGGTACAGAGCAATATATATGGGGCACAGCTTTATAAGGAGCATCTATGGGGCCATAATCAACGGTGCAGAGCAATATATATGGGGCACAGCTTTATAAGGAGCATCTATGGGGCCATAATCAACGGTGCAGAGCAATATATATGGGGCACAGCTTTATAAGGAGCATCTATGGGGCCATAATCAACGGTGCAGAGCAATATATATGGGGCACAGCTTTATAAGGAGCATCTATGGGGCCATAATCAACGGTGCAAAGCAATATATATGGGGCACAGCTTTATATGGAGCATCTATGGGTGGGGCCATAATGAACGGTGCAGAGCATTCCATATGGCACAGCTTTATGTGGAGCATCTATGGGGCCATAATGAACGGTGCAGAGCATTCCATATGGCACAGCTTTATGTGGAGCATCTATGGGGCCATAATGAACAGTGCAGAGCATTCTATATGGCACAGCTTTATGTGGAGCATCTATGGGGCCATAATGAACGGTGCAGAGCAATATATATGCCACAGCTTTATGTGGAGCATCTATGGGGCCATAATGAACGGTGCAGAGCATTATATATGGCACAGCTTTATGTGGAGCATCTATGGGGCCATAATGAACGGTGCAGAGCATTATATATGGCACAGCTTTATGTGGAGCATCTATGGGGCCAGAATGAACAGTGCAGAGCATTATATATTGCACAGCTTTATGTGGAGCATCTATGGGGCCATAATGAACAGTGCAGAGCATTATATATTGCACAGCTTTATGTGGAGCATCTATGGGGCCATAATGAACAGTGCAGAGCATTATATACGGCACAGCTTTATGTGGAGCATCTATGGGGCCATAATGAACGGTGCAGAGCATTATATATGGCACAGCTTTATGTGGTGCATCTATGGGGCCATAATGAATGGTGCAGAGCATTATATATGGCACAGCTTTATGTGGAGCATCTATGGGGCCATAATGAACGGTGCAGAGCATTATATATTGCACAGCTTTATGTGGAGCATCTATGGGGCCATAATGAACGGTGCAGAGCATTATATATTGCACAGCTTTATGTGGAGCATCTATGGGGCCATAATGAACGGTGCAGAGCATTATATATTGCACAGCTTTATGTGGAGCATCTATGGGGCCATAATGAACGGTGCAGAGCATTATATATGGCACAGCTTTATGTGGTGCATCTATGGGGCCATAATGAATGGTGCAGAGCATTATATATGGCACAGCTTTATGTGGAGCATCTATGGGGCCATAATGAACGGTGCAGAGCATTATATATTGCACAGCTTTATGTGGAGCATCTATGGGGCCATAATGAACGGTGCAGAGCATTCTATATGGCACAGCTTCATTATGGCCCCATAGATGCTCCATATAAACGGTGCAGAGCATTCTAAATAGCACAGTTTTATATGGAGCATCTATGGGGCCATAATGAACAGTGCAGAGCATTATATGTGGCACAGTTTTATATGGAGCATCTATGGGGCCATAATGAACAGTGCAGAGCATTATATATGGCACAGCTTTATGTGGAGCATCTATGGGGCCATAATGAACGGTATAGGGCACTATATGGCACAGCTTTCTATGGCACATCTATGGGGCAATAATGAACGGTATGGAGCATCTATGTTTATTTTTGAAATTCACCGGTAGCTGCTGCATTTCCTACCCTAGGCTTATACTCGAGTCAATAAGTTTTCCCAGTTTTTTGTGGCAAAATTAGGGGGGTCGGCTTTTACTCGGATTGGCTTATACTCGAGCATATACGGTAAATGTTTATTTTTCCTTCCACATTCTAAACATTCCTGTGAACCACCTGAAGGGTTAATAAACTTTTTGAATGTGGTTTTGAGTACGATTAGTGGTGCAGTTTCTAGAATGGTATCCCTTTTGGTCATTTTCTGTCATATAGGCCCCTCAAAGTCACTTCAAATATGAGGTGGTCCCTAAAAAAATGGTTGTGCTAGTAATGTTGTAAAAATTAGACATTGCTGATCAACTTTTAGCCCTTATCATGTCCTCATCAAAACAAATTATGTTTCAAAAACTGTGCTGATGTAATGTAGACATGTGGAAAATGTTATTTATTAACTATTTTGTGTGATCTGACTCTTTGATTATGGGCATAAAATAAAAAAAATCGAAAATTGTGAAATTTAAAAATTTTACCACTATCATGAAGTACAATGTGTCACGAGAAAACAATCTTAGAATCTTAGAATCAGTGGGATCCATTGAAGTGTTCCAGAGTTATGACCTCATAAAGTGATAGCTGTCAGAATTGTAAAAATTGGCCTGGTCAGGAAGGTGAAAAAAGGCTTCAGGGCGACAGGATTAATGGACGGTCCTAGGGAGACTGTTTTATTGGCATCGAATCCAGCCGAGCCCCTGCTATGTGTTGAAACCAAACATAGCTTTGCTATCTTGCTCCTATTAGCCATTCTATGTATCTCTTCACCCTGGGGTGCTAGAACGGGTCAAGACCCCGGAAGGCGTTCACCTTGTTCTTGGGATCTCGGAAATATAGTATGTATAGTATCTCCATAAATCCTTATGGAAGTATGTTTCTAGTATGTTACTGAGGCTTTCCTTGGCAGGTGCAAGCTTTCTCATTGAGGCTTTGAGAATGTTGGATGACTGGTTGAGTCAGGTTTCCTGTCCATGCTGCATAAAAAAGGGGGGTTATAATTCCATGAGAAATAACATACAAATGATTGATATGAAATTATATCTCCAATATTATTCACACTGAATATTTGCATTCCATGATTAATGAGGTTATTCAGGACTATTTTTTAGAATGTGCCTAAGAATTAACAAGCAGGTAGTTGCTAACAGACCACACCCGCTGGCAATTCAGTGGTTTCTGACAATATCAGGGCATGTTGACAGGGTATTACTGCTGATATCATGTTGATTGACAGCAAGCTCCATGCTAACTAATTGCTTGAATACTGTTGTCAATCAGCATGAGGGGAAAAAAAGGATGAATAAACATATAATGTGGGGTCCAGCAAGATTAGGTACCAAATGAAAACAAGAAATGACAAAAAACCTTTAGTAATTATTGTCAAAAACCATGTCCTCATATGAACGACTCTCAAAAGTTAAAGCAAATACTACACAATAAAGAGTGTACACAGGGAAAAAAGCAATTGTAAGTTTAACAGACCCTAGTAGGCCTTATGTAACTGTTAGCCTACCTAACCGCAGAAGTTGGCAAACTAAGTAGTTGGCATGGCGCCCTGTTCAACGACTCCAGTCCCTGGAAACCCTAATGCCACCAATGCTGAACAATTAATAAATACAAGGTATACACATACACCAGACTACTGGAGATCTCAAATATAAATTGGTGGCCTTACAAAGAAATCACAATAAGTAATGTCATAACATACAAATGTCATTCAAAATACATATGAAATATACAGTATTTTAGATAAGGTGCACATAAACATTTTCTAGAGTTGCACCCATAAATAGAGTAACTAGAAGTAACCTACCATAGATAAAGAAACCCACACATATTGGTACTTATCTCAAGAAAGAGTCTTCATGGTTAATGCCTAATCCCTTTGCCTCTTTGGGACCAGTAGGATGGTGTATATTTTTTCCTTTTTATGTTCTTTAGATTTTTTTTCTGTTTGGTACCGAATCAAAATGACGCCAAGAAGAAAAGCTGCTCTGTTTACATGGAGCAGCTTATTCCCTGGCAGGAGCGGTTTGTGAATTCTCTGAACCGATGCCGGTTATATCTGGCAAATAGTTATCAACTACTTGCCTATTTAGGTCCATAGTTCAAAATAAAATCCTGGATAACCTCTTTAACTAGTAGGCATAAATGATTAGTGCTCATTCACAGGTCCTTTATTTTTTTGATATGAGAAAAACAGTTTTAGCTTCATCAATGCTCGAGTATTGTCAGTGTGTTAGGCTAGGTTCACATTGTGTTAGGGCAATCCATTTAGCGCATAGCGCTAGCGGACTGCACTAACGCAATGTCTTTATAGGGGTCACGTTTGTAGTTCCCGCTAGGACCTCGGACGCACCTCGGACGCTGCAAGCAGTGTCCGAGGTCCGTCACAAAATAACGGCACATCGCTAGCGCGTGCCAAAAATGGCATGCGCTAGCGATGCACTACAGAGAAAAATCACATCGCTGTCAATGGGTGCGCTAACGGACCCGTTGCACAGCGTTAATTGCGACAATTTCGCCGTGCAACGCAGTCCGTTAGCGTTAACCCATTAACGCAATGTGAACCTAGCCTTAGTCTTTACCATCAGAGTTTGGTCCAAGTTTCATTGTTTTTTTTCTTGGATGGACAAAAAAAGAGGTTACTCAAACTTTTATAAAAACCGGGAAGCATATGGATGGAATCCAATTGATATCCAGTTTTTTGACTGACCAATAGATATGAATAGGCAATATTGGACAAGTCTGTGCTTTTTTGTGGACCACTTAAGTCTGAATCTGATGTTTGTTTTTTATGTATGCGTGCTGTTATTTCACAAATAGCACTCTAATTTATGACAGTCTATCAGGCTGGTTACATGCAAAATGTTTGTGCAAAATTCCAAAAACGTATATATTACTCATCCGAGTGTCAGATCAAAGTCGCCAATGCAAGTCTATGGGTCAGTGAAAAAATTTGAAGTATTCGGAATCGGATATCGTCTGTGTGCTGTTTGCTTTTCAATAACTGGTAGGAGAAAGTAGAGAAACTTTATTTTTTCTCAGCAGTGAAAAAAGCTGATGGAACTCTGACCAAACTTTGGTGACAATCTGCTGCATATCACTGAAGAAACTTGGTCCATTATTTTCGTACGTCAAAAAAAGCTGACATCTGAATGAGGAGTTTACCTGGAAAAAATTGCACATGTGAACTACCCCATGGACTATCAGAGGTATGAGTACTATCCACACAAAATACTAATAGCACTTGTATGAAACAAACATTTGAATGAGCCCTTACACATAGAGACAAGTTGGCCCTTTTGTCACCTTTTTCTCTTACTGAAAAGTCTTGATTTGTATTTTGTACACTACTCCTGTCCCCTGACCCTACTTGTTATTGTGGGAACAGCTTTATGTACAGTAATCACTCTTTCTTTATATTGGTGCAGTCATTACCAGTGTCAGTATACAATGGTCAGTGCTGTCTGATGGTCTTATTTATGTGAATTTCTAACGTGGGCGTCAGTTGACTGCACTATTAAACAAGCCAGATCCGTGTTGCTGTTATAAGAATGCAACACAGTTCTGTCTCCTGTGGATCACAGAGGTTCATAAATCACTTTAGCCATAGCAGTCCTGTAGGAGTGAAATGCTGGCACATTTCTTTTTTGTGCGTCCAAGCGGAGTAAAATATACAGCTCTTATAACACAGAGTAAAAATGTTCAACGAAGCTAATAAACTATTTTCAGATATATTATTTGAATCCAGTTTCCGGATAGAAATATTTCTATTGTTATATAGAAGACATTTTTACACTTATAATCGGTACAGAAATTGTACAGCTTGCGTATAAAGACTGCACATACATTCATGGCTGGCTTTTTCTCCTTTAAAGGGAATCTGTCACTCCAACAGGGCAGACAAAGTACGCCTGCGCAGGAACAACACATTGAGTCATTAGGTAGTGTGATATTCTACTAGTGAAGTTGTGTGGTACCCTGGTCACGGTGTGGCCAGCGTCCTGAACCCGAATCCCTGGTCCTAGTATGGCAAGTGTCCTGAACCGGTATCCCTGGTCCTGGTGTTGCTAGTGTCCTGAACCCGAAATCCTTGTGCTCCCAGTCCTGAGTGTGTATTCTGTGTCTCTGGACTGCTACAACAAGTCTCCGAAGACCGAAGCCGCATCAGTGGCATCTGAACCCTGAAGCCGGTTTGGTGGTGTCTGAATCAGTAACAGTTCTGCCTGAGAATTCTGATTCTAGTAGTCTGAACAGAGCCTGAGTTTGTGTCTTTGTCAGTAACCGTTCTGTCAGATGAACCAGAATTTAGTAGTCTGATTGGAGTCTGAGTCCATATCTTTGTCTTTGTACCTGAAACTGCAGTATCAGGGACTGTCTAGGAGTGGTACCTGGTGGCTACCCGCAGCCATGTCTGACTCCATCATCAGGGGCTCCAATGAAAACCTGGTAGCCGCTTAGCTACTCCCCTCCTAGGCAAGCCCAGCCCCATGGCACAGTGGGCCCATGAACCACATGCGCCAGCTGTGTGTGCAATGCAATACATCTTTATAAAGACCATAAATTATGGGGATATTTTATAAGATGTCAACCAATCGCTAACAAAAATTCACAAATAAATGCCGAAAATAAGTTCTACAATAAGTTAACAAAAAAAAAAAACTAATCATAATGTAAACTTCAAGACCACATGATTAAATTATATATCCAATTCCATTGATCACTATAGCAGTGCACCTTCGATGCAGACCAAATGCCATAAAGACATTAGATAGGAATCAAATGCCATGATGGGAAAAAAGAAAACGGTGGTTTAGTTCAGCAGTGCCACTGATGAGGAAATGGTATGTCACTGGGAAATTATTCAAAATGTTTTATTTGTTGCTATGCATTTTGGAACTAGATTGGCTCTGAAACGAGTAGCAATAAATAAAAGATTTTTAGTAATACTCCAGTGATATACCACTTCCTCATCAATGTCAGCGCTGGACCAAACTACCATTTTCTTTTTTCCCCTCCTTGGAATTTCATCTGGCTCTCATGGAGTCCAGCGGGTGAAGCAGCAGCCATTTAGATTAACCACACACCTTTTTTCCAGCATTGTGCCTGTTTTTGCACAACAGTTCCAGGTGAGAACCTGCTGCACTATAAATTAATTGCTCCCTGTTGTGATCTGCACAAGGTGCGCTTTCCTTTTTCTCTTTTTTCTTTCAAATGCCATGGACACACTGGTGAGTACTCATATGCACATTTCATGTATTGCTTCATCTGGGGTTACATGTGTGTGAAACATCAGATTTGTATTTAAAGGGAACCTGTTACCTGAATTTGGTGGAACCGGTTTTGGGTCATATGGGTGGAGTTTTTGGGTGTTTGATTCACCTTTTCCTTACCAGCTGGCTGCATACTGGCCAAAATATTGGATTGAAGTTCATTCTCTGTCCTCCGTAGTACACGCCTGCGCAAGGCAAGATTGCCTTGCGCAGGCGTGTACTACGGAGGACAGAGAATGAACTTCAATCCAATATTGCGGCCAGCATGCAGCCAGCGGGTAGGGAAAGGGTGAATCAAACACCCGAAAACTCCGTCCATATCACCCAAAACCGGTCCCGCCAAATTCAGGTGATAGGTGTTGTGAATTCTGTGGTCAGGCTCCCTCCTGTGGTCATGAGTGGTACTTCGGCTGGTTCTGTCCATGAGCTTCCTTTGGTGGATGTGAGTGGGGCTGCGGCTTCTGAGTTTCCTTCCTCAGGTGACGAGGTTAAGTCGTTAGGTGCTGCTCTATTTAACTCCACCTAGTTCTTTGTTCCTGGCCTCCAGTCAATGTTCCAGTATTGGTCTTGCTCTCTCCTGGATCGTTCTTGTGGCCTGTCTGCCCTGCATAAGCTAAGTTCTGCTTGTGTTACTTTTGTTTGCTATTTTTCTGTCCAGCTTGCTATATTGGTTTGTCTTGCTTGCTGGAAGCTCTGGGACGCAGAGGGAGCACCTCCGTACCGTTAGTCGGTGCGGAGGGTCTTTTTGTGCCCTCTGCGTGGTTGTTTGTAGGTTTTTGTGCTGACCGCAAAGCTATCTTTCCTATCCTCGGTCTATTCAGTAAGTCGGGCCTCACTTTGCTAAAATCTATTTCATCTCTGCGTTTGTATATTCATCTTTACTCACAGTCATTATATGTGGGGGGCTGCCTTTTCCTTTGGGGAATTTCTCTGATGCAAGGTAGGCTTAATTTTCTATCTTCAGGGCTAGCTAGTTTCTCAGGCTGTGCCCGAGGCGCCTAGGTCTGGTCAGGAGCGCTCCACGGCTACCTCTAGTGTGGTGTGATAGGATTAGGGATTGCGGTCAGCAGAGTTCCCACGTCTCAGAGCTCGTCCTATGTTATTAGTAACTATCAGGTCATTTTCAGTGCTCTTAACCACCAGGTCCATTGTGGTTCTAAATCACCAGTTCATAACAGTACTGGAGGCCCAAAGTACTAATGCTTCTCAATAGAGGGAAAAGAGAAGTTCTGAGACCATTTTTTTTTCTCTGCACTATGTTTTGTCTTTCTTTTCCCCTAGACATTTGGGTGGTTCAGGACACAGGTGTAGTGATGGACATTAAAGGCCTGTCTTCTTGTGTGGCTCATCTCACTGCAAGAGTACAAAATATTCAAGACTTTGTGGTTCAGAATTCTATGTTAGAACCTAGAATTCCTATTCCTGATTTGTTTTCTGGAGATAGAGCTAAGTTTCTGAGTTTAAAAATAATTGTAAACTATTTCTGGCTTTGAAACCCCGCTCCTCTGGTGACCCAGTTCAACAAGTTAAGATCATTATTTCTTTATTACGTGGCGACCCTCAAGACTGGGCATTTTCCCTTGCGCCAGGAGATCCTGCATTATGTGATATTGATGCGTTTTTTCTGGCGCTCGGATTGCTGTATGATGAACCTAATTCAGTGGATAAGGCAGAGAAAAATTTGCTGGCTCTGTGTCAGGGTCAGGATGAGGTAGAGATATATTGTCAGAAGTTTAGGAAGTGGTCTGTGCTCACTCAATGGAATGAATGTGGGCTGGCAGCAATTTTCAGAAAGGGTCCCTCTGAAGCCCTTAAGGATGTCATGGTGGGATTTCCTATGCCTGCTGGTCTGAATGAGTCTATGTCTTTGGCCATTCAGATCGATCGACGCTTACGTGAGCGTAAAACTGTGCACCATTTGGCAGTATTATCTGAGCATAAACCTGAGCCTATGCAATGTGATAGGACTTTGACCAGAGCTGAACGGCAAGAACACAGACGTCAGAATGGGCTGTGTTTTTACTGTGGTGATTCCACTCATGCTATCTCCGATTGTCCTAAGCGCACTAAGCGGTTCGCTAGGTCTGACACCATTGGTACGGTACAGTCGAAATTTCTTTTGTCCGTTACTTTGATCTGCTCTTTGTCATCCTATTCTGTCATGGCATTTGTGGATTCAGGCGCTGCCCTGAATTTGATAGACTTGGAGTATGCTAGGCGCTGTGGGTTTTTCTTGGAGCCTTTGCAGTATCCTATTCCATTGAGAGGAATTGATGCTACGCCTTTGGCCAAGAATAAGCCTCAGTACTGGACCCAACTGACCATGTGCATGGCTCCTGCGCATCAGGAGGATATTCGCTTTTTGGTGTTGCATAATCTGCATGATGTGGTCGTGTTGGGGTTGCCATGGCTACAAGTCCATAACCCAGTATTGGATTGGAAATCTATGTCTGTGTCCAGCTGGGGTTGTCAGGGGGTACATAGTGATGTTCCATTTCTGTCTATTTCATCATCCACCCCTTCTGAGGTCCCAGAGTTCTTGTCAGATTACCGGGATGTATTTGATGAGCCCAAGTCCAGTGCCCTACCTCCGCATAGGGATTGCGATTGTGCTATCGATTTGATTCCTGGTAGTAAGTTTCCTAAAGGTCGACTGTTTAATTTGTCTGTGCCTGAGCACGCCGCTATGCGGAGTTACGTAAAGGAATCCTTGGAGAAGGGTCATATTCGCCCGTCGTCGTCGCCATTGGGAGCAGGGTTCTTTTTTGTGGCCAAGAAGGATGGTTCGTTGAGACCTTGTATTGATTACCGCCTTCTAAATAAAATCACAGTCAAATTTCAGTACCCCTTGCCGCTGCTGTCTGATTTGTTTGCTCGGATTAAGGGGGCTAGTTGGTTCACCAAGATAGATCTTCGTGGTGCGTATAATCTTGTGCGTATTAAACAGGGCGATGAATGGAAAACAGCATTTAATACGCCCGAGGGCCATTTTGAGTACCTGGTTATGCCATTTGGGCTTTCCAATGCTCCATCAGTATTTCAGTCCTTTATGCATGACATCTTCCGAGAGTACCTGGATAAATTCCTGATTGTATACTTGGATGATATTTTGGTCTTCTCGGATGAATGGGAATCTCACGTGAAGCAGGTTAGAATGGTGTTCCAGGTCCTGTGTGCGAATTCTTTGTTTGTGAAGGGGTCAAAGTGTCTCTTTGATGTTCAGAGGGTTTCATTTTTGGGTTTCATTTTTTCCCCTTCTACTATCGAGATGGACCCTGTTAAAGTTCAGGCCATTTTTGATTGGACTCAGCCGACATCTCTGAAGAGTCTGCAAAAGTTCCTGGGCTTTGCTAATTTTTATCGTCGCTTCATCCATAATTTTTCTAGTATTGCTAAACCGTTGACTGATTTAACCAAGAAGGGTGCTGATGTGGTCAATTGGTCTTCTGCTGCTGTGGAAGCTTTTCAAGAGTTGAAGCGTCGTTTTTCTTCTGCCCCTGTGTTGTGCCAGCCAGATGTTTCGCTCCCGTTCCAGGTCGAGGTTGATGCTTCTGAGATTGGAGCAGGGGC
The DNA here is from genome assembly GCF_032444005.1 of Ranitomeya imitator. Classification (NCBI taxonomy): domain Eukaryota; kingdom Metazoa; phylum Chordata; class Amphibia; order Anura; family Dendrobatidae; genus Ranitomeya; species Ranitomeya imitator. The sequence continues at coordinate 395,026,211 of NC_091287.1, read as the reverse complement.
TGTTTTGTCGCAAAGAAGTTCTGATGGCTCGGTGATGAAACCATGTGCCTTCTTTTCCAGGAAGTTTTCGCCTGCTGAGCGTAATTATGATGTTGGCAATCGAGAGTTGTTGGCCATGAAGTGGGCATTCGAGGAGTGGCGTCATTGGCTTGAAGGAGCTAAGCATCGCGTGGTGGTCTTGACTGATCACAAGAACTTGACTTATCTCGAGTCTGCCAAATGGTTGAATCCTAGACAGGCTCGTTGGTCGCTGTTTTTCTCCCGTTTTGACTTTGTGGTTTCGTACCTTCCGGGCTCTAAGAATGTGAAGGCGGATGCCCTGTCTAGGAGTTTTGTGCCCGACTCTCCGGGTTTGCCTGAGCCGGCGGGTATTCAAAGAGGGGGTAATTTTGTCTGCTATCTCCCCTGATTTGCGGCGGGTGCTGCAAAAATTTCAGGCTGATAGACCTGACCGTTGCCCAGCGGAGAAACTGTTTGTCCCTGATAAATGGACGAGTAGAGTTATCTCTGAGGTTCATTGTTCGGTGTTGGCTGGCCATCCTGGAATCTTTGGTACCAGAGATTTGGTGGCTAGATCCTTTTGGTGGCCGTCTCTGTCGCGGGATGTGCGTTCGTTTGTGCAGTCCTCTGGGATTTGTGCTCGGGCTAAGCCCTGATGTTCTCGTGCCAGTGGGTTGCTTTTGCCCTTGCCGGTCCCGAAGAGGCCCTGGACACATATCTCTATGGATTTTATTTCGGATCTCCCCGTCTCTCAAAAGATGTCAGTCATTTGGGTGGTTTGTGATCGCTTCTCTAAGATGGTCCATTTGGTACCCTTGTCTAAATTGCCTTCCTCCTCTGATTTGGTGCCATTGTTTTTCCAGCATGTGGTTCGTTTGCATGGCATTCCGGTGAACATCGTTTCTGACAGAGGTTCCCAGTTTGTTTCTAGATTTTGGCGAGCCTTTTGTGCTAGGATGGGCATTGATTTGTCTTTTTCCTCGGCTTTCCATCCTCAGACAAATGGCCAAACTGAACGAACCAATCAGACCTTGGAAACATATCTGAGATGTTTTGTTTCTGCTGATCAGGATGATTGGGTGTCCTTTTTGCCTTTGGCTGAGTTCGCCCTTAATAATCGGGCCAGCTCGGCTACTTTGGTTTCGCCGTTTTTCTGCAATTCTGGTTTCCATCCTCGTTTCTCTTCAGGGCAGGTTGAGTCTTCGGACTGTCCTGGTGTGGATACTGTGGTGGATAGGTTGCAGCAGATTTGGACTCATGTAGTGGACAATTTGACATTGTCCCAGGAGAAGGCTCAATGTTTCGCTAACCGCAGGCGCTGTGTGGGTCCCCGACTTCGTGTTGGGGATTTGGTTTGGTCGTCGTCTCGTTATATTCCTATGAAAGTTTCCTCTCCTAAGTTTAAGTCTCGTTTCATTGGTCCGTATAGGATTTCTGAGGTTCTTAATCCTGTGTCTTTTCGTTTGACCCTCCCAGCTTCTTTTTCCATCCATAATGTATTCCATAGGTCATTGTTGCGGAGATACGTGGCACCTGTGGTTCCATCCGTTGATCCTCCTGCCCCGCTTTTGGTTGAGGGGGAGTTGGAGTATATAGTGGAGAAGATTTTGGATTCTCGTATTTCGAGACGGAAACTCCAGTACCTGGTTAAGTGGAAGGGTTATGGTCAGGAAGATAATTCCTGGGTCTTTGCCTCTGATGTTCATGTTGCCGACCTGGTTCGTGCCTTTCATTTGGCTCATCCTGGTCGGCCTGGGGGCTCTGGTGAGGGTTCGGTGACCCCTCCTCAAGGGGGGGTACTGTTGTGAATTCTGTGGTCAGGCTCCCTCCTGTGGTCATGAGTGGTACTTCGGCTGGTTCTGTCCATGAGCTTCCTTTGGTGGATGTGAGTGGGGCTGCGGCTTCTGAGTTTCCTTCCTCAGGTGACGAGGTTAAGTCGTTAGGTGCTGCTCTATTTAACTCCACCTAGTTCTTTGTTCCTGGCCTCCAGTCAATGTTCCAGTATTGGTCTTGCTCTCTCCTGGATCGTTCTTGTGGCCTGTCTGCCCTGCATAAGCTAAGTTCTGCTTGTGTTACTTTTGTTTGCTATTTTTTCTGTCCAGCTTGCTATATTGGTTTGTCTTGCTTGCTGGAAGCTCTGGGACGCAGAGGGAGCACCTCCGTACCGTTAGTCGGTGCGGAGGGTCTTTTTGTGCCCTCTGCGTGGTTGTTTGTAGGTTTTTGTGCTGACCGCAAAGCTATCTTTCCTATCCTCGGTCTATTCAGTAAGTCGGGCCTCACTTTGCTAAAATCTATTTCATCTCTGTGTTTGTATTTTCATCTTTACTCACAGTCATTATATGTGGGGGGCTGCCTTTTCCTTTGGGGAATTTCTCTGAGGCAAGGTAGGCTTAATTTTCTATCTTCAGGGCTAGCTAGTTTCTCAGGCTGTGCCCGAGGCGCCTAGGTCTGGTCAGGAGCGCTCCACGGCTACCTCTAGTGTGGTGTGATAGGATTAGGGATTGCGGTCAGCAGAGTTCCCACGTCTCAGAGCTCGTCCTATGTTATTAGTAACTATCAGGTCATTTTCAGTGCTCTTAACCACCAGGTCCATTGTGGTTCTAAATCACCAGTTCATAACAGATAGGTTCCCTTTACAGCACATCACCATATGCACTCCATTAGTTTTTACCTCACCCTGCGATCGTATGACTGTGCTGTGAATTGCTCTGTCACTGTGATGTGAACTATCCAGATATATCTATAGATAGATATATGAATAGATAGATTTATACATCTATAGATCTATCTATCCATCTCATTCCTTCTATCTATCTATCTATCTATCTATCTATCTATCTATCTATCTATGTGTGTGTAATGGAGTGTGGGTTGGACAAATGTAAAAGAGGAGGTTGGACAATAATGACATCACAAATCTTTTATTGTTCAATAATACATCTTTATTTAGCTTTCAAAAACGCATCAAAAATGCGCAAAAAACACATCAAAAACGCGCAAAAATCGCACCTGCGTTTTCTGCCAAGAGATGCAGATTCAGTGCAGAAAAATCCACAGGCAAATCTGCAACGTGTGCACATACCCTTGGTGCTCGGAGATTTAGTTTTCGTTTGCCGGAGCTGCATGATTTATTTAGCTTTCAAAAACGCATACAAAAAACGCAAAAATCCGCACAAAAACGCACAAAAATGCATCAAAACCATGCAAAAAATGCATAAAAAACGCAGCTGCATTTTCTGCCAGGAGATGCAGATTTTGTGCAGAAAATTCTGCACCCAAATCGGCAACGTGTGCACACAACCTAAGGCTATGTGCACACGTTGTGGATTTGCCTGCGGATCCAGTACCATGTAAACCTATGGAAAACCAAATCCGCAGTGCACATGCTGCAGAAAAAACCGCGCGGAAACGCTGCGGTTTATTTTCTGCAGCATGTCAATTCTGTGTGTGGATTCCGCAGCGTTTTATACCTATTCCACAATAGGAATCCGCAGGTGTAAAAACACAGGCAAAATCCACACAAAAAATGCTGGAAATCCGCGGGTAATCCTCAGGTAAAACGCACTGCGCTTTACCTGCGGATTTTCAAAATCTGTGTAGAAAAATCCGCACACGAATGCGAAAGGTGGCCACATATCCTAAGACTTGGAAGGGAAGGCACACTATTTGATTTTTGAAGTGCAAAATTGTCTAGAATAGATTACAGACGCCATGTGAAATTTGGAAAGCCACCAAGGATTCAAAACAGCAGAAACCCCCATGTGACCCCATTTTGGAAATTACACCTCTCGAGGTCTCGAAGAATTTCTCCAGGTTTTAATTTTCTAAAGTGCTATTAGAGGAAAATGGACCATATCAGTGTGCAGATTTGCCTGGAATAGTTTTTTGGTACCATGTCACATTGGCAGAGCCTCTAATAATTGACCCTATTTTACAAGCTACACCTCTTAATGAAATCATCTAGCAGTGCAGTGAGCATATTGACACCAGATGTTTTTCACAAAAGTTTATATCATTGAGATGTGAAGAAAAAACAATACAGTTTACCACCATGATGTGGTTTTAGTCCAGATTTTATATTTTCACAAAGGGAAATAGGTAAAAATGAGCACATAATTTGTTACACAATTTAATATAATATAATTTAATTTGTTACACAATATTTGGCCACATGGAAAGACTTGAGAAGGAAGGAATTCTGTTTAAGTCTTGGAGAACAAATTACCATAGAATAGTTTGCGGACTATATAAACAGAGCCAATAAGTATCAGTAATAGCCATCCTTAATTGACCTCAATTTGGAAATTACATCCATCCGTGTGATCTTTGTTCAGTGGCTTTTAAGAGATGCAAAAAGCTGTGGCTGATTGTGCTTTTATGCATGCCTAAAAAGAAAGAGACGGCGGGTTCGTAGGCAGCCAGATAGTGTCCACAGTGCCTCCATCTGCCTCATCATATGGAATCTTCCAGTGGGGTTTCAGTCTCAATCATGTACTAAAAAGATTTAATCACTCAGCACAGAGCACATGATAAATGCGGAAAAAGCCTTAAGGCCCCGTCACACTTAGCGACGCTAAAGCGATCCCGACAACGATACGACCTGTCAGGGATCGTTGCTGCGTCGCTATGTGGTCGCTGGTGAGATGTCAAACAGTGAGATCTTCCCAACGATGCAGCAGCGATGCGGCGACCTGTAGCGACCTGTACAACGATGTCGTTGGTCGTTGTGACCCTGTCACATGGCAGCTATTATGACGATTCAGACCTCGATGAGGGACGTCCTGTGTGACATTGTAGTCACATAGGCGTGCATTTGCGTTGCCTTTTCCGCGCCCATTCAGTTCCGATTGGTGGTTTGCAGATTAAGGAAAAATGAAAACGCATTTGAGACCCCAAATGATGCCTACCGTGCACAAAATATAGGTGTCAGAAGAACCGTTGAAGAATAGATACATCGAAGAGGAGTCGCAGGCCGGCATGACCGCCAATCAGAACGCAGTAGCGACCACCAATCGGAGCGGAGGGGTGGGGAAAAGGCAACGCAAATGCACGCCTATGTGTCGGTGTCTGAGTCGTCAACGAGGTCGTTGGTAAGGTGTCAAACACAGCGATGTGTGCTACCCAGCAGGACCTCAACGATCAAAAAAAGGTCCAGGCCATTCCGACACGACCAGCGATCTCACAGCAGGGGCCTGGTCGCTGCTACTTGTCACACATAGCGAGATCGCTACTGAGGTCGCTGTTGCGTCACAAAACTTGTGACTCGGCAGCGATCTCGCTAGCGACCTCGCTTAGTGTGAAGTAGCCTTTACTTCGATCTTTGGGAGGCAGAATGAACAATCAACAGCAGGTGAAGATTTTGTGTTATTTATTTTTTATGCTGCTCACCATGCGGAATAAATAATTAGACAGCTTAATTCTTTGGTTCAGTGTGATAACAGCAACATCAGATTTATATTGATTTTTTTTTTGCATACGTTTGGCTGATATCACAATCCATTAAAAAAAAAAAAAAATCAAGCTTTTGCATCACCATATTTTGAGAGCTATATTTTTCTATATTTCTACAGCATCAGTCATGTCAGGGCTTGTCTTTTACAGGACGAGTTGACGTTTTTATTGATAAGATTTTTCGATCGCTTCCTATTCTTATTTTTGGGAGGTAGGACGAACAAAAGTCAGAAACTCACAGATTGCTTTTTTATTTTATGCCGTTCACTGTGTGGTAAAAGTGAAAAAGCAGCTTTATTCTTCAGGACAGTATGATTACAGTGATTTTATCCTATAAAAACAATTTTATGGAAAAAATATTGTTTTTGCATTGCTATATTCTAAGACCTATAGCTTTTTTTACTTTTCCACTTATGGAACAGCATGGTGGCTTGTTTTTTTGCGGGAGAAGATGATGTTTTCAACCCTACAAATTGTTTTATATTTGTCTTTCTTATTGCATTTTATTCCACCTTTTTCCAAGAGTATAATGAAAAACCATAGTTTTTTTGCCACATTTTTTATTTTACGGCATTCACTGCAGGGATTAACTAGCTTGGCAGTTTTATAGATTGGGTCGTTCCAGATGCAGCAAAACCAAACACGTGTACTTTTTTTGTTTATTTTTTGTTTTTAAGTAAATGTGTGTATTTATTGGTGTAATATATTTTGTTCTTTATTTTCTTGTTTTTTAATAATTTTTTCAATCTTCTGGGCTTAACTTTTTTTTTACTTTTTACTTAATCCCTTTATGGGACCCTAACTTTTATTACTCTAATCACTGGACTCATGCATTGCAAAGCACCAGCACTGCAATGCTTGAGACCTGTGATATTACTATGGCAGATTGCCTGTTAGACCATGCCTCATTGTTTGACCTCCTGGTGCCATAACAACCATTGACTCCCCAGGATTTAGTCACAGTGATGCCGATAGAGATAAGAGACAGAGCTCTCTTCCTCTCCCAACCTTCCAAATGCCACAATCACTATAGATTGCAGCATCTACAGGGTTAATCAGCACTTCCCACCAATCCCATGCTGACATCGGTTAGTAAGATTGACTTATCGACCACACCAGTCAGAGAGTGGTGCCCGCTGAGATAAGTCTCTGCATCTTTAGCATGGCTGGTCAGCTGTTAGTGACAGCTGTCGGCAAGGAGCTTTCGTTGTGTGTTTTCACACAGTGACAGTTTGAAAATATGAGGGGTATAGCAAGTCATGATGCGGGAACTGACACCTGCTGATGACATACTATATCCATTATTTGGCATTAAGTGATTGAAAGAAATGACCTTACAATTCTTCAGGCATTTTCCACTCAGAAGACAATATCTGAGTTAGGGGCAAAGCATTTGAGTGAGCCCCTAACTAGTAACCCTGATTATAACTACGGTTGTGCACCCTAATTGTGGGTACAAGGGAATCTCAGCAGATGACAGTGCAGTTACTGAAAATAAATCTCTAAACTAATACAGATATTACCACCATTCGGCTACCATATAGTGGTAGATATCAGTCCTACATATTCTACAAATTATTACAGTACAGGTATAGATGGCGACTTACAGCTGACGTTCATTCTGATGGAGTTGTTCACTTTTCTCTAAGACCTCCTTTATACACAGTATGATGGGCCCACAGCTCCCCATACATAATATATTGGGCCAACAAGTCCCCTTTACACAGTACAATTGGCACATGGCTCCCCTATACTTAAGTATGATTGGCCCACAGCTCACCTATACACAGTATGATAGGCATACAGCTCCTCCATACACAGTGTAATGGGCCCACATTTTCCCTATACACAGTATAATGGGCCAACAGCTCCCTTATGCACAGTATATTGGACCAACAGCTCCCCTATAAAGATTATAATGTCCCCACAACTCCCCTATAAACAGATGATGGGTCCACAGCTCTCCCATACACAGTATGATGGGTACACACCTGCCATATACATGGCATAATGGGACAACAGCTCCCCTATACACAGTATGATGGGCCAACATCTCCTCTATATTAAATATGATAGGCCCAGAGCTTGCCTATATGCAATATGATAGGCCCAGCATAAGTACATGTGGGGGTTGCCTGGTTGCTAGGGAATCCCCACATGTTCTTATGCTGGCTAACAGATGTAAATCATTCAGCTGCGGCAAGAAAAACTAAATCTCAGAGCACTAAAAAATACTCAGAGGACCCCCGAGCATGCTCGAGAAATCTCGAGTAACGAGTATATTCGCTCATCACTGATTATAATGTCTACATAGCTTCCCTGTAGCTATTATGATGGGCCCATAGCTCCTTATACACAGTATGATGGACTCAATGCTCCTCTATACACAGTATAATGGGCCAAAAGCTCTCGTATAAACAGGATAATGCCCTCACAGCTGCCCTATTCAAAGTATGATGGTCCCACAAGTCCCTTATACACAGCATCCTGGGCCTACAGATCCTCTTTACACAGTATAATGGCATACAGCTCCACTATGCACAGTTTAATGGCCCCACAGCTCCCTAAATACACTATAATGTCTCCACTGCTCTCCCAAAACACAGTAAAATGACCACCTTAGTAGCCCTCTCACTGCCTTATGGCTTGCCCAGTAGTCCCCACACTTTATAATGTTCCCTACACAAGCCCTCAAACTTTATAATGGTCCTCGTACTAGCTCCCACACTGCATAATGGCCCCCACAGTAGTCCCCACATTGTATAATTGCCACTACAGTAGACCCCACACTGTATAATGTTCCCCGCAATTTATGAGAACCCCTGACAGATGTCGCTCCCATGTATGAGGGGCCCACCTTCAATATAAGAGCCTATTAAACAGTATGAGGTCCCCCCACAGTAGTCTCCACACTGTATGATTGAGCCATGATAGGCCCCAAACTGTAAATTGGTTCCCATATTAGCCCCCAAACTGTATAATGTCACCTGTATTAGCTCCAAACTGTATAATGGCCCCCACATTAGCCTATAAACTTTATTGTTGCCTCCACATTAGCCCCAAAGCTATATAATGTCTCCCCAATTAACTCCCAAACTATATAATGGTCCCCATATTAGCCCCCAACTGTAAAATGGTTCACGCCTTAGCCCCAAACTGTATAATGGCTCCAAAATTATCCCCAAAACTATATAATGGCTCGTGCGTTGGTCCCCAAACTATGTAATGGACCCCGCATTAGCCCCCAAACTATAGTAACCCACCTCTCGTGTCTCCCCTTTTCCTCATAGTTTGTAAGCTTGCGAGCAGGGCCCTCACTCCTCCTGGTATCTGTATTGAACTATATTTCTGTTATGCTGTAATGTCTATTGTCTGTACAATTCCCGTCTATAATTTGTAAAGCGCTGCGGAATATGTTGGCGCTATATAAATAAAAATTATTATATTATTATTATTATTATTAGACCCCAAACTATGTAGGGGTCCCCAACATTAGCACCCAAACTATATAATGGCCCCTGTATTAGCCCTCAAACTATATAATAGCCCTATATTAGCCCCCAAATTGTATAATTGCCCTGTATTAGCCCTCAAATTGTATAATGGCCCTCACATTGACTCACAGTGTATAATAGCCTCCATTTTTTATGAGGGGCCCCTACACACTGTGCCAGGGGCCACCACAGTGTATGAAGGTCCCCCATACTTTATGTTGCACCCACCAAGTACTGTGTTGTTGTCTCTGCTGCATCTCTTAAAGTTGCAACACAAATTTCCTCAATAGTGGTTAAACTATATTCAAAGGGACCACACCATTGTTAAATAAGGTCACATTGGTGAGAGACTACGTGTATTAATCTGTTAATGGTTTAGTTTTAACTCTATACCCTCAACTGTGGCATAGATTGTTGTGATCTGTAATCCTTTTTCAGTGACAGATTTGGCACCTAGTCTGTCTTTGATCCCAGCTGCTGAGGGTTGATTGTCTGGTAGTGAGCCCAGTGTGATTTGTGATTATTGATTTTTTATATGTTTCGGCAAGGTCTTGTATGATTATTTTGACCTATGTACCCTCTAGCGCAGTTTCAATTATTGAAATATACTTGTACTCTAATCATTGACAGGATTGGCACTTGCCTGTCTTAGATTTCAGCTGCTGAAGGTACTCCTGGGGAGGGAGCGCTAATGTGTTACTGTGGCCTATTTCATTAGCACTTAGCCTGATATAAATTGAGAGACACAGGTCTGTGTGGACCGTGGTCTGTCTCTAGAAGAATGTCTCTAAAAGGATAACAGCAAATATGACAGCAGAAATATGCCAGAAAAATAACCCCCTTCTATAGATGCTTCATTATTATTATTATTACTATGCTTCGTTATTGCTAGCAATCTGACAATCGATCTGCTTCATCCTCAGGTATGTCTGCTGGCTGCACCCCAAATCCCATCACCATCACCCAACTATCTTGATCTTCCTCACCCAACTATTCCTGGTATGTCCGCTGGCTACACCCCAAATCCCATCACCATCACCCAACTATCCTGATCTTCCTCACCCAACTATTCCTGGTATGTCCCCTGGCTGCACCCCAAATCCCATTACCATCACCCAACTATCCTGATCTTCCTCACCCAACTATTCCTGGTATGTCCGCTGGCTGCACCCCAAATCCCATCACCATCACCCAACTATCCTGATCTTCCTCACCCAACTATTCCTGACCTCCTTCTCTCCTCCACGCTTATTCGCTCCTCACCCGATTGCCTCCAAGACTTCTCCCGAATATCCCCCATCCTGGAATTCTGTGCCACAACCCGTCCGGTTATCCACCACATTTGGATCCTTCAAAAGAAACCTGAAAACCCACCACTTCAAAGAAGCTTACAGCCTGTAACGACCAAATGGCTACCTCAACACCATTGGAGCTACTGCAACCCCCGACCTACTGTCTCCTTCCCCATAATCCTGTAGAATGTAAGCCCACAAGGGCAGGGTCCTCTCCCCTCTGCATCAGTCTGTCAATGTTAGTTTTGTTTACTGTAAGTGATATTTGCATTTTGAGGTAACCCCTTCTTATGTACAGCACCATGGAATTAAAGGGACTCTGTCACCTGAATTTGGCGGGACTGGTTTTGGGTCATATGGGCGGAGTTTTCAGGTGTTTGATTCACCCTTTCCTTACCCGCTGGCTGCATGCTGGCTGCAATATTGGATTGAAGTTCATTCTCTGTCCTCCATAGTACATGCCTGCGCAAAGCAAGATTGCCTTGTGCAGGCATGTACTACGGAGGACAGAGAGTGAACTTCAATCCAATATTGCAGCCAGCATGCAGCCAGCGGGTAAGGAAAGGGTGAATCAAACACCCGAAAACTCCGCCCATATGACCCAAAACCAGTCCCGCCAAATTCAGGTGACAGAGTCCCTTTAATGGTGCTGCAGTATATAAATAAATAAAAATAATAATAATGTGTTCAATTTCTTTCTAGATTAATCTGGTAGCCTGCAAGATCAAACTCCCAGCCTCTTTACGGATCCTCAGTTCTTTTCATGTGTCTCTCCATTTGCCTGTTGTCTTCAGTCCTTTTTTCAAAGACCCTGGTTCCACTCCTGCTCCAGTAAGCACTAGAGATGAGCAATCCTTTAAAGGTTCAGTTTGATTCACTGAATGTTTAGATGTTCTCCGAACATGTTCACCTTAACCCATTAAATTCAATGGGAGGCCAAACCAAACATATACGCACCTTGAGAAATGACAAAAAGCTTCCCAAACAGCTAAAATTAGGGCCATACACCATGAAAATTGGCATTTTTTCCAGCCATACTAAGATGGCACAAACATCAGTTTCCTACAGTACTATTGCTAGAAAAATGTCAGGAAAGTAGCACAGGTAGTTCAGTTACAATAAGTGCTGGCCTGCCTGTCTGAGATCCCTACTTACACAGGCAACCCACCAGATGGAGACCCAACTTGGAGTCTCCGCATTTAAATTTTTTTTTGTCACACACCGCTAAAGTGGCATCAATTTCCAGAGAGTAGAAATAGTATAATAGGCCTCTGACTCACCTTCAACTACAAGCAACCCACCAGATGTAGACCCAAATTGGAATTTCCACATTAAAAAAAATTGTTATTGTTTGTGCCATCAGCTGCAGTAGCCACAGCAGGCATAGAAGTCTCGACAAAAGGGGCACAGATTGCAATAACGCAAGATCAATGCATGACACTAAAAACAACACCATCGCCTAGTCTGCCCAGTCTTCGACTGAGGTGCAAAAGTCATTGGAGATCCATGACTTGTTCATTTGATAAAAGATAGGTGGTCTACACTTTCAGGGGACAGCCAGATGGAAGCATCTGGCTAAATTTACTCTTGTACCGCAGATCTAACAGAGTGGAAACCCAGTAGTCAACACTATTCCAAACCTAAGAATACGGGCATTATGTTAAAGATAATGCAGCAAGAAAGAGCTCATGTGACTGGCGCTTCCATGAGGTCCAAGTCCATGGTGTGTTGGTAGTGGGGTAACACTCAAGGTTGCTTACTCTGTCCCCTCCCGTTAACCATGGTCAAAAGAGAGGGGATCATTATCCTCTTCATCTCCTGACTGTTTTGCGCCCATCACCTGTTTCTCCTTCTTTTATTCCTCAGCTCCAGCACGTTCACTAACAGTTTGTCTGGTACCATGAGCCCCTCTCGATCGCTGTAAGCCATCCTCCCATGACACCCATCTGTGCGACAACAGTCCAGAAATGTTAAATATTGTTAAGCCTTCTGCATCCCCCTCTGCTTCCACCTCTTCCTCAGGGACCACCACCTCCTCACACAGACTATTCAAAGTGTGCTCCAGCATGTAGATGAACGGAAAAGTGATGCTGATGACTGCATTGTTAGAGCTAACCATCTTAGTAGTCATAGTCAGTGACACTGCTGGTGGTGGTGCTGTCACATCCTCTCTTTGCAGGGAACCAGGTGGCCCTGTTGTTTGGGATGGGGAGGAAGAGGCCACAGGAGGAGGCTCAGATCTTTTCTGGTTTTTCAGGTGTGTACTCCACTGCAGCTCGTGTTTGACATTCAGATGCCTTGTCATGCAGGTGGTGATCAGGTTAAGAATATTTATACCTCACTTCAGTCTCTAACAGTTCAGCATGCAAAATACCTGTGTCTTATCAGGGAGCTCCTTTGAGCTGGCTTTCTTGTTCTTAGTTCATCAGTGCAGTGGCCAATAGCAGCTGACGTGCTGGCTAGGAGATGCCTATGTGCTTTTACACCCTTCTACCTCTTTTGCTATGACCCGGGGGCAGCGAGACCACCACCTCTTTCTCCGAACTGCCTATGTTACTAGCATGGTCTTCACTCTTTGTTGGGTCTAGGACCTCATCAACTCTCGTCACATCACATCATCGTACCTCTCCAGTCTGTCCTTAATTCTGCTGTCCTACTAATCTACTTCTGTCCTTGCTACTCCTCTACTTCTTGCCTCTGAAAATCCCTTCATTGCCTCCCAAATCCAAAATGTATCCACTTCAAGGTATTAATGTTACACCCCAGGTAACCGGTTGTTACAGTGATGTTGCCTTTCTTTCGGGGAGGGTGATGTAATGCCTGGAGGCAAGGAGGATTCCCTTTAACAGGTAATACACCTACATGCAACACATTCTGAATCCAGGCAAGAAGGGGGAGCTCTGAACTCGGATTCAGGGGAGCTTCCCCCAGATATATGTATTCTGGTCTGGAGGAGGAGTTAGTTAGTTGGTCCAGAGAGACCAGAGGAGGATTTGGAGGAAAGAGGAGTGTGAGCAGAGTGGAGCCGTGCAACCACGTGCAGTGCTGCAGCTCCTGGACAGAAGAGAACCAGACAGGTTGCATAGATAGCAAGTGTGAGGGGGGATCGAAGCAGAGGAGAACAAAGGAGTTCAGAAAGGAACTGTGACTGGGCACCTCTGAGCTGAAGCGCAGGAACTTGACAACAGGAGCCCAAGGTTGTGTAGTACTTCACATCCCACAGCAGAACCTGAGAGCAGAAGACTTTATGTAATCTGTCCGCACCCACACCCGAAGGTGCAGCAATACACAGAGTCCGCGTCATGATAGAGACCATGTAAAAAGGCTTGCATTGCCCACCATACGGGTACTGTCCTAGGACAAGAGAGAGGACCTTGTAAGGGAGCCACAGGCAGCAAGGAACTCGCATAAAAGCACGAGAAGGAAGGCTTACGAACCTCATCTGGGAGAGGGATCCACCATTGCCTCCTGCCGACTGGACCACACCAACACCTGTCGCTGGTACCATGGACTGTGACTGTCTACATCAGTAAACAAGGTAAAGAGACTGCAACCCTGTGTCTTCAGTTTATTTTCCGGCACCACATCATCATTGCCAACCACAGCGGGAGCCCTGGGAACCCAGCTTCACCTCTGGGAAACCATCCCATCCCTGCTGCTATAACATCACCCCAGAGGAACCCTTTTAGCAACGTCGGTCACCCCTGACCGAGTACCACAATAAAAGTCGCAAAGCTTTTATTATTTCACAAACCCCTTTAAAGACTGTCCCTTTTACTTGGGTGCCCAGTGCCATGGACCGGGTCACTGCCGCTGTGACACATCACGTTAAGTACCGACCTGGTACTGAGTACCCCATGGCCTGGTGGGAATTCCATTAACACTGACCTACAAAGACATCCATAATCTGTCTCCTCCATATATCTCTGAACTTATCTTCCATGTCCTCCTCCTGTGCCACCACCTGATCCATCATCGACTGTAGCGCTTTTTCAAGGAAGCACAGAAGTGGGATAGTAACACTGATGATGGTGTCATCAGCGCTGGGCATGTTTATGGAGTACTCGAAGCAGCGCAACACAGTACACTTGTCCCACATGGAAGTCCACTCATTGGTCTTCAAGTGGTGTTGTTCCGCAAATTGACTCACCTGTTGTGAATTCTGTTGTCAAGCTCCCTCCTGTGGTCATGAATGGTACTTCGGCTGGTTCTGTCCATGGGCTTCCTCTGGTGGTTGTGAGTGGAGCTGTGGCTTCTGAGTTTCCTTCCACAGGTGACGAGGTTAATTCGTAAGCTGGCTGCTCTATTTAACTCCACTTAGATCATTGCTCCATGCCACCTGTCAATGTTCCAGTATTGGTCTAGTTCTCTCCTGGATCGTTCTTGTGACCTGTCTTCCCAGCAGAAGCTAAGTTCCTGCTTGTTTTTCTCTGGTTTGCTAGTTTTCTGTCCAGCTTGCTATTTTGATTTTTGTCTTGCTTGCTGGAAGCTCTGGGACGCAGAGGGTGCGCCTCCGCAACGTGAGTCGGTGCGGAGGGTCTTTTTGCGCCCTCTGCGTGGTCTTTTTGTAGTTTTTTGTGCTGACCGCAAAGTTACCTTTCCTATCCTCTGTCTGTTCAGTAAGTCGGGCCTCACTTTGCTAAATCTATTTCATCTCTGTGTTTGTAATTTTCATCTTTACTCACAGTCATTATATGTGGGGGGCTGCCTTTTCCTTTGGGGAATTTCTCTGAGGCAAGGTAGGCTTTATTTTTATATCTCTAGGGCTAGCTAGTTTCTTAGGCTGTGTCGAGTTGCATAGGGAGCGTTAGGAGCAATCCACGGCTATTTCTAGTGTGTGTGATAGGATTAGGGATTGCGGTCAGCAGAGTTCCCACTTCTCAGAGCTCGTCCTATATTATTAGTAACT
Organism: Ranitomeya imitator; assembly: GCF_032444005.1. Classification (NCBI taxonomy): domain Eukaryota; kingdom Metazoa; phylum Chordata; class Amphibia; order Anura; family Dendrobatidae; genus Ranitomeya; species Ranitomeya imitator. The sequence continues at coordinate 395,011,065 of NC_091287.1, read as the reverse complement.
ATCAGGTCATTCCGTGTGCTCTTAACCACCAGGTCCATTATTGTCCTTACCACCAGGTCATAACACTCACCCATACATACTGCAACTGAAACTCCACAATCATGTCTGGCAGCTTGCACAGTCTCACAAGTATATGCAAGGTGGAGTTCCACCTTGTGGGCATATTATATTTGCATATTAGTTGGGGAGCAGGAAAGCAGCAGTGACGCTGCACTGCAGAAAGGCAAGCAGAAGCAGCATGAGAATGCCAAAAGGGCGGACAGATGGCCTGCACTTTCTGACCGGTTGAGGAGATGGTGGAGGAAGTGGAGTAGTTGGAGGAGGCAACATGGACAGATAAAAGGCTAGGGGCCAGCCACAGTGCACAGTAACAGCAAACTTAATGGCTAGGGGCCATCCTCCTCCTACTTTTGCACCATGCTCCCTCTTTTGCTGTGCAGCTGGGGCAGTGTGACTGGCACTTCTTCCTCCGAACTGCCTACATCACTCGGATGGCCTTCACTTCATGTGAGGTCTAGGATCTTATCATATTCCATCACATCATCACACCTCTCCAATCTTCCTGTAAATCTGCTGCCTTGCTAATCCACTTCTGTCCTTGCTACTCCTCTTCCCTCAGCAAATCTTTTCATTGTCTCCAAATTCCATAACGTATCCACTTACTACACTGATCTCCAAAGCCATTTATAATCTGTCTCCCACATATATCTCTGAACTAATCACTCATTATCACCTATCACCTATACTACCACCACGACCTCCTCCTCAACCTCCTGCTCCACTTGGCTTCTACCTCCTGATTCACTATAATAATTTTTTTTATTTTATCTGCTATTTTTCTATCCACATTTGGTTGCAGGGCAATTGTCCTGCTCTTACTCCCGTTTAGCTTCCTTTTGCAGCACCCTAGCCAGTACTATGACCATTATAAAGAACCAATCTTTGCATCCCCATTGATTTATATTTGTTCCAGGGTCAAGTTCTGGGTGAGGTTCGGACCCAAATCAAATTTTTAACTGTAGCTCGGCCGAACCCTGCAAACCCAAACATCCACGGATTCGCTCATCACTAAATATAATGTTTAGGAAGTTGAATCCTATATGGGCATGTGCAATGGCCATCTGTTGTGCGCTGCTTTTAACTATCATTCTACAGACTTGGATTGTATTGTGGTTTTCATTAGACTATGAGAATAGGCATAAAGCCTCATACATACCTCCTTATTTTTTTTATTATATTTCATTCCACCCTTGAAGAAAAGCAGGCTGTAGAATGTAGTGTAAAAAAATAGCTAGCAAAAGCAATAACAGTCTCGTGCTGGCAGTCCAGTTAATTACTCTGTAAAACTTGATAATGACCTGCTATTTAATTCATCAAATTCTAAGACTTTAGCAGTCTGTGTAGTTCCCAATTTAGAACTTCATTTAATAAAATTTTTTCTTTTCTTTTCAAAACAAATGTGCCCTCATTATTCCTGGATATGTAGTTAGTGCGTTGACATCAGTTCCGGAATATAAAATATTCAGAATAAATACTGGCCATATCAAAGACCTAGTAAGACGTAGATTATATGAAGTGAAGAAAATGCTTTTGATTTGGAAATTGAGTAGAAATGATTTGCATTTTCTTCAGCACCACAAATATCGCTTAATGTTTTATTTGCTAAAATAACAAACTCCAGAAAATAGTTACACATTTTAGGAATTCTTTTAATGAAAATAAATGATTGTAGCTGATTGCAATTAATATTTTTTTAAACATTTAATTGACGAAATACATATGTTTATGTTGTTATAATAGTAAGCAATAGAAAAGGTGCGCACTCAGCAGAAATGGGGGTGCTGGCGGGACTAGAGAGTTCCAAATCATCAAGTATAAGATAATCCTATACATATATGTTGTTATAATACACATTTTACACTCTTGACTCTGCAACCAACATACACTAGGCACTGTAGGTTTGAACACCACCACTGCACAAAGCTTACTTTTCTATGTCTCAAAGAGAATCTGTCACATTAAAATGCAAATCAATCTGCAGGCATCATGCTATAGAGCAGGAGGAGCTTAGCAGATTGATACATAGTTTTGTGATGAAAGATTTAGTACATCCTGTGTTTTATTCATTTAAAATTCAGCTCTTCCCGAAATTTTCAGTCCAGTTGGCGGTCCTATCAGTGATTGACAGCTATTTTTGTTTGCAAACTTGCACATTGGAAGCTGTCAGTCACTAATAGGACTGCCCAAAGTTGTTTTATTTAGGCTACGTGGAGGGTTTTTGAGCATAAGCTGCCTGTTTTGGGTCTTCCAAAAGTATTTTGCTTGCACTTAAGTCAGGAGATAGATGAAGCTGCAACCCATAATGAGGTCCTGGTTATGGGGGACTTTAACTAGCCGGATATTAACTGGGAAACAGAAACCTGTGAAACCCATAAAGGCAACAGGTTTCTGCTAATAACCAAGAAAAATTATCTTTCACAATTGGTGCAGAATCCAACCAGAGGAGCAGCACTTTTAGACCTAGTACTATCTAATAGACCTGACAGAATAACAAATCTGCAGGTGGTCGGGCATCTAGGAAATAGCGACCACAATATTGTACAGTTTCACCTGTCTTTCACTAGGGGGACTTGTCAGGGAGTCACAAAAACACTGAACTTTAGGAAGGCAAAGTTTGACCAGCTTAGAGATGCCCTTAATCTGGTAGACTGGGACAATATCCTCAGAAATAAGAATACAGATAATAAATGGAAAATGTTTAAGAACATCCTAAATAGACACTGTAAGCGGTTTATACCTTGTTGGAATAAAAGGACTAGAAATAGGAAAAACCCAATGTGGCTAAACAAAGAAGTAAGACAGGCAATTAACAGTAAAAAGAAAGCATTTGCACTACTAAAGCAGGATGGCACCATTGAAGCTCTAAAAAACTATAGGGAGAAAAATACTTTATCTAAAAAACTAATTAAAGCTGCCAAAAAGGAAACAGAGAAGCACATTGCTAAGGAGAGTAAAACTAATCCCAAACTGTTCTTCAACTATATCAATAGTAAAAGAATAAAAACTGAAAATGTAGGCCCCTTAAAAAATAGTGAGGAAAGAATGGTTGTAGATGACGAGGAAAAAGCTAACATATTAAACACCCTCTTCTCCACGGTATTCACGGTGGAAAATGAAATGCTAGGTGAAATCCCAAGAAACAATGAAAACCCTATATTAAGGGTCACCAATCTAACCCAAGAAGAGGTGCGAAACCGGCTAAATAAGATTAAAATAGATAAATCTCCGGGTCCGGATGGCATACACCCACGAGTACTAAGAGAACTAAGTAATGTAATAGATAAACCATTATTTCTTATTTTTAGGGACTCTATAGCGACAGGGTCTGTTCCGCAGGATTGGCGCATAGCAAATGTGGTGCCAATATTCAAAAAGGGCTCTAAAAGTGAACCTGGAAATTATAGGCCAGTAAGTCTAACCTCTATTGTTGGTAAAATATTTGAAGGGTTTCTGAGGGATGTTATTCTGGATTATCTCAATGAGAATAACTGTTTAACTCCATATCAGCATGGGTTTATGAGAAATCGCTCCTGTCAAACCAATCTAATCAGTTTTTATGAAGAGGTAAGCTATAGGCTGGACCACGGTGAGTCATTGGACGTGGTATATCTCGATTTTTCCAAAGCGTTTGATACCGTGCCGCACAAGAGGTTGGTACACAAAATGAGAATGCTTGGTCTGGGGGAAAATGTGTGTAAATGGGTTAGTAACTGGCTTAGTGATAGAAAGCAGAGGGTGGTTATAAATGGTATAGTCTCTAACTGGGTCGCTGTGACCAGTGGGGTACCGCAGGGGTCGGTATTGGGACCTGTTCTCTTCAACATATTCATTAATGATCTGGTAGAAGGTTTACACAGTAAAATATCGATATTTGCAGATGATACAAAACTATGTAAAGCAGTTAATACAAGAGAAGATAGTATTCTGCTACAGATGGATCTGGATAAGTTGGAAACTTGGGCTGAAAGGTGGCAGATGAGGTTTAACAATGATAAATGTAAGGTTATACACATGGGAAGAAGGAATCAATGTCACCATTACACACTGAATGGGAAACCACTGGGTAAATCTGACAGGGAGAAGGACTTGGGGATCCTAGTTAATGATAAACTTACCTGGAGCAGCCAGTGCCAGGCAGCAGCTGCCAAGGCAAACAGGATCATGGGGTGCATTAAAAGAGGTCTGGATACACATGATGAGAGCATTATACTGCCTCTGTACAAATCCCTAGTTAGACCGCACATGGAGTACTGTGTCCAGTTTTGGGCACCGGTGCTCAGGAAGGATATAATGGAACTAGAGAGAGTACAAAGGAGGGCAACAAAATTAATAAAGGGGATGGGAGAACTACAATACCCAGATAGATTAGCGAAATTAGGATTATTTAGTCTAGAAAAAAGACGACTGAGGGGCGATCTAATAACCATGTATAAGTATATAAGGGGACAATACAAATATCTCGCTGAGGATCTGTTTATACCAAGGAAGGTGACGGGCACAAGGGGGCATTCTTTGCGTCTGGAGGAGAGAAGGTTTTTCCACCAACATAGAAGAGGATTCTTTACTGTTAGGGCAGTGAGAATCTGGAATTGCTTGCCTGAGGAGGTGGTGATGGCGAACTCAGTCGGGGGGTTCAAGAGAGGCCTGGATGTCTTCCTGGAGCAGAACAATATTGTATCATACAATTAGGTTCTGTAGAAGGACGTAGATCTGGGGATTTATTATGATGGAATATAGGCTGAACTGAATGGACAAATGTCTTTTTTCGGCCTTACTAACTATGTTACTATGTTACTATGACTTTTACTCCGCTGCTCCAAACCCTTCAAGGGGCTCTCCAGCAATAGAAAAAAAAAATTATGAAAGGAAATGTCATTATAAATAAATTTCTAAATATATTTAATTAGCAAATCACAATTTAGAGAGGATATCACTCTAAAATTAAAATGGCTCTCATTTTATTATACTGACAAAAAACTGTCCTAGAACATTAGGATAGAAACCAGTCAACATTTGCAGTAGAAACTCCTTGACTGTGACCTTGAGAAAGTGACATTGTTATTCAGAAATACAGGGTGCACAGAAGTTTGATCTGAAGGAGGAAGAAGATCCCAAATGCTCATGCTCTTGTCCTAACATTCTAGGACAGGTCTCCCTGAATGTAAAAAGGTAATTTTAACACTTTAGTGATTACTAGTGTTGAGCATTCCGATACCGCAAGTATCGGGTATCGGCCGATACTTGCGGTATCGGAATTCCGATACCGAGATCCGATACTTTTGTGGTATCGGGTATCGGTATCGGATACATAGAGATGTGTAAAATAAAGAATTAAAATAAAAAATATTGATATATTTACCTCTCCGGCGGCCCCTGGACTCAGCGCGGGTAACCGGCAGGCTTCGTTGTTCAAAATCAGCGCTTTTAGGACCTGAGAATCACGTCCCGGCTTCTGATTGGTCGCGGGCCGCCCATGTGACCGCCACGCGACCAATCACAAGCCGCGACGTCACCGCAAGCTATTAACGCGCTCATTTTTAAAAATGAGCGCGTTAATGGCTTTCAAAGACGTAGCGGCTTGTGATTGGTCGCGGCCACGCGACCAATCACAAGCCGCTACGTCTTTGAAAGTCATTACCGCGCTCATTTTTAAAAATGAGCGCGTTAATAGCTTGCGGTGACGTCGCGGCTTGTGATTGGTCGCGTGGCCGCGACCAATCACAAGCCGCTACATCTTTGAAAGTCATTACCGCGCTCATTTTTAAAAATGAGCGCGTTAATAGCTTGCGGTGACGTCGCGGCTTGTGATTGGTCGCGTGGCCGCGACCAAACACAAGCCGCTACGTCTTTGAAAGCCATTAACGCGCTCATTTTTAAAAATGAGCGCGTTAATAGCTTGCGGTGACGTCGCGGCTTGTGATTGGTCGCGTGGCGGTCACATGGGCGGCCCGCGACCAATCAGAAGCCGGGACGTGATTCTCAGGTCCTAAAAGCGCTGATTTTGAACAACGAAGCCTGCCGGTTACCCGCGCTGAGTTCAGGGGCCGCCGGAGAGGTAAATATATCAATATTTTTTATTTTAATTCTTTATTTTACACATCCCTATGGATCCCAGGGCCTGAAGGAGAGTTTCCTCTCCTTCAGACCCTGGGAACCATGAGAATACCTTCCGATACTTGATGTCCCATTGACTTGTATTGGTATCAGATATCGGTATCGGCGATATCCGATATTTTTCGGGTATCGGCCGATACTATCCGATACCGATACTTTCAAGTATCGGACGGTATCGCTCAACACTAGTGATTACCTCTCAAGAGAACATGATTCAGATATGCTAATTAAATGTATTTAGGAATTTATTTATAATGACATTTCCTATAGTTGCTTATTATTTTTCATTTATTGAAAATTATTTTTTTTTAGTTGGTTATTTATTGAAAATTACATTTCCTTAAAATTTTTTTTTAGGAATTTATTTTTGATGAGCGAATATAAAGTGTCTATCAGCCATATCCTCCTTCTTCTCCTCTCTCTTCCTCAAACTCAATGTGGACAAATCTGAACTCATCATCTTTACTCCATCTCATAGATCTCCCTTACCTGGCCTATCGCAATTAACGACATAATGCCCTCCCCCGCAGCGGAAGTCCGCTGCCTCGTAGTAACCCTTGACTCTGTCCTGTCCTTCAAACCACACACCCAAGCTCTTTCCACCTCGTGTCACCTCCAGCTCAAAAATATTTCCAGAATCCGTCCTTTCCTCAACTGTCAATCTACTAAAATGCTTGTGCATGCCCTCATCATCTCCCGCCTCGACTACTGCAACATCCTTTTCTGTGGCCTCCCTGCTAACACCCTTGCACCTCTCCAGTCCATCCTTAACTCTGCTGCCCGACTAATTCATCCTCACTACTCCTCCGCTTCTCCCCTCTGCAAATCTCTTCACTGGCTCCCATTCCCTCAGCGTATCCAGTTCAAATTACTAATACTAACCTACAAAGCCATCCATAACCTGTCTCTTCCATAAATCTCTGAACTAATCTCTCGATATCTGCCGATATCTTCCCTCACATAATCTCCGGTCCTCCCAAGACCTCCCTCCTCCACACTTATTCGCTTCTCATCCAACCGCCTCCAACACTTCTCCCAAATATCCCCCATCCTCTGGGAATTCTGTGCCCCAACGCGTCCGACTATCAACCACATTCGGATCCTTCAGACGGAACCTGAAAACCCACCTCTTCAGGAAAGCCTACAGCCTGCACTGACCCCGCTGCCCTGTCATCACTACCAGAGCAAACGCCACACCAACACCGGAGCTGCTGCACTCCTCAACCTATTGTCTCCTTCCCCACCATCCTGTAGAATGTACGCCCACAAGGGCAGGGTCTTCTCCCCCCTGTATCAGTCTGCCATTGATAGTTTGCTTACTGTAAGTGATATCTGTAATTTGTATGTAACCCCTTCTCATGAATAGCACCATGGAACCAATGGTGCTAAATAAATAATAATAATGTTAGGCACTATTCATTATTTGCACAAAGGGTATGATATTGGCGCTATTTGTTACTGGACGAGTAAATTGCTATTTGCCTTAGTATATTCGAGTGACCTGCTCAGCATGTTTGGCACTTTATTTGCTGCCAATGAACATGCTGGGCTTGCTTGCCAAGCACAGTAATGCGCCGGTACCATCTCTGGTGTGGCATTACTGTGATTGGCTGCTCGAACACCGGGTGTTTGTACATGGCAGCGTGGCAAACATTGCTTCTGATCGGTTGTGAAATCAAAGGACAGCGTGCGCATGCAGCTGTGATCGGAGGTATAAAGTTCACCTCCGATAACTGGTGTCAGCTGATGGGCCTCCAACCCCCATCAGCCATTGCCTGCTGTTGCTAATAACAGTGAGAGCAGGAGTAATTGATGGGAGTAGTCATAAGCCAACTACTGCACTTTAAATAAATGATTTAAAAAAAACTGGTGTGGGTTCCTTTGTATTTTTGATAACCAGCCAGGCATAATTCACAGCTGTCAGTTTCTGCAAGTCTGGTTATCAAGAATAGAGGAGTCCCCATGCCGCATTTTTTAATTATTTAAGTAAATAATTGAAAAAAACAGTATGGGGGTCCACCCCATTTTTGACAACCAGCCTTGCTAAAGCAGACAGCTGGGGGTTGGTATTCTCAGACTGGAAAGGGGCAATGGATATTGCCCCTCCAACCTAAAAATAGCAGCCTGCAGAAGCCCACTGTTATGATCAGGTGACCTTGGAGCAGCATGAAAACTTTTACTGGAGTTGGTGGTAACTATACTGACCGCAAATCCTGATCTTAACACCGCAACTAGAAGTAGCCGTGGGGTGTGCCTAACAAATCCTAGACACCTCGACACAGCCAGAGGACTAAATACCCCTATAGATGGAAATAGGAATTCTACCTTGCCTCAGAACAGAACCCCAAAGGATAGGCAGCCCCCCACAAATATTGACTGTGAGTAGTAGAGGAAAAGACACACGCAGGCAGGAAACAGGATTTAGCAAAAGAGGCCACTCTAGCTAAAATAGGAAAGGATAGGACAGGATACTAAGCGGTCAGTATTAAAATCCTTCCAAAAATATCCACAGCAGAAAATACAAAAACTCCACCATCTAACTAAAGATGTGGAGCGTATATCTGCAACTCCAGAGAATCCAACAAGACTGAGAAAACACTGACACAGTCTAAGCTGGACAAGAGAAAACAAATGAATAGCACACAATATAAGCACACAGCTTGTGTGCCACAGAAAAAGAAACAGACAGTTATCTTTGCTGAATTGGCAGCTAAGCAGGAGAAGCCAGACAAAGATCCAACACTTCCCAAGAAACATTGACAACTGGCAAGGACTAATGAGTCCTGCAAACCTAAATACCCCAGTCAGAATTGCAATCAGCAGATACACCTGTCCAAGACTGCAGCCCAGGGACAACTGCATTACCACCTACAACCACCGGAGGGAGCCTAAAAGCAGAATTCACAACAGTACCCCCCCCCTTGAGGAGGGGTCACCGAACCCTCACTAGAGCCCCCAGGCCGATCAGGATGAGCCAGATGAAAGGTACGAACCAAATCAGCGGCATGGACATCAGAGGCAAAAACCCAAGAATTATCCTCCTGGCCATAACCCTTCCATTTGACAAGGCACTGAAGTTTCCGCCTCGAAAAACGGGAATCCAAAATCTTCTCAACAACATATTCCAACTCCCCATCAACAAACACAGGGGCCGGAGGAACAACAGAGGGAACAACGGGCTCCACATATTTCCGCAATAAAGATCTATGGAAGATATTATGGATAGCAAAAGAGGCCGGAAGCGCCAGTCGAAAAGACACCGGATTAATAATCTCAGAAATCCTATAAGGACCAATAAACCGAGGCTTAAACTTAGGAGAAGAAACCTTCATAGGAACATGACGGGAAGACAACCAGACCAGATCCCCAACCCGAAGCTGGGAACCAACCCACCGATGACGGTTAGCAAAACGTTGAGCCTCCTTCTGAGACAACACCAAATTGTCCACCACATGAGCCCAAATTTGCTGCAACCTGTCAACCACAGAATCCACACCAGGACAGTCAGAAGGCTCAACCTGCCCAGAAGAAAAACGAGGATGAAAACCAAAATTACAAAAGAAAGGCGAAACCAAAGTAGCCAAACTAGCCCGATTATTAAGGGCAAACCCAATCATCCTGATCAGCAGACACAAAGCATCTCAAATAAGTCTCCAAAGTCTGATTAGTTCGCTAGGTCTGGCCATTTGTCTGAGGATGAAATGCAGAAGAAAAAGACAAATCAATACCCAGCCTACCACAAAAGGCCCGCCAAAACCTAGAAACAAACTGGGAACCTCTGTCGGACACAATATTCTTTGGAATACCATGCAAACGGAGCACATGCTGAAAAAACAACGGAACCAAATCCGAAGAGGAAGGCAATTTAGGCAAAGGCACCAAATGAACCATCTTATAGAATCGGTCACAAACAACCCAGATAACAGACATCTTCTGGGAAACAGGAAGATCGGAAATAAAATCCATAAAAATATGCGTCCAGGGCCTCTCAGGGACCGGCAATGGCAAAAGCAACCCACTAGCACGGGAGCAACAAGGCTTTGCCCGCGCACAAGTCCCACAGGACTGCACAAAAGAACGCACATCACGCGACAAAGAAGGCCACCAAAAGGACCTACCAACCAAGTCTCTGGTACCAAAAATGCCAGGATGACCAGCCAACACGGAACAGTGAACCTCAGAAATCACTCTACTAGTCCATCTGTCAGGAACAAACAGTTTCCCCACAGGACAGCGGTCAGGTTTGTCAGCCTGAAATTCCTGAAGAACCCGTCGTAAATCAGGGGAAATGGCAGAAAGGACCACCCCTTCTTTCAGAATACCAACCGGTTCTAAGACCTCAGGAGAATCAGGCAAAAAACTCCTAGAGAGGGCATCAGCCTTAATATTCTTAGAACCCGGAAGGTACGAGTCCACGAAATCAAAACGGGAAAAAAACAAGGACCATCGAGCCTGTTTAGGATTCAGCCGTTTGGCAGACTCGAGGTAAATCAAATTCTTATGATCGGTCAAGACCACAATACGGTGCTTAGCTCTCTCAAGCCAGTGTCGCCACTCCTCAAACGCCCACTTCATAGCCAACAACTCCCAATTTCCGTCATCATAATTGCGTTCAGCAGGCGAAAACTTACGGGAAAAGAAGGCACACGGTTTCATTAAGGAACCAACAGGATCCCTCTGAGACAAAACGGCCCCTGCCCCAATCTCAGAAGCGTCAACCTCAACCTGAAACGGAAGAGAAACATCCGGTTGGCGCAACACCGGAGCAGAAGTAAATCGACGTTTAAGCTCCTGAAAGGCAGAGACAGCCGCAGAGGACCAATTCGCCACATCAGCGCCTTTCTTCGTCAAATCGGTCAAGGGTTTAACCACGCTGGAAAAATTAGCAATGAAACGGCGATAAAAATTTGCAAAACCCAAAAATTTCTGAAGGCTCTTCACGGATGTGGGCTGAATCCAATCATGAATGGCCTGAACCTTAACCGGATCCATCTCTATAGACGAGGGAGAAAAAATAAAGCCCAAAAAAGAAACCTTCTGCACCCCAAAGAGACACTTAGACCCTTTCACATACAAAGCATTGTCACGAAGGATCTGAAATACCATCCTGACCTGTTGCACATGAGACTCCCAATCATCGGAAAAAATCAAAATATCGTCCAAATATACAATCAAGAATTTATCAAGATAAGTCCGGAAGATATCATGCATGAAGGACTGAAAAACAGATGGAGCATTAGAGAGCCCGAATGGCATCACAAGGTATTCAAAATGGCCTTCGGGCGTGTTAAACGCAGTTTTCCATTCATCACCCTGCTTAATACGAACAAGATTATATACCCCCCGAAGGTCAATCTTCGTAAACCAACTAGCTCCCTTAATCCTAGCAAACAAATCGGTAAGCAAAGGTAAAGGGTATTGAAACTTGACCGTGATTTTATTCAAGAGGCGATAATCAATACAGGGTCTCAAGGAACCATCTTTTTTAGCAACAAAAAAGAACCCCGCTCCCAACGGTGAAGAAGATGGTCGAATATGCCCTTTCTGCAAAGACTCCTTAATATAGCTCCGCATGGCGGTATGTTCAGACACAGACAGGTTGAAAAGTCGACCCTTAGGAAACTTACAGCCTGGAATCAAGTCAATAGCACAATCGCAGTCCCTGTGCGGTGGAAGGAAACTGGACTTGGGCTCATCGAATACATCCTGAAAATCAGACAAAAACTCTGGAATTTCAGAAGAGGAAGAAGAGGAGATTGACATCAAAGGAACATCATTATGAACCCCCTGACAACCCCAAATAGTCACAGACATGGACTTCCAATCCAACACAGGATTATGTACCTGCAACCACGGAAAACCCAGCACGATAGCATCATGCAAATTATGCAACACCAGAAATCGACAATCTTCCTGATGGGCTGGCGCCATGCGCATTGTCACCTGTGTTCAAAACTGGGGCTTATTTTTAGCCAAGGGTGTAGCATCAATGCCCCTTAAAGGAATAGGGTTCTGCAAAGGCTGCAAGGGAAAACCACAACGCCTGGCAAACTCAAAGTCCATTAAGTTCAAGGCGGCGCCTGAATCCACAAACGCCATGACAGAAAATGATGACAATGAGCAGATCAAGGACACAGATAACAGAAATTTAGGTTGTACAGTACTGATGGTAAATAAACTGGCGATCCTCTTTGTCCGCTTAGGGCAGACAGAAATTACATGAGAAGCGTCGCTACAATAATAACACAACCTATTCTGACGTCTGAAACCTTGTCGTTCCGTTCTAGACAGAATCCTATCACACTGCATTGGCTCAGGAATTTGCTCTGAGGACAACGCCACAGCGCACACAGTTCTGCGCTCCCGCAAGCGCCGGTCAATCTGAATGGCCAGAGACATAGAATCACTCAGACCGGAAGGCGTGGGAAACCCCACCATAACATCTTTAACGGATTCAGAAAGACCCTTTCTGAAAATTGCCGCCAAAGCATCATTATTCCATTTAGTCAACACAGACCATTTTCTGAATTTCTGACAATACAATTCTGCCGCCTCTTGACCCTGAGACAGGGCCAACAAGGTCTTCTCAGCTTGATCCACAGAATTGGGTTCATCATATAATAATCCTAAAGCCTGAAAAAAGGAGTCTACATTAAGCAAAGCCGGATTCCCAGATTCCAGGGAAAATGCCCAATCCTGCGGGTCGCCACTCAGCAGGGAGATGACGATTTTAACCCGCTGAATGGAATCACTGGAGGATCGAGGTCTCAAAGCAAAAAACAGTTTACAGTTGTTTTTAAAACTCAAAAATTTGGACCTGTCACCAAAAAACAAATCAGGAGTAGGAATCTTCGGTTCTAAAACAGGAGTCTGAACAATATAATCAGAAATACCCTGTACCCTAGCAGCAAGCTGGTCTACACGAGAAGCTAATTCCTGAACATTCATGCTAGCACAAGGCTCCTCAGCCACCCAGAGATAAAGAGGGAGGAGAAGACAAAGCAGACTGAAGAAAAAAAAATGGCTCAAGACCTTTCTTCCCTTCTTCTGAGATGCATTTAACTAATTATTGGCCAGTTGTACTGTTATGATCAGGTGACCTTGGAGCAGCATGAAAACTTTCACTGGAGTTGGTGGTAACTATACTGACCACAAATCCTGATCTTAACACCACTAGAAGTAGCCGTGGGGTGTGCCTAACAAATCCTAGACACCTCGACACAGCCGGAGGACTAAATTCCCCTATAGATGGAAATAGGAATTCTACCTTGCCTCAGAGCAGAACCCCAAAGGATAGGCAGCCCCCCACAAATATTGACTGTGAGTAGTAGAGGAAAAGACACATGCAGGCAGGAAACAGGATTTAGCAAAAGAGGCCACTCTAGCTAAAATAGGAAAGGATAGGACAGGATACTAAGCGGTCAGTATTAAAATCCTTCCAAAAATATCCACAGCAGAAAATACAAAAACTCCACCATCTAACTAAAGATGTGGAGCGTATATCTGCAACTCCAGAGAATCCAACAAGACTGAGAAAACACTGACACAGTCTAAGCTGGACAAGAGAAAACAAATGAATAGCACACAATATAAGCACACAGCTTGTGTGCCATAGAAAAAGAAACAGTTATCTTTGCTGAATTGGCAGCTAAGCAGGAGAAGCCAGACAAAGATCCAACACTTCCCAAGAAACATTGACAACTGGCAAGGACTAATGAGTCCTGCAAACCTAAATACCCCAGTCAGAATTGCAATCAGCAGATACACCTGTCCAAGACTGCAGCCCAGGGACAACTGCATTACCACCTACAACCACCGGAGGGAGCCATAAAGCAGAATACACAATATCGTTCAGCCGTTTTGGAGTCCACTTTGATCCCGTATGTAATTTTTCTATACATCTGTCAGGAAATCTTGAAAGAAGATGGAGCTTGACCATTTTTCTTTTTTTTCTTTTCCTCTTCTTCCTTACCCCATCCCTTCTCCCTCTCCCTTTTTTTGCCCAATAAATTTTATTTTATACTTTTTTTATACATTTTTTATAACTTTCACATTTACATGAATTGTGTTAACAATATTTACTGTGTTAATATACAGTATACATTTTAACATTTTTAGCAGCCTCTTACTCTCCAAGATATGCATTCACATGTATGGACACGTGTATATGGATTTTATATTTTATTAATTAATTAATTTTTTTCAATTTTTTATTGTATATACATTTTTATACACAATTCCATATGTGATTATTAATAATACTATATATATTTTCTCTTACATTTTGATATTTGCTACCATTTATTTTTATTATATACACATCTGTGCATGCAATAAGAATGGAACACTTATTTACTTACTAAGTATTATGATTATTTTTCATTTATATTTATGGCTCACTTTGCACTCCCTTTTTTTGTATTATTTCACTTACTGCTTTTTTCCTCCACCCAGATTTTATTTATCCTTGGTCACCCCCTCTTTGATCTGTTCACTTGCTTCAAGGTCACATCACTGTTTGTTCCTTTCACTAAGGTAGGTGCACATTTTCCTTTGTTTCCCTCACCCTGTCTCCTTCACTTTACATATCTCCATCTCGCTTCCGTCTCCTTTTGGCTACGTTCACATTTGCGTTGTTGGGTGCAGCGTCGGCGACGTGACTCAACGCAACCAACAACGCAAACACACAACGCTGCGTTTTGCGATGCATGCGTTGTCATAAGACCCTATTGATCAAGAATTTCAGCGCAGGGAAAACGCTACAAGTAGCATCCTCTGTGCCCTGTCTTGTGCGTCTATATGACACATGCTTCGTAAAACAATCACAAAAAATAGCCCCAAAGATATAATAGCCCATATATAAATGGGCAAAGTATCTGCATATATATGATCCACCACCTGAGATACTCCCTAGTAAAAAAAAGGGAGTCTCAAACCTAGATACTTGATAAAACAATTAAGTTTTATTAATGCAAACATTTAAAACATAATACAGAAAAAGGTGCTGGATTGTACCAAAAGAGGGACGCAATGTCCTGGGAAACCTACACACTAAACCCAATACGTACTATGACCATGTGCAGACACAATAAACTGAGGAGAAAAGATACCCTAATAAGGCCCACTGCGCACAGGGGTATAGCTAGATAATGTGCTAACATAGCCGCCCCAAAGGCAATACATGTGCTCTGGGATACAATGATAGAAGGTATTCTTCTGCACTGTATCCCTCCGCCCCTGTGAGAAATAATTCCTACTCACTTATGGCACTGCTGTGTGGGAAAATTCCCACGCAGCTTTGATTCCCACGCAGCTTTGCCATAAAGTGAGACCAATGAACTCAGGTAACATCTTCAGTGATGCACTGCAGGAGCCATTGTCTCCTGTCAGTGATGTCACTGGAGGCCCTATAGAGCAGTGACATCACCCGATGTCACTGTCCGATAGGGGAAATCGTCGTGGGAGACTCATTATTACAGTAATTGTACTATGGCGGAAAGGGAGTATATGATTGGTTTATTATTTTTTATTTTTTTCAGGCGATCGAGTATGGTAAGTTGTTGTGAATTCTGTGGCAGAGCTCCCTCCTGTGGTCACAAGTGGTACTTCGGCTGATTCTCTCTGGGAGCTTCAGTTTGTGGAGGAAAGTGGTACTGCGGCTTCTGAGTTTCCTCCCTCAGGTGATCTGGTGAGGTCGTTAGGTGCTTCTCTACTTAACTCCACCTAATGCTTTGATCCATGCTTCCTGTCAATGTTCCAGTGTTGGACGTGTTTTTCCCTGGATCATTCCTGCTGCTCTGCATAGCTAAGTTCTTCTTTGCTATTTGTTTGCTATTTTTTCTGTCCAGCTTGTCTAATTGTTTTGCTGGAAGCTCTGGGATGCAAAGGGTGTACCTCCGTGCCGTTAGTTCGGTACAGAGGGTCTTTTTGCCCCCTTTGCGTGGTTTTCTGAAGGGTTTTGTGTAGACCGCAAAGTTATCTTTCCTATCCTCGCTCTGTTAAGAAAGTCGGGCCTCACTTTGCTGAATCTATTTCATCCCTACGTTTGTCTTTTCATCTTAACTCACAGTCATTATATGTGGGGGGCTGCCTTTTCCTTTGAGGTATTTCTCTGAGGCAAGGTAGGCTTATTTTCTATCTTCAGGCTAGTTAGTTTCTCAGGCTGTGCCGAGTTGCATAGGCAGAGTTAGGCGCAATCCACGGCTGCCTCTAGTGTTGTTTGGAGAGGATTAGGGATTGTGGTCTGCAGAGTTCCCACGTCTCAGAGCTCGTTCTATTATTTTGGGTTATTGTCAGATCACTGTATGTGCTCTGACCGCTATGTCCATTGTGATACTGAATTGCCTATCACAACAGTACAGGAAGCAAAAGTGCTAATGATTCTCAATAGAGGGAAAAAAGAAGTTCTGAGACCATTTTTTTTTCTTTGCACTGTGTTTTGCCTTTTTTTTCCCCTAGACATTTGGGTGGTTCAGGACACAGGTGTAGCAATGGACATTAAAGGTCTGTCTTCATGTGTGGATCAGCTCACGGCAAGAGTTCAAAATATTCAAGATTTTGTGGTTCAGAATTCTTTGTTAGAACCGAGAATTCCTATTCCAGATTTGTTTTTTGGCGATAGAACTAAATTTCTGAGTTTCAAAAATAATTGTAAACTACTTCTGGCTTTGAAACCTCGCTCCTCTGGTGACCCAGTTCAACAGGTTAGGATCGTCATTTCTTTTTTGCGTGGCGACCCTCAGGACTGGGCATTTTCTCTTGCGTCAGGAGATCCTGCATTAAGTAATATCGATGCGTTTTTCCTGGCGCTTGGATTGCTGTACGATGAGCCTAATTCAGTGGATCAGTCAGAAAAAAATTTGCTGGCTCTTTGTCAGGCTCAGGATGAGATAGAGGTATATTGCCAGAAATTTAGAAAGTGGTCCGTGCTCACTCAATGGAATGAATCTGCGCTGGCAGCTATATTCAGAAAGGGTCTCTCTGAAGCCCTTAAGGATGTCATGGTGGGATTTCCTATGCCTGCTGGTTTGAATGAGTCTATGTCTTTGGCCATTCAGATCGGTCGACGCTTGCGTTAGCGTAAATCTGTGCACCATTTGGCGGTATTACCTGAGATTAAACCTGAGCCTATGCAGTGCGATAGGACTATAACCAGAGTTGAACGGCAAGAACACAGACGTCTGAATGGGCTGTGTTTCTACTGTGGTGATTCCACTCATGCTATCTCTGATTGTCCTAAGCGCACTAAGCGGTTCGCTAGGTCTGCCACCATTGGTACAGTACAGTCAAAATTTCTTCTGTCCGTTACCTTGATCTGCTCTTTGTCATCGTATTCTGTCATGGCGTTTGTGGATTCAGGTGCTGCCCTGAATTTGATGGACTTGGAATATGCTAAGCGTTGTGGGTTTTTCTTGGAGCCCTTGCAGTGTCCTATTCCATTGAGAGGAATTGATGCTACGCCTTTCGCCAAGAATAAGCCTCAATACTGGACCCAGCTGACCATGTGCATGGCTCCTGCACATCAGGAGGTTATTCGCTTTCTGGTGTTGCATAATCTGCATGATGTGGTCGTGTTGGGGTTGCCATAGCTACAAGCCCATAATCCAGTATTAGATTGGAAATCCATGTCGGTGTCCGGCTGGGGTTGTCAGGGGGTACATGGTGATGTTCCATTTCTGTCAATTTCGTCATCCACCCCTTCTGAGGTTCCAGAGTTCTTGTCTGATTACCGGGATGTATTTGATGAGCCCAAGTCCGATGCCCTACCTCCGCATAGGGATTGTGATTGTGCTATCAATTTGATTCCTGGTAGTAAATTCCCAAAAGGTCGACTGTTTAATTTATCCGTGCCTGAGCACACCGCTATGCGCAGTTATGTGAAGGAATCCCTGGAGAAGGGGCATATTCGCCCGTCATCGTCGCCATTAGGAGCAGGGTTCTTTTTTGTAGCCAAGAAGGATGGTTCGCTGAGACCTTGTATAGATTACCGCCTTCTTAATAAGATCACTGTTAAATTTCAGTACCCCTTGCCATTGTTATCTGATTTGTTTGCTCGGATTAAGGGGGCTAGTTGGTTCACCAAGATAGATCTTCGTGGTGCGTATAATCTGGTGCGAATCAGGCGAGGCGATGAATGGAAAACTGCATTTAATACGCCCGAGGGTCATTTTGAGTATCTAGTGATGCCATTCGGACTTGCCAATGCTCCATCAGTGTTTCAGTCCTTTATGCATGACATCTTCCGAGAGTACCTGGATAAATTCCTGATTGTGTACTTGGATGACATTTTGATCTTCTCGGATGATTGGGAGTCTCATGTGAAGCAGGTCAGAACGGTTTTTCAGGCCCTGCGTGCTAATTCTTTGTTTGTGAAGGGATCAAAGTGTCTCTTTGGTGTGCAGAAGGTTTCATTTTTGGGGTTCATCTTTTCCCCTTCTACTATCGAGATGGATCCTGTTAAGGTCCAAGCCATCCATGATTGGACCCAGCCGACATCTCTGAAAAGTCTGCAAAAGTTCCTGGGCTTTGCTAATTTTTATCGTCGCTTCATCTGCAATTTTTCTAGTATTGCCAAACCATTGACCGATTTGACCAAGAAGGGTGCTGATTTGGTCAATTGGTCTTCTGCTGCTGTGGAAGCTTTTCAAGAGTTGAAGCGTCGTTTTTCTTCTGCCCCTGTGTTGTGTCAACCAGATGTTTCTCTTCCGTTCCAGGTCGAGGTTGATGCTTCTGAGATTGGAGCAGGGGCTGTTTTGTCGCAGAGAGGTTCTGATTGCTCAGTGATGAAACCATGCGCTTTTTTTTCCAGGAAGTTTTCGCCTGCTGAGCGAAATTATGATGTGGGCAACCGAGAGTTGCTGGCCATGAAGTGGGCATTCGAGGAGTGGCGTCATTGGCTTGAAGGAGCTAAGCATCGCGTGGTGGTATTGATCATAAGAACTTGACTTATCTCGAGTCTGCTAAGCGTTTGAATCCTAGACAGGCTCGTTGGTCGCTGTTTTTTGCCCGTTTTGACTTTGTGATTTCGTACCTTCCGGGCTCTAAAAATGTGAAGGCAGATGCTCTGTCTAGGAGTTTTGTGCCCGACTCTCCGGGTTTATCTGAGCTGGCGGGTATCCTCAAGGAAGGAGTAATTGTGTCTGTCATCTCCCCTGATTTGCAGCGGGTGCTGCAAAAATTTCAGGCTAATAAACCTGATCGTTGTCCAGCGGAGAAACTGTTTGTCCCTGATAGGTGGACGAATAAAGTTATCTCTGAGGTTCATTGTTCGGTGTTGGCTGGTCATCCTGGAATCTTTGGTACCAGAGAGTTAGTGGCTAGATCCTTTTGGTGGCCATCTCTGTCGCGGGATGTGCGTACTTTTGTGCAGTTCTGTGGGATTTGTGCTCGGGCTAAGCCCTGCTGTTCTCGTGCCAGTGGGTTGCTTTTGCCCTTGCCGGTCCCGAAGAGGCCTTGGACACATATCTCTATGGATTTTATTTCAGATCTTCCCGTTTCTCAAAAGATGTCAGTCATTTGGTCCCTTGTCTAAATTGCCTTCCTCCTCTGATTTGGTGCCATTGTTCTTCCAGCATGTGGTTCGTTTGCATGGCATTCCAGAGAATATCGTTTCTGACAGAGGTTCCCAGTTTGTTTCGAGGTTTTGGCGAGCCTTTTGTGGTAGGATGGGCATTGACTTGTCTTTTTCCTCGGCTTTCCATCCTCAGTCTAATGGCCAGACCGAACGAACCAATCAGACATTGGAAACCTATCTGAGATGCTTTGTTTCTGCCGATCAGGATGACTGGGTGTCCTTTTTGCCTTTGGCTGAGTTCGCCCTTAATAATCGGGCCAGCTGGACTACCTTGGTTTCGCCATTTTTCTGCAAATCTGGTTTCCATCCTCGTTTCTCTTAAGGACAGGTCGAGTCTTCGGACTGTCCTGGTGTGGATACTGTGGTGGACAGGTTGCAGCAGATTTGGACTCATGTAGTGGACAATTTGACCTTGTCCCAGGAGAAGGCTCAACGTTTCGCTAATCGCAGACGCCGTGTGGGTCCCCGACTTCGTGTTGGGGATCTGGTTTGGTGATCTTCTCGTCATATTCCTATGAAGGTTTCCTCTCCTAAGTTTAAACCTCGTTTCATTGGTCCGTATAGGATTTCTGAGGTTATTAATCCTGTGTCTTTTCGTCTAACCCTCCCAGATTCTTTTTCCATACATAACGTATTCCATAGGTCATTGTTGCGGAGATACGTGGCACCTATGGTTCCATCTGTTGACCCTCCTGCCCCGGTTTTGGTGGAGGGGGAATTGGAGTATATTGTGGAGAAGATTTTGGATTCTCGTGTTTCAAGACGGAAACTTCAGTATCTGGTTAAATGGAAGGGTTATGCTCAGGAAGATAATTCCTGGGTTTTTGCCTGTGATGTCCATGCTCCCGATCTTGTTCGTGCCTTTCATGTGGCTCATCCTGGTCGGCCTGGGGGCTCTGGTGAGGGTTCGGTGACCCCTCCTCAAGGGGGGGGTACTGTTGTGAATTCTGTGGCAGAGCTCCCTCCTGTGGTCACAAGTGGTACTTCGGCTGATTCTCTCTGGGAGCTTCCGTTTGTGGAGGAAAGTGGTACTGCGGCTTCTGAGTTTCCTCCCTCAGGTGATCTGGTGAGGTCGTTAGGTGCTTCTCTACTTAACTCCACCTAATGCTTTGATCCATGCTTCCTGTCAATGTTCCAGTGTTGGACGTGTTTTTCCCTGGATCATTCCTGTGGCCTGATGCTCTGCATAGCTAAGTTCTTCTTTGCTATTTGTTTGCTATTTTTTCTGTCCAGCTTGTCTAATTGTTTTGCTGGAAGCTCTGGGACGCAAAGGGTGTACCTCCGTGCCGTTAGTTCGGTACGGAGGGTCTTTTTGCCCCCTTTGCGTGGTTTTCTTTAGGGTTTTGTGTAGACCGCAAAGTTATCTTTCCTATCCTCGCTCTGTTAAGAAAGTCGGGCCTCACTTTGCTGAATCTATTTCATCCCTACGTTTGTCTTTTCATCTTAACTCACAGTCATTATATGTGGGGGGCTGCCTTTTCCTTTGGGGTATTTCTCTGAGGCAAGGTAGGCTTATTTTTCTATCTTCAGGCTAGTTAGTTTCTCAGGCTGTGCCGAGTTGCATAGGCAGAGTTAGGCGCAATCCACGGCTGCCTCTAGTGTTATTTGGAGAGGATTAGGGATTGCGGTCTGCAGAGTTCCCACGTCTCAGAGCTCGTTCTATTATTTTGGGTTATTGTCAGATCACTGTATGTGCTCTGACCGCTATGTCCATTGTGATACTGAATTGCCTATCACAACAGTAAGTATGGTGAAATTAAGAATATTAAAATACTTTTTTCTGGCTGTGTCTTTTTTTTTTAACCCTTTACTACTATTGGTTTAATAATGGATAGGAGTCTTATTGACGCCTCTCCATTATTAACCGGGCTTAATGTCACCTTACAATACAAAGGTGACATTAACCCCTTTTTGCCCAATATCCCACCGCTACAGTGGAGTGGGAAGAGAGGGGCTAAGTGCCAGAATTGGCACATCTTACAGATGCGCCACTTCTGGGGTGGCTGGGGGCTGGTATTTGTAGCTGGGGGGGGCAAATATCCATGGCCCCTCTCTAGGCTATTAATATCAGCCCACAGCTGTCTGCATATCCTTTCTGGCTGTAAAATATAGGGGACCCACGTCGTTCTTTTTTGGGTTCCCCCTATTTTATTAGCCAGTAAAGGCTACGCAGACAGCTGCGGGCTGATATTCATATCCTGGGAAGGGGCCATGGGTATTACCCCCTTCCCAGGCTACAAATATTGGCCCCCTGGCCGTCAGCTTTCCCCTTCTGGTGCAGAAAATTGCGCGGGAACCCACACCATTTTTTTCCTTAAATTAAACATGTTCATTAATCAACATCGGCCTTGCTATTATATATCTATTGATATATCTATAGATATATCTATATATCTATTGATGGATATCTATGGCTATATCTATAGCTATATATATAGATATGACTATGGATATATCTATAGATATAACTATGGATATATCTATCTATAGATATATTTATAGATAGATAGATATATCTATAGATACATAGATATATCTATCCATATATTTATCTGGCTACTGTCACGCATCAGGCTTTGCCGTCAGGCACAATCCGGTGAGTTTTGAAAAAAATGGATCCGTTCTTTTCTCATAGAGTTGTATTAGCGCCTGATTGCGCCTGATAGCCACACGTTTCATCCGCTTCTTGCTGGATCCATCAAAAAAGCTGTTTCCGGCGGATGGACAAAACGTACAGAGGAACATTTTTTCTGTCCAGCGAAAAAACGCCCAGCGACTGATCCGGCGAAAAACGTATGAAACTGAGATGTGAAATGATGAATCCGGCCTCCGAATCCTGTTTTTCATGCATTTTTCCATTCAAATCATGCACATTTTCCATTCTGGTCGGTCTCTCTCTCTCTCAAAAAAGGATCAATTGCATCAATTTTTCACTATTTGCAACCAATCTTTTTTACAAAAATTCGCCGAATCCTGCCTGAGGGAAAAAAACTGATGTATGAAAGTAGACTATCTATCCATATAGCTATCTACATCTATCCATAGATATATCTATCCATACATACATCTATAGATAGATACATAGATCTATCTATTCATATATCTATAGATCTATCTCTATGTAGATCTATCTATATACCGTATAAGCCGAGATTTTCAGCCCAAATTTTTGGGCTGAAAGTGCCCCTCTCGGCTTATACTCGAGTCACGGTCGGCAGCAGGGTCGGCGGGTGAGGGGGAGAGGGCGCTGAGGCATACTCACCTAGTCCCGGTGGTCCTGGCGCTGTCCCTGCAGTCCCACGGTCTTCGGGTGCCGCAGCTCTTCCCCTCTTCAGCGGTCACGTGGGACCGCTCATTAGAAAAATTAATATGGACTCCACTCCCATAGGGGTGGAGCCGCATATTCATTTCTCTAATCAGCGGTAACGGTGACCGCTGATAGAGGAAGAGGCTGCGGCACTGAAGACCAGCTGTCTGGGAGAAGGAGCGGGACGCCGGGAGCAGGTAAGTATCGCATATTCACCTATCCCCGTTCCACACGCTGGGCGTCGCTCCATCTTCCCGGCGTCGCTCCATCTTTCCGGCATCTCTCCGCTCTGACTGTGCAGGTCAGAGGGCTCGATGACGCATATAGTGTGCGCGGCGCCCTCTGCCTGATCAGTCAGAGCGGAGAGACGCCGGGACCGGACGCTGGAAGCTGCAAGCAAGAAAGGTGAGTATGTGTTTTTTTTTTATTGCAGCAGCAGCAATGGCAGAGCTTTCTATGGTACATCAACGGGGCAATAATGAACGGTGCAGAGCACTATATGGCACAGTTATGGGGCAGGAATGAACGGTGCAGAGCACTATATGGCACAGCTATGGGACAAAAATGAACGGTGCAGAGCACTATATGGCACAGCTATGGGGCAAGAATGAGCGGTGCAGAGCACTATATGGCACAGCTATAGGGCAATAATGAGCGGTGCAGAGCACTATATGGCACAGCTATGGGGCAATAATGAGCGGTGCAGAGCACTATATGGCACAGCTATGGGGCAATAATGAGCGGTGCAGAGCACTATATGGCACAGCTATGGGGCAATAATGAACGGTGCAGAGCACTATATGGCACAGCTATGAGGCAAGAATGAATGGTGCAGAGCACTATATGGCACAGCTATGGGGCAATAATGAGCGGTGCAGAGCACTATATGGCACAGCTATGGGACAATAATGAGCGGTGCAGAGCACTATATGGCACAGCTATGGGGCAATAATGAACGGTGCAGAGCACTATATGGCAGAGCTATGGGGCAAGAATGAACTGTGCAGAGCACTATATGGCACAGCTATGGGGCAATAATGAACGGTGCAGAGCACTATATGGCAGAGCTATGGGGCAAGAATGAACTGTGCAGAGCACTATATGGCACAGCTATGGGGCAATAATGAACGGTGCAGAGCACTATATGGCACAGCTATGGGACAAAAATGAACAGTGCAGAGCACTATATGGCACAGCTATAGGGCAATAATGAACGGTGCAGAGCACTAGATGGCACAGCTATGGGACTATAATGAACGGTGCAGAGCACTATATGGCACAGCTATGGGGCAATAATGAACGGTGCAGAGCACTAGATGGCACAGCTATAGGGCAATAATGAACGGTGCAGAGCACTATATGGCACAGCTATGGGACAATAATGAACGGTGCAGAGCACTATATGGCACAGCTATGGGGCAATAATGAACGGTGCAGAGCACTATATGGCAGCTATGGGGCAATAATGAACGGTGCAGAGCACTATATGGCACAGCTATGGGGCAATAATGAACGGTGCAGAGCACTATATGGCACAGCTATGGGGCAATAATGAACGGTGCAGAGCACTATATGGCACAGCTATGGGGCAATAATGAACGGTGCAGAGCACTATATGGCACAGCTATGGGGCAATAATGAACGGTGCAGAGCACTATATGGCACAGCTATGGGGCAATAATGAACGGTGCAGAGCACTATATGGCACAGCTATGGGGAAATAATAAACGGTGCAGAGCACTATATGGCACAGCTATGGGGCAATAATGAACTGCATGGAGCATTATATGGGGCTCCTGATTCAATATGGATGTTCAAAAACACTTAACCTACTGATGTCTCAATTAATTTTACTTTTATTGGTATCTATTTTTATTTTTGACATTAACCGGTAGCTGCTGCATTTTCTACCCTAGGCTTGTACTCGAGTCAATAAGTTTTCCCAGTTTTTTGTGGCAAAATTAGGGGGGTCGGCTTATACTCGGGTCGGCTTATACTCGAGTATATAAGGTATCTATCTATTTCATTCCTTCTATCTATAGATAGATAGATATGGGATAGATAGATAGATATGGGACAGATATGAGGAATGAGAGATAGATATATCTATGGATAGATGTATTTCGATATATGGATAGTTAGATAGATATATGGATAGATATAGATATATCTATCCATATATCTATCTACATCTATCCATAGATATATCTATAGATAGATATATGAATAGATATATCTATCTATCCCATTCCTTCTATCTATCTATCTATGTGTCTATCTATCTATCTATCTATCTATCTATCTATCTATCTATTGATAGAAGGAATGAGATAGATGATAGATATAATAGATAGATAGAAGGATTGAGCTAGATAGATGACAGATAGATCTTTAGATAGATAATATCTATCGATCTATGTATAGATTTGTCGATCTAAAGATCTATCTATTTATCTATCTATCTATTTATCTATCTATTTAGCTCATTCCTTCTATCTATTCAATCTATCATCTATCTATTATCTATCTATCTATCTATCTATCTATCTCTATCTATCTATCTATCTATCTTTATATCTATCTATCATCTATCTATTTATTATCTATCTATTATCTATCATCTATCTCTGTCTATCTATCTGTCTATCTATGTGTGTAATGGAGTGTGGGTTGGACAAATGTAAAAGAGGAGGTTGGACAAGAAATGACATCACAAATCTTTTTTTTGTTCAATAATACATCTTTATTTAGCTTTCAAAAATGCATCAAAAACGCGCAAAAATCGCACCTACATTTTCTGCCAAGAGATGCAGATTCAGTGGAGAAAAATCCGCAGGCAAATCTGCAACGTGTGCACATACCCTTGGTGCTCGGAGATTTAGTTTTCGTTTGCCGCAGCTGCATGATTTATGGCTGCTAGACAGGCTGAGTACATGTGGGGAATGCCTGTTTGTTAGGGAACCCCACATGTATTCAGCCTGTCTAGCAGCCATAAATCATGCAGCTGAGGCGACGAAAACTAAATCTCCGAGCACTAACAAATACTCGGATACCACCCGAGCATGCTTGGGAAAATCCGAGCAATGAGTATACTCGCTCATCACTACTTACTATCTGATTGTGGATATGTTTATTCTATACTTCCTATGACATTATGGCACTATGCGCTTTATTGATTCCAATTGAAATATTGATTTACTTTGAAATGTGATTTCACCTTGAGCCCTTACAGTGGTTCCCTTACAATTGTAATACTACATCATTGGGTAGCTATTATTTTATATATATTGTTTATAATTATGTCACTGAGACTAGATTGAATATTTACCTCTAATTTTGATTTTATATCTTTTGTTTCTAAATCACTACTACCAATATCAGCTTTGACTGATTTGCTCAGGGTAACAGATAGACCCTTTACCATTCTCCTGCATAGACGTGGCACTTTGGTGTAATCTTCTGTTTTTAATTTATCTTTGTCTTTATAGAATTTATTACTTATCATGTATTTAACTTTGAAATAAAATTATGGAATATTTTATATAGCTCAGGGGTCCATTTTTCTTAAATAAATGATTAAAAAAAACTGGCATGGGTTCCCTTGTATTTTTGATAACCAGCCAGGCATAATTCACAGCTGGGAACTGTAACCCTCAGCTGTCAGTTTCTGCAAATCTGGTTATCAAGACTAGAGGAGTCCCTATGCCGCATTTTTTAATTATTTAAATAAGTAATTGAAAAAAACAGCAGGGGTCCCCCCATTTTTGACAACCAGCCTTGCTAAAGCAGACAGATGGGAGTTGGTATTCTCAGACTGGAAAGGGGCCATGGATATTGCCCCTCCAACCTAAAAATAGCAGCCCGCAGCAGCCCAGAAAAGGCTCATCTATTAAATGCGCCAATTCTGGTTCTTTGCCCGGCTCTTCCCACTTGCCCTGTAGAATTTCTCACTGTGATCTTGGGTGAAATAACTGAGCTTGAACTGCAGTGACCTCATCATTTTTCCCATGGTGCTGAGGTGACCGCAGTTCAGCCCAGCTGGAAACGCAGCCTCAGTGACCGAAGGCAACATTAATGACGTCAATGCTAGTCACTGATGTTGCACTCACAGGTGCTCATTCACCAGAGGTTCCCAATCCTAAACATGGATTATGATATGGAACAGAACGACAGAGATGTGAGGGATATTGTTGTTTTTTATTTTTGTTCTATTGCAGGAGACGAGGGATTCAGTGGAATTAGGCAAGTATAACTGTGTTTATTATTTTTAATTAAAAATGGAAAGGTGTGTTTTGTTTTATTTCTAATAAAGGACTTTATTCAGGCTGTGTCTTTATTGCCATATAACTATAGGATTAGTAATGGATAGGTGTATTATAGATGCCTCTCCATTAGTAATCTGTGGACTTGATATCAGCAGACAATACAAAGGTGACATCAACCCCACAAATATGAACCCCACTTGCAACCACTACAGGACAAGTGGGAAGAGCCGGGCAAAATGCCAGAATTAGCGCATCTAATAGATGTACCTTTTCTGGGCAGCTGTGGGCTGCTATTTGCCTGAGAATACCATCCCTTCATAAGTATAAATATGGTGTTGAGACCCCTCTTGGCTTGACAACCAGCCTTGCTTACACTGTCAGCGGAGGATTGCAGCCCTCATGTGTCAGTTTTGCCTGGCTGATAATCGAAAATATCAATGCCATTTTTTTCATTTATTTATTTATAGCGCAGGCGGCGGGTGGGAAGTACTCCCATTAGCCGCTCCTGCTGTCACTGTTATTAGCATCAGCAAGTGTAGGCTGATTGGACCAATAGTCCCAAAAGCCACCACCTGCTGTCATTGTTCTCACTTTAATACAACTCTCATCATTCTCCCGTGCTTGTGCTGATTGCCGGCCGAGCAGTGGAGAATGATAAGAGTTGTCTTCAGCACCAGGCGCCGGGGCGCTTACTGTGCCGCTGCTTCCCTGGTGCCAGTTGTGAGGTACTAATGCACAGTTAGCACACGTGTGCCAGATGTATTACACAGGGACACTGACATCTCTGGTGCCAATTTGATGTTAGCCCGAGCACCATGGGAAAATTTCTATCGGCGCTCGCACTGATGTCAGATAGATTAAGTGAGCTCATTGGCTGTGAACTCCCAGAACCTATCTGATGGCATCAGGAGCATGAGAACTTTCTCATGCTCGCAGTGATGTCAGACAGGTAATGCAAGTACACTGGGCAGTGATAGCAGATGCCGCTCAGTGACTCTGCTGGATGACAGGATGTATGGTCGCATCATGCAACCACGCAACCTGCAATCTACATGTAGCAGAGCTAGACCCATCAGGGGACAAATGGATTATAATCCTCTCTGTGGAAAGGTGAGGAATATTGTTTCTTGTTTTAACTCTTTTGCAGAAGACAAGGGCGTCGGGGGAATTAGTGATGTTGCAAGTATGGTTTGATTAAGATTAATTAAGGGAGTATGTGTCATTCTTTCAATTAAAGGACGTTTTTCTGAGTGTCTGTGTTTTTTTACAATATAACCATGGCGTTAGTAAGGGGGTGTCTTATAGACGACTCTCCGTTACTAACCTCTGGTGTTGTGAGTTCTGTTTTTGGGCTCCCTCTGGTGGTTACTGATGGTACTGGGTGACTTGTGTTCTCTGTGGTCTCTGGTGTCCACCTGTTCCATCAGGTTATGGGAGTTTCCTATTTAACCTGGCTTTTTTGTCATTTCCTCGCCGGCTATCAATGTAATCAGCGTGTCTTTTTATCTCTGCTCCCTGCATCTGTTATCTTCAGGACAAGCTAAGTTTTGATTTTCCTGTTCCACGTTTTGCTTAATTTTTGTCTTAGTCCAGCTTGCAGATATGTGATTCCTTGCTGCTGGTTGCTCTAGTGGGCTGAAATTACTCCTCATGCTCCATGAGTTGGCACATGAGTTCAAGTAATTTCAGGATGGTTTTTTGAAGGGTTTTTCGCTGACCGTGCAGTTCACTTTTGTATCCTCTGCTATCTAGCTTTAGCGGGCCTCATTTTTGCTGATTCTATTTTCATAACTACGTATGTGCTTTCCTCTCATTTCACCGTTATTACATGTGGGGGGCTGCTATTTCTGTGGGGTGTTTCTCTGGAGGCAAGTGAGGTCTGTGTTTCTTCTAATAGGGGAAGTTAATCCTTCGGCTGGCGCGAGACGTCTAGGAATCATCGTAGGCACGTTCCCCAGCTACTGCTAGTTGTGTGTTTAGGTTCAGGATCGCGGTCAGCTCAGGTTCCATCACCCTAGAGCTTGTTTTGTTTTTTTGCTTGTCCTTTTGTGATCCCCTGCCATTGGGATCATGACAGTATAGCCGGCCTAAAAAAAAATTGGTCATCGTTTTGGCTGAACTAGGAGGAAAAGTAGTCTGAGGAAGTTTTTTTTTTTTTTCCCCTCCTCAGTGTTTGCTGCCTAGCCTTAATTGCAGCTTGGCTGCTTCTTTCCTCCTCTTAATCCTTGAATGGCTCTGACCTCAGCTGTTTATCATGGACGTCCAGAGTTTGGCTTCCAGCCTGAATAATCTTGCTGCTAAGGTTCAAAATATACAAGATTTTGTTGTACATACGCCTATGTCTGAACCTAGAATAACTATCCCAGAGTTTTTTTCTGGAGATAGATCTAGTTTTCTGAATTTTAGGAACAATTGCAAGTTGTTTCTTTCCTTGAAATCTCGCTCCTCTGGAGACCCTGCTCAGCAGGTCAAGATTGTTATATCTTTCCTGCGGGGTGACCCTCAGAATTGGGCATTTGCATTGGCACCAGGGGATCCTGCGTTGCTCAATGTGGATGCGTTTTTTCTGGCATTGGGTTTGCTCTATGAGGAACCTAACCTAGAGATTCAGGCTGAAAAAGCTTTATTGGCTCTCTCTCAGGGGCAAGATGAAGCAGAAATATATTGTCAGAAATTTCGGAAATGGTCGGTGCTTACTCAGTGGAATGAGTGCGCTCTGGCTGCAAAATTCAGAGATGGCCTTTCTGAGGCCATTAAAGATGTTATGGTGGGGTTCCCGGCGCCTACAGGTCTGAATGAGTCCATGATTATGGCTATTCAGATTGATCGGCGTTTACGGGAGCGCAAACCTGTGCACCATTTGGCGGTGTCTTCTGAACAGGCACCTGAGATAATGCAATGTGATAGAATTCAGTCCAGAAGTGAACGGCAAAATTATAGGCGGAAAAATGGATTGTGTTTTTATTGTGGTGATTCAGCTCATGTTATATCAGCATGCTCTAAACGCACAAAAAAAGTTGATAAGTCTGTTGCCATTGGTACTTTACAGTCTAAGTTCATTCTGTCTGTGACGCTGATTTGTTCATTATCATCCATTTCCGTCGATGCCTATGTGGATTCAGGCGCTGCCCTGAGTCTTATGGATTGGTCATTTGCCAATCGCTGTGGGTTTAGTCTGGAACCTCTGGAAGTTCCTATTCCTTTGAAAGGAATTGACTCTACACCTTTGGCTATGAATAAACCTCAGTACTGGACACAAGTGACCATGCGTATGACTCCCGTTCATCAGGAGGTGATTCGCTTCCTGGTACTGTATAATTTACATGATGTCTTAGTGCTTGGTCTGCCATGGTTACAAACTCATAACCCAGTCCTGGACTGGAAAACAATGTCTGTGTTAAGCTGGGGATGTCAGGGGGTTCATGATGATGCATCTCCGATTTCTATCACTTCATCTACTCCTTCTGAGGTTCCAGTATTTTTGTCTGATTATCGGGAGGTTTTTGAGGAGCCTAAGCTCAGTTCGCTTCCTCCTCACAGAGATTGCGATTGTGCTATAGATTTGATTCCTGGCAGTAAATTCCCTAAAGGTCGTTTGTTCAATCTGTCAGTGCCAGAGCATACTGCTATGCGGAATTATGTTAAGGAGTCCTTGGAAAAGGGACATATCCGTCCATCTTCGTCCCCTTTGGGAGCAGGTTTTTTTTTTGTGTGGCCAAAAAAGATGGTTCCTTGAGGCCTTGCATAGATTATCGTCTTTTGAATAAGATTACAGTCAAATATCAGTATCCTTTGCCATTGTTGACTGATTTGTTCGCTCGCATTAAGGGGGCTAAATGGTTCACTAAGATTGATCTTCGGGGTGCGTATAATCTTGTGCGGATAAGGCAGGGTGATGAGTGGAAAACCGCATTTAATACGCCTGAGGGCCATTTCGAGTATTTGGTGATGCCTTTTGGACTTTCTAATGCTCCTTCTGTCTTCCAGTCTTTTATGCACGATATTTTCCGTGAATATCTGGATAAATTTATTATCGTGTATTTGGATGATGTTTTGGTTTTTTCTGATGACTGGGAGTCTCATGTTCAGCAGGTCAGGAAGGTGTTTCAGGTCCTGCGGGCCAATTCTTTGTTTGTAAAAGGTTCTAAATGTCTCTTTGGAGTCCAGAAGATTTCTTTTTTGGGGTATATTTTTTCCCCTTCTACTATTGAGATGGATCCCGTCAAGGTTCAGGCTATTTGTGACTGGACGCAGCCTACATCTCTTAAGAGTCTACAGAAGTTCTTAGGCTTTGCTAATTTTTATCGTCGCTTCATAACTAATTTTTCTAGTGTTGTTAAGCCTTTGACGGATTTGACTAAAAAGGGTGCTGATGTTACTGATTGGTCTCCTGCGGCTGTGGAGGCCTTTCAGGAACTTAAGCGCCGATTTTCTTCTGCTCCTGTGTTGCGTCAGCCAGATACGTCGCTTCCTTTTCAGGTTGAGGTTGATGCTTCCGAGATCGGAGCGGGGGCGGTTTTGTCACAGAGAAGCTCCGATGGCTCAGTGATGAAGCCATGTGCATTCTTTTCTAGAAAATTTTCGCCCGTTGAACGGAATTATGATGTTGGTAATTGGGAGCTTTTGGCCATGAAGTGGGCATTTGAGGAGTGGCGTCATTGGCTTGAGGGTGCTAGACATCGTGTGTTGGTCTTGACTGATCACAAAAATCTGATGTACCTTGAGTCTGCCAAGCGTCTGAATCCTAGACAGGCTCGTTGGTCACTGTTTTTCTCCCGTTTCAATTTTGTGGTTTCATACCTGCCAGGTTCAAAGAATGTGAAGGCGGATGCTCTTTCTAGGAGTTTTGTGCCTGACTCCCCTGGAAATTCTGAGCCCACTGGTATTCTTAGGGATGGGGTGATTTTGTTGGCTGTCTCCCCAGACTTGCGACGTGCTTTGCAGGAGTTTCAGGCGGATAAACCTGATCGTTGTTCGCAGGAAAGACTGTTTGTTCCGGATAATTGGACCAGTAGAGTCATCTCCGAGGTCCATTCTTCTGTGTTGGCAGGTCATCCTGGAATATTTGGTACTAGAGACTTGGTGGCCAGGTCTTTTTGGTGGCCTTCCTTGTCGAGGGATGTGCGTTCTTTCATGCAGTCTTGTGGAGTTTGCGCTCGGGCTAAGCCTTGCTGTTCTCGGGCCAGTGGATTGTTGTCACCTTTGCCTATCCCGAAGAGGCCTTGGACGCACATTTCCATGGACTTTATTTCGGATCTCCCTGTCTCTCAAAAAATGTCCGTCATATGGGTTGTGTGTGACCGCTTTTCTAAGATGGTTCATCTGGTACCCTTGCCTAAGTTACCTTCCTCCTCTGAGTTGGTCCCTCTGTTTTTTCAAAACGTGGTCCGTTTGCATGGCATTCCGGAGAACATCGTTTCTGACAGGGGATCCCAGTTTGTGTCTAGATTTTGGCGGACGTTCTGTGCTAAGATGGGCATTGATTTGTCCTTTTTGTCTGCATTCCATCCCCAGACGAATGGCCAGATGGAACGAACTAATCAGACTTTAGAAACTTATTTAAGGTGTTTTGTTTCTGCTGATCAAGATGACTGGGTTTCCTTTTTGCCGCTTGCCGAGTTTGCCCTTAATAATCGGGCTAGTTCTGCTACCTTTGTTTCTCCTTTCTTTTGTAATTCGGGGTTTCATCCTCGTTTTTCCTCTGGTCAGGTGGAGCCTTCTGATTGTCCTGGAGTGGACATGGTGGTGGATAGGTTGCATCGGATTTGGAGTCATGTGGTGGACAATTTGAAGTTGTCCCAGGAGAGGGCTCAGCAGTTTGCTAATCGCCGTCGCCGCGTGGGTCCTCGACTTCTTGTTGGGGACTTGGTGTGGTTGTCTTCTCGTTTTGTTCCTATGAAGGTCTCTTCTCCTAAGTTCAAGCCTCGGTTCATCGGTCCCTATAGGATCTTGGAAATTCTTAACCCTGTGTCGTTTCGTTTGGATCTCCCGGCATCGTTTGCTATTCATAATGTGTTCCATCGGTCGTTGTTGCGGAAGTATGAGGTACCTGTTGTTCCTTCGCTTGAGCCTCCTGCTCCGGTGCTGGTGGAGGGTGAATTGGAGTATGTTGTGGAGAAGATCTTAGATTCTCGTGTTTCCAGACGGAAACTCCAGTATTTGGTCAAGTGGAAGGGTTATGGTCAGGAGGATAATTCTTGGGTGATTGCCTCTGATGTTCATGCTGCCGATTTGGTCCGTGCTTTTCATAGGGCTCATCCTGGTCGCCCTGGTGGTTCTCGTGAGGGTTCGGTGACCCCTCCTCAAGGGGGGGTACTGTTGTGAGTTCTGTTTTTGGGCTCCCTCTGGTGGTTACTGATGGTACTGGGTGACTTGTGTTCTCTGCGGTCTCTGGTGTCCACCTGTTCCATCAGGTTATGGGAGTTTCCTATTTAACCTGGCTTTTTTGTCATTTCCTCGCCGGCTATCAATGTAATCAGCGTGTCTTTTTACCTCTGCTCCCTGCGTCTGTTATCTTCAGGACAAGCTAAGTTTTGATTTTCCTGTTCCACGTTTTGCTTAATTTTTGTCTTAGTCCAGCTTGCAGATATGTGATTCCTTGCTGCTGGTTGCTCTAGTGGGCTGAAATTACTCCTCATGTTTCATGAGTTGGCACATGAGTTCAAGTAATTTCAGGATGGTTTTTTGAAGGGATTTTCGCTGACCGCGCAGTTCACTTTTGTATCCTCTGCTATCTAGCTTTAGCGGGCCTCATTTTTGCTGATTCTATTTTCATAACTACGTATGTGCTTTCCTCTCATTTCACCGTTATTACATGTGGGGGGCTGCTATTTCTGTGGGGTGTTTCTCTGGAGGCAAGTGAGGTCTGTGTTTCTTCTAATAGGGGAAGTTAATCCTTCGGCTGGCGCAAGACGTCTAGGAATCATCGTAGGCACGTTCCCCGGCTACTGCTAGTTGTGTGTTTAGGTTCAGGATCGCGGTCAGCTCAGGTTCCATCACCCTAGAGCTTGTTTTGTTTTTTTGCTTGTCCTTTTGTGATCCCCTGCCATTGGGATCATGAAACTCTGGGCTTTATGTCACCTGACAATACAAAGGCGACATTAACCCCCCAACTATCATCCCACTTGCCCCAGCTACAGGGTAAGAGAGAATAGTGCCAAAATTGGCCAGTATCCATGGCCCGTTCCTAGCCTTTTATTATTGGTCTGCAGCTGTCTACCTAGTCTTTGCTGATTATTAATTAAAGGAGGCCCTACATCATTTTTTGGGTGGTCCCACATTTTAATAGCCAGTGAAGGCTAAGTATACAGCTGTGAGCTGATATTAATAGCCTGGAAAGCTGCTCCATGGATATTACCCCCTTCCCATGCTATAAACATCTGCCCCCAGCTGTCGGATTTGCCTCTGGTAGTTAAGAATTCACACAATTTTTTTCAAATAAATAATCTTTTAATTATTAAATACATGTACAGTAAGCTGCATACACACTGCACTAATTGTAGATGTCACTGACATCTATGTTTCTACTGTATCTATCTTATCTATGTGTATATACTGTATGTAATCCATCTATTCTATGCTGTTGGCTCTTGCTGTGATTTTACAAGTAAGTGGCTGCTGAATTGCCAACTTTTTGTCTATTGATCTATCTATGTAATATACAGTGGGGGAAATAAGCATTTGATCCCTTGCTGATTTTGTAAGTTTGCCCACTGATAAAGACATGAACAGTCCTTAATTTTAAGGTTAGGTTCATTTTAACATTGAGAGATAGAATATAAAAAATAAAAGCCAGAAAATCACGTTGTGTAAATTATATACATTTATTTGCATTTTGCAGTGAGAAATAAGTATTTAATCCCTCTGGCAAACAAGACTTAATATGTTGTGGCAAGCACAGCAGTCAGACACATTTTGTAGTTGATGATGAGGTTTGCGCACATGTCAGGAGGAGTTATGGTCCACTCCTTTTTGCAGATCATCCCTAAATCATTAAGATTTGAGGTTGTCGCTTGGCAACTCAGAGCTTCAACTCCTTCCATTAGTAATCTATGGGATTAAGGTCTGGAGACTGGCTAGGCCACTCCATGACCTATATGTGCTTATTTTTGAGTCACTCATTTGTTGCCTTGGCTGCATGTTTTATGTCATTGTCTCGCTGGAAGACCCAGCCACGATCCATTTTTAATGTCTTGGTTGAGGAAA
The DNA here is from genome assembly GCF_032444005.1 of Ranitomeya imitator. Classification (NCBI taxonomy): domain Eukaryota; kingdom Metazoa; phylum Chordata; class Amphibia; order Anura; family Dendrobatidae; genus Ranitomeya; species Ranitomeya imitator. The sequence goes on along the minus strand of NC_091287.1, from coordinate 394,975,541 downwards.
GGAGGTTGTCACTCAGGATTTTATGGTACGTGGCTCCATTCATTCTCCCATTGATGGGGTAAAGTAGTCCTGTGCCCTTTGCAGAGAAACACCCCCAAAACATGTTTCCATATCCATGCTTGACAGTTGGGATGGTGTTCTTTGGGTCACAGCCAGCATTTCTCTTCCTCCAAACACGGCGAGTCGAGTAAATGTCAAAGAGCTCAATTTTTGCCTCATCAGACCACAGCACCTTCTCCCAATCACTCATGGAATCATCCAGGTGTTCATTGGCAAACTTCAGACGGGCCTGAACATGTGCCTTCTTCAGCAAGGAGACCTTGCAGGCACTGCAGAATTTTAAACCTTTATGGCGTTATGTGTTACCAATGGTTTTCTTGGTGACTGTGGTCCCAGTTTCCTTGACATCATTAACAAGTTAACCTGTGTGGTTTTAGGCTGATCTCTCACCTTCCTCATGATTAAGGAAACCCCATAAGGAAACCCCATGAGGTGAGACTTTGCATGGTGCCCCAGATCGATGTCGATTGACAGTCATTTTGTATTTCTTCCTTTTTCTTACTATTGCACCAACAGTTGTCTCCTTCTCACCCAGCATCTTACTTATAGTTTTGTAGCCTATTCCAGCTCTGTGCAGGTCTATGATCTTGTCCCTGACATCTTTATAAAGTCTTGCCCATGTTGTAGAGGTTAGAGTCTGATTGATTAATTGAGTCTGTGGATAGGAGTCTTTTATAAAGGTGACTAAGTAAGACAGCTGTCTTTAATGCAGGTAATGAATTGATTAGGAGCGTCTAACTGGTCTGTAGGATCCAGAACTCTTAAAGGGAACCTGTCACCTGAATTTGGCGGGACTGGTTTTGGGTCATATGGGCGGAGTTTTCGGGTGTTTGATTCACCCTTTCCTTACCCGCTGGCTGCATGCTGGCTGCAATATTGGATTGAAGTTCATTCTCTGTCCTCCATAGTACACGCCTGCACAAGGCAAGATTGCTTTGCGCAGGCGTGTACTATGGAGGACAGAGAATGAACTTCAATCCAATATTGCAGCCAGCATGCAGCCAGCGGGTAAGGAAAGGGTGAATCAAACACCCGAAAACTCCGCCCATATGACCCAAAACCAGTCCCGCCAAATTCAGGTGACAGAGTCCCTTTAATGGTTGGTAGGGGATCAAATACTTATTTCTCACTGAAAAATGCAAATGCATTTATGTATTTTAAACAATGTAATTTTTTGCATTTTATTTTTGATATTCTATCTCTCAATGTTAAAATGAACCTACCCTTAAAATTATAGACTGCTCATGTCTTTGCCAGTGGGCAAACTTACAAAATCAGCAAGGGATCAAATACACTGCTCAAAAAATAAAGGGAAAACTTAAACAACAGAATATAACTCCAAGTAAATCAAACTTCTGTGAAATCAAACTGCCCACTTAGGAAGCAACATTGTGTGACAGTCAATTTCACATGCTGTTGTGCAAATGGAATAGACAACAGATGGAAATATTGGCAATTATCAAGACACACTCAATAAAGGAGTGGTTCTGCAGGTGGGGACCACAGACCACATCTCAGTACCAATGCCTTCTGGCTGATGTTTTGGTCACTTTTGAATGTTGGTTGTGCTTTCACACTCGTGGTAGCATGAGATGGACTCCACAAGTGGCTCAGGTAGTGCAGCTCATCCAGGATGGCACATCAATTTGAGCTGTGGCAAGAAGGTTTGCTGTGTCTGTCAGCGTAGTGTCCAGAGGCTGGAGGCACTATTAGGAGACCGGCCAGTACACCAGGAGACATGGAGGGTTCCGTAGGAGGGCAACAACCCAGCAGCAGGAGTGCTACCTCAGCCTTTGTGCAAGGAGGAACAGGAGGAGCACTGCCAGAGCCCTGCAAAATATCCTCCAGCAGGCCACAAATTTGCATGTGTCGGTAAAAATGGTTTGAAACCGACTCCATGAGGATGGGCTGAGTGCCCGACATCCACAGATGGGGGTTGTGCTCACAGCCCAACACCGTACAGGATGCTTGGCATTTGCGACAGAACACCAGGATTGGCAAATTTGCCACTGGCGCCCTGTGCTCTTCACAGATGAAAGCAGGTTCACACTGAGCACATGTGACAGATGTGACAGAGTCTGGAGACGCCGTGGAGAGTGATCTGCTGCCTGCAACATCCTTCAGCATGCCTGGTTTGGCAGTGGGTCAGTAATGGTGTGGGGTGGCATTTCTTTGGAGGGCCGCACAGCCCTCCATGTGCTCGCCAGAGATAGCCTGACCGCCATTAGGTACCATATGCTGGTGCGGTTGGCCCTTGGTTCCTCCTAATGCAGGACAATGCCAGACCTCATGTGGCTGGAGTGTGTCAGCAGTCCCTGCAAGATGAAGGCATTGAAGCTACGGACTGGCCTGCCCGTTCTCCAGACCAGAATCCTATTGAACACATCTGGGACAATGTCTCACACTATCCACCAACGTCACCTTGCACCAAAGACTGTCCAGAAGTTGGCGGATGCTTTAGTCCTGGTTTGGGAAGAGATCCCTCAGGAGACCATCCACCGCCTCATCAGGAGCATGCCCAGGCATTGTAGGGAGATCATACAGGCATGTGGAGGCCACACACACTACTGAGCTCATTCCACTATGTAATGAATAAAGATTTACAACTGGAATATTTCAATCAGTGATATCTAGGATGTGGGATTTTAGTGTTCCCTTTATTTTTTTGAGCAGTGTACTTTTTCCCCCACTGTATATACATATATATGTATGTGTGTGTCACTGACATTTATATATCTATCTATTCTATGTGTATATACTGTATGCAATTTGTCTATTCTATCCTGTCAGCTCCTGCTGTGATTTTACTGTACGTGGCAGATGAATTGCCGGCTTTTCTATAATCGCGGTGAGAATGAGAAAAGCATGAATGTATCTTCTCCATGCTGTTCCTATTAAGTTTTAGCACTTTCCCATCCATTTCAGCTTTTTTTTCAGGCCCTCAGACCTGTTTGGTGAGTCCAGCAGAAAAATATTTTGGCTTTCCCATTGACTTGTATTGGATTTGTTATTTGGTACGAATACACGGATATTAGATATCACTTGTGCCGATTTTCCCGTATCCGAATATTTCACTATTTGCTCATCACTAGAATTTATTGAAAATTACATTTCCTTTCATTGGCTATTTTTTTTTAGGAATTAATTGATAATGATATTTCCTTTAGTTGGCTAATTTTTTCAATTCTCAGAAAATGCATTTAAGTTTGTTTCCTTTGAGCCATTTAGAAGTGGTCATTTTGCCATTTTACTTTTGCGTTTAAGTGTTATTAATTAAATTCTAAAAATTAAATTTCACTATATTTATGCTGTTTTGTTGCTGTTTGAAATAATGCATTTCACTAGGGTTGAGTGAAACGGGTCGTTCATTTTCAAAAGTCGCCGACTTTTGGCAAAGTCGGGTTTCATGAAACCCGATCCGACCCCTGTGCGGGGTCGGCCATGCGGTACGCGACTTTCGCGCCAAAGTCGCGTTTCAATGACGCGAAAAGCGCCATTTCTCAGCCAATGAAGGTAAACGCAGAGTGTGGGCAGCGTGATGACATAGGTCCTGGTCCCCACCATCTTAGAGAAGGGCATTGCAGTGATTGGCTTGCTGTCTGCGGCGTCACAGGGGCTATAAAGGGGAGTTCCTGCCGAACGCCATGTTACTGCTGCTGATCTGAGCTTAGGGAGAGGTTGCTGCCGCTTCATCAGAAGCAGGGATAGCGTTAGGCAGGGTCCATTAACCACCAAACCGCTTGTGCTGTAGCGATTTCCACTGCCCAACACCACCTTCGGTGTGCAGGGACAGTGGAAGCTACATTTTTTTTTTTTTCCCCCTCAGCGCTGTAGCTCATTGGGCTGCCCTAGAAGGCTCCCTGATAGCTGCATTGCTGTGTGTACGCCGCTGTGCAAACCAACTGCTTTTTTCAAAGCACAAATCCTCTTGTTCCTTCCTTTCTGCACAGCTATCTTTTTGGTTTGTACACACTTTTTATTTAATTTGTGCATCAGTCCACTCCTTATTGCTGCCTGCCATACCTGGCTGAGATTACTGCAGGGAGATAGTAATTGAAGGACACTCCCTGTTTTTTTTTTTTTTTGTGGGAGATTAAGATTGACATTTCTGCTAGAGTGCCATCCCTGTCTGTGTCATCTCTCACTCAGTGGGCCATAGAAAGCCTATTTATTTTTTTGCTTGATTTGGGTTATAAAATCTACCTGAAAAAATCACTACATCAATCAGTGGGAGAAAAATATTGGCCTCAGGGCTTGTGTGCCACTCTTGACTCCTGTGTGCATCATCACTCACTCAGTGGGCCATAGAAAGCCTATTTATTTTTTTGCTTGATTTTGGTTCTAAAATCTACCTGAAAAAATCACTACATCAATCAGTGGGAGAAAAATATTGGCTTCAGGGCTTGTGTGCCACTCCTGACTCCTGTGTGCATCATCACTCACTCAGTGGGCCATAGAAAGCCCTTTTTTTTTTTTTTTGCTTTATTTGGGTTCTAAATTCTACCTGAAAAAATCAATAAATCAATCAGTGGGAGATTAATATTGGCCTTTGGGCTTGTGTGCCAGTCCTAAGCGTGCCATCTCTCTCTCTCAGATAGTGGGCCATAGAAAGCCTATTTATTTTTATTTTTTTTTATTGGGTTTATAAATTTTCCCTGGAAAAAAAAAAAAAAGTGGGAGATTAATATTGGCCTCTGGGCTTGTGTGCCAGTCCTGAGCGTGCCATCTCTCTCACAAATAGTGGGCCATAGAAAGCCTATTTATTTTTTTTTTTTTGGTTTTATAAATTCTCCCTTAAAAAAAAAGGGAGATTAATATTGGCCTTTGGGCTTGTGTGCCAGTCCTAAGCGTGCCATCTCTCTCTGTCTCTCAGATACCATAGAAAGCCTATTTATTATTTTTTTTATTGGGTTTATAAATTTTCCCTGGAACAAAAAAAAAAGTGGGAGATAAATATTGGCCTCTGGGCTTGTGTGCCACTCCTGACTCCTGTGTGCGTCATCTCTCACTCAGTGGGCCATAGAAAGCCTTTTTTTGTTTTATTTGTTTTCTAAATTCTCCCTGAAAAAATCATTTTATTTTCTTTGGTTTCTAAATTCTTCCTGAAAAAATCATTTTATTCTATTTTTTTTCTTTTCCTAAAGTCTCCCTGAAAAAAAAAAACAAAAAAAACAAATCAGTGGGAGATTAATATTGCCCTTTCTGCTTGTGTGCCAGTCTTGACTCCTGGGTGTGCCATCTCTCTCTCTCTCTCCAATTGTGGGCCATAGAAAGCCTATTATTTTTTTAGCTTGATTTGGGTTCCAAAATCTACCTGAAAAAATCACTACATCAATCAGTGGGAGATAAATATTGGCCTCTGGGCTTGTGTGCCACTCCTGACTCCTGTGTGCGTCATCTCTCACTCAGTGGGCCATAGAAAGCCTTTTTTTGTTTTATTTGTTTTCTAAATTCTCCCTGAAAAAATCATTTTATTTTATTTGGTTTCTAAATTCTTCCTGAAAAAATCATTTTATTCTATTTTTTTTTTCCTAAAGTCTCCCTGAAAAAAAAAAAAAAAAAACCAAATCAGTGGGAGATTAATATTGCCCTTTCTGCTTGTGTGCCAGTCTTGACTCCTGGGTGTGCCATCTCTCTCTCTCTCTCTCCAATTGTGGGCCATAGAAAGCCTATTATTTTTTTTAGCTTGATTTGGGTTCCAAAATCTACCTGAAAAAATCACTACATCAATCAGTGGGAGATAAATATTGGCCTCTGGGCTTGTGTGCCACTCCTGACTCCTGTGTGCGTCATCTCTCACTCAGTGGGCCATAGAAAGCCTTTTTTTGTTTTATTTGTTTTCTAAATTCTCCCTGAAAAAATCATTTTATTTTCTTTGGTTTCTAAATTCTTCCTGAAAAAATCATTTTATTCTATTTTTTTTTTTCCTAAAGTCTCCCTGAAAAAAAAAAAAAAACAAAACAAATCAGTGGGAGATTAATATTGCCCTTTCTGCTTGTGTGCCAGTCTTGACTCCTGGGTGTGCCATCTCGCTCTCTCTCTCCAATTGTGGGCCATAGAAAGCCTATTATTTTTTTTAGCTTGATTTGGGTTCCAAAATCTACCTGAAAAAATCACTACATCAATCAGTGGGAGATAAATATTGGCCTCTGGGCTTGTGTGCCACTCCTGACTCCTGTGTGCGTCATCTCTCACTCAGTGGGCCATAGAAAGCCTTTTTTTGTTTTATTTGTTTTCTAAATTCTCCCTGAAAAAATCATTTTATTTTATTTGGTTTCTAAATTCGTCCTGAAAAAATCATTTTATTCTATTTTTTTTTTTTCCTAAAGTCACCCTGAAAAAAAACAAAACAAAACAAATCAGTGGGAGATTAATATTGCCCTTTCTGCTTGTGTGCCAGTCTTGACTCCTGGGTGTGCCATCTCTCTCTCTCTCTCCAATTGTGGGCCATAGAAAGCCTATTATTTTTTTTAGCTTGATTTGGGTTCCAAAATCTACCTGAAAAAATCACTACATCAATCAGTGGGAGATAAATATTGGCCTCTGGGCTTGTGTGCCACTCCTGACTCCTGTGTGCGTCATCTCTCACTCAGTGGGCCATAGAAAGCTTTTTTTTGTTTTATTTGTTTTCTAAATTCTCCCTGAAAAAATCATTTTATTTTCTTTGGTTTCTAAATTCTTCCTGAAAAAATCATTTTATTCTATTATTTTTTTTTCCTAAAGTCTCCCTTAAAAAAAAAAAAAAATCAAATCAGTGGGAGATTAATATTTACATTTGTGCTTCAGTGACAGTCCTGCGTGTGTGGCATCTCTCTCATTTGTTGCCACCAACAACAGAGTGTGTAACATTGTGCCTGATTTTCGTTCTGGTCTCACTCACCTGTAAAGGGGTAGCTAAATCATACTGAAGTTATAGCTCACCGTGTAATTTGTGTGACAGCAACAAATACCGTTAGTTTGTTTACGTTTTTAAAACAATGAGGAAGTTTGGTGGAAGAGGTCGTGGCCGGTGGCGTTCTTTGTCAGCTGGTAATGAGGGTAGTGGTAGTGGTGGAGCATCAGCTGGTCGTGGGAAAAAAAATATTGCACCTAAGTCTGGAGCTGTGGAGCCAGGTTCGTCGTCTGGCTACACAAGGCCTCGAACGCTCCCTTTTCTGGGAGTAGGAAAACCGCTTTTAAAGCCGGAGCAGCAAGAGCAAGTTTTGGCTTATCTTGCTGACTCAGCCTCTAGCTCTTTTGCCTCCTCTCGTGAAACTGGTAAATGTCAAAGCAGCGCGTCGTTAGTGGATGTTCACGGTCAGGGACAAGTCGCTTCCTTGTCCTCTTCAGCAAAAACAACAACAGAGAAGAATGCAGCAGGCGACACAACGGGTTACTCCATGGAGCTCTTTACACATACCGTCCCTGGCTTAGAAAGTGAAGCAGTTAACAGTCCATGCCCATTACAAGTTGAATCTGACATGGAGTGCACTGATGCACAGCCACAGCCAGACTACTATGCTGGTCCTTTGACTCAGACCACAACATTGCCCTCGCAGGGTGCTGATCAAGAATCAGACCCTGATGAGACTATGTTGCCCCATCACGAACGCTATACCACCGACCGACACGGTGACACAGACGAAGTTGCACACGAGCTACAAGAAGAGGTAATAGATGACCCAGTTCTTGACCCCGATTGGCAGCCATTGGGGGAACTGGGTGCAGGCGGCAGCAGTTCTGAAGCGGAGGAGGAGGGGCCGCAGCAGGCATCAACATCGCAACAGGTTCCATCTGCCGGGCCCGTATCTTGCCCAAAACGCGTGGCAAAGCCAAAACCTGTTGGAGGACAGCGTGGCCATCCGGTTAAAGCTCAGTCTGCAATGCCTGAAAAGGTATCCGATGCTAGAAAGAGTGCAGTCTGGCATTTTTTTAAACAACATCCAATTGATCAGCGCAAAGTCATCTGTCAAAAATGTTCAACTACCTTAAGCAGAGGACAGAATCTGAAAAGTCTCAATACAAGTTGCATGCATAGACATTTAACCACCATGCATTTGCAAGCCTGGACTAACTACCAAACGTCCCTTAAGGTTGTAGCACCCTCGGCCAATGAAGCTAGTCAGCAACGCAACATCCCTTCCGGCAGTGTAGGGCCACCATTTTCCGCACCACCTGCAGTATCTGTGCAGGTTTCTTTGCCAGGCCAAAGCAGTCAGGGTCAGGGAATCACCAGTTTCGTAGTAGGAAACACTGCATCTAGGGCACCGGTGGCAACAATACCATCTCCCACCGTCTCTCAGTCTGCCATGTCCACCGGCACCCCCGCTAGTTCCACGATCTCCAGCTCTCCAGTCCAGCTCACCCTACATGAGTCTATGGTTAGAAAAAGGAAGTACTTAGCCTCGCATCCGCGTACACAGGGTTTGAACGCACACATAGCTAGACTAATCTCGTTAGAGATGATGCCCTACCGGTTAGTTGAAAGCGAAGCTTTCAAAGCCCTGATGGACTACGCTGTACCACGCTACGAGCTACCCAGTCGACACTTTTTTTCCAGAAAAGCCATCCCAGCCCTCCACCAGCATGTTAAAGAGCGCATCGTCCATGCACTCAGGCAATCTGTGAGCACAAAGGTGCACCTGACAACAGATGCATGGACCAGTAGGCATGGCCAGGGACGTTACGTGTCCATCACGGCACACTGGGTAAATGTGGTGGATGCAGGGTCCACAGGGGACAGCAAGTTTGGGACAGTTCTGCCTAGCCCACGGTCTAGGAAACAATTGGCTGTAGCCGTTCGCACCCCCTCCTCCTCCTCTTCGTCCTCCTGCAGAAGCGAGAGCTCGTCCACAGACCGCAGTCGCACAACCACTCCATCCGCAGCTGCCACTGTTGCACACCAGGTCTCCCATTATGGGGCAGCTACTGGCAAACGTCAGCAGGCTGTATTGGCTATGAAGTGTTTGGGCGACAACAGACACACCGCGGAAGTTCTGTCCGAGTTCTTGCAGAAAGAAACGCAGTCGTGGCTGGGCACTGTAGATCTTGAGGCAGGCAAGGTAGTGAGTGATAACGGAAGGAATTTCATGGCTGCCATCTCCCTTTCCCAACTGAAACACATTCCTTGCCTGGCTCACACCTTAAACCTGGTGGTGCAGTGCTTCCTGAAAAGTTATCCGGGGTTATCCGACCTGCTCCTCAAAGTGCGTGGACTTTGCTCACATATCCGCCGTTCGCCCGTACACTCCAGCCGTATGCAGACCTATCAGCGTTCTTTGAACCTTCCCCAGCATCGCCTAATCATAGACGTTGCAACAAGGTGGAACTCAACACTGCACATGCTTCAGAGACTGTGTGAACAGAGGCGGGCTGTTATGTTTTTGTGGGAGGATACACATACACGGGCAGGCAGTAGGATGGCAGACATGGAGTTGTCAGGTGTGCAGTGGTCGAAGATTCAAGACATGTGTCAAGTCCTTCAGTGTTTTGAGGAATGCACACGGCTGGTTAGTGCAGACAACGCCATAATAAGCATGAGCATCCCCCTAATGCGTCTGCTGATGCAAAGTTTGACGCACATAAAGGATCAGGCGTCTGCAGCTGAGGAAGAGGAAAGCCTTGATGACAGTCAGCCATTGTCTGGCCAGGGCAGTGTACAGGACGAGGTAGCGGGCGAAGAGGAGGAGGAGGACGAGGAGGATGATGGGGATGATTATATTTTTAATGAGGAAGCTTTTCCGGGGCCACTGGAAATTGGTGGCGCGGCAAGGCCGGGTTCTGGTTTTTTGAGGGACACAAGTGACGTGGATTTGCCTGAAACTGCCCCTCAACCAAGCACAACCGCAGATTTGAGAACTGGAACTTTGGCCCACATGGCGGATTATGCCTTACGTATCCTCAAAAGGGACACACGCATAACTAAAATGATGAATGATGACGATTACTGGTTGGCCTGCCTCCTTGATCCTCGCTATAAAGGCAAATTGCAAAATATAATGCCACATGAGAACTTGGAACTAATATTAGCAACCAAACAATCAACTCTTGTTGACCGTTTGCTTCTGGCATTCCCTGCACACAGCGCCCGTGATCGTTCTCACACGAGCTGCAGGGGCCAGCAGACCAGAAGAGTTAGAGGGGCAGAAATCAGAAGTGGCGTTGGCCAGAGGGGTTTTCTGACCAGGTTGTGGAGTGATTTTGCTATGACCGCAGACAGGACAGGTACTGCAGCATCAATTCAAAGTGACAGGAGACAACATTTGTCCGGTATGGTTACAAACTATTTTTCATACCTTATCGATGTTCTCCCTCAACCGTCATTCCCATTTGATTACTGGGCATCAAAATTAGACACCTGGCCAGAATTGGCAGAATATGCATTGCAGGAGCTTGCTTGCCCGGCAGCTAGTGTCCTATCAGAAAGAGTATTCAGTGCTGCAGGTTCAATACTAACAGAAAAAAGGACTCGTCTGGCTACCCAAAATGTAGATGATCTAACCTTCATTAAAATGAACCACAACTGGATTTCGAAATCTTTTGCCCCACCTTGCCCGGCTGACACCTAGCTTTCCTATGAAAAGGTCTTGCCTGTGGACTATTCTGAATGCCTTTTCCAATCTCGTAATTTTTTGCACCTGATTGTCCAGCATACGACATGTTTACACCTCACTAAATGGCCAAACTCCCCACACGGGGCCGTGGTATCGACACTTGGCGACAGCACCCGTGAGAGTGCAGTTTGTCTGAAGAGGTGGGTGAGCCCGCTTTTGGTCGACGGCACTGCCACTGGGTCCCTCCTAGTACAATAAAGTGTCTCTGGCGGTGGTGGTGCGCACCCAACGTCAGACACACCGTTGTAATATGAGGGGCCCTGGGCCTGTACCGCCGGCCACAAGACAGTTTCCCCCCACCCCAGCTCAAACAGTGCTCTACCACTTGCAAAATTATCTCACAGCTCCACCAATGTTTAGTCTATGCGCTGACATCCTTCAATGCCTGCCACTGACAATACCATTGTATTGACGTTTTTGTTATGTTAGGCCTTCGATGCCTGTCTGTGGTCACTCCTTCCACTAGGCCTCCACTGACCACACCACTGCTGCCCGTGTACCCCTGTAACCAATTTAAAATTGCCTACAGCCATGTGTTATTATTTTAGGCCTTCGATGCCTGTCTGCGGTGACTCCTTCCACTAGGCCTCCACTGACCACACCACTGCTGCCCGTGTACCCCTGTAACCAATTTAAAATTGCCTACAGCCATGTGTTATTATTTTAGGCCTTCGATGCCTGTCTGCGGTGACTCCTTCCACTAGGCCTCCACTGACCACACCACAGCTGCCCGTGTACCCCTGGAACCAATTTAAAATTGCCTACAGCCATGTGTTATTATTTTAGGCCTTCGATGCCTGTCTGCGGTGACTCCTTCCACTAGGCCTCCACTGACCACACCACTGCTGCCCGTGTACCCCTGGAACCAATTTAAAATTGCCTACAGCCATGTGTTATTATTTTAGGCCTTCGATGCCTGTCTGCGGTCACTCCTTCCACTAGGCCTCCACTGACCACACCACTGCTGCCCGTGTACCCCTGGAACCAATTTAAAATTGCCTACAGCCATGTGTTATTATTTTAGGCCTTCAATGCCTGTCTGCGGTCACTCCTTCCACTAGGCCTCTACTGACCACACCACTGCTGCCCGTGTACCCCTGGAACCAATTTAAAATTGCCTACAGCCATGTGTTATTATTTTAGGCCTTCGATGCCTGTCTGCGGTGACTCCTTCCACTAGGCCTCCACTGACCACACCACTGCTGCCCGTGTACCCCTGTAACCAATTTAAAATTGCCTACAGCCATGTGTTATTATTTTAGGCCTTCGATGCCTGTCTGCGGTGACTCCTTCCACTAGGCCTCCACTGACCACACCACTGCTGCCCGTGTACCCCTGGAACCAATTTAAAATTGCCTACAGCCATGTGTTATTATTTTAGGCCTTCGATGCCTGTCTGCGGTCACTCCTTCCACTAGGCCTCCACTGACCACACCACTGCTGCCCGTGTACCCCTGGAACCAATTTAAAATTGCCTACAGCCATGTGTTATTATTTTAGGCTTTCGATGCCTGTCTGCGGTCACTCCTTCCACTAGGCCTCCACTGACCACACCACTGCTGCCCGTGTACCCCTGTAACCAATTTAAAATTGCCTACAGCCATGTGTTTTTATTTTAGGCCTTCGATGCCTGTCTGTGGTCACTCCTTCCACTAGGCCTCCACTGACCACACCACTGCTGCCCGTGTACCCCTGTAACCAATTTAAAATTGCCTACAGCCATGTGTTATTATTTTAGGCCTTCGATGCCTGTCTGCGGTGACTCCTTCCACTAGGCCTCCACTGACCACACCACTGCTGCCCGTGTACCCCTGTAACCAATTTAAAATTGCCTACAGCCATGTGTTATTATTTTAGGCCTTCGATGCCTGTCTGCGGTGACTCCTTCCACTAGGCCTCCACTGACCACACCACTGCTGCCCGTGTACCCCTGTAACCAATTTAAAATTGCCTACAGCCATGTGTTATTATTTTAGGCCTTCGATGCCTGTCTGCGGTCACTCCTTCCACTAGGCCTCCACTGACCACACCACTGCTGCCCGTGTACCCCTGTAACCAATTTAAAATTGCCTACAGCCATGTGTTATTATTTTAGGCCTTCGATGCCTGTCTGCGGTCACTCCTTCCACTAGGCCTCCACTGACCACACCACTGCTGCCCGTGTACCCCTGGAACCAATTTAAAATTGCCTACAGCCATGTGTTATTATTTTAGGCCTTCGATGCCTGTCTGCGGTGACTCCTTCCACGAGGCCTCCACTGACCACACCACTGCTGCCCGTGTACCCCTGGAACCAATTTAAAATTGCCTACAGCCATGTGTTATTATTTTAGGCCTTCGATGCCTGTCTGCGGTGACTCCTTCCACTAGGCCTCCACTGACCACACCACTGCTGCCCGTGTACCCCTGTAACCAATTTAAAATTGCCTACAGCCATGTGTTATTATTTTAGGCCTTCGATGCCTGTCTGCGGTGACTCCTTCCACTAGGCCTCCACTGACCACACCACTGCTGCCCGTGTACCCCTGTAACCAATTTAAAATTGCCTACAGCCATGTGTTATTATTTTAGGCCTTTGATGCCTGTCTGCGGTCACTCCTTCCACTAGGCCTCCACTGACCACACCACTGCTGCCCGTGTACCCCTGGAACCAATTTAAAATTGCCTACAGCCATGTGTTATTATTTTAGGCCTTCGATGCCTGTCTCCGGTCACTCCTTCCACTAGGCCTCCACTGACCACACCACTGCTGCCCGTGTACCCCTGGAACCAATTTAAAATTGCCTACAGCCATGTGTTATTATTTTAGGCCTTCGATGCCTGTCTGCGGTCACTCCTTCCACTAGGCCTCCACTGACCACACCACTGCTGCCCGTGTACCCCTGTAACCAATTTAAAATTGCCTACAGCCATGTGTTATTATTTTAGGCCTTCGATGCCTGTCTGTGGTCACTCCTTCCACTAGGCCTCCACTGACCACACCACTGCTGCCCGTGTACCCCTGTAACCAATTTAAAATTGCCTACAGCCATGTGTTATTATTTTAGGCCTTCGATGCCTGTCTGCGGTCACTCCTTCCACTAGGCCTCCACTGACCACACCACTGCTGCCCGTGTACCCCTGTAACCAATTTAAAATTGCCTACAGCCATGTGTTATTATTGTAGGCCTTCGATGCCTGTCTGCGGTCACTCCTTCCACTAGGCCTCCACTGACCACACCACTGCTGCCCGTGTACCCCTGTAACCAATTTAAAATTGCCTACAGCCATGTGTTATTATTTTAGGCCTTCGATGCCTGTCTGCGGTCACTCCTTCCACTAGGCCTCCACTGACCACACCACTGCTGCCCGTGTACCCCTGGAACCAACATCAGAAAATATAAAAATAAGTATTTTGCTTATAAAAAAGAAAATACTGGAGAGATATCAAATGCAGACAGTTTAACATTAAAAACAAACACATACAACAAAAATCTGGTACAGTACTAAAAATGGCCACCAGCTACAATAACTTTCTCCTGCAAGTAGTTAACTAAAAGGTTTTTTCAATTTTAAACACAGATATGGCATCCACCGAGTGTTGTCCTGTCGCGTCTTCTTTATATTATTGCCAAGAAGATGCAAAACAATGAAAATAATAAAATCATTATTTACCAAAAAAATAGAGTAAGTCAAAACCACATTGCAAATAAACATTCATTACAAATAAAGAAGCAGGGCGCGTCCGAGGGTGAGTATATACCTAATAAGAATATAATCACCCTCGGACGCGCCCTGCTTCTTTCCGACAGCGTTCCTTCCTAAGAATCAGCCCTTCCGTGGTGTAGAGAGAGGGTTTGTTACACTCCAAAGTGTTCCCCAGGTTGCCTTTCCTGAGCTTCGATCTTCCGGCTCTCGTTTAGTAGTTGTTGGAAACTACGCTGCATTGGGCCTACAAATTGGGTATGGGGTGTAGAGAGATGGTGTGTTACACTCCAAGGTGTTCCCCAGGTTTCCTCTCCATTGCTTCGATCTTCCGGCTCTCGTTTAGTAGTTGTTGGAAACTACGCTGCATTGGGCCTACAAATTGGGTATGGGGTGTAGAGAGATGGTGTGTTCCACTCCAAGGTGTTCCCCAGGTTGCCTTTCCTGAGCTTCGATCTTCCGGCTCTCGTTTAGTAGTTGTTGGAAACTACGCTGCATTAGGCCTACAAATTGGGTATGGGGTGTAGAGAGATGGTGTGTTACACTCCAAGGTGTTCCCCAGGTTTCCTCTCCATTGCTTCGATCTTCCGGCTCTCGTTTAGTAGTTGTTGGAAACTACGCTGCATTAGGCCTACAAATTGGGTATGGGGTGTAGAGAGATGGTGTGTTCCACTGTAGAGAGATGGTGTGTTACACTCCAAGGTGTTCCCCAGGTTTCCTCGCCAATGCTTCGATCATCATGCTCTCGTTTAGTAGTTGTTGGAAACTACGCTGCATTAGGCCTACAAATTGGGTATGGGGTGTAGAGAGATGGTGTGTTCCACTCCAAGGTGTTCTCCAGGTTGCCTTTCCTGAACTTCTATCTTCAGGCTCTCATTAAATTGTGGTTAAACGGAACAACTGCATTTGGCGTACTAGTTGGTTTGGGGCCTACTATCGGTGTCTGCCGCTCCTTGCTGTTCTCCTGGTTTCCTGTCCTGAAATTCCGTTTTCAGGCGCTCGTTAAGTAGTTGTTAATGTTAGACTGCATTTGGCCTACTAGTTGGGTTGGGGCCTACTATCGGTGTCTGCCATTCCTTGCTGTTCTCCTCCACTGAACAAAGCTGTGCCGCCTGTTTACTACTGTTGCCAATTTTGAACTGCATTTCGACTACTTACTGATTTGGGCCTACTCTCTGTGTCAGCCTCTCATTCCAGTTGTCCTCCACTGCAATGCCCCCTGATTAGTCCTGTCTTACCAATTTTGAACTGCATTTAGCCCACTTTATTCTTTGGGCCTATATCTGTGTTTCCTCCTCATCCTGCCCATTGCCCAGCCAGTGATAGATGAGTCTGCTGGTACATTGACCCATAACGCAACATTTCCCGTGCACGCTACACTGCAAGATTGTGACCCTGCTGAAAGTCAGGTCCCCCTTCCCGCATACCATACCACCTTACACGGGGACAAACAGGAAGGTGCAGATGAAATTGCAGGTTCCTTCATCAGGTGGGGGGAGGAATACTAGTTGGCGACGTCACTGGCACAGGGCCTCTCATGGTACGCAAAAGTGTTGCTGCCGGTGGGAGGCGCCCCCGCCGTGCAAACACACCGCTGTACTTTGAGGGGCCCTGTGCCAGTGCCAATGCCAACGAGTGGGCCCCCCCTGCTTGCTCAGGTTCACAGCACTTGCAAAGTTGAAATACTTACCTCTCCCTGCTCCACTGCCGTGACTTGGTCCAGATTTCCTGGGCCCACTAATTACTTGAACCAGCCCTACCCACCACAACTTTAGCCAAATGACCCCCAATTTCAAATGCCTTCCAATTATTATAAGGTAAATTACGCTTGACAAGCTTCATTAAGAAGAATGGATGGTTTTGACATTAAAATGGGCACTCTAGGTGTTTTCCTGGCCCCCACTCACTGCCGACTATGCTGCCCCATTGACTTGCATTGGGTTTCGTGTTTCGGTCGATCCCGACTTTACATCATAATCGGCCGATTTCACTCGACCCGACTTTTGAGATAGTCGGGTTCCGCGAAACCCGGCTCGACTCTAAAAATGTCAAGGTCGCTCAACTCTACATTTCACTATTTTCACGTTATGTGTAAAACTGAATGTGTTGGGTTATTATGTTGTATGTTAATAGCTAAAAAAAAATTGTTTTGTTTATATGGACGGCAAGTTCATTTCCACACAGACCGCCACTGTTTTAGGTACAGTAGACAGGCAGACGAAAATTACAATAATCACACGTGGTTACATAGGTACTTTAACATCCAAAGCTACAACCTCAGTGACACTTTTGCATGCACCATAGCTAAAACAATCCTCAGCCCTGGCTCTTCCATACACACAGTGCTACAGTAACAGCCAATGAGCCGCCCTTTGCACTTACCATCACTACTGTTTAATCCGGTGAACATCTGCCAATGTGTCAGCTACTCTTTTCACCACTTCTCCTTGTCATCCACTCACTATATATAGCGGGTGAAATAAGTATTGAAAACCTCACCAATTTTAGAGGTGAACATATTTATAAAGGTGCTATTGCATGAAATTCTTGCCAGATGTCTGTAATAACCCTTCGAATCCAAACGGGCAAAGAAATCAAACCATAGATGTCCATACATTAAGTTATGTGCAATAATGAGAAATGACACAGGGAAAAAGTATTGAATGCACTTACTGAAATTTATTTAATACTTCATAATCCTTTGTTGGAGAAGACAGCTTCAGGACATCTCCTGTAGATAGAAACTAGTTGCATACATTGCTCAGGTGTGATTTTAGCCCTTTCTCTTAGGTACTTTAGCCCTTTCACACAAGTACTCTTCAAATCCTGAAGGTTCAGTGGACTTCTTCTATGAACTATGAGCTTTCATTCCTTCCATAAATTTACTTTCGGATTCAGGTCCGGTGATTGAATGGGCCGTTGTAGCAGCTTTATTTTCTTTCTCTGAGGTCAATTGAGAGTTTCCGCAGCTGTGTGTTTGGGATCATTTTCTTGCTGAAATGTCCACCCTTGTTTAATTTTCATCATCCTGGTGGAAGGCAGCAGATTTTAATCAAGAATGTCTTGAAATATTTGTCCATTCATCTTTCAATTATATGAAGTTTGAAGTTTGCCAGTGGAGTATGCTGTTAAACAGCTCCACACCATGATGTTCCCACCTTCAAACTTCCCGGTTGGTATTGTGTCTTGGGGTCATAGGAAGTACCATTCGTAGCCCAAAAAATTGTGTGTATCGTGGCATCTAAAGAGTTCAATTTTGGTCTCAAATGACTAGACTATAATTTTCCAGTATTTCACAGGCTTGTTTAAATGTTGTTGAGAAAACGTTAAACATAGTTGAAAATGCTTTTTGTTTAGCAATGGAGTCTTGAGTGGTGAGTGTGCATGGTGAGAGGCCATGGAGATTGAGTGCATTACTTATAGTTTTCTTTGAAACAATTTTACCTATTGATTCCAGGTCTTTCTGTAGCTCTCCCCAGGTGGTCCTTGACTCTTGGACAACTAATCTGATAATTATTTTCACTCCTCTGTATGAAATCTTGTGGGGAGCACCTGGTCGTGGACGGTTTATGGTAAAATGTTATTCTTCCAGATTATGGCCACAACAGTGCTCACTGGAACCTTCAGTAGTTTAGTTACACTTCTGTAACCAACGTCATCAGTATTTTTGGCAACAATAAGGTTGCAAAGCTCTTGAGACATCTCACTGATTTTAATCACAGAAGATATTTCTTGTTTGTCATCTTGGTAATGAGAAACCTTTTTATAGGCCATCAATTAAACCGGCTGATATTTTTCACTAAGTGTCAGAATTACTTTCTAATTACTGATAGATTTTAGCACCCTGCACAGCGTTCGCACATAGAAACCAGCAGCCCGCCGCCATACCAATGCATCCACATGAAGCAGGCAGACATGCCAAGTAGATTCCTACATCTAAGACCTTCCTATCACAGATTTGGCTTGACAAAGGTATTATATTGCCGAAACGTTGCAGCAGAAGCATATCTGTGTACACTTGTGTTTCGTTTTCGCTTTTGTATATGATGGATGATTCACCTCTTTTTCTTTCATTTGAACATTGAACAATAAATTGTTCTTATTGAGTGCCGAAGGTTCTTGTTTCAGTCTTCTTGGATTTTTTCCTTCAGAGCACCAAATTTCATTTTCAGTGAGCACCCCTAAATATCCCAAATACTGTAGATTTCAGGTGGTGTCATGTCTTACCATGGCTTTTTGCACCTCTCTTTCTTCGTGTGTTCAATATGTTTACCCTGTGTCATTTCTCATTATTACACATAGTTTATGGACATCTATAGTTTGATTTATTTGCCTGTGTGGATTGGATGGGTTGCTACTAGTGTTGAGCATTCCGATACCGCAAGTATCGGGTATCGGCCGATACTTGCGGTATCGGAATTCCGATACCGAGATCCGATACTTTTGTGGTATCGGGTATCGGTATCGGATACATAGAGATGTGTAAAATAAAGAATTAAAATAAAAAATATTGATATATTTACCTCTCCGGCGGCCCCTGGACTCAGCGCGGGTAACCGGCAGGCTTTGTTGTTCAAAATCAGCGCTTTTAGGACCTGAGAATCACGTCCCGGCTTCTGATTGGTCGCGGGCCGCCCATGTGACCGCCACGCGACCAATCACAAGCCGCGACGTCACCGCAAGCTATTAACGCGCTCATTTTTAAAAATGAGCGCATTAATGACTTTCATAGACGTAGCGGCTTGTGATTGGTCGCGGCCACGCGACCAATCACAAGCTGCGACGTCACCGCAAGCTATTTACGCGCTCATTTTTAAAAATGAGCGCGTTAATGGCTTTCAAAGACGTAGCGGCTTGTGATTGGTCGCGGCCACGCGACCAATCACAAGCCACGACGTCACCGCAAGCTATTAACGCGCTCATTTTTAAAAATGAGCGCGTTAATGGCTTTCAAAGACGTAGCGGCTTGTTATTGGTCGCGTGGCCACGACCAATCATAAGCCGCTACGTCTTTGAAAGTCATTACCGCGCTCATTTTTAAAAAATGAGCGCGTTAAGGACCTGCGAATGACGTCACGGCTTGTGATTGGTCGCGTGGAGGTCACATGGGCGGCCCGCGACCAATCAGAAGCCGGGACGTGATTCTCAGGTCCTAAAAGCGCTGATTTTGAACAAAGAAGCCTGCCGGTTACGCGCGCTGAGTTCAGGGGCCGCCGGAGAGGTAAATATATCAATATTTTTTATTTTAATTCTTTATTTTCCACATCCCTATGGATCCCAGGGCCTGAAGGAGAGTTTCCTCTCCTTCAGACCCTGGGAACCTTGAGAATACCTTCCGATACTTGATGTCCCATTGACTTGTATTGGTATCGGATATTGGTATCGGCGATATCCGATATTTTTCGGGTATCGGCCGATACTATCCGATACCGATACTTTCAAGTATCGGACGGTATCGCTCAACACTAGTTGCTACCAACATCTAGTGAGAATGTCATGTCAGTAGCACCTTTAGAAATATATTTACTTAAAAAATGAGTGTCATGTTAAATACCGTATTTTCCGGCGTATAAGACGACTGGGCGTATAAGACGACCCCCAACTTTTCCAGCTAAAATATAAAATCTTCTCAAAAGTCGGGGGTTGTCTTATATGCCGGGTGTCGTCTTATAGGGTGGGTGTGGAGCAATCTGCGGTCGAAGTATATAGTGGGGGGAGTGGTCCCGATGACGATGTGAGGGAGCGCCTCACCAGGAAGGTGTAAGTGAAGCAAACTGTCAGCGTCTGGGATGCCAGGGTTATGCAAATAAGATAGAGAGAGCGGCGCTGTGCCTAGAAAAACACTCCTCTTTCACTCATCTGGCTCACCCTTGTATCCTATTATCTCCTTCTCTGCCTGTGCTTCACTTACACCTTCCCGGTGAGGTGCCCCCTCACCTTGTCATTGGGGTCGCTCCCCCCACAATATGCGGCGACCGCAGATTACTCCGCACCTGCCCTATAAGATGACACCTGGCGTATAAGACGATACCCGACTTTTGAGAAGATTTTCAAGGGTTAAAAAGTAGTCTTATACGCCAGAAACTACAGTACTTATTTCACCCACTTATTCACTTATTGCTTGTATAGAGCAGCGCATACCTGCAGACATTTTACTAATAGGAACACACATCATGTTCACAAAATACAGTCACTTATATGTGGACACTTACCACATATAAACAGATCAGATATGTGCTCACAACATACTGCCAACTTGCAAACAGACACCCCACACATTCATTACATTCATTATACCCATCATTTGCTATCATAACACATGAATTCTAATAGCTCTAAATATAACTTTTAATATATGTATTTTTTAATGTTATTGTTTTTGTTTATATAGACAAAAAGTATGAGATCAATTTAATTTTTTTCTAAAACACATTGAATCTGTGCATTTTTTAGAATCTCTGGAGATAAGGCAGAATGTTCATCACATCCACTTAACATGGGAAAGAATTACTTTTGCACTAGATGCTGTTATTGTGGTTTTGCTTCTTGGAGTGGAAGGATGCTCAATAAACCATTCAGCTGGTGCCAATGTGTTAATTAAGGTTGTTGATGCATGCCTTCGAAAAGCATAATCAACCTTTTCACTAGAAAAAGTTCATAGGTCAGCAACTCATAAAAATTTCAGTGATCCAATTTATTTACTATTTCATTACTGTTGAGGAAATAGTAAGGCTTTCATCTCTTGCAAGCCAGAAAGAATTAAATAAGGTTTTATCATAAAAGTAATAAACCAGTTTAAGCAGGGTAAAATCCATGAGGTTTTGTGCCTTAGGTACTATACAGTAGTACAATTTCTTCAGCACCCAATCTATTGTTTATTAGGACATCACTGTAAAAAACAATTAAAACCCATATCAATCTTTGTTTATTATGGGTTCACATACAACTAGCCCAAGGCTCTGATCACACTTGTGCTACGTTCATATTTATTGCACATATTTTCAATGTTTTTGATAGAATTAATAACATGATACGGAGTAATTTCTTGCAACTTAAGAAAAGAAAACTTTTTTAAGGAGTTGCCGTTTTTAATGTCATTATTTTGGGATGCATATTAAGGGGGATTGGTCATCAGATGAAAAGTGGCCAGGTTTAGTCTTATGTTATTCTATCTGCTCTCCTGAGTATTCCAGTTTTTTTTTTTTTTATTCCTAGGGGGCGTTGCTCACAGGCTAATAATGTGGAGGAGCCTAAAGACATGCTTCCAAAGAATCTATGAGCCATGCCCCCTGGGAAAAACCTCTAAAAAATTTACTTAAAGAAAAAGGTCAGCATGTCTGTAATTGTATGGTGGATTTTAGAAAGATAAAAAAGCTAATATTTAGGGGATCAGCAAGAATAAAAACAAAAGCAAAAACTTGCCACTATTGATCAGGTGGTAGGCCCTCTTTAAAATTTGATCAACTCTTTTTTTTAGCATGGAGAGGATGGAAGAAAGTAGCAGTTCTGCAATTTTGGTGTTTTTTTTTGGGGGGGATATTGTTTTAACCTTGTTCACTGTCTATCTATATAATTGTCTAAGGGGCACTTCCGTCTGTCTGTCCCGGATATTCATTGGTCGAGGGCAGCCAGTGGGCATAAACAAAAGGGCAGGGGAGGCCAGGAAGTATGCAGAGCGAGTCCCTGCCCACTCCGTACAGGCCCGGCCAGAAGCGCTGTAAAGGGGGCGGAGTCGCTGGGACCATGGGCGCTGTTGGGCCTACCGCGGCAAAAAGCCGGGGACTAAATTAGCGGCAACGGGTCGCGGCCAGCCAATACAGGCCCGGCCAGAAGCGCTGCAAAGGGGGCGGAGTCACCATGAGGAAAACGGAGCCGCCCGGGACCATGGGCGCTGTTAGGCCTACCGCCGCCAAAAGCCGGGGACTAAATTTGCGGCTGTGGTCAGTGATGATGGCCGCGGTTATTAATGATGGCTGCAACTGCAGGAAACAGCGCAGCACATGCGGCGGTGACAGCTGCGGACGGAAAGTGAGTATATACTCTGTGCCTGTGCTATATACTACATCGCTGTGCAATATACTACTTGGCTGTTCAATATACTACGTGTCTGTGCTATATACTACATAGGCTGTGCTGTATACTATGTGGCTGGCCAATACACTACGTGACTGGGCAATATACTACGTGGCTGGGCAATATACTATGTGGTTGGGCAATATACTACGTGGGCTGTGTTGTATACTACATGGCTCTGTGCTGTATACTACGTAGTTGGGCAATATACTACGTGGGCTGTGCTTTATACTACGTGGCTCTGTGGTGTTTACTACGTGGCTGGTCAATATACTACGTCGCTGGGCAATATACTACGTGGCTCTGTGCTGTATACTACGTGACTGGGCAATATACTACGTGACTGGGCAATATACTTTGTGGACATGCATATTCTAGAATACCCGATGCGTTAGAATTGGGCCACCATCTAGTATGGTATAATTGTAATTGAGTTTATTATATATTTTGTATCATTGTAATAAAGTTGCTATTAAATTTTGATGTTTTGCCATTTTGGAACAATTGAAGCATTTTTAAGTGTTTATTCTTAGAACCATAACTTTTTTATTTGTCAACGTAGCTGTGTAAAGGCTTGTTTTTCACAGGATGCTTTGACATTTTCATTTGTTTGTTTAGTTGTTTTCTGATGTACACTATGTGACATGCAGTTCAGGTTGTTATAGGCATGGTAATACCAATTATGTGTCTTTTTTTTATTTGTTTTACTTTTTCCAAAATAAAGAAATGTTAAAAACATTATATAGAGTGGCTTTTAAAGGTATTCACCCCTTTTGACTTTTTACATATTTTGTTATGATACATCCTGTGTTTAAATATTTTTTTAATCCGATTTGTGTGTGATACATCAGCACTAAATAGCTTAAGTTGGGGAAGCGAAGTTAGAAAAATATAGGCATAAATTAAATTTGTGCTATCAAATAACTGAAAATTGGCATGTGTATATGTGTTCAACCCTTTTGCTATGAAGGCCCGAAAAAATTCTGGTGCCAGCAATTATCTTCATAAGTCACTTACTTGGTGAAAGGAAGTCCACCTGTGTGCAATCTAAGTGTCACATGGCCTGTCAGCATAAACAGTTTTTCTGAAAAGCCACAGAGGCTGCAACACCATTAAGATAAAGACACCAATAAGCAAACAACAACAACACCATGAAGACCAAGGAGATCTCCAAACAAGTCACAGACAATGTTATTGAGAAGTACAAGTTAAGGTACCGTCACACTAGACGATATCGCTAGCGATCCGTGACGTTGCAGCGTCCTCGCTAGCGATATCGTCCAGTGTGACAGGCAGCAGCGATCAGGCCCCTGCTGTGCTGTCGCTGGTCGGGGAAGAAAGTCCAGAACTTTATTTGGTCGCTGGACTCCCCGCAGACATCGCTGAATCGGCGTGTGTGACACCGATTCAGCGATGTCTTCACTGGTAACCAGGGTAAACATCAGGTAACTAAGCGCAGGGCCGCGCTTAGTAACCCGATGTTTACCCTGGTTACCATCCTAAAAGTAAAAAAAAACAAACACTACAAACTTACCTACAGCCGTCTGTCCTCCAGCGCTGTGCTCTGCACTCCTCCTGCTCTGGCTGTGAGCGTCGGTCAGCCGGAAAGCAGAGCGGTGACGTCACCGCTCTGCTTTCCGGCCGCTGTGCTCACACAGACAGTACCGGAGGAGTGCAGAGCACAGCGCTGGAGGACAGACGGCTGTAGGTAAGTATGTAGTGTTTGTTTGTTTTTTACTTTTAGGATGGTAACCAGGGTAAACATCGGGTTACTAAGCACAGCCCTGCGCTTAGTTACCCGATGTTTACCCTGGTTACCAGCATCGTTGGTCGCTGGAGAGCTGTCTGTGTGACAGCTCTCCAGCGACCAAACAGCGACGCTGCAGCGATCCGGATCGTTGTCGGTATCGCTGCAGCGTCGCTAAGTGTGACGGTACCTTTAGGCTTGGGTTATAAAAAATCCCAATCTCTGATGATCCCCTGAGCACCATCAAATCCATTATGATCAAATGGAAAAAACATGGTACCACAACAAACCTGCCAAGAGAGAGCATTAATCAGAGAGGCAGCACAGAGACCAAAGGTAATCATGAAGGAGATGCAGAGTTTCCAAGCAGAGACTGGAGTTTTTGTCCATATGAACACAATAAGCAGTACACTTCATAGAGGTGGCCTTTAGGGAAGAGTGGGCAGAAGAAAGCAATTACTTACACACAAAAATTGCTAATCTCATTTTGAGTTTGTCAGAAGACATGTGGGAGGCTCCTAAAAAGTATGGAGGAAGCTGCTGTCGTCAGATGAGACAAAAATTGGACTTTTTGGCCACCAAGGTAACGCGATGCCTGGCACGAAACCAACACAGGTCAACACCCAAAGAACAGCATGCCCATAAAAAACATGGTGTTGGCAGCATCATGCCTTGGGGATGATTTTCGGCAGTAGGAACAGGTAATATTGTCCGGGTTGAGGAGAAGATGGATGTGCGAAATACATGGAAATTCTTGAACAAACCCTGTTTCAGTCTGTCAGTGATATGAGACTAGGACACAGGTTCCACTTCCAACAAGACAAAGACCCAAAGCATACTTCTAAAGCAACACTGGAACTCAAGTGATTTAAGGGGAAATATGTAAATGTTTTGTAGTAGCCTAGTAAAAGCCCAGACCTTACTCCAATGGAAAATCTGTGTTCAGTCTTGAAGTTTGCTGTTCACCAGACGAAACCATCTAACTTGAAAAAGCTGGAGCAGTTTTGCCTTGAGGAATTGGCAAAAATCCCAGTGGCAAGATGTTGAAAGCTCGTAGAGAGTTATCCAAAGTGACTTGCAGCTGTAATTGCTGCAAAAGTATGATCTACAAAGTACTGACTTTAGGGGGGTGAATAGTTATGCACATTGACATTTTCAGTTATTTCCTCCTATTTGATGTTTGCTGCTCAATAATTACATTTTCACAGTTGTAGGCATGTTTGTTACATGTACTGATGCAAACCCTCAAAAAACAGTGAAATTCTAAGTCATGAGGTAACAAAAATGACAATGGGGTAAATACTTTCACAAGCCACTGTTATATATATATATATATATATATATATGTATATCAGGGTGCCAAGGAAAAATGAACTTTGCAAATTGGTAAGTCATACCCTCAAATTTGTTCCTTTTGGCATAAGGATTCACCATGTAAAATATGTTGACATTATATTTAGATTTACCACTTACTCAAGGAATGTGAATTATTCCATGTTTCTCATTTTAAACAATATTGTACACACAATAACCACTCAGTTTGTCATCATATCTTTAACTGGATATACTATTTATAATTCAAAAAACATACAATGGCAGTAAGCATTCTATTACTGTAAAATATGCAATACACAATTATGTACATTGTTTATATACAGTATAAGTACTTAGTAGCAGGGTAGCAGTCAGTTCAGTTTTTCGCGTAACGTGCGGCAGCTTGACTGCATACCAGTGTTGATTTGTTCGGATCTGGAAACTCACATCTATGTTTTTCCACTACCTGCAATAAAAATTGTTTCTGTTCCTCTTGGTTTGTAAGTATGGGGTTTAATGTCTGAATAATTGAAATGCCCTGCTCTGCGGCATCGTTTACCACCTTCAGTGCCAAAACTCTGGTTTGGGCCGCATCATGATCACACGATTTCCACACAGACTGGTGAAGCCTAAGAAACTCCTGTGACACTTCAAGTGTAACAAATATTTCTCTGGTGTTGGCTGTGACAAAATCAGGCAACTGCATTACAGAAATATCAGATTCATCCAGATTTATACGCTTATCAGAATGGCCATCTCCATTCCTTGACAGTGCAGCAACCATCGGAACTTTGCATTTCTCAGAGACGCCATCATCAAAGAATGCCAAGCCTACCAGATCTTCACTTAAATACCAGAGATGATGCATGAAACTCTTCAGGGCTTCGTTAGCCATGGCTTCATTTCTGCACTAAAAAAAAAAAAAAAATAGGAAAAATACACCGCACTCACGGATGGAATATTTTGCAAGTGGATCAAACAATTTAATGGTGTACATACACATTGAATACACAAATGCCAGTATATAAGCGCAGTAGAAAAGCGTGCATACAGATGACGTTTCGAACCCCAACCGGGTTCTTAATCATAAAACGCTGTGGAAAAATTGGAAAATGCAAAATACAAATTATAACAAACATGTACAATCAACCTGAATCCATATAGAGAAAAAAGAAATGGACACCTAAGGCACAGAACCCAAAGAAATAACCCCAAGAACAAGATGGAGTTCGGACATAGGCCAGTCCTGATGAAAGAGGGATGTAAGAACACCCACTGTGTTATAAGAACTAAGGATATATACAGAAAGTAACACGCTCCCAGGTAGGCTGTCAAGCCTGGTAATTAATCTATCCAGCCACCTGCTTGCCCCTGCGGAACTCTCGGTATTGGAAAAAGGCCTATCCTTTTGTCCAACCCCAGGCTGGAACGCATTCCAATTAGAAAGAGACTTACAGGTGTTTTATCGTTCATTGAGACTTAAGACTCATTTTGGCATGTCACCCATTATAACCGAGCCCAGTGTTCACAATGCAGGTGATTCTGTCCCTCCAGATCTTTCTATTTCTTCTCTTGGCCTTCGCACACCTAGTCGTTTTCAACCACCACGTACCCACCATGCAATAGAAACATATATTGACCTGGTAGATCGGGAGGTAAAGCAGCTCTCACATGATTACAAACTTGGTTTCTTTCCCACTCACTCTAATCTATCACAAAGCGAGAGGATAGCTCTAAAATCGCTTCGGGAAAACAAACAAATTATCATCAAACCGGCCGATAAAGGCGGAGCAATAGTTGTAATGGACCAATCATCCTACACACAGGAAGTCCTATGCCAACTTTCTGACCAGGAGACATATACGACTATTCAGAGGGACCCTACCACGGAGATCAAAACCAAAATAGATAGAATGTTAGCACATTACCTAGATAGACACATCATCGACAAAAAAACGGCTATGTTTCTTTCAAATTCGCACCCCATAACGCCTGTATTTTATATATTGCCCAAAGTCCACAAATCCCTTGTGAACCCACCGGGTAGGCTGATAGTGGCATCTACTGACTCGATTTTGTCCCCCCTATCTATTTTTCTTGAAAAAATATTAACACCTCTCATTAAGACAACAAAATCATTTATTTTGGACACGAGTCATTTTATTAGAATCATCAAAGGCCTTAGAAGTATACCTCCCACCAGTTGGCTGGTAACCCTGGACGTCAACAGCCTGTACACTTCTATCTCTCACAATAGGGGCATGAAAGCCACCAAGTCACTCCTGGCCGCCTCCAATATGACTGAAGGTGCCATACAATTTTGTATGGACTTACTTAAACTCGTTCTATACGAGAATTTTTTTCTTTACGGGGATGACTTTTACGTTCAGAAGCAGGGGACCGCCATGGGCTCGCACATGGCGCCCGCATATGCAAATGCATATATGAACGAGTTCGAAACCAAACATATCTTTGAAAACAGCCTTTTTTTACAACATGCTAAGTGTTACCATCGTTATATCGACGATATATTCTGTGTCTGGGCAGGCTCCTTGGACTCATTCAAATCCTTCCATGAACACCTCAATTCGATCATACCAGAGCTCAGGTTCACTATTCAATACAACATGAAAGAGATACCTTTTCTGGATACACTAGTGGTTAAGGATGAGACAGGATTTCTCTCCCTAGATCTGTATGGTAAACCGACTGACCGTAACACTTTACTCCACTACTCTAGCTGCCATCCCAAGGCAACGAGAAACAGCCTACACGGTCACAGTTCACCAGAGTGTCGCGAATTGTCACAGACCCCGCAACACGGACCACTAGACTGGACGCTATGAGCAATAAATTTAGGGAAAGACAGTACCCTATCAAATTGCTAGAAAAAGAAAAGGTACGAGTTACTACCCCACTTTCCTCAGACCCACCACCCCTTAAAAGGGACAGGGTGCCGTTCGTCCATACATACCATCCGTGTATGCCCAAAGTGTATTCAATCATCAAGAGACAATGGCCTCTCCTATCTAAAGCGTACCCCAAGATCGAGTCATTTAGTTCACCTGCACTTATCTGTACCCGTAGACCTACTAACATTAGGGACACAGTCGTTAGGGCTGACATTGGCAGCTCACGTCCAGAATCTACCCAAAGGTTCCTAAGTACACCACGCCGAGGTACATTTCCCTGCTTATGCTGCGCATCTTGCTCTAATGTCACTAAGGCAGAAAACATCACTCACCCCAGAACGGGCAAAAGCTACCCCATCCAGGGTTACTTCACATGCAACTCAAATTTCGTAGTCTATGTTGTGAAATGCCCCTGTGGTCTCCTGTATGTAGGAGAGACCACGCAGCGTATTCGAGACCGTATAGCGGCCCATAAGTCCACGATTAGATGCGGTAAGAATTGGCTCCCATTACCCGACCATTTCACGAAACTTAGACATACTGTGGCACAATTACGCTTCCAGATCATTGAACAGGTCCGTCGCCCGAGAAGAGGGGGAGATCAAATCAAACTTTTGAAGCAAAGGGAATCGTACTGGATTTATACGCTAGACACCCTGGAACCCAGGGGTCTTAATAGGGAGATAGAATGGCATCCTTAAAATATGTCTACCTTTTATTAATCAGTTCTGTTTTCTTTTTCCTAGACTCGTTGACCTGGATACCCCATGGGTGAGTTTTCCACTCGACTCTGATGATTGCCGTTTTCAAATTTTTTATTTTTTATTTTTTATTTTATTTTTACATTTTTTCATTTCATCTTTAATGGTCATCATTTTATCTAAGTTTTATTTTACTTTGGTTTCCCCCCCCCCCTTCTCCCTTCTTTTTTATATAATTTTTCCACAATACTTCTATACTTCTACCATTACCATGGGTCCAGGCTAGAATTCATTTACCATTTTATTTATTTTATCTTTTTGTTTTTACGTATATTTCATTATTCTCATATTTTTATTGTTATTTTCAGATTTACTTCTAATTTTTCGTTTTTTTATTTTTATTTATTTTTTTCATTTTTTTTATTTTTTTCATTTATTCTATTCATTTTTTTCATTTTTTTCGTTATCTGCATTATTACGATTTCTATTGATTTTCATTTTTTTCATTTTTTTCATTTTCTTCATTTTATTTCATTTTTCTTTTGCTTCTTATTAGCCATTACCTTCCCTCTTTATTCCACACTTAATCCCAGTAGATCTATGGGCCCTAGGGACTACTATATAACGCACATATGTCTCACTACCTTTGCAGCCACCACTTCTTCAATTTTCTATACAATTATGCTACATTCCTGCTGTCAAATCCTGGTTTTTATATAGCTCTTCTAGTAGGTCAGTGGTTACCCCTGTATTGGTGCCACTACGTTTGTCACGCTAGCTTTAGCCTCATATATCCCTGCATTAGTATCTTGGCATAGCATCAGTCACCCCTGTAATAGTGTCCTTTTTAACATAGCAGTAGGCGTCCCTATTACTGTGATTACCAGCGCCTCTGCCTGCGCTGGCGCCGTGACTCTGTATCTGTCACGCAGCCTTTCCCCTCTCTAGGCGCCTGTGTTGTATTTTCCTTACAACACCAGGCGTCCCTAGTTACCCCTGCGCAGGCGCTGTAACTTTGTTTCACTGCGCGACGTCATTTCCGGTCCTCCGGGGCCACTTCCGGTTGGCGGCTCTGCACGCTCCCTTCCCTACATATACGCAACTACCACCTGAGATAGACACACCGCAGCAGGGCGCGGGAGCGCCGCTTTACATTGCCATACCCTCAGGTAATACAGCGCTATGTAGCCTTCCTTATGTCTCACCGACACTATGGGGTCTCATGTCAAGTCATCATTATTATGCCTGCAGGTTCTATCTAGCGGCTGCTAGCTCACAATTTTAAACCTACATCTACTCTAGGTAATGTTTGTTACTCCATATACCTATTTGGCATATATCCACTATACATTGCTCTTCTAATTTTCACTCCTATTATCACACCATTCCCCACAGCATTACTGTACAGTATATTAGTCCATCTCGGCTGGGATATTCCTAGTACTCTTGGCTACATACCATCTATAGGTAAATCCTTGTTCCTTTGTCCTACTCCGGTGTTACTTTCTGTATATATCCTTAGTTCTTATAACACAGTGGGTGTTCTTACATCCCTCTTTCATCAGGACTGGCCTATGTCCGAACTCCATCTTGTTCTTGGGGTTATTTCTTTGGGTTCTGTGCCTTAGGTGTCCATTTCTTTTTTCTCTATATGGATTCAGGTTGATTGTACATGTTTGTTATAATTTGTATTTTGCATTTTCCAATTTTTCCACAGCGTTTTATGATTAAGAACCCGGTTGGGGTTCGAAACGTCATCTGTATGCACGCTTTTCTACTGCGCTTATATACTGGCATTTGTGTATTCAATGTGTATGTACACCATTAAATTGTTTGATCCACTTGCAAAATATTCCATCCGTGAGTGCGGTGTATTTTTCCTATTTATATTTAGGACTTAGTTGTCCATTACACCAGCACCCTCTTTTGATATAGCAAGAGTGCAGACTAAATTCTCTCTTATTTCATTTCTGCACTAGTTCAAGATCTTGTCTTGGGGCAGACGCAGCACAAGGACACATAAACCATGCCTTCAAATAAACCATGACAACAAACTGGTTAAACTGTCACAGTCCGGAAAGTTCTTTCGCTGTAAGATGAAACTGGGAACGACAGAGATATATCTTGCGGCAATAGATAAGCTTAAACATCCTTCTTGCACGGTGGTAAGCACCTGGTGCACGAATTGTCACATGACTGGATGTATCGCCTAAGAAGAAAATCGCTACCTGCAGTAGCTCCTTGTAATCATCTCTGGGAAGGATGGTTTGCATCTGATTTATCAGAAATTCCAGAATTTCGTCCTTGACAAGATCTAAGTTTTCAGCAAGTTCTGTGTCGTTGAGTACACTTTCAAATACTGCTGGATTTATGTTTCTCCATGCCACTGAAAATCTCTGAAAGAGTTCGTCAGTTTATTTTGCTGACTTCAAATAGTATGTCGAAAACTCTGGCGACAATAAGTTCGTACGTATGATGTCTGCAAGCCAAAGACATCAGACACTTATCCATCTTCTGCCGGAGTAGTACGCACGCCCCTGATTTGTTTGCTACTTGAGGTTGTTTCAAACGACATACAGTGAACATGATCTGTTAAATTCCAACCTCTCAGAGTGCTGTATACTGCCTCTGCCTGTGCTTCACCCGTGCTTCTTGACAGAGACGGCACTGCTAGCAGTTTCATTATTCCATCTCCTGACACAATCACTGCAAGGCGTTCAACGTTGCCACTTCCTGTCAACGAGGACAGCAGCTTGCAGTCCCAGTGAACTGTTAATGGTATATCTGGCAAAAAAACTTTCTGATTTCAGCTGCTATGTTTTCTCCATTTCTTCTGCGTGACTGCTTTGTAGATTCCTTGCTTAAAGTTATTTCATTCGGATCATGTCCTAGTGATTTGGCAGCCACAGCTAAAATGTAAGTGGCATTTCTGTCATTATCTTTGGTTTGGTCTAAGGCCGCGCTCAGCTCTGGTGTAAAGAAATTAACAGCACGCCGCTTTTTGGTCTGTGGTGTTTGTGAAATTGGTTCCTCGTCTTTTGATGAAGAACTAGTAGTTTCAGTGTCACTGCTGTCACTATGCTGCTCATGCAGCTCAAGGTCAGTGACCAATAGGTCCTGCTTTCTGTGCTTTTCTTTCAGTTTTCTCAACTCTTGCAGCGAGTTTCGCTGTCTGCGCCGCTCCTCTTTTTTAGCCAGCTTTGTATCGACAGGACCCATACTTACTCTTCTTCCTTTCTCCCTTTGCGCCTCCAGAAACATTCTATCCTCCTCAATGTTTATCATGCTCATGGCGTCAGCATGAGCTATGTCAAACAGATCGTCTAAAATATCTGTAAAGTCTTCTTCTTTGTGTTTTTGTGAGTCGTTTTTACTTCCAGAATTTTTCTTTAATCCTTGCCATTTGCCATGTACGTTTTTAAGTTTCACAACTATGTTGTATTCCTGACGTGTAGGAATTTGTGGTTTCGCCCAAAATTGTATCACTTATCTTGCTGTTGCTGTAGCGCTATCTTGAATAGTTTGACATTCATCAGTGTGCAGTTGAAAGAATCTGGATAATACTTGTCTGTTTGAATGCAGTTTGCATCCTGTTAATGAACTTGCTGTCCCTCCAATTAGCCATATACCACGAGTTTTGCCTTTGCTTACTAGTGACGTTCCAGTACCAGTAGTAGTCATAGTCATCTACATGAAACAAAATCTAGTAGATGTGATTATATAGTGAATATTCAAAATACCTTTAATACAGGTAAAATACTTTCCTCATTATTCAATAGCACTGATAAGCCAGTAGCCGGGATGATGCATATGATTGTCTACTGACTGAATCTAAGTAGCATTGCTGCATTTATAAATATCAACTTAATCATTCCAAATAGAAACAGTACGATAACAAACCATTGTAACAGTACAGATGAAAGGGAACACTAATACACTATTACTAATATTCAAATTGATCAATTAACCACTTAACGACCGCGAGCCGTAAAATTACCTCATAGCGGTCATAATGTTACTGCCCGCGGTCTGCTGCCGGCAGCAGGAGAAGATGGGCACACATATCAGTTGATTTTTACAGCTGACATGTGTGCCTGCCTGGCACAAGTGGAATCGCAATCCACCCATGCCTTTTAATCCCTTAGATGATGCTGTCAATATGTGACAGCTCCATTATAATCGCAAACGCGGTAAACATTTTCTTACCGGACGATACCGGAAGTCATGTGACATAATCACGTGACTTCCGGTGGTTGCCATGGTAGCACATGGTCATGTGATGATGACGCCTGTAGCTATCATGAGTCGCTTAATTTCAATGCCGGCATAGCGTATGCATTGAAACTAAAGCACCATATCTGCAGATCTCAGCTGTGTATGTAGCTGTGATCTGCAGTTATGGAATAGCGATCGGACTGCTGATACATTTAGTCCCCTAGAGGGACTAGTAAAAAAAATGTAAAAATTTTTTTTTTTAAATTATAAAAAAAAGTAAAAAATCCTAAAAGTTCAAATCACCCCCTGTTAGGTGTCGAGTTTCCACCGCTGCACAGGGGGAATCTCGAACCATGTCTGCTGCAATCTCCCATTCTTCTCCAGCCGCAGTAGAGCCTGCTCAGGGGAGACGTCGGTCCCAGCATCTGGTTCAGGCTGATACTGGATGACTGGTTACTACTGCCCTTCCAGGCTCTACCTTTTTAGCCAGCAATGTTCAGCAGCATGCAGGTCTTTCTGGGACGAAGTCCTGCTTTTTTCCATACTGAGCATGCTCACAGGATGACCTCCCATTGGAGGTCAGGGGTCACATGCTTAGGTCCTGTTGCAGTTCCTATTGGACCAATAGGAAGGTCCTTGTCTGCTGCAGCTAAAATGTTCCCATGACCGCATGGCCATGTGCTAGTATCAACCTATGTCATTAGCTTTTCTGCCTTTGTGGTCATGTCTGCATGAGGGCAGTGTTGGCTGAAATAAGCCCTAGAATACCGGCACCTCCAGTGAGGAGTTTTGTGAGTTTGAGTTCAGGGCTCGTCTGAAATAAGCCCCTAGAATACCGGCTCCTCCGATGAGGAGTTTTGTGTGCTTTGCTGACTGTGTGACCACTGGTTGCTCTCTGCTCAGTTAGGTAGCTGTGATCCTCTGTGGGGTTAACAGGGCACAGCATTTTCCTATCTATGCGATTCTGTGAAGTAACAGAGTTCGCTTATACCGCCATATAGTGCTGCCAATTCTAGCAGCAGGTACTCTCCTGCACAGTGGACCCCGGGTGCAAACGCATCTATTATTACTTATATCTATACTCGGTGCATTCTGCCAGCCCTAACACCCCACTTTCGCCCCATTGAAAATTAAAGGGTTAAAAAACAACAAAAAAAACACATATTTGGTATCGCCGCTTTCAGAAACGCCTGATCTATCAAAATATAAAATCAATTAATCTGATCTGTGCTCTTCACAGATGAAAGCAGGTTCACACTGGGCACATGTGACAGACGTGACAGAGTCTGAAGACGCCGTGGAAAGCGATCTGTTGCCTGCAACATCCTTCAGCATGACCGGTTTGACAGTGGGTCAGTAATGGTATGGGGTGACATTTCTTTGGATGGCTGCACAGCCCTCCATGTGCTCGCCAGAGGTAACCTGACTGCCATTAGGTACCGAGATGAGATCCTCAGGCCCCTTGTGAGACCATATGCTGGTGCGGTTGGCCCTGGGTTCCTCCTAATACAGGACAATGCCAGATCTCATGTGGCTGGAGTGTGCCAGCAGTTCCTGCAAGATGAAGGTATTGAAGCTATGGACTGGCCCACTCGTTCCTCAGACCTGAATCTGATTGAACACGTCTGGGACATCATGTCTCACACCATCCATCAACGTCAAGTTGCACCACAGACTGTCCAGGAGTTGGCAGATGCTTTAGTCCAGGTCTGGGAGAAGATCCCTCAGGAGACCATCTGCCGCCTCATCAGGTGCATGTTCAGGCGTTGTAGGGAGGTCATACAGGAACGTGGAGACCACACACACTACTGAGCATCCTTTCTTTGTCTTGAGGCATTTCCACTGAAGTTGGATCAGCCTGTAACTTAATTTTCCACTTTGATTTTGAGCATCATTCCAACTCCAGACCTCCGTGGGATATTAGTTGTGATATATGTTGATAACTTTTAGGTTTTATTGTTCTCAACACATTCCACTATGTAATAAATAAATATTTACAACTGGAATATTTCATTCAGTGATATCTAGGATGTGTTCAGATTATATAGGGCTTATGTTTAACTATCATTGTAATTAAAAACAATAACAAGTAGTTAGTTTATATGCTAAAAAATAATATTCATAATGAGAAAACAGGTTATTAGCTTCCGTTCAACGCTTGTTAAAATGCCTCAATAAATTAACAGTTCTATATTCTTTACTTTCAGCTTGATCATACAATAGCGCACAACCTCTAAATCAGGGGTCACAAACTCAGCCAGGTAAATGGGCTGTACCTAGAAAAACAATTGTGGTCGATTGGCCACATAACTTGTGGAACGAGATGATATTTTCATTTATACAATTTTTTTTCGATATGGCTTTTGATGGACTTTAATTCCATTTTATGCATGCAAGTGTAATGAATAAGTGTCATATTTCTCTTGTTTTTTATTAATTTTTTTACAGCGCTCATTGTATGGGTTGTGGTGCAGTCTTATAGTTTGGGTCATTCCGGATGCAGGGATACGAAAAGTGTTCTTTTTTTAATTACTTTTCTTACTCCCTATATGGGACTCCTTTTGCTTATCAAAACTTTAGTACTGCAGTATATAATATCTATCCGTTTTACCCTGCTTATTACATCATAGCTGGCTGAGCCAAAGGCCGGTACTTGGTATTGGGTGTGCCATGGCAACTACCAACAAACCAAGATTTTGGGTAGCCAAATACTCGAGTAGGAGAGGGGTGCGCTCCTACAGAGACTCAAGAGGCAAAATTGGCTTATGTACATTGATCTGCATGGCACACAGAAGCAGCACATAGAGTTCTCTTGGCTCTGTGCACCTTGTCTGCATCCAAAATATGGATACAAAGCATCCATAGATTTTCTGTGAAGAGCTCCAGAGATTAACATTAGCTTCACATAAATACTGATGTGCCATGGATGATAACCACGCTCTTGGCCTAATAAAAGAAGATTCTGAACACATATTATTCCTTGAGCTGAACATGTTCACAGACAAACAGCATAAATAATATTTAATATTTAATGTATTATCCAGTGAAAGAGAATAATGCTAAAATACACTTGTCCTTAAGTTTGACTGTCTCACCAGGATCAAGGTGCAAGAGCTGAAGGAAACAAAACACTCATCTTAACCTTGTATCTACTGTTGTTATGGAAACTAACAAAGTAAAAGTAATTTAAAGTTTTCACTATTCTATTGAGTACAGAAAGTTGGAGCATATTGTGCTGCAAAGTCAGAAAAACAAATAACTGTGCTATATCTTAATTCCTTATGACAGTAAGTAAAATAATAACCACAAATTCAAGTGGATTACAGAAATCCTAAATATGCCATTAGAAATATATATATATATATATATATATATATATATATATATATATATATATATATATATATATATATATATATATATATATATATACAGCTTACAGCTCTGGCAAAAATTAAGAGACCACCACATTAAAACCCTGTCATGGGCAGCCCAATCTCCAGACCTGAGCCCCATTGAAAACCTCTGGAATGTAATCAAGAGGATGATGGATAGTCACAAGACATCAAACAAAGAAGAACTGCTTACATTTTTGCGCCAGAAGCAGTGTGAAAGACTGGTGGAAAGCATGCCAAGACGCATGAAAGCTGTGATTAAAAATCATGGTTATTCCACAAAATATTGATTTTTGAACTCTTCCTGAGTTAAAACATTAGTATTGTTGTTTCTAAATGATTATGAACTTTGAGGTCTGAAAGCACTGGATTATTTTTTATTTTGACCATTTCTCCTTTTCAGAAAAAAAGTACAAAATGTATTGTTTGGAAATGCGGAAACATGTCAGAAGTTTATAGAATAAATGAACAATTTACATTTTACTCAAAAATATACCTATAAAGAGAAAAATCAGACAAACTGAACATTTTGCAGTGGTTTCTTAATTTTTGTCAGAGCTGTATATACAGTCATGGCCGAAAGTGTTGCAACTCTTGAAATTGCTCCAGAAAATGAAGAATTTCTCCCAGAAAATGATTGCAATTGCACATGTTTTGATATACACATGCCTATTTCATTTGTGTGAATTGGGACAAGACAGCAAAAACTGAGAAAAAAAAGCAAGTTGAACATTCGGGAAGGAATTTTTTTCCCCAAAGTGGAGCTTACTATTTGCCACATGGGTTTTTTATTTGCCTTCCTCTGGATCAACATGTTAGGGCATGTTAGGTTAGGCTATGGGTTGAACTAGATGGACTTAAAGTCTTTCTTCAACCTTAATAACTATGTTACTATGTTACTATAATTTCACACAAAACTTCAAAAGTGGGCCTGACAAAATTGTAGGCACCTTCTAAAATTGCAGGTAAACAACTATATTTCAAGCATATGATGCTTGTTCAAACTCTCCAGTGTCATGTAACAAGTAAGGGCATTATGAAAATCACACCTGAAAACAGATAAAAAGGAGAGAAGTTGGCTTAATCTTTGCATTGTATATCTATGTGTGCCACACTAAGCATGGAGAACAGAAAGAGGAGAGAACTGTCTGAGGAAGTAAGAACCAAGATTGTTGAAAAATTTTAACAATATCAAGGTTACAAGTCCATCTCCAGAGAACTTAATGTTCTTTAGTTCACAGTGCACAACATAATCAAGAGGTTTGCAACTCATGGCACAGTAGGTAATCTACCAGTCACGCACCGCAGAGAAAAATTGATGAAAGTTTGAAATGCAGGATAGTCCAGATGGTGGATAAGCAGCCCCAATCAAGTTCCAAAGAAATTCAAACTGCCCTCCAGGCTCAGGGTGCATCAGTGTCAGTGCAAACTATCAGTTGAAGTTTGAATGAAATGGATCACTGAAATCAATCTGAAACACCTTTAATATTAGTTTGCCAGCTGAGTCCAATTAATTGAAAACTACTTAAGATGGATATTCTATACTGTTAAGCAGACCACAGGTTTCAAGCAATATGGGAAAGATAAAGTATATCTCTGCTGCTGAAAAGGATCAAAAAGTGCAATGCCTTGGACAATGTATGAAAAAATTAGATATTTCATGAAAACTTAAGCATAATTATCGTAGTGTAAAGAAATTTGTGACTGATACAGAGCACAGACAGGTTACTGCAGACAAAGGCATAATGAGGAAGGTTCCTGCCAGACAAATTATTCAGATTAAGGGAGCAGCTACTAAAATACCATTATAAAGCAGCAAAAAGAATTTGAGGCTGCTGGTGCTTCTGGAGTCCCGCAAACCTCAAGGTGTAGGATCCTCTAGAGGCTTGCAGTTGTGGATAAACATACTATTTGGCTTACCCTAAATAATGCTCACAAGCATAAATAGTTGCAGGGGGGCCAATTATACATGAAGATTCATTTTAAAATGATTAATGATGAGTGCTGTGTAACCCTGGACGGTCCAGATGTATGGAGTAGTGTATGGCTGGGGAAGGCCACCATCTCCCAACAAAACTGCAACGTCAGCAAGGAAGTGGAGGAGTCATATTTTGGACCAGAATAATGGGGATAGAGCTGGTAGGCCGCTTCAGGGTCTCTGAAGGTGTGAAAATGACCTTAGACAAAGTATATAGAATTTCTGAATGCCCACTTTCTTCCATGGTACAAAAAGAAGAACAATGCCATCTGTAGTAAAATCACCTGCATATATGACAATGCACCAGCTCATGCTGCAAAAAATACCTCTGAGTCATTGGCTGCCATTGTCATAAAAGGAGAGAAATTAGTGGGTTGCCACCATCCTCCTCTGAAGTCATCCTTAGTGAGAACCTTTGGAGTATCCTCAAGTGAAAGATCTATGAAGATGAAAGGCAGCAGCTGCTGGGGGGCTTTTCTGACGATGGATGCCAGAATTGTGAAAGTGATATTAATTAAGGGGTCTTATGTTAATATATCAAGACAAAGAAGAAATAGGATAACATGTACCTGGCCACGGGTGCCTCAGGACCAGGTATGGCCTGGGGCTGAAATTCAGTCCTGGCATTTGAAATCATACAGGCCCATGTTGTCTCCGTTCCAGAGCACCAGATGGGATATATTACTAATATTACCCTGGATGAAGGAAAGGAAGATTTTCTATAAGACCAATATTTCTAATGATACCAGTGGCCTGTTGGGGTCAGTGAGAGAGTCAGCAACTTTGTACCCATCACAACTCTTAACAGTATGGGTATCTTGAGAACGCTGATTCTTTTAACAACGTAGCGCACAAGGCAGCCCATGACCAGATGGGGGGAGGGGCATGTTTTTACTCATTGTTCAGTATTGTTAATAAAGTTTTCCATTTTATGATTAAATTGGTGGTGCTTTCTTATTTGTCTTGATTGAGTCCTTTACCACTGGATATTGCACTCCTTCTCTTGATATTAATATAGTAGTGCACCTGGAGTATATATTTTTTGAATTGTCTATGTTAAAATATAACGTGGCCTGTTAAGATGTTTTTGATTAAAAAAAGCTTTTGATATCAGCAAATGTGACTTCTTAATGCAGCAAATTAGGAAAATCAGAGAAACATAGCCTTTGCACAATAATTTGGAACATGGTGTAATCACACACATCTCATCAGTGAGATCAGAAGAGCAGAAAGCAACCATTACAGATCACACTGGTAATGCTGCCTTTCATTTAAATTAAGTTTTATAGGCAGATTCTCATATAGATTAGTGTCCAGCCCGTAGATCTGAACAGCTCATTTACATACTGTATAAGAATAAGACATCAGATCACAGATATCAGGGTATCATTTTATTCAGCTTCCTATGACCTACATGCCTATATAGATGGCTTAGGAGGGTTGATCCTACCAACAGATTCACTTTAACGTATATACTCATTTGGTAATTCATTGGATCATTTCTGATATAAATTGTGTTTTATAACTGATGCAAACGTTTCATTCCTAAAATGTAATTCAAAATATTTTTTTTGGGTTGTCCCAATGCTTCGTCTGGGCAATGCTGTGGTTTCATTTGCAACAAAATTGCAAAATTAAGTTAGAGGTTAAAATAGCAGAAGTAGATAAGCCAAGAACAGAGAAGAATTGTGTGTGAATATATATATATATATATATATATATATATATATTACAGACCAAAAGTTTGGACACACCTTCTCATCTAACCCCTTTACCCCAAGGGTGGTTTGCACGTTAATGACCGGGCCAATTTTTACAATTCTGACCACTGTCCCTTTTTTAAGAGATTATAACTCTGGAACGCTTCAACGGATCCCAGTGATTCTGACACTGTTTTCTCGTGACATATTGTACTTCATGATAGTGGTAAAAATTATTTGATAGTACCTGCATTTATTTGTGAAAAAACGGAAATTTGGCGAAAATTATGAAAATTTCGCAATTTTCCAACTTT
Source organism: Ranitomeya imitator (assembly GCF_032444005.1). Lineage (NCBI taxonomy): Eukaryota > Metazoa > Chordata > Amphibia > Anura > Dendrobatidae > Ranitomeya > Ranitomeya imitator. The sequence continues at coordinate 394,934,856 of NC_091287.1, read as the reverse complement.
GAATTTTTATGCAATTAAATCACAGAGATCTGTCATACAAAATACTTAGTAAGTAACATTTCCAACATGTCTACTTTACATCAGCACAATTTTGGAACCAAAATTTTTTTTTGTTAGGGAGTTATAAGGGTTAAAAGTTGACCAGCAATTTCTCGTTTTTACAACACCATTTTTTTTTAGGGACCACATCTCATTTGAAGTCATTTTGAGGGGTCTATATGATAGAAAATACCCAAGTGTGACACCATTCTAAAACCTTCACCCCTCAAGGTGCTCAAAACCATATTCAAGAAGTTTATTAACCCTTCTGGTGCTTCACAGGAATTTTTGGAATGTTTAAATAAAAATGAACATTTAACTTTTTTCACAAAAAATTTATTTCAGCTCCAATTTGTTTTATTTTACCAAGGGTAACAGGAGAAAATGGACCCCAAAAGTTGTTGTACAATTTGTCCTGAGTACAACGATACCCCATATGTTGGGATAAACCACTGTTTGGGCACATGACAGAGCTCGGAAGCAAAGGAGCGCCATTTGACTTTTCAATGCAAAATTGACTGGAATCGAGATGGGACACCATGTTGCGTTTGGAGAGCCCCTGATGTGCCTAAACATTGAAACCCCCCACAAGTGACACCATTTTGGAAAGTAGACCCCCTAAGGAACTTATCTAGAGGTGTGGTGAGCACTTTGACCCACCAAGTGCTTCACAGAAGTTTATAATGCAGAACCGTAAAAATAAAAAATCATATTTTTTCACCAAAATTATCTTTTCGCCCCCAATTTTTTATTTTTCCAAGGGTAAGAGTAGAAATTGGACCCCAAAAGTTGTTGTACAATTTGTCCTGAGTATGCTGATACACAATATGTGGGGGTAAACCACTGTTTGGGCGCATGGGAGAGCTCGGAAGAGAAGGAGCGCCGTTTGACTTTTCAATGCAAAATTGACAGGAATTGAGCTGGGACCCCATGTTGCGTTTGGAGAGCCACTGATGTGCCTAAACATTGAAATTCCCCACAAGTGACACCATTTTGGAAAGTAGACCCCCTAAGGAACTTATCTAGATGTGTTTTTAGTAGTGTTGAGCGATACCTTCCGATATCGGAAAGTATCGGTATCGGATAGGATCGGCCGATATTCAAAAAATATCGGATATCGCCGATACCGATACCCGATCCCAATGCAAGTCAATGGGACCAGAATATCGGAATTAAAATAAACCCTTTCTTGCCTTGTAGGTTCATTCTACATGAAGGAAAACAACTAAGAATAATGCCGGATGTATTTGGGGAGGTGGCGGAGACATTAAAGTCATAGAGGTTTATCCCAATCAAATAGAATAGCATGTTTTTTTTTTTTTTTTAAGACGTTCGGAGTGACAAAGATATTGACTATGTAAATTTTTTTTTTTATTTTGTCAGATATTGATGTTTCACTATTCCACGCCCTTCCCCTTCTTTTTTTTCTTTTTTTTTTTTACTTTTCCCACACTTTCATCTTCATCATCATCAGCATCTTTGACATCAACTTCTTCTTCACCTTATTCATCTTCTTCTTCATCCTTTACCTTTTTTTTTTTTTTTGATTACATTCTTCATATTCATTTTATTCAACTATTATTATTCTTCCTATTCTACATATTCTTTTTATTCCACTGTTATTATTCTTCCTATTCTACTTCTTCATCATATTCTCATTTGTGACAGGCATTCCCGTAGTTGTTATCTATAAAAGTTGGAAGATTACACCTTCCGTTCTGCCAGTCACAAAAGTTACATTTGTCCGCGTTCAGTTTGGCCTGCAGCATCAGGCTTTATCCAGGGGCACCACGAGGAGGAACGGACTCACCCCCATACACTGCTTAGTCTTCTTCTGCATATAATTTAGATAATATCTTTTGCTCTGATATTAAGTCTTATGCTTAATGTTCTTCTGCTCTTTGTTCTGCAGCCTCTTGTTCTTCTGCTTCTCGGTCTTCCATGTCGTCGTCTCCAGGGTCGTCGTCTCCAGTGTCGTCGTCTCCGCCGCCGTCGTCTCCGTCATCGGGGTGGTCTTCCAGGTCGTCATCGTCGTCATCGGGGTGGTCTTCCGGGTCGTCGACTTTAGGGTCTTCAACTTGGAAATGTAGCAGAAGGTACAAGAAGGCTGAGAAAATGCCAAGAACCAGCTGATGTAACTGGAACTCGGATGGCTACCCGAAGGTTCAAGAGCCTATGGAACTACCGAGTACCAGCTGACGTTACTGGAACCCGGTTACTAAGCAGGAGGTACCCGTGCTAAAAAGCACTACCAAGGACCGCCTGACGTTGGCGGAACTCGGATACCCAGAAGGAGGCACCTAAGCCAAAGGCTCTGCCCGGAACCAGCTGACGGTACTGGAACCAGGATGGGGAGCAGAAGGTACAAGAGCAAAAGACACTGCCGAGAACCAGCTGACGGTACTGGAACCCGGATGGGTAGCCAAAGGTCCAAGAGCCAATGGAACTACCGAGGACCAGCTGACGTTACTGGAACCCGGTTACTAAGCAGGAGGTACCCGTGCCTGAAAGCACTACCAAGGACCACCTGACGTTGGTGGAACTTGGATACCCAGAAGGAGGCACCTAAGCCAAAGGCTCTGCCCGGAACCAGCTGACGGTACTGGAACCAGGATGGGGAGCAGAAGGTACAAGAGCAAAAGACACTGCCGAGAACCAGCTGACGGTGCTGGAACCAGGTGGTGGACCTGAAGGCCCACAGGAGAGGAGAGAACAGCTAGGCCGCGAGGCAGCCGCAGTTACCGAACCCCAACAGTCCTACAGGGGGAGCTGGGCCTACTGGCACTACAGAACCAGCCTTGACTACCAGTTCACGCAGCCCACATAGGAAGCTCCTAAACTGGAGGCACCCTGGAGTTGGCTAACCCGACCGCACCACGACGGGGCAAGCATAGGCGTCTGAGTGAGCTTGACACAACCCGGAAACAGCTGACGGTGCTGAAACCAGGCTTGGCACGAGGGAGTACCTGTGTCAAAAACACTGCCGAGAACCAGCTGGCGTTGCTGGAACCCAGATGCGTTGCCCCAGTGTGCAAGAGCCAATGGCACGACCGAGGACCAGCTGACGGTGCTGGAACCCGGTTACTAAGCTGTAGGTGCCCGCGCTTAAAAGCACTACCAAGGACCGCCTGGCGTTGGTGGAACTCGGATACCCAGGAGGAGGCACCTAAGCCAAAGGCTCGGCCCGGAACCAGCTGACGGTGCTGGAACAAGGTGGTGGACCCGAAGGCCCACAGGAGAGGAGAGAACAGCTAGGCCACGAGGCAGCCGCAGTTACCGAACCCCAACAGTCCTACAGGGGGAGCTGGGCCTACTGGCACTACAGAACCAGCCTTGACTACCAATTCATGCAGCCCACATAGGAAGCTCCTAAACTGGAGGCACCCTGGAGTTGGCTAACTCGACCGCACCACGACGGGGCAAGCATAGGCGTCTCAGTGAACTTGACACAACCCGGAAACAGCTGACGGTGCTGAAACCAGGCTTGGCACGAGGGAGTACCCGTGACAAAAACACTGCCGAGAACCAGCTGGCGGAGCTGGAACCCAGATGCGTTGCCTATCAAAGATTGGCTTCCTACAGCCCCAACTTGCGATGTTGGAGCAAAGGGTAAGCAGGGGGAGCAGAGTGTAGGCCGAAGCCTGCACTGGAGTCAGCTTTGTGTCTGCATTGCGTTTGCAGGACACTTTGCCGGCTACACAGTGGGGGAACAGCAGGCGGTGCTGAACCCCACTAACACATTGGCTGGTGTTTTTCTCTGTGCAGCTAGCACTTCCGGGCAAAAACTAGCGTTGTTAGAGCCCAGGGTCAGCAGGAGGAGGAGAGGAGCAGAGTGTAGGCCGAAGCCTAGTTGAACCAATTTCAAAGGTAACCTTTAACCCCCCTCAGGTGTTGCAAGGTACAAGAGCCACACCTCGTGCAGCATTAATGCTGCACAAGTAAAAGGTTGCTCTATTAATTTGTCTACTTGCACATGCTGAATGCAACACGTACACAATTTAGCCCATTCTACAGTCAAACTGTAGTTGAGGCGTGACTTGTATTTTTAAGGAGACGCAGCACAGGTGTCCCAAATAACGCCTTGGTGCTTGGCGCAGCTTCCTGAGCGTTGTTTTTTGCTGTACAGGAGTCTGCGCTCTTGTGTTATCCCTTGGCAATGCCCTATTAGCGCTGCCCGTCTTATGACCTCATTTTATGTTGGCCGCTGCGGTTAACGATGGCCATAAATCCCAGACCCACAGTGCCTTTTCATAAAGTCACACTGCGGTGCTGGGATTCGTGGCCTTGAGCAGTAAATATTTTCGCCGCTCACACACGTCCTTACACCTGCTTCAGACTGGGCGGTCTCATCTGATCCCTTTTCGCATGCCGCGGCCATGAGGCCGCACAGTCTGAAGAAGGCGGAAGGAGATGAGTGACGACAGGCGAACATATGCACTGCTCGTGCCCATAAACCACACCCTCGCTGACAAAATAAATATGACAACGAGGGGCGTTGTTTCTAGCAGGGCGCATGCACAGGCGCAGCCAGCTAACCATGATGTCAAAAGACGGGAAACGCTACCAAGGGGGGTGCTGCGTATCATTAGAAAGGAAAGTCACACCTCAGGGACAGTGGAATGGTCTCAATGAGACACATTTTGTACGTGTTGAGTTCAACGTGGGCAAGTACAAATGCAGCAGTACTGCTGTACAAGGTGGCTGTTATACATAGAAACACCTGGGGGTGGGGGGCAGGCTCCCTTCAATTTCAGTTCATGTGCCTGCGTGGCGTTTGCAGGTCACGTTGCAAGCTACACAGCAGGGGAACAGCTGGCGTTGCTGAACCCCACTGACACATTGACTGGTGTTTTTCTCTGTGCAGCTCGCATGTCTGGGCAAAAACTGGTGGTGTTAGAGCCCAGGGTCAGCAGGAGGAGGAGAGGAGCAAAGTGTAGGCCGAAGCCTGCACTGGTGGCAGCTTTTGGTCGGTTGTGCCAGCGTGGCTTGTGCTGGACACGATGCAAGCTACACAGCAGGGGAACAGCTGGCGTTGCTGAACCCCACTGACACATTGACTGGTGTTTTTCTCTGTGCAGCTCGCATGTCCGGGCAGAAACTGGCGGTGTTAGAGCCCAGGGTCAGCAGGAGGAGGAGAGGAGCAGAGTGTAGGCCGAAGCCTAGTTGAACCAATTTCAAAGGTTACCTTTAACCCCCCCTCAGGTGTTGCAAGGTACAAGAGCCACACCTTGTGCAGCATTAATGCTGCACAAGTAAAAGGTTGCTCTATTTAATTTGCTACTTGCACACGCTGAATAAAACACGTACACTATTTAGCCCATTATACTGTCAAACAGCAGTGGAGGCGTGACTTGTCTTTTTAAGGAGATGCAGCACAGGTGTCAAAATTTACACCTAGGTGCTGGGCGCAGCTTCCTGAGCATTGTTATTTGCTGTACAGGAGTCTGCGCTCTTGTGATCCCTTGGCCATGCGCTGTGAGCGCTTCCTGTCTTCTGACCTCATTTCATGTCGGCCGTTGCGGTTAGCGATGGACATGAATCCCAGACCCACAGTGTGTTTTCAAAAAATCACACTGCGTGGCTGGGATTCGTGGCCTTGTGCAGTAAATATGTTTGACGCTCACACATGTCCTTACACCTGCTTCAGACTGGGCGGCCTCATCTGATCCCTTATCGCCTGCCGCGGCCATGAAGACACCCAGTCTGAAGAAGGCGGAAGGAGATGAGTGAACTCAGGCAAACATATGCACTGCACATGCCCATCAATCACACCCTCGCTGTCCAAAAAAATAAGACACCGAGGGGCGTTGTTTCGAGCAGGGCAGACGCACAGGCGCAGCCAGCTAACCAATGTTGTCAAAAGACGGGCAGCGCTAACAAGGGTGGTGCTGCGTATCATTAGAAAGGAAAGTCACACCTCAGGGACAGTGGAATGGTCTCAATGAGACACATTTAGTACGTGTTTAATTAAACGTGTCGATATATAATCACTGCACTCGTACTCAGAAGCTTGCTTTGATGCAGGTGAAAAAAGTTTATTCAAACAATTGTGGCAAAAAGGAAAATTGGTGTAGCGATAGGCATAAACGACGTTTCGGCCAGCTCGTGGCCTTGATCACGCTATTGCTGGAACAAACAAATAAAAGAAGACAATAAATAACTATATACAATGAAATCAAATGACTATCTACAAGATTATTTACATATATACAGCTCTGGAAAACATGTCAAAAACCACAAGTAGCAAATGCTTGTACATAGGGCGCATATAATATCAGGACGACAAATAGAGGCATAGGGAGGCAAGGAGATGCATATATCGTGCGTTAGAGTAAGAAAAAAATATAGTAGCATACCCCGGTGGGAGATTCCTAATGTATGGCTGTACTGCAGTGTTGCTGAGGGTGCCAGCCAGAATAAAGGGGCCTGGAGAGAATGATGGAGAGCCAAATAAAAGAAAGGAAAACTATCAATTGACCATGGTACTGTCTTATAGTAAGGAGCACAAAGAAATATGCTACAACATACTTCTAATTTGCCAATAATACCCGTCTGATGAACTGTTGGTTGCCGTGTAGTGGAATACACATGTGGAAATAGCTGTAGGGACATACGGTAATACGTTATCTGTTAAGTTCTTGATAGGTAAATAGTGAGTAAGACAGATTACAGTATACTTGCCAGTATATTGTTCTTACTACAGATAGTGTAGCAGGCCAGTCGTTGTGATACGTAACGTACGTGCAGATATGGCTAGAGAAATACATAAATATGGGAGTAAATTTGTCTGTTCAGTCCATATCAGGTGGAGTATCGCGGAGCCATGCTATACTTGCCTGTATGATCAACCTGTAATACACTGGATGTCCCCAATATGTGGAAAGGGTACATAGGAGTAACTGTGGAAATAGATATCTAGGGTAAGTGGGTTATAGGGGTGGCTCGTGGTATGCGAGTATATAGTAGGTGTACTACCTGCTGGTGTGTATGCCCAGTACCGGTCCAACAATACGGGTCCCCAGTTTCAGTTTGAATGAGAGCTGTGGTGATTACCAATTCAGCTGTAATATAATAGGGGAGCTATTAGAATAGAGTACTCAGGGTCCCATATTACTTAACTGTAGGATGAAGGTAGAGGTCTCACATCAGCGGTCCGTGGTTGTGGAGGGGCCGGCGTTGGTAGCCAGGTGATAGGAGCAGACACAAACTGTGTCCTTGCTGAGGAGTGGCTGCCATGTCTGGTAAGGCAGTGCTATATAAGGCTATCGCCGGTCAGGTGACCGGATGCGGGCCGGGATGTCCACGTCAGCATAATGTGGAGGGGAGGGGAAGGGGAGGGAGGTCCCCTGAAGCCGGCGCGTGTGTTGCCATGGAGGAGGAAGTCTGCGTCTGTGCGGCAGAGACCGCAATATGGCGCTCGCGCATGGGTAATGGGCTCAAGCAGGGTCTCCTTAGCCTTATATAGCACTGCCTTACCAGACATGGCAGCCACTCCTCAGCAAGGACACAGTTTGTGTCTGCTCCTATCACCTGGCTACCAACGCCGGCCCCTCCACAACCACGGACCACTGATGTGAGACCTCTACCTTCATCCTACAGTTAAGTAATATGGGACCCTGAGTACTCTATTCTAATAGCTCCCCTATTATATTACAGCTGAATTGGTAATCACCACAGCTCTCATTCAAACTGAAACTGGGGACCCGTATTGTTGGACCGGTACTGGGCATACACACCAGCAGGTAGTACACCTACTATATACTCGCATACCACGAGCCACCCCTATAACCCACTTACCCTAGATATCTATTTCCACAGTTACTCCTATGTACCCTTTCCACATATTGGGGACATCCAGTGTATTACAGGTTGATCATACAGGCAAGTATAGCATGGCTCCGCGATACTCCACCTGATATGGACTGAACAGACAAATTTACTCCCATATTTATGTATTTCTCTAGCCATATCTGCACGTACGTTACGTATCACAACGACTGGCCTGCTACACTATCTGTAGTAAGAACAATATACTGGCAAGTATACTGTAATCTGTCTTACTCACTATTTACCTATCAAGAACTTAACAGATAACGTATTACCGTATGTCCCTACAGCTATTTCCACATGTGTATTCCACTACACGGCAACCAACAGTTCATCAGACGGGTATTATTGGCAAATTAGAAGTATGTTGTAGCATATTTCTTTGTGCTCCTTACTATAAGACAGTACCATGGTCAATTGATAGTTTTCCTTTCTTTTATTTGGCTCTCCATCATTCTCTCCAGGCCCCTTTATTCTGGCTGGCACCCTCAGCAACACTGCAGTACAGCCATACATTAGGAATCTCCCACCGGGGTATGCTACTATCCTATTATCTTACTCTAACGCACGATATATGCATCTCCTTGCCTCCCTATGCCTCTATTTGTCGTCCTGATATTATATGCGCCCTATGTACAAGCATTTGCTACTTGTGGTTTTTGACATGTTTTCCAGAGCTGTATATATGTAAATAATCTTGTAGATAGTCATTTGATTTCATTGTATATAGTTATTTATTGTCTTCTTTTATTTGTTTGTTCCAGCAATAGCGTGATCAAGGCCACGAGCTGGCCGAAACGTCGTTTATGCCTATCGCTACACCAATTTTCCTTTTTGCCACAATTGCTTGAATAAACTTTTTTCACCTGCATCAAAGCAAGCTTCTGAGTACGAGTGCAGTGATTATATATCGATATGTTCATTGGGACTATTGGTTCCGTTCACTAGCACCGTCACATTCATATCAGTCGAGTGCTAGCCTTCGAATTCTCCACTTTAATTAAACGTGGGCAAGGAGAAAAAGTCAGCCACCTTGCACAAATGCAGCAGTACTGCTGTACAAGGTGGCTATTATACATAGAAACAGCTGGGGGTGGGGGGCAGGCTCCCTTCAATTTCAGTTCATGTGCCTGCGTGGCGTTTGCAGGTCACGTTGCAAGCTACACAGCAGGGGAATAGCTGGCGTTGCTGAACCCCACTGACACATTGACTGGTGTTTTTCTCTGTGCAGATCGCATGTCCGGGCAAAAACTGGCGGTGTTAGAGCCCAGGGTCAGCAGGAGGAGGAGAGGAGCAAAGTGTAGGCCGAAGCCTGCACTGGTGGCAGCTTTTGGTCGGTTGTGCCAGCGTGGCTTGTGCTGGACACGATGCAAGCTACACAGCAGGGGAACAGCTGGCGTTGCTGAACCCCACTGACACATTGACTGGTGTTTTTCTCTGTGCAGCTCGCATGTCCGGGCAAAAACTGGCGGTGTTAGAGCCCAGGGTCAGCAGGAGGAGGAGAGGAGCAAAGTGTAGGCCGAAGCCTGCACTGGTGGCAGCTTTTGGTCGGTTGTGCCAGCGTGGCTTGTGCTGGACACGATGCAAGCTACACAGCAGGGGAACAGCTGGCGTTGCTGAACCCCACTGACACATTGACTGGTGTTTTTCTCTGTGCAGATCGCATGCCCGGGCAAAAACTGGCGGTGTTAGAGCCCAGGGTCAGCAGGAGGAGGAGAGGAGCAGAGTGTAGGCCAAAGCCTAGTTGAACCAATTTCAAAGGTTACCTTTAACCCCCCCTCAGGTGTTGCAAGGTACAAGAGCCACACCTTGTGCAGCATTAATGCTGCACAAGTAAAAGGTTGCTCTATTTAGTTTGCTCCTTGCACAAGCTGAATAAAACACGTACACTATTTAGCCCATTATACTGTCAAACAGTTGTGGAGGCGTGACTTGTCTTTTTAAGGAGACGCAGCACAGGTGTCAAAATTTGCACCTAGGTACTGGGCGCAGATTCATGAGCGTTGTTATTAGCTGTACAGGAGTCTGCGCTATTGTGATCCCTTGGCCATGCGCTGTGAGCGCTGCCTGTCTTCTCACCTCATTTCATGTTGGCCGTTGCGGTTAGCAATGAATATGAATCCCAGGCCCGCAGCGTGTTTTCCAAAAAACACACTGCGGGGCTGGGATTCGTGGCCTTTTGCAGTAAATAGGTTTGCCGCTCACACATGTCCTTACACCTGCTTCAGACTGGGCGGCCTCCGCTGATCCCTTATCGCCTACCACGGCCAGGAGGCCGCACAGTCTGAAGAAGGCGGAAGGAGATGAGTGACGACAGGCGAACATATGCACTGCTCGTGCCCATAAACCACACCCTCGCTGACAAAATAAATATGACAACAAGGGGCGTTGTTTCTAGCAGGGCGGATGCACAGGCGCAGCCAGCTAACCATGATGTCAAAAGACGGGAAGCGCTACCAAGGGGGGTGCTGCGTATCATTAGAAAGGAAAGTCACACCTCAGGGACAGTGGAATGGTCTCAATGAGACACATTTTGTACGTGTTGAGTTCCACGTGGGCAAGGAGAAAAAGTCAGCCACCTTGTACAAATGCAGCAGTACTGCTGTACTAGGTGGCTGTTATACATAGAAACACCTGGGGGGGTGGGGCCAGGTTCCCTTTAATTTCAGTTCATGTGCCTGCGTGGCGTTTGCAGGTCACGTTGCCGGCTACACAGCAGGGGAACAGCTGGCGTTGCTGAACCCCACTAACACATTGGCTGGTGTTTTTCTCTGTGCAGCTAGCACTTCCGGGCAAAAACTAGCGGTGTTTGAGCCCAGGGTCAGCAGGAGGAGGAGAGGAGCAGAGTGTAGGCCGAAGCCTGCACTGGTGGCAGCTTTTGTTCTGTTGTGCCAGCGTGGCTTGTGCTGGACACGTTGCCGACTACACAGCAGGGGAACAGCTGGCGGTGCTGAACCCCACTAACACATTGGCTGGTGTTTTTCTCTGTGCAGCTAGCACTTCCGGGCAAAAACTAGCGGTGTTTGAGCCCAGGGTCAGCAGGAGGAGGAGAGGAGCAGAGTGTAGGCCGAAGCCTGCACTGGTGGCAGCTTTTGTTCTGTTGTGCCAGCGTGGCTTGTGCTGGACACGCTGCCGACTACACAGCAGGGGAACAGCTGGCGGTGCTGAACCCCACTGACACATCACCTAGTGTTTTTTCTGTGTAGACAACACTTCCAGGTGGCAACTGACAGTGTTGAAACCCAGGGAATCAAAGAGGAGCAGAGTGTAGGCCGAAGCCTGCAGTGGAGCAAGTTGAAAGGGAACCTTTAACCCCCCCCCAGGCATTTGTTGCTGAAAGAGCCATCTTGTACAGCAGTAATACTGCACATGGAAAATGGTGGCTCCGAAAATGATGCTCCTTGCAAACGCTGAAGTACACACTCATATAATGTGTCCCCTCACACCGTCAAACCATCCCGGAAGTGGGACTTTCCTTTGTAATGTGACACAGCACAGCCGTCATTCCAACCCCCTTGGTGCCGGGCGCCACCTCCTCAACGTTGTTTGGTTCTGTCACAGAGCCCGCGCTGTAATGTTATCCCTTGGCCATGCACAGTTAGCGGTGCCCATCTTCTGACATCATGTAGGTGTCAGGCTGGCAGTGCCTGTGCGTCCAAGCTGCCCGAGATCCAACCTTGCAGTGTAATCTAATGTAGTCCCACTGCGGGCCAGGGATCCATGGGCATGCGCAGTGCATATCATCGCCTCTCACTCAACTCCTTCCTGCTTCTTCAGACTGTGCGGCGTCACGGCCGTGGCATGCTATTAGGGATCAGCTGACGCCGCCTAGTCTGAAGAAGCGTGAAGAAGGGGAGTGAGAGGCTAGTATATGCACTGCGCATGGCCATGGATACCAGGCCCACTGTGGGATCACATTAGACGACACTGCGAGGTGTGATTTCGGGCAGCGTGGACGCACAGGCGCAGCCAGGACGACAACAAATGATGTCAGAGGACGGGCAGCGCAAACTGTGCATGGCCAAGGGATAACATAACAGCGCAGGGTCCATGACGGAATCAAACAACGCTAAGGAGGCAGCGCACGGTGCCATGGGGGTAGCAATGACGGCTGTGCTGTGTCACATTACAAAGGAAAGTCCCACCTCCGGGACGGTTGGACGGTGTGAGGTGACACATTACATGAGTGTGTAGTTCAGCGTTTGCAAGGAGCATAATTTCAAGAGCGACCTTTCCCTTGTGCAGTATTAGTGCTGCACATAGTGGCTCTTTCAGTAACAAACGCCTAGGGGGGGGGGGACAGGTCCCCTTACATTTTAGTTGTGCCAGCGTGGCGGTCGCATGACACGTTGCCGGATACACAGCTGGGGATCAGCTGACGTTACTGAACCCCAGTAACTGAGGAGCGACTGTTGACTGTGCACACAGCACTTCCAGGCACCAACTGGCGGTGTTAGAGCCCAGGGACAGCAGGAGGAGCAGATTGGAGGTATTGCCGCACACACAGCTGGGGATCAGCTGACGTTACTGAACCCCAATAACAGAGGAGCGACTGTTGACTGTGCACACAGCACTTCCAGGCACCGACTGGCGGTGTTAGAGCCCAGGGACAGCAGGAGGAGCAGAGGAACAGAGTGTAGGCCGAAGCCTGATTGGAGCAAGTTGAAAGGGAACCTTTAACCCCCCCCCCAAGACGTTTGTAGCTGAAAGAGCCATCTTGTGCAGCACTAAGGATGCAAAAGGAAAAGGTTGCTCTTTTAATTATGCTCCTTGCAAACACCGAAGTAAACACTAAAAATGTGTCCCCTTATACCGTTAAACCGTCCCGGAGGTGCGAATTTCCTTCGTAATGGGACACAGCACAGCTGTCATTCCTATCCCCTTGGTGCCGTGCGCTGCCTCCTCAGCGTTGTTTTAAGCTGTCACGGAGCCTGCGCTGTTCTGTTAGCCCTTGGCCATGCCCAATTAGCGCTGCCTGTCTTCTGACATAATTTGGTGTCTGGCTGTCAGTGCCTGTGCGTCCACGCTGCTCCAGATCCCACCTCGCAGTCTCGTCTAACGTAATCCCACTGCGGGCCTTGGAACCATGGGCATGCACAGTGCATATCCTCGACTCTCACTCCCCTCCTTCCCTCTTCTTCAGATTGTGCGGTGTCACGGCCGTGGCATGCTATTAGGGATCAGCTGACGGCGCACAGTCTAAAGAAGGCGGAGGGAAATGAGCGAGAGCCCGAGAGGAAGATATGCACTGCGCATGCCCATGGATCCCAGGCCCGCAGTGTGACTCAATCAGAAGACACTGCGAGGCGGGATCTCGGGCAGCGTTGCCGCACAGGCGCAGCCAGCCTGACACCAAATTATGTCAGAAGACAGGCAGCGCAAATAGGGCATGCCCAAGGGATAACAGAACAGCGCAGGCTCCGTGACAGCTTAAAACAACGCTGAGAAGGCAGCGCATGGCACCAAGGGGGTAGGAATGACGGCTGTGCTGCGTCACATTACGAAGGAAAGTCCCAGCTCCGGGACAGTATAACGGTATCAGTGAACACATTTTATAAGTGTTAAGTTCTGCGTGTGCAAGGAGCTAAAAAAAAAGAGCTACCTTTTCCTTGTGCAGCATTACTGCTGCACAAGATGGTTCTTTCAGTAACAAACGACGGGAGGGGGGGGACAGGTTCCCTTACATTTAGGTTGTTGTGCCAGCGTGGCGGTCGCAGGACACATTGCCGGCTACACAGCTGGGGATCAGCTGACGTTACTGAAACCCAATAACACTGGGTCGTATGTTTTTACTGTGCAGCCTGCACTTCTGAGCCGCAACTGGCGGTGTTGGAGCCCAGGAATAGCAGCTCAGGTGGTAGAAAGATGAACACAGCAGGAGACCTGGATGACACCCAATTACTTAATCAGGCAGAGGAGTGGCAAATTCCTGCGAGATCCAGGCCTGGTTCATTTTCAGGAAAGTAAGCCGGTCAACGTTATCGGAGGATAGTCGCATGCGACGGTCTGTTAGTACACCACCTGCGGCACTAAAGACACGTTCCGATAAGACACTAGCCGCAGGGCAAGCCAGCACCTCCAATGCATACTGGCTTAGCTCTGGCCATGTATCCAGCTTAGAGACCCAAAACTTGAACGGGGAAGAGCCGTCTGGGAGTACAGTAAGAGGGCAAGCCATGTAGTCTGTCACCATCTGACGGAACCGTTGCCTCCTGCTGACTGGAGCCGCCGGTGATGGTGTAGACATTTGGGGCGGGCACACAAAAGTGTGCCAGAGTTGTGCCATACTGGGCTTGCCTTGGGCAGAGGCACTGCTTCTGCTCCCTCTTTGGGCAGAGCCTCCCCCACTGCCTCGACGCACTGAGCTGCTTTGTAAAGCACTAGCAGCACTCCTCTCAGTTGGACAGGAGAAGATGATGGAATTCACCAGTGTGTCGTGGTACTCCCGCAATTTACGCTCCCGGGTCAACGCAGGGATGAGGTTTTGGACGTTGTCCCGGTAGCGAGGATCGAGGAGGGTGAACACCCAATAATCAGGCATGTTGAGAATGTGGTCGATGCGGCGGTCGTTTCTCAGGCACTGCAGCATGAAATCCACCATGTGCTGCAGAGTGCCAACTGGCCCAGAAATGCTGTCCCCTGCTTGAGACATGATCTCTGCCCGCTCGTCATCACCCCACCCTCGCTGTACACACTGACCACTGGACAATTGTGTCGCTCCCTCCTCTGGATGGAGCTCTTCCTCCTCCATTGACTCCTCCTCATCCTCCTCACAAATTGGCCCCTGCGTACCCCTTTGTGAGGAACCACGTGGCGCTGACTCTCCAGAAGCTGATGGAAAAGGTGACTCCTCATCCTCCACCTCTTCCACAACATCATCCCTTAACCCTTGCAAAGTTTGCTGAAGCAGGCAGATAAGGGGGACAGTCATGCTGACTAGTGCATCATCTGCACTTGCCATCCGCGTGGAATAATCAAAAGGACGCAAAACCTGGCAGACGTCCTTCATAGTGGCCCACTCTGTGGTTGTGAAGTCTGATCGGCGCTGACTGCGACTTCTTTGCGCCTGATGCAGCTGGTACTCCATAACTGCTTGCTGCTGCTCACACAACCGCTCCAACATATGTAACGTGGAATTCCACCGGGTAGGTAGGTCACATATGATGCGGTGTTCCGGAAGGCGGAATCGGCACTGCAGAGGAGCAATGCGGGATCTGGCCAAGCTGGAACGCCGCAAGTGAGGACACTCTAGGCGGATCTTGTGCAGCAGGGCATCAAGATCCAGATAGTCCCTCAGAAAACTCTGCACAACCAAATTGAGCACATGTGCCAGACATGGGATGTGAGTGAGGTTGCCAAGGGCCAAAGCTGCCACCAGATTTCGGCCATTGTCACACACTACCATGCCTGGCTGGAGATTCGCTGGCAGTAACCACACATCGCTCTCCTGCTTGATGGCATTCCAGAGCTCCTGCGCTGTGTGGCTTCGATGCCCCAATGAAACTAGTTTCAAGACGGCCTGCTGACGTTTGGCCACGGCTGTGCTCATGTCGGTCATAGGTAAACGTTCACGGGTCCATGTGGAGGTGGACTGTGACGGATCCTGCAGAGAGGAATCTGAGGAACTGGTGTAAGAGGAGGAGTCGATGCGTACAGACTGGATTCCTGCAATCCTTGGAGTGGGCAGGACACGTCCTGCGCCACTCGCACGATCTGTACCTGGCTCAACAACATTAACCCAATGGGCAGTGAGGGAAACATATCGCCCCTGTCCATGCTGACTGGTCCACGCATCGGTGGTGAGGTGGACCTTGCTACTGACGGCGTTCAGTAGCGCATGTTTTATGTTTGCCTCAACATGCCTGTGCAGGGCAGGGACAGCCTGCCTGCTGAAGTAAAAGCGGCTGGGCACCTTGTACTGTGGGACTGCCAATGCCATCAAGTCACGGAAGCTGTCAGTCTCCACCAGCCTGAACGAGAGCATTTCCAGGGACAACAGTTTGGCAATGCCTGCATTCAGAGCCTGTGCTCGGGGGTGGTTGGCCGAGAATGCCCGCCTTTTCTCCCATGCCTGTACTACCGATGGCTGTAGAGTAGACTGGGAGTGTGAGGATGACTGGGAAGGTGGTGCTGTGGGTGGAATTACACAAGGTCTCTGGACAACAGTGCCAGAGGTTCTTCCATGGCGATCCTGGGAGGAAGCCAAACCAGCTGTGCGTGAGCTGGAGGAAGAGGCAACACGAGCTGAAGAGGTGGTAGCTGCCGCTGTTGGTTGGCCTACATCTTCAGTCTGTTTCTGTAACTCCACCGCGTGCCTGGTCCGCACATGTTTCCACATATTTGTGGTATTGAGGTTGCTGACATTTTTCCCTCTTTTTACTTTCTGATGACACAGCTTGCATTTGACAAAACAAAT
Source organism: Ranitomeya imitator (assembly GCF_032444005.1). Taxonomy (NCBI): domain Eukaryota; kingdom Metazoa; phylum Chordata; class Amphibia; order Anura; family Dendrobatidae; genus Ranitomeya; species Ranitomeya imitator. Next base: position 394,918,574 of record NC_091287.1, on the reverse strand, counting down.
GTCATCTGCAACTGTGTCAAAAAAGGACCAGGCACTGCAAGTCTTGGGAGCGCCCTTTTTGGCTTTGGAAAGAGACAGGCTCCTAACGGGTGCCAAAGTGGAGGCTACAGGCTCCGCAGTCTTCCCCCTCCCTCTCCCTCTTTGGCCCGTAAGGGGAAGCTCTTCCTCAGAGCTGCTCCCACCACCTTCCTGTTCCTCACGCCACGATGGGTCAAGGACCTCATCATCTCCACTACCCTCTGCCACCAACTACTCCTCCTGGGTAGTCTCGGCAGCACAGTACGCACCAGAAAGCGGCACCTGAGTTTCATCATCAGATGCGTACTGCGCTGTGGTCACCGGAGGCACTGGCCCACCTGCCTCTTCAGAGTCAGAGAGAAAAAGCTGTTGGGCATCACTGCACACTGCCTCTTCTTCCATTTCTCCAATGCTGCTTGGCTGGCCCCCTGTTTCCAAGCCAAGAGATTCAGAGAACAGAAGTAGAGACGGCTCCTGTCCTGGGCTCTCTGACTGCCTGGCCAATTTGGCAGGTGGTGAAGAGACAGATGGCTGCTCTCCAGTGCTCTGTGCCTGAGAGGATGTGGCACTAACTGAAGTCGATGCCGAGGCGTTAGCTGCCATCCACCCGACAACGGCTTCAATTTGGTCTTCACACAGCAGCGGTGCACGGCGCTCTCCGACAAAGCTGCGCATGAAGGACTGTTCCCTGCTGAAACTGAGTGACGACGAGTCACCAGCGCCTGCAGCAGGCACAGAATCACCACGTCCTCTCCCTGCTCCTCTCCCTGCTCCGCGCCCACGCCCACGTGCCTTACTCCCTGCCCTCTTCATCTTGGTTGACAGATAAAGATAAGCAGAAAAGTACTAAGGCCTTAGTGTGCTTATTCCTGAAATGCTCCTCCTAACAGGTGTAAGAAACACTAATGTTGTAAAGTGTGGACTAAACTTTATTATTTTTCAAATGTGGCCTACACAAGTGTTAAGTTGTGTTTGGTGAACTTTACTTTTTTTTGTGCAGATCAGGCTACAGAGCTAGTTTAAATCACACGGAGACCGTGCAGACAGCCGTAAACGGCGCTGCAAGGCCCAAAAAACCTCCTCTAGGTTATCCTATGTAGTGTTTTTCCACTATTTAGCTGGAGACGGGTGGAAAGACACTAATAGGAATTTTTTTTTTTAAATTTAAAACAGGCTGCACTATTTGAAAAAAAGGAAATTGTTTTTCAAGGTATGAGGCAGTAACGCACCCTGAGCTGAATCCAACCGGCTATAGCTGCACACAGACTACAGGGCGAGCTGCGCTCACACAGAGACCGTGCAGACAGCCGTAAACGGCGCTGCAAGGCCCAAAAAAAACCCTCTAGGTTATCCTATGTAGTGTTTTTCCACTATTTAGCTGGAGACGGGTGGAAAAACACTAATAGGAATTTTTTTTTTTAAATTTTTAACAGGCTGCACTATTTGAAAAAAAGGAACATTTTTCTAAAGGTATGAGCCAGTAACGAACCCTGAGCTGAATCCAACCGGCTATGGCTGCACACAGACTACAGGGTGAGCTGGGCTCACACGGAGACCGTGCAGACGGCCGTAAACGGCGCTGCAAGGCCAAAAAACCCTCCTCTAGGTTATCCTATGTAGTGTTTTTCCACTATTTAGCTGGAGACGGGTGGAAAGACACTAATAGGAATTTTTTTTTAAAATTTAAACAGGCTGCACTATTTGAAAAAAAGGAAAATTTTTCTCAAGGTATGAGCCAGTAACGAACCCTGAGCTGAATCCAACCGGCTATGGCTGCACACAGACTACAGGGCGAGCTGGGCTCACACGGAGACCGTGCAGACAGCCGTAAACGGCGCTGCAAGGCCCAAAAAACCCCCTCTAGGTTATCCTATGTAGTGTTTTTCCACTATTTAGCTGGAGACTGGTGGAAAAACACTAATAGGGAATTTTTTTTTAAATTTTTAAACAGGCTGCACTATTTGAAAAAAAGGAAATTTTTTCTCAAGGTATGAGCCAGTAACGAACCCTGAGCTGAATCCAACCGGCTATGGCTGCACACAGACTACAGGGCGAGCTGGGCTCACACGGAGACCGTGCAGACAGCCGTAAACGGCGCTGCAAGGCCCAAAAACCCCCCTCTAGGTTATCCTATGTAGTGTTTTTCCACAATTTAGCTGGAGACGGGTGGAAAAACACTAATAGGAAATTTGAGAAAAAATGTGCAGCAGGCTGCACTATGAGCAAAAAAGGACAACTGTGTGAGGCAGTGTGAACCCCCCCTGAGCTGAATACAACCGGGTATATGGCTGCACACAGACTACAGAGTGAGCTGCACACACACACACACACACAGAGACCTTGCAGAACGCTGTTAAAACAGCGCTGCAAGGCAAGAGCAAGGTGAACAGTGAAGAACACACGGCGTTTTGCTAAATTAGCCTTTGGAAAGGAAAATAAAGCAATTAGCTAGCTCAACTGGTCTTCAGTTAGAACACAGCGTCCTATCCCTAACTGAAATCACAGCAGAGTGAGCGCAAAATGGCGGCAGCGTTTTTTATAGTGCAGAGTGACATCATTTCAGCAGCCAATCACAGCCTTGCCAGTACTTACATGCCCACCATGCTAAACAGGATGTGCCCACACTTCCAATCATTCCTCATTGGCTGCTGCGTTCAGTTTGAATTCTGGGAACTTCCGATTCCGGTATCCGATACGCGGGAAGTATCGGAATTCGGTATCGGAATTCCGATACCGCAAATATCGGCCGATACCCGATACTTGCGGTATCGGAATGCTCAACACTAGTTTTGAGCGCTTTGACCCACCAAGGGCTTCACAGAAGTTTATAATGCAGAGCCGTAAAAATAAAACAAAAATTTTTTCCCACAAAAATTATTTTTTTAGCCCCCAGTTTTGCATTTTTCCAAGGGTAACAGGAGAAATTGGACCCCAAAATTTGTTGCCCAATTTGTCCTGAGTGCGATGATACACCATATGTGGGGGGAACCACTGTTTGGGCACATGGGAGGGCTCGGAAGGGAAGGAGCGCCATTTGGAATGCAGACTTAGATGGAATGGTCTGCAGGTGTCACATTGCGTTTGCAGAGCCCCTAATGTACCTAAACAGTAGAAACCCCCACAAGTGACACCATTTTGGAAACTAGACCCCCTAATGAACTCATGTAGATGTGTTGTGAGAGCTTTGAACCCTCAAGTGTTTCACTGCAGTGTTGTGAATTCTGTGGCAGAGCTCCCTCCTGTGGTCACAAGTGGTACTTCGGCTGGTTCTCTCTGTGAGCTTCCGTTGGTGGAGGAAAGTGGTTCTGCGGCTTCTGAGTTTCCTTCCTCAGGTGAGTGGTGAAGTCGTTAGGTGCTGCTCTATTTAACTCCACCTAGTGCTTTGATCCTGGCCTCCAGTCAATGTTCTAGTATTGGACCTGTTTCCTCCTGGATCGTTCCTGTGGCCTGCTGCTCTGCATAGCTAAGTTACTCTTTGCTATTTGTTTGCTGTTTTTTTCTGTCCAGCTTGTCAATTTGCTTTTTACTGCTTGCTGGAAGCTCTGGGACGCAGAGGGTGTACCTCCATGCCGTTAGTTCGGTACGGAGGGTCTTTTTGCCCCCTTTGCGTGGTTTTTGTAGGGTTTTGTGTTGACCACAAAGTTACCTTTCCTATCCTCGCTCTGTTCAGAAAGTTGGGCCTCACTTTGCTAAATCTATTTCATCTCTACGTTTGTCTTTTCATCTTAACTCACAGTCATTATATGTGGGGGCTGCCTTTTCCTTTGGGGTATTTCTCTGAGGCAAGGTAGGCTTATATTCTATCTTCAGGCTAGCTAGTTTCTCAGGCCGTGCCGAGTTGCATAGGGAGCGTTAGGCGCAATCCACGGCTGCCTTTAGTGTGGTTGGAGAGGATTAGGGATTGTGGTCAACAGAGTTCCCACGTCTCAGAGCTCGTTCTTGTTTTTTGGGTTATTGCCAGGTCACTGTATGTGCGCTGACCTCTATGTCCATTGTGGTACTGAATTACCTGTCATAACAGTACTGGAGGCCAAAAGTACTAATGATTCTCAATAGAGGGAAAAAGAAGTTCTGAGACCATTTTTTTTTCTTTGCACTGTGTTTTGCCTTTTTGTCCCCTAGACATTTGGGTGGTTCAGGACACAGGTGTAGCAATGGACATTAAAGGTCTGTCTTCATGTGTGGATCAGCTCACGGCAAGAGTACAAAGTATTCAAGACTTTGTGGTTCAGAATTCTATGTTAGAACCGAGAATTCCTATTCCTGATTTGTTTTTTGGAGATAGAACTAAATTTCTGAGTTTCAAAAATAATTGTAAACTATTTCTGGCTTTGAAACCTCGCTCTTCTGGTGACCCAGTTCAACAAGTTAGGATCATTATTTCTTTTTTGCGTGGCGACCCTCAGGACTGGGCATTTTCTCTTGCGTCAGGAGATCCTGCATTAAGTAATATCGATGCATTTTTCCTGGCGCTCGGATTGCTGTACGATGAGCCTAATTCTGTGGATCAGGCAGAGAAGAATTTGCTGGCTCTGTGTCAGGGTCAGGATGAAATAGAGGTATATTGTCAGAAATTTAGAAAGTGGTCCGTACTCACTCAGTGGAATGAAGGTGCGCTCGCAGCTATTTTCAGAAAAGGTCTCTCTGAAGCCCTTAAGGATGTCATGGTGGGATTTCCTATGCCTGCTGGTCTGAATGAGTCTATGTCTTTGGCCATTCAGATCGGTCGACGCTTGCGCGAGCGTAAATCTGTGCACCATTTGGCGGTATTACCTGAGCTTTAACCTGAGCCTATGCAGTGCGATAGGACTTTGACCAGAGTTGAACGGCAAGAACACAGACGTCTGAATGGGCTGTGTTTCTACTGTGGTGATTCCACTCATGCTATCTCTGATTGTCCTAAGCGCACTAAGCGGTTCGCTAGGTCTGCCACCATTGGTACGGTACAGTCAAAATTTCTTTTGTCCGTTACCTTGATCTGCTCTTTGTCATCGTATTCTGTCATGGCATTTGTGGACTCAGGCGCTGCTCTGAATTTGATGGACTTGGAGTATGCTAGGCGTTGTGGGTTTTTCTTGGAGCCCTTGCAGTGTCCTATTCCATTGAGAGGAATTGATGCTACGCCTTTGGCCAAGAATAAGCCTCAGTACTGGACCCAGCTGACCATGTGCATGGCTCCTGCACATCAGGAGGTTATTCGCTTTCTGGTGTTGCATAATCTGCATGATGTGGTCGTGTTGGGGTTGCCATGGCTACAAGTCCATAATCCAGTATTAGATTGGAAATCCATGTCTGTGTCCAGCTGGGGTTGTCAGGTGGTACATGGTGATGTCCCATTTCTGACTATTTCGTCATCCACCCCTTCTGAGGTTCCTGAGTTCTTGTCTGATTACCGGGATGTATTTGATGAGCCCAAGTCCGATACCCTACCTCCGCATAGGGATTGTGATTGTGCTATCGATTTGATTCCTGGTAGTAAATTCCCAAAAGGTCGACTGTTTAATTTATCTGTGCCTGAGCACGCCGCTATGCGGAGTTATGTGAAGGAGTCTTTAGAGAAGGGGCATATTCGCCCGTCATCGTCGCCATTAGGAGCAGGGTTCTTTTTTGTAGCCAAGAAGGATGGTTCACTGAGACCTTGTATAGATTACCGCCTTCTAAATAAGATCACGGTTAAATTTCAGTACCCCTTGCCATTGTTATCTGATTTGTTTGCTCGGATTAAGGGGGCTAGTTGGTTCACCAAAATAGATCTTCGTGGTGCGTATAATCTTGTGCGTATTAAGCGAGGCGATGAGTGGAAAACTGCATTTAATACGCCCGAGGGCAGCGTCGGACTGGAGTACCTTGGGCCCACCAGAGAAAAATCATTCTTGGGGCCCACCATGCCATTTAAAAATACCACACAGGATAGATCCTATATACCACCCCACACACGAGAGCTGACAGATCCTCTATATACTACACCACACAGGACAGATCCTCTATATACTACACCACACAGGAAAGCCGACAGATCCTCTATATACTACACCACACGGGAGAGCTGACAGATCCTCTATATACTACACCACACAAGAGAGCTGACAGATCCTCTATATACTACACCACACAGGAGAGCCGACAGATCCTCTATATACTACACCACACAGGAGAGCCGACAGATCCTCTATATACTACACCACACAGGAGAGCCGACAGATCCTCTATATACTACACCACATGGGAGAGCTGACAGATCCTCTATATACTACACCACACAGGAGAGCTGACAGATCCTCTATATACTACACCACACAGGAGAGCCGACAGATCCTCTATATACTACACCACACAGGAGAGCTGACAGATCCTCTATATACTACACCACACAGGAGAGCTGTCAGATCCTCTATATACTACACCACACAGGAGAGCTGACAGATCCTCTATATACTACACCACACAGGAGTGCCGACAGATCCTCTATATACTACACCACACAGGAGAGCTATCAGATCCTCTATATACTACACCACACAGGAGAGCTGACAGATCCTCTATATACTACATCACACAGGAGAGCCGACAGATCCTCTATATACTACACCACACAGGAGAGCCGACAGATCCTCTATATACTACACCACACGGGAGAGCTGACAGATATATATATATACATACATCTCTATATACTACACCACACATGAGAACAGTAATGTAGGTCCAGTGTGTGTAGTAAAATACTTACCGGTGGCCATATTCCACTGCAATGAAGAAGACAGAAGCAACGACACAGTGGCAGAAGATGGCGACTGCTGCGTATTTTATTACACACAGGGAAGCTTTCTGTTGGGGGCAAGACATTGTTTTTATTAGTACGATTTTGGTATAGATGTGATTTTTTTTTTTCATCACTTGTTATAGCTTTTTTTGTGGAATTGTGGCGACCCGAAAAAAGGACATTTGGAATTCTTGAGTTGTTTCTGTTTACGGTGTTTACTGATCGAGTTAATGGTTTTTATATTTTGATAGATCGGACGTTTCTAAATCCAGCAATGCCAAATATGTGTTGTTTTTCTATTTTTTAAATATATTTATTTTCAATTGACTAAAAAGGGGTGATTTGAACTTTTAGGAATTTTTAAAATTTTGTTTTTACCTTTCACTGGTACAGTTAGCCCCCTTAGAGGACATGAGGATGCGATCATCCGATCGCATGTGCTATTATATACAGTGCTGCCACAGCATCACTGCATATAGCAGAAATCAGAGTCTCCTTTAAAGCCTGGCCACAGGAAAAAGACCCCTGGCTGTCATTACAACCCATCGGTGACCCACGATCACATCATGGGCGCGAATGGGTGAGAGAATGATGCGCACGCATGTTGGCATGTGTTATATGCTGCTGTCAGAGATTGACACTGGCATTTAACACGCGCCATACATGTAAGGCTGATGTCGTAAAGGTGTTACCTGAGGACCCCCTTCACCACTGTGTCACCTCTATTTTCCTGTGGGCTCCCTTCACCACTGTGTCACCCAATATCCTGTGGGCCCCCTCCCCCACTGTGCTACCTCTATTTTCCAGCGGGCTCCCTCCCCCACTGTGTCACCTCTATTTTCCTGTGGGCCCCCTCCCCCACTGTCGCCTCTATTTTCCTGTGGGCCCCATCCCCCACTGTGTCACCTCTATTTTCCTGTGGGCCCCCTACCCCACTGTGTCACCTCTATTTTCCTGTGGGCCCCCTCCCCCACTGTCGCCTCTATTTTCCTGTGGGCCCCCTACCCCACTCTGTCACCTCTATTTTCCTGTGGGCCCCCTCCCCCACTGTGTCACCTCTATTTTCCTGTGTGTCCCCTCCCCCACTGTGTCACCTCTATTTTCCTGTGTGTCCCCTCCCCCACTGTCACCTCTATTTTCCTGTGGGCCCCCTCCCCCACTGTGTCACCTCTATTTTCCTGTGTGTCCCCTCCCCCACTGTCACCTCTATTTTCCTGTGGGCCCCCTCCCCCACTGTGTCACCTCTATTTTCCTGTGTGTCCCCTCCCCCACTGTCACCTCTATTTTCCTGTGAACCCCCTCCCCCACTGTGTCACCTCTATTTTCCTGTGTGTCCCCTCCCCCACTGTCACCTCTATTTTCCTGTGGGCCCCCTCCCCCACTGTGCTACCTCTATTTTCCTGTGGGCCCCCTCCCCCACTGTGTCACCTCTATTTTCCTGTGGGCCCCCTCCCCCACTGTCACCTCTATTTTCCTGTGGGCCCTCTCCCCCACTATGTCACCTCTGATTTCCTATGGGCCTAGTCAGAGAGGGAAAGGGGAGCCACACTAAAATAGAGGTGGATGACACAATAGGGGAGGTGGTCCACAAGAAAATTAGAATATCACTGTGGACCCCCTCCCCTAACTGCCTCTGTGCAGGCATCATAGAGTTATTTACTTACAGTCACAGTGATTCTGACTGCAGCCATCAGACTCCCTCTGCTCCACTGCTGCTTGGGTAGGACAGCTGACCAATCACAGAACAGCTCCTTGCTTGAGCTGTGCTGTGAGCTCACACAAAGAAAACTAACGCTGATTGGCTGAATTGCAGCCAATCAGCGTTTACACTGCTGCCCACGGCTTTGTGGATTGTGGAAGAGGAGCAGAGATCATACCCAGCACAGGAAACAGGTGACTGCCGCAGGTCAGCTGTGTGTGCTGTCTCCTCTCAGCCTCACAGTCAGCTGTTCCTTTGACTGTGCTGCTGGCTGAAGTGAGGGTCCGCACACACACACAGAGCTCTCCTGGCAGAGGAATGGCAGCAGCAGCAGGTGATGTGAAGGAGCTGCTCCTGCACTTCCCATCACCTGTGCAGTCTGCCAGCTGTGCCGTCTATACAATAAAGTGCGCACTGCTGTGCGCAAGCTATGAGCATGCAGGGCAGGCACAAATGAAGGAGATGGGGGGCGGGGCCCACCGGAGGATTCGCCGCTGTCCCGGTGCCCCAGTCCGACCCTGCCCGAGGGCCATTTTGAGTATCTAGTAATGCCGTTCGGACTTGCCAATGCTCCATCAGTGTTTCAGTCCTTTATGCATGACATCTTCTGAGAGTACCTGGATAAATTCCTGATTGTGTACTTAGATGACATTTTGATCTTCTCGGATGATTGGGAGTCTCATGTGAAGCAGGTCAGAACGGTGTTTCAGGTCCTGCGTGCTAATTCTTTGTTTGTGAAGGGATCAAAGTGTCTCTTTGGTGTTCAGAAGGTTTCATTTTTGGGGTTCATCTTTTCCCCTTCTACTATCGAGATGGACCCTGTTAAGGTCCAAGCCATCCATAATTGGACTCAGCCGACATCTCTGAAAAGTCTGTAAAAGTTCCTGGGCTTTGCTAATTTTTATCGTCGCTTCATCTGCAATTTTTCTAGTATTCCTAAACCATTGACCGATTTGACCAAGAAAGGTGCTGATGTGGTCAATTGGTCTTCTGCTGCGGTGGAAGCTTTTCAAGAGTTGAAGCGTCGTTTTTCTTCTGCCCCTGTGTTGTGTCAACAAGATGTTTCGCTTCCGTTCCAGGTGGAGGTTGATGCTTCTGAGATTGGAGCAGGGGCGGTTTTGTCGCAGAGAAGTTCTGATTGCTCAGTGATGAAACCATGCGCCTTCTTTTCCAGGAAGTTTTCGCCTGCTGAGCGAAATTATGATGTGGGCAATCGAGAGTTGCTGGCCATGAAGTGGGCATTCGAGGAGTGGCGTCATTGGCTTGAAGGAGCTAAGCATCGCGTGGTGGTCTTGACTGATCATAAGAACTTGACTTATCTCGAGTCCGCCAAGCGGTTGAATCCTAGACAAGCTCGTTGGTCGTTGTTTTTTGCCCGTTTTGACTTTGTGATTTCATACCTTCCGGGCTCTAAAAATGTGAAGGCGGATGCTCTGTCTAGGAGTTTTGTGCCCGACTCTCCGGGTGTATCTGAGCCGGCAGGTATCCTCAAAGAGGGAGTAATTGTGTCTGCCATCTCCCCTGATTTGCGGCGGGTGCTGCGAAAATTTCAGGCTAATAAACCTGATCGTTGCCCAGCGGAGAAACTGTTTGTCCCTGATAGGTGGACGAATAAAGTTATCTCTGAGGTTTATTGTTCAGTGTTGGCTGGTCATCCTGGAATCTTTGGTACCAGAGAGTTAGTGGCTAGATCCTTTTGGTGGCCATCTCTGTCGCGGGATGTGCGTACTTTTGTGCAGTCCTGTGGGATTTGTGCTCGGGCTAAGCCCTGCTGTTCTCGTGCCAGTGGGTTGCTTTTGCCCTTGCCGGTCCCGAAGAGGCCTTGGACACATATCTCTATGGATTTTATTTCAGATCTTCCCGTCTCTCAAAAGATGTCAGTCATTAGGGTGGTCTGTGATCGCTTCTCTAAGATGGTCCATTTGGTACCCTTGTCTAAATTGCCTTCCTCCTCTGATTTGGTGCCATTGTTTTTCCAGCATGTGGTTCGTTTACATGGCATTCCAGAGAATATCGTTTCTGACAGAGGTTCCCAGTTTGTTTCGATGTTGTGGCGAGCCTTTTGTGGTAGGATGGGCATTGACTTGTCTTTTTCCTCGGCTTTCCATCCTCAGACGAATGGCCAGACCGAATGAACCAATCAGACCTTGGAAACATATCTGAGATGCTTTGTTTCTGCTGATCAGGATAACTGGGTGTCCTTTTTGCCTTTGGCTGAGTTCGCCCTTAATAATCGGGCCAGCTCGGCTACCTTGGTTTCGCCGTTTTTCTGCAACTCTGGGTTCCATCCTCGTTTCTCTTCAGGGCAGGTTGAGTCTTCGGACTGTCCTGGTGTGGATACTGTGGTGGACAGGTTGCAGCAGATTTGGACTCATGTAGTGGACAATTTGACTTTGTCCCAGGAGAAGGCTCAAAGTTTCGCTAATCGCAGACGCTGTGTGGGTCCCCGACTTCGGGTTGGGGACTTGGTTTGGTTATCTTCTCATCATATTCCTATGAAGGTTTGCTCTCCTAAGTTTAAACTTCATTTTATTGGTCCGTATAGGATTTCTGAGGTTCTTAATCCTGTGTCTTTTCGTCTGACACTTCCAGATTCTTTTTCCATACATAACGTATTCCATAGGTCATTGTTGCGGAGATACGTGGCACCTATGGTTCCATCTGTTGATCCTCCTGCCCCGGTTTTGGTGGAGGGGGAGTTGGAGTATATTGTGGAGAAGATTTTGGATTCTCGTGTTTCAAGGCGGAAACTCCAGTATCTGGTTAAGTGGAAGGGTTATGCCCAGGAAGATAATTCCTGGGTCTTTGCCTCTGATGTCCATGCTCCCGATCTTGTTCGTGCCTTTCATATGGCTCATCCTGGTCGTCCTGGGAGCTCTGGTGAGGGTTCGGTGACCCCTCCTCAAGGGGGGGTACTGTTGTGAATTCTGTGGCAGAGCTCCCTCCTGTGGTCACAAGTGGTACTTCGGCTGGTTCTCTCTGTGAGCTTCCGTTGGTGGAGGAAAGTGGTACTGCGGCTTCTGAGTTTCCTTCCTCAGGTGATGTGGTGAAGTCGTTAGGTGCTGCTCTATTTAACTCCACCTAGTGCTTTGATCCTGGCCTCCAGTCAATGTTCTAGTATTGGACCTGTTTCCTCCTGGATCGTTCCTGTGGCCTGCTGCTCTGCATAGCTAAGTTACTCTTTGCTATTTGTTTTCTGTTTTTTTCTGTCCAGCTTGTCAATTTGCTTTTTACTGCTTGCTGGAAGCTCTGGGACGCATAGGGTGTACCTCCGTGCCGTTAGTTCGGTACGGAGGGTCTTTTCAACGCAGAATTGGCTGGAATTGAGATCGGACGCCATGTCGCGTTTGGAGAGCCCCTGATGTGCCTAAACAGTGGAAACCCCCCAATTATAACTGAAACCCTAATCCAAACACACCCCTAACCCTAATCCCAACAGTAACCCTAACCACACCCCTAATCCCAACCCTATTCCCAACTGTAAATGTAATCTAAACCCTAACCGTAACTTTAGCCCCAACCCTAACCCTAACTTTAGCCCCAACCCTAACTGTAGCCCTAACCCTAACCCTAACCCTAGCCCTAACCCTAGCCCTAACCCTAGCCCTAACCCTAGCCCTAACCCTAACGCTAATCCTAGCCCTAACCCAAACCCTAACCTTAGCCCTAACCCTAACCCTAGCCTTAACCCTAGCCCTAACCCTAGCCCTAACCCTAGCTTTAACCCTAACCCTAACCCTAGCCCTAACCCTAGCCCTAATGGGAAAATGGAAAGAAATACATTTTTTTAATTTTTCCCTAACTAAGGGGGTGATGAAGGGGGGTTTGATTTACTTTTATAGCGGGTTTTTTAGTGGATTTTTATGATTGGCAGCCGTCACACACTGAAAGACGCTTTTTATTGCAAAAAATATTTTTTGCGTTACCACATTTTGAGAGCTATAATTTTTCCATATTTGGGTACACAGAGACATGTGATGTCTTGTTTTTTGCGGGACGAGTTGACGTTTTTATAGGTAACATTGTCGGGCACGTGACATTTTTTGATCGCTTTTTATTCCGATTTTTGTGAGGCAGAATGACCAAAAACCAGCTATTAATGAATTTCTTTTGAGGGAGGCGTTTATACCGTTCCGCGTTTGGTAAAATTGATAAAGCAGTTTTATTCTTTGGGTCAGTACGATTACAGCGATACCTCATTTATATTTTTTTTATGTTTTGGTGCTTTTATACGATAAAAACTATTTTATAGAAAAAATAATTATTTTTGCATCGCTTTATTCTCAGGACTATAACTTTTTTATTTTTTTGCTGATGATACTGTATCACGGCTCGTTTTTTGCGGGACAAGATGACACTTTCAGAGGTACCATGGTTATTTATATCTGTCTTTTTGATCGCGTGTTATTCCACTTTTTGTTCGGCAGTATGATAATAAAGCGTTGTTTTTTGCCTCGTTTTTTTTTTTCTTACGGTGTTTACTGAAGGGGTTAACTAGTGGGCCAGTTTTATAGGTTGGGCCATTACGGACGCGGCGATACTAAATATGTGTACTTTTATTGTTTTTTTTATTTAGATAAAGAAATGTATTTATGGGAATAATATATATATTTTTTTTCATTATTTATGAATATATTTTTTTATTTTTTTTTACACATTTGGAAAAAATTTTTTTTACTTTTTTACTTTGTCCCATGGGGGACATCACAGATCGGTGATCTGACAGTTTGCACAGCACTCTGTTAGATTACCGATCTGACTTACAGCACTGCTCTGAGCAGGCTCTGTGAAGCCACCTCCATCCCTGCAGGACCCGGATGCTGCGGCCATCTTGGATCCAAGCCTGGAGCAGAGAGGGAGGTATGGAGACCCTTGCAGCAACGCGATCACATCGCTTTGCTGCGGGGGTCTCAGGGAAGCCCGCAGGGAGCCCCCTCCCTGCGCGATGCTTCCCTGTACCGCCGGCACATCGCGATCATGTTTGATCGTGGTGTGTCGGGGGTTAATGTGCCGGGAGCGGTCCGTGACCGCTCCTGGCACATAGTGCCGGATGTCAGCTGCGATAGGCAACTGACACCCGGCTGCGATCGGCTGCGCTCCCCCCGTGAGCGCCGCCGATCGCGTATGACGTACTATCCCATCGGTGGTCATAGGGGCCTACCCCACCTCGACGGGATAGTACGTCTGATGTCAGAAAGGGGTTAAAGATTTTTCTGTATTTTCATGACTATGAAATATGTAAATTCACACTGAAGGCATCAAAACTATGAATTAACACATGTGGAATTATATACGTAACAAAAAAGTGTGAAACAACTAAAAATATGTCTTATATTCTAGGTTCTTCAAAATAGCCACCTTTTGTTTTGATGACTGCTTTGCACACTCTTGGCATTCTCTTGATGAGCTTCAAGAGGTAGTCACCGTTAATGGTTTTCACTTCACAGGTGTCCACTGTCAGGTTTAATAAGTGGGATTTCTTGCCTTATAAATGGGGTTGGGACGATCAGTTGTGTTGTGCAGAAGTCTGGTGGATACACAGCTGATAGTTCTACTGAATAGACTGTTAGAATTTGTATTATGGCATGAAAAAAGCAGCTAAGTAAAGAAAAACGAGTGACCATCATTACTTTAAGAAATGAAGGTCAGTCAGTCTGAAAAATTGGGAAAACTTTGAAAGTGACCCCAAGTGCAGTTACAAAAACCATCAAGCGCTACAAAGAAACTGGCTCACATGAGGACTGCCCCAGGAAAGGAAGACCAAAAGTCACCTCTGCTTCTGAGGATAAGTTTATCCGAGTCACCAGCCTCAGAAATCACAGGTTAACAGCAGCTCAGATTAGAGACCAGGTAAATGCCACACAGAGTTCCTGTTGTGAATTCAGCTTTTGGGCTCCCTCCGGTGGTTGTAGAGGGTAATGCAGTTGTGTCTAGATTGCAGGAGTGGACATGTGTATCTACTAATTGCAGGACTGACTGGGGTATATAGCTTTGCAGGATCCTTTAGTCGGTGCCAGTTGTCCATTGTTCTTGAAGGATTCACTTCCCTGCTGGTCTCTCCAGTTTGCTGTGTTTTTCTACAAAGATAAGTCCTGGCTTTGTTTTTGCTGTCCACCTTCAGTGGACCTTATATTTCTGTGCATTTTCATGTTTTTGTCTTGTCCAGCTCGGTCTGTGAAGGATTTTTTGCAGCCCAGCTATTTTTCTGGAGATGCAGATATACCTCCCATGTCTTTAATCAGATGTGGTGATCCGTATTTTCTGCGGTGGATATTTTCTAGTGTTTTATACTGACCGCATAGTACTTTGTTCTATTCTTTATTTTTAGCTAGTATGGCCTCCTATGCTAAATTCTGATTTCATTTCTACGTATGTTATTTCCCTCTCCTCTCACAGTCAATATTTGTGGGGGGCTATCTATCCTTTGGGGATTTTCTCTGAGGCAAGATAGGTTTCCTGTTTCTGTCTTTAGGGGTAGTTAGATCTTAGGCTGTGCCGAGGGGTCTAGGGAGTGTTAGGTACCCCCCACGGCTGCTTTTAGTTGCGCTGCTAGGTTCAGGGTTTGCGGTCAGTACAGGGACCACCTTCTCCAGAGTACGTCTCATGCTACTCCAAGGCCACCAAATCATAACAGTACAACTGGCCAACAATGAGTTAATTGCATCTCAGAAGAAGGGTGGAAAGATTTTGAGCCATTTGTTTTTCCTCAGCCTGTTTGGTCTGTTCCTCCCTCTTTACCTCTGGGTGGCTACGGAGTCTAGTATTAACATGAATCTTCAGGAGTTAGTTTCTCGGGTGGATCAGCTTGCTGCTAGGGTACAGGGGATTTCAGATTTCATTGTTCAGACTTCTGCCTTAGAACCTAAGATTCCCATTCCTGATTTATTCTTTGGTGACAGATCCAAATTTTTGAGTTTCAAAAATAACTGTAAACTGTTTTTTGCATTAAGACCCCGGTCTTCTGGTGATCCTATTCAGCAGGTTAAAATCATCATATCTCTGCTGCGTGGTGACCCACAGGATTGGGCATTTTCCCTGGAATCTGGCAATCCTGCTTTGCTTAATGTTGATTCGTTCTTTCAGGCATTGGGGTTGTTGTATGATGAGCCTAATTCTGTGGATCAGGCTGAGAAAATCTTTTTAGCCCTGTGTCAAGGTCAAGAAGCGGCAGAATTGTATTGCCAGAAATTTAGAAAATGGTCTGTACTGACTAAATGGAATGAGGATGCCTTGGCGGCAATTTTCAGAAAGGGTCTTTCTGAATCCGTTAACGCCTGCTGGTCTGAGTGATTCAATGTCTCTGGCCATTCAGATTGATCGGCGCTTGCGCGAGCGCAGAATTGCGCACACTGTGGCGTTGTCCTCTGAGCGGAGCCCTGAGCCTATGCAGTGTGATAGGATTTTGTCTAAAGCTGAACGTCAAACTTTCAGGCGTCAGAATAGGTTGTGTTTTTACTGCGGCGATTCTGCTCATGTTATTTCTGATTGCCCTAAGCGTACTATGAGAATCGCTAGTTCTGTTGCCATCAGTACTATACAACCTAAATTTCTGTTGTCTGTGACCTTGATCTGCTCATTGTCATCATTTTCTGTCATGGCATTTGTGGATTCAGGCGCCGCTCTGAGCTTAATGGACTTAGAATTTGCCAGACGTTGTGGTTTTCCCTTGCAGCCTTTGCAGAACCCTATTCCTTTGAGGGGCATTGATGCTACACCGTTGGCTAAAAATAAACCTCAGTTTTGGACACAGCTGACCATGCGCATGGCGCCAGCCCATCAGGAAGATTGTCGTTTTCTGGTGTTGCATAATTTGCATGATGATATTGTGCTGGGTTTTCCATGGTTGCAGCTACATAATCCGGTGTTAGATTGGAAATCCATGTCTGTGACTAGTTGGGGTTGTCAGGGGGTTCATGATCAGGTTCCTTTGATGTCAATCTCCTCTTCCCACTCTTCTGAAGTTCCTGAGTTTTTGTCTGACTTCCAGGATGTATTCGATGAGCCCAAGTCCAGTTCCCTTCCACCGCATAGGGACTGTGATTGTGCTATTAATTTGATTCCAGGTTGGAAGTTCCCTAAGGGCCGACTTTTCAACCTGTCTGTGCCTGAACATACCGCCATGCGGAGCTATATTAAGGAGTCTTTGGAGAAAGGGCATATTTGGCCATCCTATTCACCATTGGGAGCGGGGTTCTTTTTTGTTGCCAAGAAGGATGGCTCCTTGAGACCCTGTATTGATTATCGCCTCTTGAATAAGATCACGGTCAAATTTCAATACCCTTTGCCTTTGCTTACTGATTTGTTTGCTAGGATTAAGGGGGCTAGCTGGTTTACTAAGATTGACCTTCGAGGGGCATATAATCTTATTCGTATCAAGCAGGGTGATGAATGGAAAACTGCATTTAATACGCCTGAAGACCATTTTGAATACCTTGTGATGCCATTCGGGGGTGCTTTGCTGGTGACACTGTTGGGGATTTATTCAAAATTGAAGGCATACTGGACCAGAATGGCTACCACAGCATCTTGCAGCAGCGTGCTATTCCTTCTGGTTTGCATTTAGTTGGACCATCATTTATTTTTCAACAGGACAATCACCCCAAACACACCTCCAGGCTGTGTAAGGGCTATTTGACCAAGAAGGAGAATAATGGGGTGCTAGGCCAGATGACCTGGCCTCTACAGTCACCAGACCTGAACCCAATTGACATGGTTTGGGGTGAGCTGGGCCGCAGAGTGAAGGCAAAAGGGCCAACAAGTGCTAAGCATCTCTGGGAACTCCTTCAAGATTGTTGTAAGACCATTTCCGGTGACTAGCTCTTGAAGCTCATCAAAAGAATGCCAAGAATGTGCAAAGCAGTCATCAAAGCAAAAGGTGGCCACTTTGAAGAACCTAGAATATAAGACATATTTTCAGTTGTTTCTCACTTTTTTGTTAAGTATATAATTCCACATGTGTTAATTCATAGTTTTGATGCCTTCAGTGAGAATTTACAGTTATCATAGTCACGAAAATACAGAAGAATCTTTAAATGAGGTGTGTCCAAACTTTTGGTCTGTGATATATATATATATATATATATATATATATATACACGGATGTACAGCTCTGGTAAAAATTAAGAGACACTGCAAAATTTTCAGTGTGTCAGATTTTTCTCTTTATAGGTATATTTTTGAGTAAAATGTAAATTGTTCTTTTATTCTATAAACTACTGACAACATGTCTTCAAATTTCCAAGCACTAAATTTTGTATTTATTTTCAGAAAATGAGAAATGGTCAAAATACCATAAAAATGCATTGCTTGCAGACCTCAAATAATGCTAGGAAAACAAGTTCATAATCATTTAGAGACAACAATACTGATGTTTTAACTCAGTAAGAGTTCAGAAATCAATATTTTGTGGAATAACGATGAGTTTTAATCACAGCTTTCATGTGTCTTAGCATGCTTTCCACCAGTCTTTCACACTGCTTTTGGGTGACCTTATGCCACTCCTGGTACAAACATTTAAGCAGTTCTCTGTTTGATGGCTTGTGACTTTCCATCTTCCTCTTGATTACATTCCAGAGGTTTTCAATGGGGTTCAGGTATGGAGATTAGGCTGGCTATGACAGGTGATTTGATTGACCTAGCTGTATGGCATGGCGCATTGTTTTGCTGGAAAAACCAGTCCTCAGATTTGGGGAACATTGCCTGAGCAGAAGGAATCAACTGTTTTTCCAGGATAACCTTGTATGCGGCTTGATTCATATGTCCTTCGCAAAGATTAACCTGCCCAATTCCAGCCTTGCTGAAGCATCCCCAGATCATCACCGATCCTCCATGAAATTTCACAGTGGGTGCAAGACATTGCAGCTTGTACGCCACTCCAGGTCTCCATCTAACCATTACATGACCACGTGTTGGGCAAAGCTGGAAATTAGACTCATCAGAAAAGATTACCTTACTCCAGTCCTCTATGGTCCAATCCTTATGGTCTTTGGCAAACTTCAGCCTGGCTCTCCTTTGCTTCTCATTGATGAAAGGCTTTTTTTCTACCTTTACATGACTTGAGCCCTGCCTCTAGAAGCCAGTTACGAACTGTTCTTGTCGTGCACTTCACCCCAGCTGCCATTTGCCATTCCTTTTATAGGTCACTTTATTTCATCCTGTGGTTGCTGAGTGACATTTGAATAAGATGACGGTCATCGCGGTCAGTGGAGAGTCTTTTCACCCTTTGCCGGTCTGTAGCTTTGTTGTCCTCAATGTCTGCTGCTTGATCTTGTTGTAATGGACTGCTTTCTTAGAAATTTTAGGGATGGAGGTAACATGACGCTCACTGTATCCTTCTGCTAGTAAGCCAGAATTGAACTCTTCTTTTCCTCACTCGAGACTTTTCTTTTCAACTCCTTTGGCATGGTGAAAAGTTATTTTTCCATTCTTATTACTTTTGGGATATTACTAGCACTTGTTTTGGCATCCAGCTTGTCCTATTCCAAGAGTGTTGTGAACACCACAGCAGTGTTTTTTTATACTTTCCTTCGTTAAATAAGATTTGGTTCAGGTGATCACCTAATCAGAAGCACATAAAGTAGAATGAGGTGTACTCTTGTTGGAATTCAACTAACACTGGAATGGAATGGCTGTCAGACTTGTAGAGAAGCTGATTTTTTATAAAACTGTGCAGTGGTCTCTTAATCTTTGCCAGAGTTACATATACACCGAGGCAAGCATTATATAGGATAAAATAAAGTACTGTTTATAAAATGGCAAAATGGAAGGGCAATAGTATATGTAACAATTACACTATCATGTAGATATAAATTTCTCTTACATTCAAAATGCGTGGGTCGCTATGCCTACACGTCTGCTTTGTGTTCTCCATGGTACTTAAAGCATCACTCCAGCACTTTTTCTTATTGCAGCGCTGGAGTGGTGCTTGTAATCTAAGGTCCCTGACTCTAGTCTTATACTTACCTGTCGTTATGTTCAGCAGGTTGTGATGTGCCGGAGCGCTTCAGTGTTTGCTTGAGCGAGCCGGACTTCACTTTTCAATGTATGACTATGATAGCTTCGTTCTGGCTCGCACATTGAGAGCTTGTGACCATTCATTCTGACTTGTGGTCAATCAGAAGTCATAAGATGACGC
Source organism: Ranitomeya imitator (assembly GCF_032444005.1). Lineage (NCBI taxonomy): Eukaryota > Metazoa > Chordata > Amphibia > Anura > Dendrobatidae > Ranitomeya > Ranitomeya imitator. The sequence goes on along the minus strand of NC_091287.1, from coordinate 394,898,960 downwards.
CATGGGACCGGAGCGCCACCGATAAAAGGTGAAGATGGTGGCGGGTAAGTATACTTCCTTAGATTAGTAGCAGCACTCCAGCAATGAGAAAAACAAAACAAAATGCTGGACTGGTGCTTTAGCTCTGCGTGAATGAAGGATCAGATATTTTGTATCCCGTTTGACTGGCGCTACATTGATTTGATCTTAAGGGAAAATCACTGAGAGAAGAAAATGGGATTACAAAGAAACTGAGTATCTGCCATAGATATAACATAATCTTCATTTATCTTTGTATTTTATTTATTTAGAATGTTGTTTATGAAGGCAGATAAATAAACTCTGATTTTAATCACTATTCAATGCCTTTCTTGAAGCTCCTGATATCCACAACTGTGCAGAACTCAGCGGATGTACTAGTAAGAAAACAAAAGAGAACCTTTTACTTTGTGTTAAATTCATAGGTGAGTTTTAGTTAAGCAGTCCACTTCATTGCTACTTTGAGAAAAAAATCCAGATTGATAAATCTATATATTTTATGTTATTTAAATCACATTTTTATAGTTAAGTGTATTTTAAAGTTTTGATTAAAAAGACAACACTACTTTTAAAAACGTGTTAATGGTTCCAGGGGCATTAAAAATGATAAAGCAAAATCCATACTGACCTACCAGAATCGCACACTACTTCATTCTGCTGCCTGCATCCCCTTGAAGCTGCATAGTAAGCATAACGTTAAAAAATGTCTTTGCCGTGACATTTTTTTAGCATACTAATTATGTTATGTTAATGTTTTTAACATAGCTGTAGCTCAATAGTTAATGGGGTTTTTCAGTCAAACCATATTGATGACCTATCTTAAGCCCTGTTAACTAACTAGGTCTTCAATCCTTAGGATAGATCATCAATATGAAATCAGTGAGGGTCCGACACCTGGCACTTCCACCGATCACCTAGCCGTTGCTTCAGTAGTCATCGAATATAAACTCTTAAGGCTGTGTGCACACGTTCAGGATTTTTCATGACTTTTCGCTATAAAAACGCAACAAAACCGCGAAAAATGCATTAATTAAGCATTTTATTATTAGAATGCAATCCGCAATTTTTGTGCACATGTGGCGTTTTTTTCCGCGGTGGGATTCCAGAAAAAAATGCAGCATATTCATTCTCTGTGCGGAATCGTGGGGATTCTGCACACATAGGAAGGAACTGATCCGCTTATTTTCCGCATGTGGCTATGCCCACCATGCAGGAAGTAAGCGGATCATCTGCAGATGGTACCCAGGGTGGAGGAGAGGAGACTCTCCTCCAGGCCCTGGGAATCATGTAATTGTTAAAAAAAAAGAATTAAAATAATAAATCGTAATATTCTCGCCTTCCGGCATCCCCAGCAGCCTTCCCGCTCTTCGCGATGCTTCCGTTCCCAGTGATGCTTTGTGGCAATTACCTGTGATGACATAGCGGTCTCGAGAGACCGCTACGTCATCTGGGGTCATTGCAAAGAGGCATTACTGGGAACAGAAGCATCACAAGGAGTGGGAAGGCTGCTCGGGATGCCGGAAGGCGAGAATATTACGATCTTTTTTTAAATTATTTTTAACATTAGATCTTTTTACTATTGATGCTGCATAGGTAGTATCAATAGTAAAACGTTGGTCACACTTGTCAAACACTATATTTGACAAGTGTGACCAACCGGTCAATCAGTTTTCCAGGCGATGCTACAGATCGCTTGGAAAACGCTAGCATTTTGCATTTTGTAAAACTCTAGTGTTTAGCGGGAAAACGCATGCAAATTCCGCATGTGTTTTACCCGCGGCACAGTTGCGGAATTGACGTGGAAATTTCCATGGCAATTCCGGACGTGTGCACATAGCCTAAAATGGTGCTGCCAAACGCAGCTCCATTCAGTGTGTAGTGGCTTCTGCCAGGTGCTACAGAACAGCTGAGTTTCTTTTCAATAGGAAATGATCTGTGGCAGATTTGTCACCAGATTATACAATGCAAACTATGTACATTATTGAGTAGATTTAGTAGACTTGATGGGGCGGTTGTACTTACTCTGAAATTTCATATCAGAATAGCTGTATATGACTAGATTTTTTAAAAAATGTCCTTATACCTTAAGAATCTTTTTTTCTTTTCTCCTATGTCTCTTTTATATTCTCATTGTTATTCAGGGGTTGTGTCTAGTATTCTGATAAAATGCTTTATTATCCATAGTTTTGGGCTTTCTATATTTTATATTGTCTCTAAGCAAATGTTTCAAGAGCGACACAACTTAAAAGTGATAGTATGTCTTACGTGATAACTTCATCTCATGTAGCGAGAGATATGTCAGTCTGTCACCTCATGATCTTAAGATCTAATGTATTGATTCAGCTTGTGGTATATGTAACATTTTATGCATAATTCATAGACTATTGCTGTGTGCGCTGCAGAATTTGTAGTTAGAACTTTGCGGCTGTTTTCGTGTCTGTATTTCAGCATAACGGGGCGTGTGATAGGATCCGGAACAGATAGTAGGTGAGAAAATGTGATTTATATGCAATGCACAAGCACTGTTGAGAGCTTTCCATTATTTACTAGCACTTGCTCTATCTGTCTGGTTGAATACCAACATGGCCATACAGAGAAGCCATATTTTAATACATAATCACATAGGACAGACCGTGTGTGCCATACATACCACACTTTACTTTTCAGTAGGCTAAAGAAGACAGATTGTTGGAATACATAATACTAAATATTTAATAAACCATTAAAATCATTGGTAATTCAGTGAACCATACAATACTATATGAAAACACAAGAAAAAAAAGGTAAAAACCTTACTGGGTATAATATACACCAGCTTAGGAGAAACAACTGCCATGTACTATACACATTAAACACATGAAGGCTTTACCTTATCTTCTTTTGCTTATGTATTGTATTTTATTTTTTAGTGCACAATTTACTAATTATTTTAATGGTTTAATAAAAGTGATGCATTATGTGTTCTATAATCTGTGATTTAATTTTTCATTGAAGCAATCAAGTTCACTTCAGAAACAGTTAAGAAATTAGTTTTGAAAATGTGAAATGAAATTGAATTAGGAAACAGTGATTCAGTGGTAGTTGAAGGGCATATGCCGCTTAATTCTTATCAGTTACATCTTTCCTATTTCCTTAGTAAGGCCGGAGTCACACTGGACCGTAATACGGACCAGTGCTATGCGATAAAAAATCTCATAGCACTCGGACCAATGTTAATCTATGGGGCAGCTCCTGTCATCTGTTGTTTTCTCAGCCGTATTCTACGTGTGAGAGAAATCGCAGCATGCTGTGATTTATACCGTATCTCGGCCGAGAAACGCCAATGAAAGAAAACTCGCACACCACACGAACGATCAGTGTGACTTGCGAGAAATACGCACCGGTGTCCTTTAGAATAGCCAGCAATTCAATGCGGTGTACAGTAAAATCACACTGACAGGTTAGAATAGAATAGATAAAATAAATGTCTACACATAGTATAGATGTATATACACTGCTCAAAAAAATAAAGGGAACAATTAAACAACAGAATATAACTGCAAGTAAATCAAACTTCTGTGAAATCAAACTGTCCACTAAGAAAGCAAAATTGTTTGACAATTATTGGCAATTATCAAGACAGAATAAAGGAATGGTTCTGCAGGTGGGGACCACAGACCCCATCTCAGTGCCAATGCTTTCTGGCTGATGTTTTGGTCACTTTTGAATGTTGGTTGTGCTTTCACACTCGTGGTAGCATGAGACGGACTCTACAACTCACACAAGTGGCTCAGGTAGTGCAGCTCACCCAGGATGGCACATGAATGCGAACTGTGGCAAGAAGGATTTCTGTGTCTGTCAGCATAGTGGCCAGAGGCTGGAGGCGCTACCAGGAGACAGGCCAGTACACCAGGAGACGTGGAGGGGGCCGTACGAGGGCAACAACCCAGCAGCAGGACCACTACCTCAGCCTTTGTGCAAGGAGGAGCACTGCCAGAGCACTGCAAAATGACCTCCAGCAGGCCATAAATGTGCATGTGTCTGCACAAATGGTTAGAAACTGACTACATGAGGATGGTCTGAGTGCCCAACGTCCACAGATGGGGGTTGTGCTCACAGCCCAACACCATGCAGGATGCTTGGCATTTGCCACAGAACACAAAGAATGGCAAATTCGCTACTGGCACCCTGTGCTCTTCACAGATCAAAGCAGGTTCACACTGAGCCCATGTGACAGACGTGCCACAGTCATGAAGAGCTATCTGCTGCCTGCAACATCCTTCAGCATGACCGCTTTGGCAGTGGGTCAGTAATTGTGTGTGGTGAATTTTGTGCTCACCAGAGGTAGCCTGACTGCTATTAGGTACCGAGATCAGATCCTCAGACCCCTTGTGAGACGATATGCTGGTACGGTTGGCCCTGGGTTCCTCCTAATGCAGGACAATGCCAGACCTCACGTAGCTGGAGTATTTCAGCAGTTCTTGCAAGATGAAGGCATTGACGCTATGGACTAGCCCACCTGTTCCTCAGACCTGAATCCGATTGAACACATCTGGGACATCATGTCTCGCACCATCCACCAATGTCACATTGCACCCCACACTGTCCAGGCTTTGGTGGATGCTTTAGTCCAGGTCTGGGAGGAGATCCCTGAGACCATCTGTCGCCTCATCAGGAGCATGCCCAGGCATTGTCAGGAGGTCATACAGGCACATGCAGGCCACACACACTACTGAGCCTCATATCCTTGTCTTGAGGCATTTCCACTGAAGTTGGATCAGCCTGTAACTTAATTTTCCACGTTGATTTTGAGCATTATTCCAACTCCAGACCTCTGTGGGATATTAATTGTGATTTACGTTGATAACTTCTTCAAAAAACAAAATCGGAAAAATGTAAGCTTGTGAAGGGGTTAAATACGTTTGTGGAAAAAATGGTACCGCGTTGTTGTGCATCTGTGTGTCCGTTTTTACCATGAGTGTGTTTTCAGAGTTTTTCATAGATGGCTAAATATATATATATATATATATATATATATATATATATATATATACATATACAGTGGGGCAAAAAAGTATTTAGTCAGTCAGCAATAGTGCAAGTTCCACCACTTAAAAAGATGAGAGGCGTCTGTAATTTACATCATAGGTAGACCTCAACTATGGGAGACAAACTGAGAAAAAAAAATCCAGAAAATCACATTGTCTGTTTTTTTAACAATTTATTTGCATATTATGGTGGAAAATAAGTATTTGGTCAGAAACAAACAATCAAGATTTCTGGCTCTCACAGACCTGTAACTTCTTCTTTAAGAGTCTCCTCTTTCCTCCACTCATTACCTGTAGTAATGGCACCTGTTTAAACATGTTATCAGTATAAAAAGACACCTGTGCACACCCTCAAACAGTCTGACTCCAAACTCCACTATGGTGAAGACCAAAGAGCTGTCAAAGGACACCAGAAACAAAATTGTAGCCCTGCACCAGGCTGGGAAGACTGAATCTGCAATAACCAACTATCTTGGAGTGAAGAAATCAACAGTGGGAGCAATAATTAGAAAATGGAAGACATACAAGACCACTGATAATCTCCCTCGATCTGGGGCTCCACGCAAAATCCCACCCCGTGGGGTCAGAATGATCACAAGAACGGTGAGCAAAAATCCCAGAACCACGCGGGGGGACCTAGTGAATGAACTGCAGAGAGCTGGGACCAATGTAACAAGGCCTACCATAAGTAACACACTACGCCACCATGGACTCAGATCCTGCAGTGCCAGACGTGTCCCACTGCTTAAGCCAGTACATGTCCGGGCCCGTCTGAAGTTTGCTAGAGAGCATTTGGATGATCCAGAGGAGTTTTGGGAGAATGTCCTATGGTCTGATGAAACCAAACTGGAACTGTTTGGTAGAAACACAACTTGTCGTGTTTGGAGGAAAAAGAATACTGAGTTGCATCCATCAAACACCATACCTACTGTAAAGCATGGTGGTGGAAACATCATGCTTTGGGGCTGTTTCTCTGCAAAGGGGCCAGGACGACTGATCCGGGTACATGAAAGAATGAATGGGGCCATGTATCGTGAGATTTTGAGTGCAAACCTCCTTCCATCAGCAAGGGCATTGAAGATGAAACGTGGCTGGGTCTTTCAACATGACAATGATCCAAAGCACACCGCCAGGGCAACGAAGGAGTGGCTTCGTAAGAAGCATTTCAAGGTCCTGGAGTGGCCTAGCCAGTCTCCAGATCTCAACCCTATAGAAAACCTTTGGAGGGAGTTGAAAGTCCGTGTTGCCAAGCGAAAAGCCAAAAACATCACTGCTCTAGAGGAGATCTGCATGGAGGAATGGGCCAACATACCAACAACAGTGTGTGGCAACCTTGTGAAGACTTACAGAAAACGTTTGACCTCTGTCATTGCCAACAAAGGATATATTACAAAGTATTGAGATGAAATTTTGTTTCTGACCAAATACTTATTTTCCACCATAATATGCAAATAAAATGTTAAAAAAACAGACAATGTGATTTTCTGTATTTTTTTTTCTCAGTTTGTCTCCCATAGTTGAGGTCTACCTATGATGTAAATTACAGACGCCTCTCATGTTTTTAAGTGGTGGAACTTGCACTATTGCTGACTGACTAAATACTTTTTTGCCCCACTGTATATATGGATCGCCCCCAGACACAGGGCCACATGGTGCCATCTTTCTTTCTAACGAGGACTAATGGAGCTGCCCAGGGGCTACAGCTGTCTCTCACTACCCCAGCCTCCTTCATCTCTCACAACATGTCCTTGGCACACTGATAATGAGCGGGGGGTACAGGATGGTATTTTTCTTTTACGGGCGGGTGATCTCCTGTGGGGAAGTGATGTTGAATCCCTTTTACCCGCCCGAAATCAAGGGGGTGTTTGCTGAATACCCGCTCATACTCGTGAACCACCCTGTAGGCCCCCTTTATCTGGTGAGATGGAGTAGCATCAGTGCCCACATGTAATTCTTGGCACCAATCTTTTGATTGCTCTACAGAACCGTTGTCCTTTGCCAACTTGGATGGAGCCAAGGGCTCGGGTGCCTGTATCACACTATTATTAACAGTAAACAGCTTGGCAAGTGTGACATATTTAGTTAGGTGGACTTCCTCCTCCCCGCAGTTAAGAACACGTACCGGCACCCTCCCCTTGCGGACGTCAACCACCCCTCTGGCTGTCAGGAGGGTAGGCCTATTCTCCGAATACACAGGTTCTACCAGGGCCTGATAGTCTTTACCCCCGAGACCTATGGCTGCCCGACACCAGATTAACATTTCACTCCTGGGGGGTATTGCAATGGGGTTCGAATCACTCACTGTGACCCGGCCAATTTCACCACCAGTCAGCTCCACTTGCTGTCTCCGCATTAGGGCTCTGATTTCTTTCTGTAAGGCACGTTGTTCACTGTGACCAGCTGTCTCTGCTACTTGCTGCAACAAAACAATAACTTCTGCAAGACAATTTTCTATGGCATTAGTACCGATGGTCATCATGGGGTTACGTTCACGCCGGTCAATATCAACAATGACAATTCCTTGGGCCTCCAATTCTACCCACCCCACCTTAATAGTGACCTCTTTATATGCCACTTGCGGCAGTGGCTGACTATTGCTAGCTATTATGGTGAAATCATCATCAGGGGCACGGGTGATGTCAGTGTCCTCCCAATAACGCCTATAAAGAATGTAGGGCATAGTTGTCACCTGGGAACCGGTGTCCAGCAAAGTGTTCATGGGGATACCGTCGATCACGATGGGGAGAACAGGACGCCCCCCGACGTATTTGGCTCTCCAATTTTGCGGGCCTGGGTGTTCTACTCCTGGGGGTTGGCCCTTGGCCCCAGGGGTTGCTCGTTTAACTGACAGTACCTTGCAAGATGGCCCACCTGATGGCAGCGGAGGCAGATAGATCGTCCATCCTGATGAAAACGATCGTCGTCTCTGCCTCTGGTCGATGGAATCCTCCTTGGTCGTTGCCAGGGGACATCCTCCGGTCTGGAAGCCAGCTGGATCTTCTCCTTGGGGGCCTCTTGTAGGGACTGGACGGTCGGGGCTAGGGCAGCAACGCTCCTGGTCAGTTCCTGTACCTGGAGGCGCAGTCCTGCAGGGGAGTCGTCGTCCAGGATCTGGGCATCGGCTTCGGCGGAGACAGGTGCATCCGGCGCCACTTCCTGGTGGTATGTGAGGGTTTGCCGCCTGGGAAGTGTGGCACTGCTGGGCTGCCGCTCCGGTAGCGCCTGGATAGCTTTATCTTTGAATTGTGCGAAAGTCAGGTCTGGATTCTGCATGGCCAGGAAGTGTAGCTGGGCCCTTTGGTTACTGCAAAGGAGCCCTTCGATGAACCGCTCTTTCAGGAGTTTATCTTTATCTTGCATGCTGCTTGGGTCACTTTGTTTGATGGCCCGCAGCGCCTCCTGCAGATTAAGGGCATAGTCCCATAAGCTACCCTCCGGCCGCTGCTTGCACCCATAGAACGTCAATTTAATTTCCGTAGCGGTGCGGGTGTCAAAGGTGGCTTTAAGCTTTGCAAATAATTGTTGCGCAGTTTTCTTGTCCGCAGCGGGCCATGACTTTACTTCCCTCAATGCCGCTCCAAAGAGTTGGCCGATTATAATATGAACCTTCTGAGGCTCCATCAAGGGATAAAACTCGAGCAGGCTACAAATCCCTTCTTTAAAGTCAGTTAACGTATGAGCTTCTCCAAAGTATCACGGGAGCCAGGCGGCCCCTGGTAGGTACGGCATAGAGAAGGGCATTATGGCTGCTGTAGCAGCGGCACTATCCGGCTGGTTGGTGGGAGCGGTAAGCCCCGCGGCCTCTAGTGGTGATACCGGGTTTGTGGCTGCGCTTACCGCGGAATCCGGAAGTGCTCCCGAGTCTGCAGCTGTGGCCAAAGCCTCCGCTCCTCCGGGGTCCGAGATGGCCATTCCTCCCTCTTGCTAATCGGTCGGGGTCGGGGTTCTCCTTCCGGGGTCGGTGCCCCACCGCATCTTCCACTCCGCGCGCTTTTCCAGGCGGCTCCACCCACGAAGCTATGGCTCCTCCCTTCGCGCTCCAAATGGTGCGGCAATGGCGGATTTTTGGTGGCAAATAGCGGTACACAGTCTTTGCAATAAGTCACAGTTCCAAGGCACACATGACCTGATTCTTCAGGCTTAAGTACAATCATGTTCGTGACGCCAAATTGGATCGCCCCCAGACACAGGGCCACAGGTTACTTGGTACCGGTCCTTTCTGTCTCAGTTCTGGGGTTGTCACGGTGGCTGGACCCGGTCCGTGACCCTGCTAAGGGGCGTCCAATAAAGAGTGATGGTGCGTAGTGCGAGGAATAACGAGGACACAGGGTTCAGTTTCTTTACCTTTTACTGAAGGTTTCAGGATCCTCATTCCAGGGCACTTTCAACAGGGCTGTCTGACACCAGCCGGTCCGAAGGCACAACCAGAGTTCCCTTTGCAGGTGGAAATCAGTGTCTACCCACTAGCGCCTGTGTGTTGTAGTGCTTCCCTGCTGAGCATTCAGGATAGTCCTCACAACTTCTGTTCTCATTCGTTCTAGATCTTTCTCTTCTCCGTCCCCAGGTATGTTATGGCTAGGACGCACCTTTATGACAGGTAGGCCTGGAGTTATTCTGGAACCCTAGTGTCGCCCCTCTCCCACGATTGCCTCCTATGTCCTTCTTAGGTGTTATATGGTAGACAGCCAACCTGTAATTAACTGTCCTGCCGCTGTTTGAAGTAATGCGTGGAGACTGTTACTTCTTCGGTGCTCCGGCCACCGGCTATGCGCCTCAGTAAGATGTTGCCGTTCTCGGGGCACGAATCTTACTGGATCTCCTTTGTGCTGATCTCGTTTCTCACTGTTCCACAATATCCTTCCTTTCTTGTCTCTTTCTTAGGATACCGCCGCAAGGTAGTGCAGGTGCGGTTCCATAACAATCTGTCCTTTCGCTAAGTACCTGCCAGATTTCCCAGTTCTGACAGGTCCTCCCTGGAGCTCTCCCAGGCTTCGTTCTGCCTAACTTCCTGTCCGACCCCTAGTTTTACCAAAGTGAGAAGTGGCCCAATAAATAAGTCTTTTGCTCCCCCTAGTGGCCGGAGTGTGAAGTGTAGTGTGTGCTTGGTGATACCTGGTCAATAGAACTCCTTTCGTGCCATCAGACGTACCATCACTCCCCTTAGTGGCAGAGTGACGTTACTGCAACGACCAGATCTCTGGGGAGCTGCATATATATATATATATATATATATTAGAGAGCTCCTCCTATACTATGCAATGTTAAACATGGGCACATGGGCAGCACTTTGATGGCACATGGATACCATCCGTGTGCTGTACATACCTTTCATGGGCACATAGATTGGATTGGCTCTTGTCACCAACGCTGCTGGAAAAAAAGGAGATGTCTCTGTTGTTTATCTTTGAAAAACATGGACATGTGAATAGCACCATAGTTTATAATGGTGAGGTGTTGTGTCTGTGAAAAAAATGGATACAACACATACGTGCAACATGGTTGTGCTAATGAGGCCTAATTAAGTCAGAGATAGGAGTGTCAATAATAATGCCATCCAATCAGTTGCTCAGCAGTGTTAGGTCACAGCAAGTAGTTCAATGTCATCATGTAGAAGAAAATGCTAAATTATGAATGTAATACAGCATATATTTCCAAAGTGCAAGTTAAATGAACAAATTACATGAGAACAATATATTCAGTCATTCAAAACAATTTCCCCAAAAAGCAAGAGAAAAGTAGCATTTGTGTGACAGATCGTGGTCATGTACTAATTTGTTACATTTGAGACCCCTAGTATCTTTGGAGTTTTCTAGTGTTTATTGTCCTTATCCCTTTCTTTCTAATTTGTTCCCCCATTCCCTTTCCTTATTTCTTTTCCTGTTTATCCCTTCCCCCCTATTTAAAATTCTAAAATCAATAAACACAGTTAAAACATTTGAGACCCCTATTATCTAGCAGGGCATCCCCTTCATTTCAATGATCCTAGCACATGGACCCTTAACAATCATTAAGCGTTGACACGTTCTAACGATATACGACACTTACTATGGTTTCGTTGGAAAACCCATTTAAATCTTGTGAAGATTAAATTTGATAATGATAAAGAAGCCATCCCATTTTTTATTTTATGTGTGTATATGTGCATGTAATGCAGTGTGAGTGTATTAACCCCTTCATGACCCAGCCTATTTTGACCTTAAAGACCTTGCCGTTTTTTGCAATTCTGACCAGTGTCCCTTTATGAGGTAATAACTCAGGAACGCTTCAATGGATCCTGGCGGTTCTGAGATTGTTTTTTCGTGACATATTGGGCTTCATGTTAGTGGTAATAATAGGTCAATAAATTCTGTGTTTATTTGTGATAAAAACGGAAATTTGGCGAAAATTTTGAAAATTTCGCAATTTTCACATTTTGAATTTTTATTCTGTTAAACCAGAGAGTTATGTGACACAAAATAGTTAATAAATAACATTTCCCACACATCTACTTTACATCAGCACAATTTTGGAAACAAAATTTTTTTTTGCTAGGAAGTTATAAGGGTTAAAATTTGACCAGCGATTTCTCATTTTTACAACGAAATTTACAAAACCATTTTTTTTAGGGACCACCTCACATTTGAAGTCAGTTTGAGGGGTCTATATGGCTGAAAATACCCAAAAGTGACACCATTCTAAAAACTACACCCCTCAAGGTGCACAAAACCACATTCAAGAAGTTTATTAACCCTTCAGGTGCTTCACAGCAGCAGAAGCAACATGGAAGGAAAAAATGAACATTTAAATTTTTAGTCACAAAAATGATTTTTCAGCAACAATTTTTTCATTTTCCCAATGGTAAAAGGAGAAACTAAACAACGAAAGTTGTTGTCCAATTTGTCCTGAGTACACTGATACCTCATATGTCGGGGTAAACCACTGTTTGGGCGCACGGCAGGGCTTGGAAGGGAAGGAGCGCCATTTGACTTTTTGAATGAAAAATTGGCTGCACTCTTTAGCGGACACCATGTCACGTTTGGAGAGCCCCCGTGTGCCTAAAAATTGGAGCTCCTCCACAAGTGACCCCATTTTGGAAACTAGACGCCCCAAGGAACTTATCTAGATGCATAGTGAGCCCTTTAAACCCCCAGGAGCTTCACAAATTGATCCGTAAAAATGAAAAAGTACTTTTTTTTCACAAAAAAATTCTTTTAGCCTCAATTTTTTCATTTTCACATGGACAACAGGATAAAATGGATCCTAAAATTTTTTGGGCAATTTCTCCTGAGTACACTGATACCTCACATGTGGGGGTAAACCACTGTTTGGGCACATGGTAAGGCTCGGAAGCGAAGGAGCGCCATTTGACTTTTTGAATGAAAAATTATCTCCATCGTTAGCGGACACCATGTCGCGTTTGGAGAGACCCTGTGTGCCTAAACATTGGAGCTCCCCCACAAGTGACCCCATTTTGGAAACTGGACCCCTCAAGGAACTTATCTAGATGCCTAGTGAGCACTTTAAACCCTCAGGTATTTCACAAATTGATCCGTAAAAATGAAAAAGTACTTTTTTTTCACAAAAAATTTCTTTTCGCCTCAATTTTTTCATTTTCACATGGGCAATAGGATAAAATGGATCCTAAAATTTGTTGAGCAATTTCTCCTGAGTACGCCGATACCTCATATGTGGGGGTAAACCACTGTTTGGGCACACGGCAGTGCTCGGAAGGGAAGGCGCGCCTTTTGACATTTTGAATGGAAAATTAGCTCCAATTGTTAGCGGACACCATGTCGCGTTTGGAGAGCCCCTGTGTGCCTATGCATTGGAGCTCCCCCACAAGTGACCACATTTTGGAAACTAGACCCCCCAAGGAACTTATCTAGATGCATACTGAGCGCTTAAAACACCCAGGTGCTTCACAGAAGTTTATAATGCAGAGCCATGAAAATAAAAAATAACTTTTCTTTTCTCAAAAATGATTTTTTAGCCTGGAATTTCCTATTTTGCCAATGGTAATAGGAGAAATTGGACCACAAATGTTGTTGTCCAGTTTGTCCTGAGTACGCAGATACCCCATATGTGGGCGTAAACCACTGTTTGGGCGTACGGCAGGGCTCAGAAGGGAAGGCACGCCATTTGGCTTTTTAAATGGAAAATTAGCTCCAATCATTAGCGGACACCATGTCGCGTTTGGAGAGCCCCTGTGTGCCTAAAGATTGGAGATCCCCCACAAATGACCCCATTTTGGAAACTAGACCCCCAAAGGAACTAATCTAGATGTGTGGTGAGCACTTTGAACCCTCAAGTGCTTCTCAGAAGTTTATAACGCAGAGCCATGAAAATAAAATAAAAAATTTCTTTTCTCAAAAATGATTTTTTAGCCCGCAATTTTTTATTTTCCCAAGGGTAACAGGAGAAATTTGACCCCAAAAGTTGTTGTCCAGTTTCTCCTGAGTACGATGATACCCCATATGTGGGGGTAAACCACTGTTTAGGCACATGCTGGGGCTCGGAAGTGAAGTAACGATTTGAAATGCAGACTTTGATGGAATGCTCTGCGGGCGTCACGTTGCGTTTGCAGAGCCCCTGATGTGGCTAAACAGTAGAAACCCCCCACAAGTGACCCCATTTTGGAAACTAGACCCCGAAAGGAACTTATCTAGATGTGAGGTGAGCACTTTGAACTCGCAAGTGCTTCACAGAAGTTCATAACACAGAGCAGTGAAAATAATAAATACGTTTTCTTTCCTCAAAAAAATTTTTTTAGCCCAGAATTTTTTAATTTTCCCAAGGGTAATAGGAGAAATTTGACCCCAATATTTGTTGTCCAGTTTCTCCTGAGTACGGTGATACCCCATATGTGGGGGTAAACTACTATTTGGGAACTTGCCGGGGCTCGGAAGTGAAGTAGTGACGTTTTGAAATACAGACTTTGATGGAATGCTCTACGGGCGTCACGTTGCGTTTGCAGAGCCCCTGATGTGACTAAACAGTAGAAACCCCCCACAAGTGACCCCATTTTGGAAAGTAGACCCCGAAATGAAATTATCTAGATATGTGGTGAGCACTTTCAACCCCCAAGTGCTTCACAGAAGTTTATAACGCAGAGCAGTGAAAATAATAAATACGTTTTCTTTCCTCAAAAATAATTTTTTAGCCCAGAATTTTTTATTTTCCCAAGGGTTACAGGAGAAATTGGACCCCAAAAGTTGTTGTCCAGTTTCTCCTGAGTACGCTGATACCCCATGTGTGGGGGTAAACCACTGTTTGTGCACACGTCGGGGCTCAGAAGGGAAGTAGTGACTTTTGAAATGCAGACTTTGATGGAATGGTCTGCGGGCGTCACGTTGCGTTTGCAGAGCCCCTGGTGTGCCTAAACAGTAGAAACCCCCCACAAGTGACCCCATTTTGGAAACTAGACCCCCCAAGGAACTTATCTAGATATGTGGTGAGCACTTTGAACCCCCAAGTGCTTCACAGACGTTTACAACGCAGAGCCGTGAAAATAAAAAATCATTTTTCTTTCCTCAAAAATGATGTTTTAGCAAGGAATTTTTTATTTTCTCAAGGGTAACAGGAGAAATTGGACCCCAGTAATTGTTGTGCAGTTTGTCCTGAGTATGCTGGTACCCCATATGTGGGGGTAAACCACTGTTTGGGCACACGTCGGGGCTCGGAAGTGAGGGAGCACCATTTGACTTTTTGAATACAAGATTGGCTGGAATCAATGGTGGCGCCATGTTGCGTTTGGAGACCCCCTGATGTGCCTAAACAGTGGAAACCCATCAATTCTGACGCCAACACACCCCTAACCACAACCCTAACCCCAACACACCCCTAACCCTAACCACAACCCTAATTCCAACCCAACCCTAACCCTAAGGCTATGTGCCCACGTTGCGGATTCGTGTGAGATATTTCCGCACCATTTTTGAAAAATCCGCGGGTAAAAGGCACTGCGTTTTACCTGCGGATTTACCGCGGATTGCCAGTGTTTTTTGTGCGGATTTCACCTGTGGATTCCTATTGAGGAACAGGTGTAAAACGCTGCGGAATCCACATAAAGAATTGACATGCTGCGGAAAATACAACGCAGCGTTTCCGTACGGTATTTTCCGCACCATGGGCACAGCGGATTTGGTTTTCCATATGTTTACATGATACTGTAAACCTGATGGAACACTGCTGCGGATCCGCAGCCAAATCCGCACCATGTGCACATAGCCTAATTCTAAAGGTATGTGCACACGCTGCGGAAAACGATGCGGATCCGCAGCAGTTTCCCATGAGTTTACAGTTCAATGTAAACCTATGGGAAACAAAAATCGCTGTACACATGCTGCAGAAAAACTGCACGAAAACGCAGCGGTTTACATTCCGCAGCATGTCACTTCTTTCTGCGGATTCCGCAGCGGTTTTACAACTGCTCCAATAGAAAATCGCAGTTGTAAAACCACAGTGAAATGCGCAGAAAAACCGCGGTAAATCCACAGCGGTTTAGCACTGCGGATTTATCAAATCCTCTGCGGAAAAATCCGCAGAGGACCAGAATACGTGTGCACATCTCGAACCCTAACCCTAACCCTTCCCCTAACCCTAGCCCTACCCCTAACCCTAACCCTACCCCTAACCCTACCCCTAACCCTAACCCTACCCCTACCCCTAACCCTACCCCTAACCCTACCCCTACCCCTAACCCTACCCCTAACCCTACCCCTAACCCTACCCCTACCCCTAACCCTAGTTCTTACCCCAACCTTAGTGGGAAAAAAATTCTTTATTTTTTTTATTGTCCCTACCTATGGGGGTGACAAAGGGGGGGGTCATTTATTTTTTTTTTATTTTGATCACTGAGATATAATCTATCTCAGTGATCAAAATTCACTCTGGAATGAATCTGCCGGCCGGCAGATTCGGCGGGCGCACTGCACATGCGCCCGCCATTTTGGAAGATGGCGGCGCCCAGGAAAGAAGACGGACGGAGGCCGGGACGCTCGGTAAGTATAAGGGGGGGGAGATCAGGGCACGGGGAGGCGTCGGAGCACGGGGGGGTGGATCAAAACACGGGGGGGTGGATTGGAGCACGAGGTGGGGGATCACTGTGCGGGGGGGTGGATCGGAGCACGGGGGGGATCGCTGTGCGGGGGGGGATCGGAGTGCGGGGGGGTTGATTGGAGCACGGGGGGTGTCATTGGAGCACGGGGGGAGCGGACAGGAGGACGGGGGAGCGGAGCACAGGACGGAGGGGAGCGGAGCACAAATCGGAGGGCTGGGGGGCGTTCGGTGGGGTGGGGTGGGTGCACATAAGTGTTTCCAGCCATGGCCGATGATATTGCAGCATCGGCCATGGCTGGATTGTAATATTTCACCAGTTTTTTAGGTGAAATATTACAAATTGCTCTCATTGGCAGTTTCACATTCAACAGCCAATCAGAGCGATCGTAGCCACGGGGGGGGGTGAAGCCACCCGCCCTGGGCTAAACTACCACTCCCCCTGTCCCTGCAGATTGGGTGAAATGGGAGTTAACCCTTTCACCCGATCTGCAGGGACGCGATCATTCTGTGACACAGCATATGCGTCACAGGTCGGATTGGCACTGACTTTCATGACGCATACGCTGTGTCACAGGTCAGGAAGGGGTTAATATACTCACCTACTTCTTCTCTCTCCAGTGTACAGCCCCTTTCTGTTTCTCTTCTCAGTGATGTCAACGCTTTTAGACTATCCGGCTTGCTCAATGCTCTATGCTTGTACTGGAAGTTTATTTTACAATGAAAGTCATTGGATCCTCTTTCTGATGCTCAATAGGCTTACATTGTAAAAGTCCCTCCTGACCCACGCAAAGCTCAGCATGACTGGGAGAGTCTGAAGAGCAGTGACGTCACTGAGAAGAGGAGAAGAATAGCGCTAGACACACGAACTTTGCTTAGTTCAGATTTTCTTAACCAGGGTTCAGTGGAACCAATTAAAAGGTACTTCTACATCAAGAGATGTAACTTTTATGCTATAAATTTTGGTATGTATGGGAATTTCTAGTCGTGGTTGTATAACTCAATTCTTCATTGGTGCAGAGGTTAAGAAGTCAAAGTGTACACTGCCTTAACGTTAGTAAGTGTTAAATATCACTGTTCATAATTTATTTTCGATCTAAAAAAAAAATTATGAGTGATCATTTTGATGCTGATATTAGATGTTGTTTTTTATAATATTTGCTTGTTAATGCACCCTTTAACCTTTGCAATACATGTCTCCCATAAAGTTTATATCCCCTTAATATATTGGAATCATTATATTATATAGCACTGTGTACTTACAATTGCTCATATTGCCTTTCTACCCAGCTAATTCTTCTTTTCTCTGCTCTTTACAGAAACAGGAAGTTTCTTGTCCCAGCAAAAATCATTCCCCTCTTCACTTTTCATCTTCTGACCCGGCTGCTCCTACCTCCCCCTGCCAGAGGCTTTTGTAGTGACTTATGACTCATACAAGGAAAATTAAACTTATATGACAAGGCTCATTAGAGAGTGGCGTACACAAGTACACAGTGCTATATAATATGATGACTGCAATATATTAAGAGGATAAAAGTTTTGATGGGACGAGGAGTGCTTCTTCAGGTAATTTATTTTTTGAAGAAAGCATGTAAAACATGTATGTTTGGAGATGGTGATTCATTGATTTATATTAGCAGTGGAACATACAATAAGCTGTTATTCCTGTAAGTCATTAAAATGCTTAACAAAGGGATCTTGATGGAGAAGAAAGGGAGGGTGAACCTTAGCGGCACTGATGAAGTATCACTTATTAATAGAACCTCATAATCAGCATAATCAAAGGTGACCTAGCAGGCATCTTAATAAAAGGTAATGCCAAGCAAAACTTAAAGGCCAAGGATTAAACTTCCAGAAACAGTTTCAATTATTATTTTTATTTCTACTAGTGCCTGTACATTACTAACATAAACAAATAAAAGTTTACACTTTCTAGTCGTCAGGTTTGAAAGGCGTATGCCTTGCTGGAATTTTTAAATATAAAATGTAGGACTTAAATGGAATCTGTCAGCACATTTTACTCCTCCAAACCAATTACATGTGTGTAGGTTGTAATAGCACAAGTTAATCAATGCTTTTATTAAAGTAAAATGCTGTTCTATTGCAAAGGAATCAACTGTAGAATTGGTATGCAAATGGAACTGGAAGGGCTTTGGTTGGGATAAAGCTCTTCTATTGCCTTTGATGCCCACTCTATACTCAGCTTAAGGCCGGGTCACACTTGCGAGTGTGATGCGGGAAACTCATGCGAGTCTCTCACATCAATACCCGGCACTGCCGTCAGTACTCGGACTGGAGCGCGAGGCTGCATAGAAATACGTGCAGCCGCAAACTCCGGTCCCAAGTGCCGGCGGCAGTGCCGAGACTTGATGCGAGTTTCTTGCATTGAACTCGAAAGTGTGACCCCGGCCTAACTCTGCTGAACACTAGTTGACTAGTAGGCGGAAGCAGTGCTGTCAATCAGCTAATGGAGTGAGGGCTCCTTCAGACAGCAGTGATTTTTCTTGTATGCAAAAAAGTTTGATTTTCAGCAGTGTTTTTGATCTGATTGTCATCAGAGTTTGGTCAGTGTCTGTTTTTAGCATCAGAGTTTGGTCAGACTTTAATCAATTTTTCTTGAATGGAAAAAAAATTATTGCGGTTTCTGAAGCTTCTCTTATCAAACAGTCCAAGAAAAAGGGAGAGTGCATGGATGTCATCTGAGTATTGTCCAATTTTTCTATAGATGCATAAGCTTGCATTAGTTACTTTAATCTGCTACTTGGATGAATATTGGGCAAAGTCTTCAAGCTTTGTGCGGACCCCTTGGTCTGAGGAAAAAATCTGTATGCTACCCCATGGACTATCATAGGTAAATAGTACTATCCACAAAAAAACACAGATAGTACGAGAAGTAGAAGAAAAACGGACATGTAAATGTGTCCCTAGGCTGAGAATAAAGGTTGGAGTTGAAGCAGTAGAAGTGCTCTGTCCTGCCCAGAGCACTTCCAGTCTTATTTGCATATCACCTCTAGAGTGGATTTATCTGCAACCAGACATATTTTTAGCTTAAAAAAGGGATGGAGTCACAGTACTTTGGTAATCTACACACCTATAATCAAATTTGGGTGAAAGAGGACAATGAGAAAAATGAGCTTACTGATTCTATTTAAGAGAAAAACTCTATATTTGAGGAAAAACAGTGCAAAGAAAGTCTTATTATATATATAATATATAATTATATGAAGTCAGAGATACTAATCGCAAAGAATTCCCATCTTGACCTGTAGGAACAGGCATGGCACACCACAATATGTGGCACAATGTATAGTATTACATTTAGTGCTTTCTGTTTCGTGAGGATGACCTCAACATGTGCTACTGGCAATGGTAATGCTTATCATATTTTTCTGACAGATGTGAGATGAGCGCAGCTGACTGGGGAGTCATGAGCAAGATTGCCAAAATGGATAATGTCTGTAATTAATTTAGAAATGAAGTCCCCCAGACATTATTTTAATAAGCGAGATGTAGCTGATATCTTCAATGGAAATATGTACTGTATGTCTTGCGTTACTATATGTCATCCAATAGGATAAAATATTTCTCTCTTTTAGCACAGCTCCAACTTTTTATTTCTTTCTTGCCAATTACTACAGTTTGTATGTGCTTTGAAAATTAATATGTGTACAATTTACAGTTCTATGATTTTTAGACTAATTTTTAAGTCAATATGTAATGGGTAGTAAACATAAAAAAAACTTTCTAATAATTACTCTAATTTAAATTTGGTCCATGAAGGTTTAGCAGATATTGAATATCATGGTTATAAGAAGGGAAACTGAATGCTCATTAGGTAGCCTAGAAGTGGATATATCCCATATCCAACAAATGAACAAAACATGTATAAAAGTTGGGATTTTATAAATAGAAGTTTCATAATTAGGGCCTTTGGTGTAGCTTGGATGTTTCCATTCTTAACATATTAATGCATGCTGAACCTGTGCAATAGGATACTTTATTTTTTTTTTTAAATTAGGTTAGGTTTATATGTATATAGTGCATTCTACCAAGTGTATACTTCTGAATCGTAAAACACTGTGCAAGGTGGTGTACTCATTGAAGATTATTAGGCTTACATAAAAGTATGGAGCACAAAAAAACAAAGATCCAGGACTCTTCTGAAGATAAAAGATTTTCGGCTTTATTGTCCACAGATTAAAATCCAGCTCACCCCAGCAAGAGATTCATCTGATGCATTTCAAACAAATAAATACATGAAAGCATAGTTGGAGATACCGTTATGGAAATGTGTGCATGTCACAAATAAAAGAGCTGCGTGGTAGATCAATAAACACATCCATAAACTTCAATAGGAAAGATAAATCTACAGTACAGTGCAAAACTTTTATGGAAAAATACACTGCAAGGTGAGAATGTTTTCAAAAGTAGAAGTGTTAATAGTTAATTTGTATCAATTAACAAAATGCAAAGTGAATAAACAAAAGAAAAATCTAAATGAAATCAATATTTTATGTGACTGCTCTTTGTCTTCAAAGCAGTATCAATTTTCCTAGGTACATTTCTGCAGAGTTTTGAAAAGGATCTTGACAGGCCGGTTGTTCCAAACATCTTTGAGAACTAACCACAGCTCTTTTTGCATGAAGGTTTGCGCAAGTCCTTCTGTCTCGTCATGAAATAGATTTGATTAAGCTGAGATCAGGGCTACACAGGACCCATATCATCACTTTCAGGGCTTCTTGTCTTTCTTTACACTGAATAGAGTTCTTAATGATATTGGCAGTAAGTTTGTGGTCATTGCTACAGAATGCATTTGGAGCCAATCAGAAGCCTTCCAGATGGTATTGCATGATAAATAAGTATCTTTCTGAAGACACCATAAATCCTCAACTCCATTTACTAAAATGAAGCCTATTGTTAAGCAGACAATTCTCTATATTCCTCCTTCTAAACGTGTCCTCTGCCTTTGACACAGTTGACCACTGTCTCCTACTACAGATCCTCTCTTCCTTTGGTGTCACAGTGCCAGTGGATACTGATTGCAAAAAGGTGAAAAGAACATATATAGATGAAATAGGTGTTATGCAAGAAAGATGGTAAAAATTGACTTGATTTCGTTTGAAAAAAAAAAAGATATCTGATTTGTGACCTAAGAGCAACCTTTTTAACATCTTCACGACCTATGATGCATACGTACCTTGAAGGTAGTGTGCCTCCCTTTGATGCACACTCTAGCACTGAACCCACATCTTTCCAGCCACATCACAACTGACTTGATCAGCTATCAGGTGCCACATACAGCCACGGATGGAATCGTGATCCACCAGCGAGTGTTAATATGTTAAATGTCACTGTCAATCTCTGAATCTCTTTAAAGGAAGAGCGTCACAAACTCTACCCATCAACGCCTGTTAGGAGTCGAGTTTCCTCTGCTGCACAGGGGGAATCTCGATCCGTGTCTGCTGCGGTCTCCCATTCTGCTTCGGCCGCAGTGGGCTCTGCTCAGCGGAGGCGTCGCTCCCAGCGTCTCGCTGGGACTGATTCTGTGCAAAGGGTTACTGCTGCCTTTTCCGGCTCTCCTGTTGTACCCTGCACTGATCTGCGGCGAGCGGGCTTCTCTGGGACTAAGTCCTTATTTGCACACACTAAGCATGCCCAGGACAGGATCTCCCGTTGGAGATCGAGGGTCACATGCTCAGGTGCTGCAGCACATCCCATTGGTCCTCTTGGCAGGTCCTGAAAGGGCAAAACTTCTGTAGCAGCTTCCTGTGCTGCAACTATATAAACTGCGCATGACCGCATGGCCATGCGCTAGTATTGTCTTGATATGTGTGTGTGTAGATGGATGTATGTCGATGGATGAAAGCTCCTAAGTATCCCTCCCTAGTGTTGTTGACTGCTCGCGGATGATGGTAGCTATCTAGCGCCCGACTAGCCATCTGCACGTAACACACATCACAGCGTCCAGTTGCTGTGTCCGCCAGTACGGCGCCGTGCGCTTCCTCTGCGCTTTCCTTACCCAAGCCTGGGTGGTTAGTGGCGTCCGTCAGTGCGGCACCGCACGCACTCTCGTGCCTTTATATACTATTTTAATAGTTTCCTTACACACCCAGTTGCGGTGTTGTGCCAGCAAGTGGTCTAATCGGACTTCAATCTTGAGTAGGGATTGTGTTCGCTGACTTCTTGCTTGCGCTCTATGTGCGGTACCGCGGTCCTGTGACGCAACAGGATCGCTTCCTTCACGCTGGGTGAAGTTAACCCATGTGTGTATACTTATAGTACCGCCATATAGTCCGTCTTACTAGCAGCGGGGTTTTTACCTGCACGGTGGACCTCGGACTGCGAACGCACCTAGTTTCATATCATCTATACTTGGTGCGTTCCGCCAGTCCTTAACAACGCCCCTGACACATGATCGTGGGGAGTTGATGGGTTAGCATGACAACCAATGGTCTGTAGAAGACCCCCATGCTTGTCATTGCATATCTCCTATTAATGCCTTTGGCTGGCATTCAGAAGAGATTAATTTTGCTACGCTTAGCAAGGCTGAAGCCCTGCTATGTCTAGCACAAGCGATAGGAAGATTGCAGCTGCAAGTCCACTAGGGTCTATTGAAGCAAGTAAAAAGTAGAAAAAATGTTTTAAAAAATAAATCAACCGCCTTTTGTCCTATTTAAAACAAAACAATTTAAAAAGAAAATACACATATTTGGTATCGCTGCATTCAGAAATGCCTGATCTATCAAAACATAACTATAATTAATCTGATCGGTAAACGGCGTAATGATAAAAAAATCAATACCCCAGAATTAAGTTTTTTTGATAGTAGCAACATTTCAATAAACTGCGATGAAAACATTGTATCTACCCCAAAAAAGTATAAATAAAAATGTCAGCTTGGCATGCAAAAAATAATCCTTTACCCATCCTCAGATTACCAAAAATGGAGATTTTATGGGTCTTGGAAAATGGAAAGATTTTTACTAATTTGCTTCTGTGCCCATTCAAACTGGCTGCCGCTAACCACTATTTTTCTAAATTGTAAAGGTCCATTAAAAGGTTAAAAAAAAAATTCTACTCACCTCTCAGGCCCCTCCATTCCTCCTATAACCTAATTGGACTTCTGACCCCACTACTAGTGCTGAAATTCTTGGGCCTCACACTGTGAGCCAGGAATTTCAGCTCTGACAAGGCCCCGGGACAGTTCAGTGCATTAGTACGCAAGGTCACGGCACCAGTTGTGACGTCATTATGTTGTGATATCTTTTGTCCTTTGGCAGAACCCTCTAGGGCTTTATCAGAGCCAAAAGTTCTGATTTTTTTGTGAGGCACAGGCGCAAGGACCAAGTAAATGACGGTGAGGAGTGGAGGAGTCAGTGAGAGGAGCAGTGAGGTGAGCATAAGGTTTTTTTTTTTTTCATATTGTGATTATATTATATAACATTGTGATCATATTATAATATGACTATATTATGATTATCTAGACAAATAGCATAATAAGGGACATTAAATGTTCAAACATTAATTTATCCACAAATCAAATCAGAAAAAAAACACGTGAACAGGCGAATTCAAATTTTGCCTGATCCGCTCCTCTTTATATAAATCCCTATTAAAAAATGTCCTTTTTTTAATAAGGTGTTCTACTAAAAGAAGTCTAAGCATATCCCTAGGACATGCCATCATTTTCTGATAATAGCACTAGTGCCCTGTAAGGTGTCTATAAAATGCACAGTTACATAAAATGGTGAAAAATAGAGTATCTAAACAATGTGAATTCCAAGTTCACTTAAGTTAATGAACATTATCGCCCTAAGTCATCAAACTTAGATAAATCGCCAAATTTTTGCTAAAGTAGAGGCTATGCAAATTTTTTGTGACTTTTAGCATTGTCATCTCAATTTCACCTAGCTCTACTAAAATGGGTGGAGCTGGGGCAGGACAGCGGAGGAACAAAGGCGTGACATACCAGCTCGTCTAATGCATGATGAGCTATGATGTCATTTGTGATGAGGCGCTCGCCAATTTTTATAAATGCTCAATTCAATAGGAGGCATGCCCCTCTTTATGAATCAGAAGTATCTGACTCTAACAACTTCCATTAACAAGACCGCATTATTCCTGCCATTCTAGATGAATTGAAGAGCACAATTTTAAAAACAATAGTGCAGAATAAGAATAAGTGCAGGTATGTATTACAGAATAATGACTGTGAAATAATTTGCTGCAATGTAGTTCTTTAATCAGTGCAGCCATCAGTCAATCTAGTGCTACTCAGCTTAAATACCTAGAAATCTTTTATAGCTTGTCATGAGTCAGGATATGTTCCCAAAGACGGAGAGATCTAGACATTTATTACCAGACTTCATACTGATTGAAGTAGTGTGGCTCTATGATTCTCCTAATGTCATTGTAGTTTTAGCACCAAACAAGATAAAGAAATACGCAATTATCAGTTGCCATCATTAACCTTATAATTAAGTAAAACCCATTCATTTAATGAAAGTGGAAGCCTCACCGCAATATCTATCTCTGATATGGTGGTTAACACCCATGATACAACCACTATTTTTCTGGTTCATATTCTTTTAGGAATGAAAATGAAAATTGCTGGAGAAAAAGGCAATGTTACATATGGCAGAATTCACACTATTTTACATTGATTATTTGGCTACACACAAAATTAGAAGATTGGGGTTCAGACTAGTTGTATGTTTCCCCACCATACTTTTGCCATGATTTTTGGACTATTTTTCTAACCCTATTTCTAACAATTTTGTATTTATTATACATTGCTTATATAGCGCTATCTTATGCCGCAGCGCATTACAGACATTATCATCGCTGTCCCCAATGGAGCTCACAATCTAAATTCCCCATCAGTATGTCTTTGGAGTGTGGGAGGAAACCGGAGAACCTGGAGGAAATTCACACAAACACGTGGAGACTGTAAGGACTCCTAGCAGATGTTGTCCTTGGTGGGATATGAACTCAGGACCCCAGTGCTGCAAGGCTGCAGTGCTAACCACTTAGTCAGACACAGCTACATGGGCTTTTCCTTAATGCCTTGCAGCTATCTTATACTTTAGTGCAGCCAATTGGGGGGGATATCACATGGACTAAAGATAAAGGCAGGGAAAGCAGTGGCGATTTTAGGATTTTACAGCTTAGGGATAGAAGGTCAGAGCACACAGGTCTCCATTACAGATAGGGGATATAAAGGTGTATATCTGACTGTGGGGTACTACTGCAGCACTGAAAAACATTAATAGTTGAATGGTAGTCTCAGTATGTAAATAATATTGCAAAAAGTCAAATGACAGGGAGGTGCTGGATCTACAGAGTCTGTGTGACTATGACTTGATTGATCTGTGGTATTCTTCAGTAACAGCACCGTAGTAACACCACTTTCTATTTTTATTCTTTAAGCACTGCAACAAGGAGAACAGTTTAATACCACTCTATCCTAATTTGTGTTTGCATTAAAGAGCTTGGGGGAGCAGGATTCAATTAATTAGTAGGAGACCTCAAAGTGTCACACGCATATTTTTGGCCAATTAGAGGCTTTGTAGTATTGAGATTCCTGGCAAATGTATTCACGGTAAATAAAGATTTGGCCAATCTGGCAGATTCGGATTAAAAAATAAAAGGTTCATCTCACAAAACTGAATTAGTAATATGAGGCTCTTGTACAACTAATTTAGGAACTAATTCACAGAATGACGTGAAGTTCATATTGAACTATTTTATCTAGATTTTCTAGCAGGAGAGATAAATAAACGTGTGTCCACCTCATTTTAATCATTTTAATATTGCATCTTCATGCACATGCTGAGGCTTTAATTTCCGCGATCTTCATGTTTAATTCTTTTAGCACTACAGTAATAATGAAATCTATTTTTATTTCTTGCGTCACCTAATTGTCACAGATATTTATTGAGAAGCTTTCTTCGTTAAAAGCATCCTCCAATTAAAGATTATGTCACTGACAGTGTCTGTGGTATATTAAAGATTTATTACCCACATTAGAAATAATTGTATTTCTTTTCACTTGGAGAAATGTTGAAACTGTTGTGTGCATTTTATTTAGTGTTTTATTATGGACCTTGTAAAACAAATCCACTACACTATGGATTTACAAAGGAGGAAATATTGACAGCTACTAGGGAATGTACGTTATATGTGCTTTGCATTTAATACCAATCTTGTTCCATACAGTCTTGTGACAGAGCCTTACATGGATCTCATTAAGTCTGAAATGCAGAAACATCTCATGGTTGTGATCATTGTTTTTTTTTTAATTGCTTTCATTAAAAAGTAGTTTCCAGTATCTCAGAATTCTGCATCTTTTTCAGGAAGTTGGGAAATAGACCAGACTGACCACAAATTGAACAAGGATGGAGTTCTAATTGATTATTCATTACAGCTTTCAAGAGACCAGGCTTTGCACCTACTTCCATCAGGCTGCTGACCACTTTTTTTGGTCTGCAAATAATATACTACATGGAAACACTGTAAGTAATATTGGTATAAGTAAAAAAAACATTCCGAAAGGAAAAAGTTAATATTGTAAAATAACCAAAGATTTCTGGAATAATTACATTTTTAGAACATTTTTTAATTCAATGCCAACATGTTTTAGAAAATAATAATACATTATATATACTTATCTATCTATCTATCTATCTATCTATCTATCTATCTATCTATCTATCTATCTATCTATCTATCTATCCATCCATCTACACTGTGATATTATAAGCTAAAATGAGTTAGCTAACTAACCAAAGTTGTATTATAGTAGTAGTTATTCAGATGAATGAAATGTTGTATATATACTTGTACATTCTATTATGTACATTTTCAGAAAATTGAGCAAGTGTCATATCCTCCTATAATTTATATATGAAAAAATGCAATTTATAAATATAATCTTGTATATTGTATATACCATGCAGTTTGAATAAAAAATAGAAATTCTGGAATTAACATTGACAGCAAATATTTATCTATTTTGGCATATCCATCCTATGTTAACGACACAGAGGGAACCCATTTAAGAAATTGAGGTGGTGCTACTGCCAATTTTACAGACAATATTAATTATAAAAGAGGGGCTGTTGGTTATTAGGAGGCGCCATTGCCTATTAGGTCTTTTTTTATCTCAATACAAACAAAATGTTCTTCATTATTTCTGAGGAGGCATAGAAGGGGCATTTTTACTGTGAAGAAGACACAGAGTCGGTCATCATTATTGTGTTGAGGCAGAAAAGGACATTTTAGCTGTTAAGGTTACCTTTTTACTTTCTAATGAGCTCATGAGGAGCATTATTGATTCTTAGGGCTCACATTATTGTGTGGCGAACTAAAGGTCTATCTATGGACAAATTGGAAGAATTGTTATTGTGTAAGGCCAACCAAATACTATTTTAACCATTGTATGGTAGTAACATGTGGCCCTGATACAGCGGTATTATTTCATAATTATATATGTACACAATTATTTTTATTATTTTTTGATGATTTGATGAAACCTGAATGTATAAGAAAGCTAAAAGTGATGTTTTATCTTTCTTAGAAGAAAATCTATGCAAGCATAATTTTTTTCCTTTACCACTGGTTGAAGAAAGTGACTTCTAGTTTTAAGAATTAATTTTGAGTCCATCTTCAACCTGTAAAGGACCAACTTACTCATATTTAATAATACCAGCCCTTTGCAGTACTCCACCTTCAGCTTGCTGGCATCTGAGTCGAAGTGGGGGTCTGTACCTCTTACTGATCTAGCCACCGGACCATTCATTTGGTCTGCCAAAAGTCACTCTCATTTCATCAGTCCATAAAACTTTTGAAAAATCTGTCTTGGCCTTGTGGTGACGCATGAATTTATGTGTCTTCTTCAGTGATTGTTCAGTTTCAACCTTTCTTACCTTAGCCATGTCTCTGAACCCTGAGCACCTGTGCTTCTGGGCAGTGCAGGGAGGTTGCAGTTCTGGAATATGACAGCCACTGACTTTCTGTAAATTTGCATGGACAATAAATGATCAACACTCTATTTAACTACTATGGGGCCTGTTCTTGCAGCTGGAGGTGAAATGAGGACATACATTCCTCATTCAGGTGAAAGGGGGGTTACATTTGATTGGACCCCCACCAGTTTAACATTTATCTCTTACGCAGTGATAACTCCCATATATGTCCTTAAGATTATATAAGTACCGTATATACTCGAGTATAAGCCGACCCCCCTAATTTTGCCACAAAAAACTGGGAAAACTTATTGACTCGAGTATAAGCCTAGGGTGGAAATGCAGCATTTACCGGTGAATTTCAAAAATAAAAATAGATCATTATTTCACCATAGCTGTGCCATATAGTGCTCTGCACCGTTCATTATTTCCCCATAGCTGTGCCATATAGTGCTCTGCACCGTTCATTATTTCCCCATAGCTGTGCCATATAGTGCTCTGCAACGTTCATTATTGCCCCATAGCTGTACCATATAGTGCTCTGCACCGTTCATACTGCCCCATAGCTGTGCCATATAGTGCTCTGCACCGTTCATACTGCCCCATAGCTGTGCCATATAGTGCTCTGCACCGTTCATACTGCCCCATAGCTGTGCCATATAGTGCTCTGCACCGTTCATACTGCCCCATAGCTGTGCCATATAGTGCTCTGCACCGTTCATACTGCACCATAGCTGTGCCATATAGTGCCCTGCACCGTTCATATTTCCCCATAGCTGCGCCATATAGTGCTCTGCACCATTCATACTGCCCCATAGCTGTACCATATAGTGCTCTGCACCGTTCATACTGCCCCATAGCTGTACCATATAGTGCTCTGCACCGTTCATATTTCCCCATAGATGCTCCACATAAATCTGTGCCGCTGCTGCCGCTGCATTAAAAAAAAAAAAGCCATACTCACCTCTCTTGCTTGCAGCTCCCAGCGTCCGGTCCCAGCGTCTCTCCGCACTGACTTATCAGGCAGAGGGAGGCGCGCACACTATATGCGTCATCGCGCCCTCTGACCTGCACAGTCAGAGTGGAGAGACGCCGGGAAGATGGAGCTGCACCCAGTGGCTGGAACGTGGAAAGGTGAATATGACATACTTACCTGGTCCCGGCGTCCCGCTCCTTTCCCCGTACAGCTGTCTTCGGTGCCGCAGCCTCTTCCTCTATCAGCGGTCACCGGCACCGTTGATTAGAGAAATGAATAGGCGGCTCCACCCCTATGGGAGGTGGAGCCGCCTATTCATTTCTCTAATGAGCGGTCCCACGTGACCGCTGAAGAGGGGAAGAGCTGCAGCACAGAAGACCGTGGGACGGCAGGGGGAGCACCAGGATCGCTGGAAGCAGGTAAGTATGCCTCAGCGCCCTCTCCCCCTCACCCGCCGACCCTGCCACCCACCTTGACTCGAGTATAAGCCGAGAGGGGCACTTTCAACCCAAAAATTTGGGCTGAAAATCTCGGCTTATACTCAAGTATATACGGTAGATAAAATCTATTATTACATTTATAATTTAAATTCATGCAGAGATTACATCAGCATTGGCATTATCTGTTGCTTAAAATAAATCTTAATTCTATAGATATACCACAACACAATTATTATATTTTGACAAAATCAATACTCTATAGTCCATATATATTTTCTCCATCAATTTAAGTATCTATGGTTTATTTATTAATAATACCCCCTTTACATTTATCAATGCAGTCTCTCGGTAGATTCACTAAGTTGAAATTAATACGTCTTGGAATTATCAATGCTTAACATGGAAAGTATTTGCAGAAATCGATGAGCCTATGCAGAATGTCAAACAATGAGTATAATGAAATATAAAAATATAATATTGACTCCCTGATTACTGAATTTTTATTAGCTGCATACAGTGTTTGGAAAAAAATGTATATACAGTATTAATGTACATAAAAATCCCAGGTGGATCTTAATTACCAGAGAACCATACCAAAAATATGTGGACCCACTCATCTGCAAAACTTTATCTACCTGTCAAATACTTTGTAGGCCCCCAAAACAGCTGTACCTCATTGAGCTTGGATTCTACAAGACCTTCGGAATAAGGTACTAAGACATTAACAGCAGGTTTGGCTGCCACGGACATATTTTTCTTCCACATCCCACAAATGTAAAATTAGATTGAGATGGAATATTTGGAGGTCAAATAATCATCTTGAATTTTTTGCCATGTGCCTCAAACCACCCTAAATAACTTTGAATTAAAGCAACGTATACTATCATGCTGAAGAAGCCCACTGCCATAAGAGAATAACATTGACATAAAGAGGTGTACATAAGGTTACATTTCAAAATTACTTTTACATGAATGCCAGGATCCAAGATTCCAAAGCATAACACAGCTAACATCACACTTGTCTTCTTTCCATATAGAATTATGGTACCATTGTTTTTCAGGTGAGTAAAATACATGTACCTTGCCAAGTGGTGTACAAAAAATAGAATAAATTAGACCAGGCCACTTTCTTCCATTGATCCATGACCCAGTTCTGAGGCTATCGTGCCAATTCTTGGTGCTTGCAGCCATGGACAGGTGTCAACATGGATAGCTATGCAGGGCCATATGCGGCAAACGTCAATGGATTGTTTATTTTAACACCTTTATATTTAGCCATCGTTAACCTCTTCAGTAACTTTTAATGCAGTAACTCTTCATTGATATTGGACTAGGTGGGTTCCTCATACCTACAGTTCCCATGACCCTGCTGTGATTTCAACAGTCTTTGAACCACTTTTGGTGGACACTAAACAGTACATACTGGGAACACCCAACAAAACCAGTCATCTAGACGTGACAATTTGCACGTTGTTAAAGTTACTCAGATCCCACAATAAAACCAATTTTACTGCTCCTGACTCATAACTTTAAGACCTCAATTCCAAATCTAAGATTTCTTCTAACTTTATTTGATTTGTTCAGAACTGAACTTAACTTTATGTTCAAGAGAGGAATAGAGGGATTGGATACTAAGCCGACATGGAGTCTGAACAGCACTGAGTAACATGCTGTATAATAATACATGCAAGGTGCCGAAAAAAACAGATAACATGTTTTAATCAAAATCAATTACAGTAATGGTAGGTGCAATGTATGAATAAATGAAATTCAGAAATGTTAATAGCCTTTTAAGAAAATATGTGCGTGTTTTCCACAAAACCAATATTGTTGATGGCCGATGTCTGGTGCAGCAGTTCATTTCTTTTTATCTAAATCCATCTGTACTATAATACAACACACAAGTCATGAGCAAAAGTAATAAAAAAACAAACAAGCCTATTCCCAAATACATAGAACACCCATCTAGAGTCATTATCTGTGCTGCACATGACTGTCCATTCTTAACAGCGGCATAAATATACAATAAACACATTGTAGCTCTGAGCACAGTCCTGATAAAGTGGATCGGTCACCAGATTTCACAATATAAACTGCACACATTATCAAATAGATTTGAAAATCCATTACGGAATGTCTGTAAAATTTGCTTTCAATGTTTCCCCTTCTGACATTAAAATGAGCACTTTATGAGTCTAGCTAAAAAAGTGGGAGAGCTCAATTCGGACAGATTAAATTTTTCCCACTCTAGTTTAAACTCTCATAAAGGATTATCTAACTATTCCAATTTTCATAGTATTGGTCAAGTCTCATCAGGTGTAAGATGTCTATTTAATAATGTTTACAGTTTGTGTTTTGAAATCTGGAGACAGATCCATTTTAACCCCTTCATGACCCAGCCTATTTTGACCTTAATGACCTGGCCGTTTTTTCCAATTCTGACCAGTGTCCCTTTATAAGGTAATAACTCAGGAACACGTCAATGAATCCTAGCGGTTCTGAGATTGTTTTTTCGTGACACATTGGGCTTCATGTTAGTGGTAAATTTAGGTAGATACTTTTTGTGTTTATTTGTGAAAAAAATGGAAATTTGGCTAAAATTTTGAAAATTTCGCAATTTTCAAATTTTGAATTTTTATTCTGTTAAACCAGAGAGTTATGTGACACAAAATAGTTAATAAATAACATTACCCACATATCTACTTTACATCAGCACAATTTTGGAACCAAAATTTTTTTTTGCTAGGAAGTTATAAGGGTTAAAATTTGACCAGCAATTTCTCATTTTTACAGCAAAATTTACAAAACCATTTTTTTTAGGGACCACCTCATATTTGAAGTCAGTTTGAGGGGTCTATATGGCAGAAAATACCCAAAAGTGACACCATTCTAAAAACTGCATGCCTCAAGGTACTCAAAACCACATTCAAGAAGTTTATTAACCCTTCAGGTGCTTCACAGCAGCAGAAGCAACATGGAAGGAAAAAATGAACATTTAACTTTTTAGTCACAAAAATGATTTTTAGGAACAATTTTTTTATTTTACCAAGGGTAAAAAATGAACTTGTCCCCAAAAGTTATTGTACAATTTGTCCTGAGTACACCGATACCCCATTTGTGGGGGAGAACCACTGTTTGGGCTCACGACAGGGCTCGGAAGAGAAGGAGCGCCATTTGACTTTTTCAATGAAAAATTGGCTCCAATCTTTAGCGGACACCATGTCACGTTTGGAGAGCCCCTGTGTGCCTAAAAATTGGAGCTCCCCCACAAATGACCCCATTTTGGAAATTAGACCCCGCTAGAAACTTATCTAGATGCATAGTGAGCACTTTGAACCCCCAGGTGCTTCAGAAATTGATCTGTAAAAATGAAAAAGTACTTTTTTTTCACAAAAAATTACTTTTAGCCTCAATTTGTTCATTTCCACATGGGCAACAGGATAAAGTGGATCCTACCTGTGTTGGGCAATTTCTCCTGAGTGCACCGATACCTCATATGTGGTCACAAACCACTGTTTGTGCACATGGCAAGGCTCGGAAGGGAAGGAGCGCCATTTGACTTTTGAATGAAAATTAGCTCCAATTGTTAGCGGACACCATGTCGTGTTTGGAGAGCCCCTGTGTGCCTAAACATTGGAGCTCCCCCATATGTAACCCCGTTTTGGAAACTAGACCCCCCAAGGAACTTATCTAGGTGCATAGTGAGCACTTTGAACCCCTAGGTGCTTCACAAATTGATCCGCAAAAATTAAAAAGTACTTTTTTTCCACAAAAAATACATTTAGCCTTTATTTGTTCATTTCCACATGGGCAACAGGATAAAATGGATCCTAAAATTTGTTGGGCAATTTCTCCTGAGTACAGTGATATCTCACATGTGGGGGTAAACCACTGTTTGGGCACACGGCAGGGCTCAGAAGGGAAGGAGCGCCATTTGACTTTTTGAATGAAATATTAGCTCCAATCGTTAGCGGACACCATGTCGCGTTTGGAGAGCCCCTGTGTGCCTAAACATTTGAGCTCCCCCACATGTGACCCCATTTTGGAAACTAGACCTCCCATGGAACTAATCTAGATTTGCGTTGACCACTTTAAACCCCCAAGTGCTTCACAGAAGTTTATAACGCAGAGCCGTGAAAATAACAAATCATTTTTCTTTCCTCAAAAATTATTTTTTTGCCCACAATTTTTTATTTTCACAAGAGTAACAGGAGAAATTGGACCCCAAAGTTGTTGTCCAGTTTGTCCTGAGTTTGCTGATACCCAATATGTGGGGGAAACCACTGTTTGGGCACACGTCAGGGCTCGGAAGGGAAGTAGTGACGTTTTGGAATGCAGACTTTGATGGAATGGTCTGCGGGTATCATGTTACGTTTGCAGAGCCCCTGATGTTCCTAAACAGTAGAAACCCCCAACAAGTGACCCCATTTTGAAAACTAGACCCCCCAAGGAACTTATCTAGATATGTGGTGAGCACTTTGAACCCCCAAGTGCTTCACAGAATTTTACAACGCAGAGCCGTGAAAATAAAAAAAAATTTTTCTTTCCTCAAAAATGATGTTTTAGCAAGCAGTTTTTTATTTTCACAAGGGTAACAGGAATAATTGGACCCCAATAGTTGTTGCCCAGTTTGTCCCAAGTATGCTGGTACCCCATATGTGGGGGTAAACCATTGTTTGGGCGCACGCTGGGGCTCGGAAGGGAGGGAGCACCATTTGACTTTTTGAACGCAAGATTGGCTGGAATCAATGGTGGCGCCATGATGCGTTTGGATACCCCTGATGTGCCTAAACAGTGGAAACCATTCAATTCTAACTCCAACACTAACCCCAACACACCCCTAACCCTAATCCCAACCCTAATCCTAACCCTAATCCCAACCCTAACCAAAACCCTAACCCCAACATACCCCTAACCATAACCCTAACCACAAGCCTAATCTTAACCCTATTTCCAACCCTAGCCCTAATTCCAACCCTAACTCTAATTCCAACCCTAACCCTAAGGCTATGTGCACACGTAGTGGATTCGTGTGAGATTTTTCCGCATCATTTCCAGTGTTTTTTGTGCGGATTTCACCTGCAGATTCCTAGTGTGGAACAGTTGTAAAACGCTGCGGAATAATTGACATGCTGTGGAAAATACAACGCAGGGTTTCCGCGCTGTATTTTCCCCATCATGGGCACAGCAGATTTGGTTTTCCATAGGTTTACATGGAACTGTAAACCTGATGGAAAACTGCTACGAATCCGCAGGGGCCAATCCGCTGCAGATCCGCAGCCAATCCGCAGACTTTAGTACCTGGACGTTTTGGACATCTGATATAAGAAGCTTCAGTACTATGGCTCCTGACTAAACAATGCCATTGGGATCACCCACCAGTTATCTAGGGCAGTTCAATACTTATGCACAGTTGTCCTAAAGATATGCTAAATGTGCTCAATATTTAACTCCTTGAGCCCCGACGGTGGTTTGCACGTTAATGACCGGGCCAATTTTTACAATTCTGACCACTGTCCCTTTATGAGGTTATAACTCTGGAACGCTATAACGGATCCTGGTGATTCTGACACTGTTTTCTCAAGACATATTGTACTTCATGATAGTGGTAACATTTCTTTGATATTACCTGCGTTTATTCGTGAAAAATTTGGCAAATATTTTGAAAATGTCGCAATTTTCCAACTTTGAATTTTTATGCCCTTAAATCACAGAGATATGTCACACAAAATACTTAGCAAGTAACATTTCCCACATGTCTACTTTACATCAGCACAATTTTGGAAACAATTTTTTTGTTAGGGAGTTATAAGGGTTAAAAGTTGACCAGCAATTTCTCATTTTTACAACACCATTTGTTTTTAGAGACCACGCCACATTTGATGTCATTTTGAGGGGTCCACATGATAGAAAATACCCAAGTGTGACACCATTCTAAAAACTGAACCCCACAAGATGCTCAAAACCACATTCAAGAAGTTTTTTTAACCCTTCAGGTGTTTCACAGGAATTTTTGGAATGTTTAAAAACAATGAACATTTAATTTTTTTTCACAAAAAATTTATTTCAACTCCAATTTGTTTTATTTTACTAAGGATAAAAGGAGAAAATGGACTGCAAAAGTTGTTGTACAATTCGTCCTGAGTACGCTGATACCCAAAATGTGGGGGTAAACCACTGTTTGGGTGCATGGCAGAGCTCGGAAGGGAAGGAGCACCGTTTGACTTTTCAATGCAAAATTGGCAGGAATTGAGATGGGACGCCATGTTGCGTTGAGGAGCCCCTGATGTGCCTAAACATTGAAACCCCCCACAAGTGACACCATTTTGGAAAGTAGACCCCCTAAGGAACTTATCTAGATGTGTGGTGAGCACTAGGGTTGAGCGACTTTTCCTTTTTTTGGGTCGAGTCGGGTTTTGCGAAACCCGACTATCTCAAAAGTCGAGTCGAGTGAAATCGGCCGATTTTCTCGAAAAGTCGGAGATCGAACGAAACACGAAACCCAATGCAAGTCAATGGGGAAGCATAATCGGCAGTGAGTGGGGGCCAGGAAAACACCTACAGTGCCCATTTTAATGGCAAAAATATCCATTTTTGTTACTGAAGCTTGTCAATCTTAATTTACCTTATAATAATAGTTAGGCATTGGAAATTGGGGGTCATTTGGCTAAAGTTGTGGGGGGTAGGGCTGGTTCAAGTATTTAGTAGGCCCAGGAAATGTGGACCACGTCACGGCAGTGGAGCAGGGAGAGGTAAGTATTTCAACTTTGCAAGTGCTGTGATCCTGAGCAAGCAGGGGGGCCCACTCGTTGGCATTGGCACTGGCACAGGGCACCTCAAAGTACGGCGGTGTGTTTGCACGGCGGGGGCGCCTCCCACCGGCAGTGACACTTTTGCGTACTATTAGGGGCCCTGTGCCAGTGACGTCGCCAACGAGTATTCCCCCCCCACCTGATGAAGGAACATGCACTTTCATCTGCACCTTACTCTTTGTCCCTGTGTAAGGTGGTATAGTATGCGGGAAGGGGAACCTGACTTTCAGCAGGGTCACATTCTGGCTGTGTAGCGTGCACGGGGAATGTAGCGTTCTGGGTCAATGTACCAGCAGACTCATCTATCACTGGCTGGGCAATTGGCAGGATGAGTAGGAAACACAGATATAGGCCCAAATAATAAAGTGGGCTAAATGCAGTTCAAAATTGGTAACAGGACTAACCAGGGGGCATTGCTTTGTTCAGTGGAGTACAACTGTAATGAGAGGCTGACACAGTGAGTAGACCCAAATCAGTAAGTAGGCTAAATGCAGTTCAAAATTGGTAACAGTAGTAAATAGGCGGCACTGCTTTGTTCAGTGGAGGAGAATAGCAAGGAGCGGCAGACACCGTTAGTAGGGCCAACAAAACAAGTAGGCCAAATGCAGTGTTATATTAAAAACAATTTAACGAGAGCCTGAAGATAGAAGCTAGGGAAATGCAACCTGGAGAACACCTTGGAGCAGCAGACACCGTCTCTACAACCCAGACCCAACTTGTAGGCCTAATGCAGTGTTGTTTCAACAACTACTTAATGAGAGCTTGAAGATAGAAGCTAGGGAGAGGCAACCTGGAGAACACCTTGGAGCAGCAGACACAGTCTCTACAACCCAGACCCAACTTTGTAGGCCTAATGCAGTGTTGTTTCAACAACTACTTAACAAGAGCATGAAGATAGAAGCTAGGAAGAGGCAACCTGGAGAACACCTTGGAGCGGCAGACACCGTCTCTACAATCCAGACCCAACTTGTAGGCCTAATGCGGTGTTGTTTCAACAACTACTTAACAAGAGCATGAAGATAGAAGCTAGGGAGAGGCAACCTGGAGAACACCTTGGAGCGGCAGACACCGTCTCTACAACCCAGACCCAACTTGTAGGCCTAATGCAGTGTTGTCTCAACAACTACTTAAAGAGAGCTTTAAGATAGAAGCTAGGGAGAGGCAACCTGGAGAACACCTTGGAGCTGCAGACACAGTTTGTAGACGCCAACGAAACTTGTGGCCCCAATGCAGTTTTAAAATTCTGACAGGCTGAAAACCAGACAATTGCAGCTCATTTTTTTTTTAAAGAGGAGGACAGCTGTATTGAGTGGCGCAGACAGACACTGCTAGTAGGCCTTACAACACAAAGTTGGCTCGCTGCAGGTTTAAAAAAGGTTACATGGGTACACAGGCAGCATTGGTGTGGTCAGCAGAGGACAATTGGAAGGAGGGACCGCAAACAGACTTAGTAGGCCTAAAATAAATAAATTAGGCTCAATGCAGCTTCGATTATGTGGTAGGGGTACACAGGCAGCATTGGTGTGGTCAGCGGAGGACAATTTGAAGGAGGGACCACAGACAGACTTAGTAGGCCTAAAATAAATAAATTAGGCTCAATGCAGCTTCGATTATGTGGTAGGGGTACACAGGCAGCATTGTTGTGGTCAGCGGAGGACAATTTGAAGGAGGGACCGCAGACAGACTTAGTAGGCCTAAGATGTGTATTCTGCTTTTGGGCTCCCTCCGGTGGTTGTAGGTGGTAATGCAGTTGTCTCTGGGCTGCAGTCCTGGACAGGTGTATCTGCTGATTGCAATTCTGACTGGGGTATTTAGGTTTGCAGGACTCATTAGTCCTTGCCAGTTGTCTATGTTTCTTGGGAAGTGTTGGATCTCTGTCTGGCTTCTCCTGCTTAGCTGCCAATTCAGCAAAGATAAGTGTCTGTTTCTTTTTCTATGGCACACAAGCTGTGTGCTTGTTTTTTGATTGTATTCCTGCTCTGAGTTTAGTAGTCTCTGGAGTTGCAGATATACGTTCCATGTCTTTAGTTAGATGGAGGAATTTTTTGCATAATCTGCTGTGGATATTTTTGGAAGGGTTTTAATACTGACCGCACAGAACTCTGTCCTATCCTTTCCTATTTTAGCTAGAGTGGCCTCTTGTGCTAAATCCTGTTTTCTGACTGTGTGTGTTAGGAGTCGAGTTTCCTCTGCTGCACAGGGGGAATCTCAATCCGTGTCTGCTGCGGTCTCCCATTCGGTATCGGCCGCAGTGGGCTCTGCTCAGCGGAGACGTCGCTCCCAGCATCTCGCTGGGGCTGATTCGGTGCATAGGGTCACTACTGCCTTTTCTGGGTTTCCTATGGTACCCTGCACTGATCTGCGGCGAGCGAGCCTCTCTGGGACTAAGTCCTTGTTTACTCACACTGAGCATGCCCAGGGCAGGGTCTCCCATTGGAGGTCGAGGGCCACATGTTCAGTCACATGCTCAGGTGCTGCAGTACATTCCATTGGTCCTTCTGGAAGGTCCTGAAAGGGCAAAACATGCTCAGGTACTGCAGCACTTTCCATTGGTCCTTCTGGAAGGTCCTGAAAGGGCAAAAACTTCAGTAGCAGCTTCCTGTGCTGCAACTATATAAACTGCGCATGACCGCACGGCCATGCGCTAGTATCGTCTTTTGCTATATGCCTTGCGCCAATATGGTCATGTGTTTGTATGTGTTCAGGGACCCGGCTGAAATAAGCCCCTAGAATGCTGGCACCTCCGGCGAGGAGATTGTGTATAAATGTGTTCAGGGACCCGGCTGAAATAAGCCCCTAGAATGCTGGCTCCTCCGGCGAGGAGATTGAGTATGCATGCATGACCACTCACTGCTCACATCTGGGTAGTTGGCCTGTGCCTCTGTGAAAGTCTAACAGGGCACAGAGCTCACCTCTCGCGGTTACTCTGTGAAGCTAACAGAGTTAGTATATACCGCCATATAGAGCCGCCATTATTTAGCAGCAGGTACTTTCCTGCACGGTGGATCCCGGGTTGCGAACGCACCAATTCCTTTTAATAAACAATATATTTGGTGCGTTCCGCCAACCCTAACAGTGTGTTTCTTTCCTCTCCTACGCACAGCCAATATTTGTGGGGGGCTGCCTATCCTTTGGGGTTCTGGTCTGAGGCAAGGTAGTATTCCTATTTCCATCTTTAGGGGTATTTAGTCCTCCGGCTGTGACGAGGTGTCTAGGGCTTGTTAGGTACACTCCATGGCTACTTCTAGTTGCGGTGTTAAGATCAGGATTTGCAGTCAGTATAGTTACCAACTACTCCAGTGAAAGTTTTCATGCTGCTCCAAGGTCACCGGATCATAACAGTACAACTGGCCCATAATGAGTTAAATGCATCTCAGAAGAAGGGAAGAAAGGTGTTGAGCCATTTTTTTTTCTTCAGTTTGCTTTATCTTCTCTTCCCTCTTTATCTCTGGGTGGCTGAGGAGTCTTGTGCTAGCATGGATGTTCAGGAATTAGTTTCTCGTGTAGACCAGCTTGCTGCTAGGGTACAGGGTATTTCTGATTATATTGTTCAAACTCCTGTTTTAGAGCCAAAGATTCCTACTCCTGATTTGTTTTTTGGAGACAGGTCCAAATTTTTGAGTTTTAAAAACAATTGTAAACTATTTTTTGCTCTGAGACCTCGATCCTCTGGTGATTCCATTCAGCAGGTTAAAATCGTCATCTCCCTGCTGCGTGGCGACCCGCAGGATTGGGCGTTTTCCCTGGAATCTGGGAATCCGGCTTTGCTTAATGTAGACTCCTTTTTTCAGGCTTTAGGATTATTATATGATGAACCTAATTCTGTGGATCAAGCTGAGAAGACCTTGTTGGCTGTTATGACCTGGTGGTTAGGAGCACCAGGAATGACCTGATAGTTAAACCTAAAACAGGACAAGCTCTGGGATGTGGGAGCTCTGCTGACTGCAATCCCTAATCCTATCACACACACTAGAAATAGCCGTGGAGCGCTCCTGACGCTCCCTAGGCGCCTCGTCACAGCCTAAGAACTAGCTAGCCCTAGAGAAAGAAAGTAAAGCCTACGTTGCCTCAGAGAAATTCCCCAAAGGAAAAGGCAGCCCCCCACATATATTAACTGTGAGTTAAGATGAAAGTCACAAACACAGAAATGAAACAGGTATTAGCACAGGGAGGCCAGACTAACTAAATAGACAGAGGATAGGAAAGGTATCTTTGCGGTCAGCACAAAAACTACAAAAGACCACGCAAAGTGTGCAAAAAGACCCCCGCACCGACTCACGGTGCGGAGGCGCCACCCTGCATCCTAGAGCTTCCAGCTAGCAAGACAAAATAATGAAAGCAAGCTGGACTAGAAAACCAGGAACAGAAAATAACAAACGGGGACTTAGCTTCTTGCACGAAGAGACAGGTCTCAGAAAGATCCAAGAGCGAACTGAAGCAATGCAGAAACATTGACAGCTGGCATGGAGTAACGATCTAAGTGGAGTTAAATAGAGCAGCAAACCAAAGGATAAACCCCGTCACCTGTGTAAGGAACCTCAGAAGCAGCAGCTCCACTCACAGCCACCAGAGGGAGCCCACGGACAGAACTCACCGAAGTACCATTCACGACCACAGGAGGGAGCTCGACAACAGAATTCACAACAGTTGGCCCTGTCTCAGGGTCAAGAGGCGGCAGAATTGTATTGTCAGAAATTCAGAAAATGGTCTTTGTTGACTAAATGGAATAATGATGCTTTGGCGGCAATTTTCAGAAAGGGTCTTTCTGAATCCGTTAAAGATGTTATGGTGGGGTTTCCCACGCCTTCCGGTCTGAGTGATTCTGTCTCTGGCCATTCAGATTGACCGGCGCTTACGGGAGCGCAGAACTGTGCACGCTGTGGCGTTGTTCTCAGAGCAGACTCCTGAGCCAATGCAGTGTGATAGGATTCTGTCTAAAATGGAACAACAAGGATTCAGACGTCAGAATAGGTTGTGTTATTATTGTGGCGACGCTTCTCATGTCATTTCAGTCTGCCCTAAGCGGACAAAGAAGATCGCTAGTTCATTTACCATCAGTACTGTACAACCTAAATTTCTGTTATCTGTGTCCTTGATCTGCTCATTGTCATCATTTTCTGTCATGGCGTTTGTGGATTCAGGCGCCGCCTTGAACTTAATGGACTTTGAGTTTGCCAGGCGTTGTGGTTTTCCCTTGCAGCCTTTGCAGAACCTTATTCCTTTAAGGGGCATTGATGCTACACCCTTTGCTAAAAATAAGCCCCAGTTTTGGACACAGGTGACCATGCGCATGGCGCCAGCCCATCAGGAAGATTGTCGATTTCTAGTGTTGCATAATTTGCATGATGCTATCGTGCTGGGTTTTCCGTGGTTACAGGTACATAATCCTGTGTTGGATTGGAAGTCCATGTCTGTGACTAGTTGGGGTTGTCAGGGGGTTCATAATGATGTTCCTTTGATGTCAATCTCCTCTTCTTCCTCTTCTGAAATTCCAGAGTTTTTGTCTGATTTTCAGGATGTATTTGATGAGCCCAAGTCCAGTTTCCTTCCACCGCACAGGGACTGCGATTGTGCTATTGACTTGATTCCAAGCTGTAAGTTTCCTAAGGGTCGACTTTTCAACCTGTCTGTGCCTGAACATACCGCCATGTGGAGCTATATTAAGGAGTCTTTGGAGAAAGGGCATATTCGGCCATCTTCTTCACCGTTGGGAGCGGGGTTCTTTTTTGTTGCTAAAAAAGATGGTTCCTTGAGACCCTGTATTGATTATCGCCTCTTGAATAAAATCACGGTCAAGTTTCAATACCCTTTACCTTTGCTTACCGATTTGTTTGCTAGGATTAAGGGAGCTAGTTGGTTTACTAAGATTGATCTTCGGGGGGCATATAATCTTGTTAGTATTAAGCAGGGTGATGAATGGAAAACTGCGTTTAACACGCCCGAAAGCCATTTTGAATACCTTGTGATGCCATTCGGGCTAACTAATGCTCCATCTGTTTTTCAGTCCTTTATGCATGATATTTTCCGGACTTATATTGATAAGTTCTTGATTGTATATTTGGACGATATTTTGATTTTTTCCGATGATTGGGAGTCTCATGTGGAACAGGTCAGGATGGTATTTCAGATCCTTCGTGACAATGCCCTGTTTGTGAAAGGGTCTAAGTGTCTCTTTGGGGTGCAGAAGGTTTCTTTTTTGGGCTTTATTTTTTCTGTCTCGTCTATAGAGATGGATTTGGTTAAGGTTCAGGCCATTCATGATTGGATTCAGCCCACATCCATGAAGAGCCTTCAGAAATATTTGGGTTTTGCAAATTTTTATCACCGTTTCATTGCTAATTTTTCCAGCGTGTTTAAACCCTTGACCGATTTGACGAAGAAAGGCGCTGATGTGGCGAATTGGTCCTCTGCGGCTGTCTCTGCCTTTCAGGAGCTTAAACGTCGATTTACTTCTGCTCCGGTGTTGCGCCAACCGGATGTTTCTCTTCCGTTTCAGGTTGAGGTTGACGCTTCTGAGATTGGGGCAGGGGCCGTTTTGTCTCAGAGGGATCCTGTTGGTTCCTTAATGAAACTGTATGCCTTCTTTTCCCATAAGTTTTCGCCTGCTGAACGCAATTATGATGTCGGCAATCGGGAGTTGTTGGCTATGAAGTGGGCGTTTGAGGAGTGGCGACATTGGCTTGAGGGAGCTAAGCACCGTATTGTGGTCTTGACCGATCATAAGAATTTGATTTACCTCGAGTCTGCCAAACAGCTGAATCCTAGACAGGCTCGATGGTCCTTGTTTTTTTCCCGTTTTGATTTCATGGTCTCGTACCTTCCGGGTTCTAAGAACATTAAGGCTGATGCCCTCTCTAGGAGTTTTTCGCCTGATTCTCCTGAGGTCTTAGAACTGGTCGGTATTCTGAAAGAAGGGGTGGTCCTTTCTGCCATTTTCCCTGATTTACGACGGGTTCTTCAGGAATTTCAGGCTGACAAACCTGACCGCTGTCCTGTGGGGAAACTGTTTCTTCCTGACAGATAGACTAGTAGAGTGATTTCTGAGGTTCACTGTTCCGTGTTGGCTGGTCATCCTGGCATTTTTGGTACCAGAGACTTGGTTGGTAGGTCCTTTTGGTGGCCTTCTTTGTCGCGTGATGTGCGTTCTTTTGTGCAGTCCTGTGGGACTTGTGCGCGGGCAAAGCCTTGTTGTTCCCGTGCTAGTGGGTTGCTTTTGCCATTGCCGGTCCCTGAGAGGCCCTGGACGCATATTTCTATGGATTTTATTTCCGATCTTCCGGTTTACCAGAGGATGTCGGTTATCTGGGTTGTTTGGGACCAGTTCTCTAAGATGGTTCATTTGGTGCCTTTGCCTAAATTGCCTTCCTCTTCGGTTTTGGTTCCGTTATTTTTTCAGCATGTGGTCCGTTTGCATGGTATTCCGGAGAATATTGTGTCCGACAGAGGTTCCCAGTTTGTTTCTAGATTTTGGCGGGCCTTTTGTGCTAGGCTGGGCATTGATTTGTCTTTTTCTTCTGCGCTTCATCCTCAGACAAATGGTCAGACCGAGCGAACTAATCAGACTTTGGAGACTTATTTGAGATGCTTTGTGTCTGCTGATCAGGATGATTGGGTGGCTTTCTTGCCATTGGCCGAGTTTGCCCTTAATAATCGGGCTAGTTCGGCTACTTTGGTTTTCCCTTTCTTTTGTAATTTTGGTTTTCATCCTCGTTTTTCTTCTGGGCAGGTTGAGCCTTCTGACTGTCCTGGTGTGGATTCTGTGGTTGACAGGTTGCAGCAGATTTGGGCTCATGTGGTGGACAATTTGGTGTTGTCTCAGGAGGAGGCTCAACGTTTTGCTAACCGTCGTCGGTGTGATGGTTCCCGGCTTCGGGTTGGGGATCTGGTCTGGTTGTCTTCCCGTCATGTTCCTATGAAGGTTTCTTCTCCTAAGTTTAAGCCTCGGTTTATTGGTCCTTATAAGATTTCTGAGATTATTAATCCGGTGTCTTTTCGACTGGCGCTTCCGGCCTCTTTTGCTATCCATAATGTCTTCTATAGATCTTTATTGCGGAAATATGTGGAGCCCGTTGTTCCCTCTGTTGATCCTCCGGCCCCTGTGTTGGTTTATGGGGAGTTGGAATATGTTGTTGAGAAGATTTTGGATTCCCGTTTTTCGAGGTGGAAGCTTCAGTACCTTGTCAAATGGAAGGGTTATGGCCAGGAGGATAATTCTTGGGTTTTTGCCTCTGATGTCCATGCCGCTGATTTGGTTCGTGCCTTTCATCTGGCTCATCCTGATCGGCCTGGGGGCTCTGGTGAGGGTTCGGTGACCCCTCCTCAAGGGGGGGTACTGTTGTGAATTCTGCTTTTGGGCTCCCTCCGGTGGTTGTAGGTGTTAATGCAGTTGTCTCTGGGCTGCAGTCCTGGACAGGTGTATCTGCTGATTGCAATTCTGACTGGGGTATTTAGGTTTGCAGGACTCATTAGTCCTTGCCAGTTGTCTATGTTTCTTGGGAAGTGTTGGATCTCTGTCTGGCT
Source organism: Ranitomeya imitator (assembly GCF_032444005.1). Taxonomy (NCBI): domain Eukaryota; kingdom Metazoa; phylum Chordata; class Amphibia; order Anura; family Dendrobatidae; genus Ranitomeya; species Ranitomeya imitator. Next base: position 394,854,167 of record NC_091287.1, on the reverse strand, counting down.
TCTCCTGCTTAGCTGCTAATTCAGCAAAGATAAGTGTCTGTTTCTTTTTCTATGGCACACAAGCTGTGTGCTTGTTTTTTGATTGTATTCCTGCTCTGAGTTTAGTAGTCTCTGGAGTTGCAGATATATGTTCCACATCTTTAGTTAGATGGAGGAATTTTTTGTATAATCTGCTGTGGATATTTTTGGAAGGGTTTTAATACTGACCGCACAGAACTCTGTCCTATCTTTTCCTATTTTAGCTAGAGTGGCCTCTTGTGCTAAATCCTGTTTTCTGACTGTGTGTCTTTCCTCTCCTACTCAGCCAATATTTGTGGGGGGCTGCCTATCCTTTGGGGTTCTGCTCTGAGGCAAGGTAGTATTCCTATTTCCATCTTTAGTGGTATTTAGTCCTCCGGCTGTGATGAGGTGTCTAGGGCTTGTTAGGTACACTCCACGGCTTCTTCTAGTTGCGGTGTTAAGATCAGGACTTAGTAGGCCTTAAAATAAATAAATTAGGCTCGATGCAGCTTCAATTATGTGGTAGGGGTACACAGGCAGCATTGGTGTGGTCAGTGGAGGACAATTGGAAGGAGGGACCGCAGACAGACTTAGTAGGCTTAAAATAAATAAATTAGGCTCAATGCAGCTTCTATTATGTGGTAGGGGTACACAGGCAGCATTGGTGTGGTCAGCGGAGGACAATTGGAAGGAGGGACCGCAGACAGACTTAGTAGGCCTAAAATAAAAAAAATTTGGCTCAATGCAGTTAGAATTATGTGGTAGGGGTGCACAGGCAGCATTGGTGTGGACAACGGAGGACAATTGGAAGGAGTGTCTGACACAGTTAGTACTCCCAGAAAATAAATAGATGTTAATGTCTCGCAAAACAACAAAACAAAAAAAAAAAGGGTAGCATACTTAGGTACAGGGGTGGGCTCCTCTGCTGACTTTCAGACATAGTAATTTGGTGCAAAGTATTTACTGGTGTAAATATAGGACACGGCCCCTAACTATTTTAACTAGCATCATACATGTCAGCAAATTGGTATTGTCAGTGCCAGGCATTGAAAGATTTCAGCCCATAGACTAAACATTGGTGGGGCTGTGAGAGATAATTTTGCAAGTGGTAGAGCACTGTTTGAGCTGGGGGGGACACTCTCTTGTGGCCGGTGGTACAGGCCCAGTGCCCCTCATGTTACAACGGTTTGTCTGACGTTGGGTGCGCGCCACCACCTCCACAGACACTTCATTGTACTATGAGGGACCCAGTGGCAGTGCCGTCGACCAAAAGTGGGCACACCCACCTCTTCAGACAAACGGCACTCTCACGGGTGCTTGCACCAAGTGGCGAGACCACGGCCCCGTGGGGTGAGTTAGCCCATTTAGGGAGGTGTAAACATGTCGTATGCTGGACAAAGAGCAGCTGCAAATTAAGAGATTGGAACAGTCAGTAAGACCAGTCCACAAGCAAGACCTTTTTATAGGAAAGCTAGGTGTCAGCCGGGAAAGGTGGGGCAAAATAATTAGAAATCCATGAGTGGTTCATTTTAATGACGGTTTGATCATCAACATTTTGGGTAGCCAGACGAGTCCTTTTTTCAGTCAATATTGAACCAGCAGCACTGAATACTCTTTCTGATAGCACACTAGCTGCTGGGCAAGCAAGCTCCTGCAATGCATATTCTGCCAATTCAGGCCAGGTGTCTATTTTGGATGCCCAGTAATCAAATGGGAATGATGGTTGAGGGATAATATCGATAAGGGATGAAAAATTGTTAGTAACCATACTGGACAAATGTTGTCTCCTGTCACTTTGAATTGATCCTGCAGTACCCGTCCTGTCTGCGGTCATTGCGAAATCACTCCACAACCTGGTCAGAAAACCCCTCTGTCCAACGCCACTTCTGATTTGTGCACCTCTAACACCTCTGCCCTGTTGCCCCCTGCAGCTCGTGTGAGAACCATCACCGGCGCTGTGTGCTGGGAATGCCTGAATCAAACAGTCTACAAGACTTGCTTGTTTGGTTGCCAATATTTGTTCAAGGTTCTCATGTGGCATGATATTTTGCAATTTGCCTTTATAGCGAAGAACAAGGAGGCAGGCCAACCAGTAATCGTCATCGGTCATCATTTTCATAATGCGTGGGTCCCTTTTGAGGATACGCAAGGCATAATCCGCCATGTGGGCCAATGTTCCAGTTGTCAAATCTGCGCTTGTGCTGGGTTGATGGGCAGTTTCTGGCAAATCAACGTCACTTGTCTCCCTCAAAAACCCTGAACCCGGCCTTGCAACGCCACCAGTTTCTATTGCCCCCTGAGAAGCTTCCTCATCCAAACAATACTCATCCCCATCATCCTCCTCGTCATCCTCCTCCTCTTCGCCCGCCATTGCCCGCCACCTTGTCCTGTAGACTGCCCTGAACAGACAATGGCTGATTGTCATGAAGGCTTCCCTCGTCCTCGGCTGCAGACGCCTGCTCCTTTATGTGCGTCAAACTTTGCATCAGCAGACGCATTAGGGGGATGCTCATGCTTATTTTGGCGTTGTCTGCACTAACCAGCCGTGTGCATTCCTCAAAACACTGAAGGACTTGACACAGGTCTTGTAGCTTCGACCACTGCACACCTGACAACTCCATGTCTGCCATCCAACTGCCTGCCCGTGTATGTGTATCCTCCCACAAATACATAACAGCACACCTCTGTTCACACAGTCTATGAAGCATGTGCAGTGTGGAGTTCCACCTTGTTGCAACGTCGATGATTAGGCGATGCTGGGGAAGGTTCAAAGACCGCTGATGGTTCTGCATACGGCTGGAGTGTACGGGCGAACGGCAGATATGCGAGCAAAGTCTGTGCACTATGAGGAGCAGGTCGGGTAACCCCGGATAACTTTTGAGGAAGCACTGCACCACCAGGTTTAAGGTGTGAGCCAGGCAAGGAATGTGTTTCAGTTGTGAAAGGGCTATGGCAGCCATAAAATTCCTTCCGTTATCACTCACTACCTTGCCTGCCTCAAGATGTACACTGCCCAGCCATGACTGAGTTTCTTGCTGCAAGAACTCGGACAGAACGTCCGTGGTGTGTCTGTTGTCGCCCAAACACTTCATTGCCAATACAGCCTGCTGACACTTGCCACTAGATGTTCCATAATGGGACACCTCGTGTGCAACAGTGGCAGCTGCGGATGGAGTGGTCGTGCGACTGCAGTCTGTGGACGAGCTATTGCTTCTGCAGGAGGATGAGGAGGAGGAGGGGGGGCGAACGCCTACAGCCAACTGTTTCCTAGACCGTGGGCTAGGCAGAACTGTCCCAATATTGCTGTCCCCTGTGGACCCTTATTATGATAAAGTAATTCAGTACCACAATGGACATAGAGGTCAGAGCACATACAGTGACCTGACAATAACCCAAAAACATAGAACGAGCTCTGAGACGTGGGAACTCTGCTGACCGCAATCCCTAATCCTCTCCAACCACACTAGAGGCAGCCATGGATTGCGCCTAACGCTCCCTATGCAACTCGGCACAGCCTGAGAAACTAGCTAGCCTGAAGATAGAAAATAAGCCTACCTTGCCTCAGAGAAATACCCCAAAGGAAAAGGCAGCCCCCACATATAATGACTGTGAGTTAAGATGAAAAGACAAACGTAGAGATGAAATAGATTTTAGCAAAGTGAGGCCCGACTTTCTGAACAGAGCGAGGATAGGAAAGGTAACTTTGCGGTCAACACAAAAACCACGCAAAGGGGGCAAAAAGACCCTCCGTACCGAACTAACGGCACGGAGGTACACCCTCTGCGTCCCAGAGCTTCCAGCAAGCAAGAAAAAACAGATAGACAAGCTGGACAGAAAAAAAACAGAAAACAAAATACCAAAGCGGAACTTAGCTATGCAGAGCAGCAGGCCACAGGAACGATCTAGGAGGAAAACAGGTCCAATACTAGAACATTAAGAAATAGACTTTGGCACTCAACTTCAATATGTCGTAATTTTTATTAGCAGCCACTCGTACAGACGTTTCGGTCAGTATCATTGACCTTCCTCAGTGTACTTATGATCAGAGTTAGCAAGGATGTGGCTCAAAATTTGTAGTAAAGGTCCTAATGTAAATGTTTAGGGAGGTCCTAAAACAGATCCCATATGTAGGTCCCAATGAGGGTAATGTGTGGAAAAAGTCCAATGTTGGTTTCTTGTTATGGTAAGTAAAGCCCAAATGGATAGTAACTGAATGTAGAACAAGCGACTGTATCATATGGACCTAATAGGTGGACCAGGGAACATCTTTTGCCCAGGACTAGAAGTCGTTACATACGGACCAAAATAAATGGAGCAGGAATATGTCCCTGTCCTAGAACGGATGATAGAGAGAAACGCGGTGTCCACCGCTAGTTTGGAGGTGACCTGGGATCTGTTTTAGGACCTCCCTAAACATTTACATTAGGACCTTTACTACAAATTTTGAGCCACATCCTTGCTAACTCTGATCATAAGTACACTGAGGAAGGTCAATGATACTGACCGAAACGTCTGTACGAGTGGCTGCTAATAAAAATTACGACATATTGAAGTTGAGTGCCAAAGTCTATTTCTTATTGTTACTGGTTTGGGAACCTTCTTTGTGCACCTCACAGCTGTGCCACGTGTCTTCCACAATACAATACTAGAACATTGACTGGAGGCCAGGATCAAAGCACTAGGTGGAGTTAAATAGAGCAGCACCTAACGACTTCACCACATCACCTGAGGAAGGAAACTCAGAAGCCGCAGTACCACTTTCCTCCACCAACGGAAGCTCACAGAGAGAATCAGCCGAAGTACCACTTGTGACCACAGGAGGGAGCTCTGCCACAGAATTCACAACAGACCCTGCATCCACCACATTAACCCAGTGTTCCGTGATGGAGACGTAACGGCCCTGGCCATGCCTACTGGTCCATGCATCTGTTGTCAGGTGCATCTTTGTACTCACAGATTGCCTGAGTGCATGGACGATGCAGTCTTTTACATGCTGGTGGAGGGTTGGGATGGCTTTTCTCAAAAAGAAGTGTCGACTGGGTAGCTCGTAGCATGGTACAGCGTAGTCCATCAGGGCTTTGAAAGCTTCGCTTTCAACTAACCGGTAGGGCATCATCTCTAACGAGATTAGTCTAGCAATGTGGGCATTCAAACCCTGAGTACGCGGATGCGAGGATGAGTACTTCCTTTTCCTAACGAGAGTCTCATGTAGGGTGAGCTGGACTGGAGAGCTGCAGATGGTGGAACTAGCGGGGGTGCCGGTGAACATGGCAGACTGAGAGAGGGTTGGAGATGGTATTCTTGCTGGTGCCCTACATACAGTGTTTCCTACCACGAACCTGGTGAATCCCTGACTGCTTGGGCCTTGCGACGAAACCTCCACATTTAGTGCAGGTGGTGCGGTAAACGGTGGGCTTACAGTGAGGGAAGGGATGTAGCGTTGCTGACTAGCTTCATTGTGAGAGGGTGCAACAACATTAAGGGACGTTTGGTAGTAGTTAGTCCAGGCTTGCTAGTGCATGGTGTTTAAATGTCTACGCATGCAACTTGTACTTAGACTTTTAACATTCTGACCTCTGCTGAAGGTCCTTGAACATTTTTTACAGATGACATAGCGCTGATCATTTGGATCTTGCTTAAAAAAATGCCAGACTGCACTCTTCCTACTCTCGGATACCTTTTCATGCATTGCACACTGAGTTTCTTTAACCGGATGGCCACGCTGTCCTACAACTGGTTTAGGTTTTGCCACACGTTTTTGGCCAGATACGGGCCTCCCAGATGGAACCTGTTGCGATGTTGTTGCCTGCTGTAGCTCCTCCTCCTCCTCCACTTCAGATCTACTGCCGCCTGCACCCTGTTCCCCCAATGGCTGCCAATCGGGGTCAACAACTGGGTCATCTATGACCTCCTATTCTATGTCATGTGCAACTTCCTCTGTGTCACCGTGTAAGCCGGTGCTATAGCGTTCATGACGGGGCTTCACAGTCTCATCAGGGTCAGATTCTGGATCAGTACACTGCGAGGGCAATGTTCTGATCTGAGTCAAAGGAACAGCATAGTACTCTGGCTGTGGCTGTGCATCTGTGCACTCCATGTCCGATTCATCTGGTAATGGGCATGGCCTGTTAACAATTTCCCTTTCTAACCCAGGAACGGTATGTGTAAAGAGCTCCATGGAGTAACCCGTTGTGTCGCCTGACGCATCCTTCTCTCTTGCTCTTGGTGAAGAAGTCAAGGAAGCAACTTGTCCCTGACCGTGAACATCCACTGATTCCGCGCTGCTTTTACATTTATGGAAACTGAGTGTTTTTGGTTTTACTATTCTCTTTTGTGTCTTCAGGTTTCTTGGTGGTGTGTGAACATGATCATACAGACTTGTTCACTGTGCAAGTAGCCCATGTGTTCCTGTTTCCATAATTGTTCTCTTGTGTCTACAAGACTGGGGAGTTCCACCACTCCTCTTGGGCTATCTGCACAAAAGCTGTTCTACCCTGTATGCACACATGGATTTTTCCTCTCTGAACCCTGTTCACACAGGTTATATACAGATGATCAGGTTTTTAAATACATCAGATAGGGATTGCATACATTAGTTAGGACTGCTCTGATAAGGGTATACCGTGAAGATTGGTAGAGCAGCTTAGTATACATTTTTTGCAAAAAACGTATCAACCAAATACCCTGTTTTTTACATCTTTTACTAGCACTTGCGGATTACTGCAACATTTTTTCAAACTGAGTGTTTTTGGTTTTACTATTCTCTTTTGTGTCTTCAGGTTTCTTGGTGGTGTGTGAACATGATCATACAGACTTGTTCACTGTGCAAGTAGCCCATGTGTTCCTGTTTCCATAATTGTTCTCTTGTGTCTACAAGACTGGGGAGTTCCACCACTCCTCTTGGGCTATCTGCACAAAAGCTGTTCTACCCTGTATGCACACATGGATTTTTCCTCTCTGAACCCTGTTCACACAGGTTATATACAGATGATCAGGTTTTTAAATACATCAGATAGGGATTGCATACATTAGTTAGGACTGCTCTGATAAGGGTATACCGTGAAGATTGGTAGAGCAGCTTAGTATACATTTTTTGCAAAAAACGTATCAACCAAATACCCTGTTTTTTACATCTTTTACTAGCACTTGCGGATTACTGCAACATTTTTTCAAACTGAGTGTTTTTGGTTTTACTATTCTCTTTTGTGTCTTCAGGTTTCTTGGTGGTGTGTGAACATGATCATACAGACTTGTTCACTGTGCAAGTAGCCCATGTGTTCCTGTTTCCATAATTGTTCTCTTGTGTCTACAAGACTGGGGAGTTCCACCACTCCTCTTGGGCTATCTGCACAAAAGCTGTTCTACCCTGTATGCACACATGGATTTTTCCTCTCTGAACCCTGTTCACACAGGTTATATACAGATGATCAGGTTTTTAAATACATCAGATAGGGATTGCATACATTAGTTAGGACTGCTCTGATAAGGGTATACCGTGAAGATTGGTAGAGCAGCTTAGTATACATTTTTTGCAAAAAACGTATCAACCAAATACCCTGTTTTTTACATCTTTTACTAGCACTTGCGGATTACTGCAACATTTTTTCAAACTGAGTGTTTTTGGTTTTACTATTCTCTTTTGTGTCTTCAGGTTTCTTGGTGGTGTGTGAACATGATCATACAGACTTGTTCACTGTGCAAGTAGCCCATGTGTTCCTGTTTCCATAATTGTTCTCTTGTGTCTACAAGACTGGGGAGTTCCACCACTCCTCTTGGGCTATCTGCACAAAAGCTGTTCTACCCTGTATGCACACATGGATTTTTCCTCTCTGAACCCTGTTCACACAGGTTATATACAGATGATCAGGTTTTTAAATACATCAGATAGGGATTGCATACATTAGTTAGGACTGCTCTGATAAGGGTATACCGTGAAGATTGGTAGAGCAGCTTAGTATACATTTTTTGCAAAAAACGTATCAACCAAATACCCTGTTTTTTACATCTTTTACTAGCACTTGCGGATTACTGCAACATTTTTTCAAACTGAGTGTTTTTGGTTTTACTATTCTCTTTTGTGTCTTCAGGTTTCTTGGTGGTGTGTGAACATGATCATACAGACTTGTTCACTGTGCAAGTAGCCCACGTGTTCCTGTTTCCATAATTGTTCTCTTGTGTCTACAAGACTGGGGAGTTCCACCACTCCTCTTGGGCTATCTGCACAAAAGCTGTTCTACCCTGTATGCACACATGGATTTTTCCTCTCTGAACCCTGTTCACACAGGTTATATACAGATGATCAGGTTTTTAAATACATCAGATAGGGATTGCATACATTAGTTAGGACTGCTCTGATAAGGGTATACCGTGAAGATTGGTAGAGCAGCTTAGTATACATTTTTTGCAAAAAACGTATCAACCAAATACCCTGTTTTTTACATCTTTTACTAGCACTTGCGGATTACTGCAACATTTTTTCAAACTGAGTGTTTTTGGTTTTACTATTCTCTTTTGTGTCTTCAGGTTTCTTGGTGGTGTGTGAACATGATCATACAGACTTGTTCACTGTGCAAGTAGCCCATGTGTTCCTGTTTCCATAATTGTTCTCTTGTGTCTACAAGACTGGGGAGTTCCACCACTCCTCTTGGGCTATCTGCACAAAAGCTGTTCTACCCTGTATGCACACATGGATTTTTCCTCTCTGAACCCTGTTCACACAGGTTATATACAGATGATCAGGTTTTTAAATACATCAGATAGGGATTGCATACATTAGTTAGGACTGCTCTGATAAGGGTATACCGTGAAGATTGGTAGAGCAGCTTAGTATACATTTTTTGCAAAAAACGTATCAACCAAATACCCTGTTTTTTACATCTTTTACTAGCACTTGCGGATTACTGCAACATTTTTTCAAACTGAGTGTTTTTGGTTTTACTATTCTCTTTTGTGTCTTCAGGTTTCTTGGTGGTGTGTGAACATGATCATACAGACTTGTTCACTGTGCAAGTAGCCCATGTGTTCCTGTTTCCATAATTGTTCTCTTGTGTCTACAAGACTGGGGAGTTCCACCACTCCTCTTGGGCTATCTGCACAAAAGCTGTTCTACCCTGTATGCACACATGGATTTTTCCTCTCTGAACCCTGTTCACACAGGTTATATACAGATGATCAGGTTTTTAAATACATCAGATAGGGATTGCATACATTAGTTAGGACTGCTCTGATAAGGGTATACCGTGAAGATTGGTAGAGCAGCTTAGTATACATTTTTTGCAAAAAACGTATCAACCAAATACCCTGTTTTTTACATCTTTTACTAGCACTTGCGGATTACTGCAACATTTTTTCAAACTGAGTGTTTTTGGTTTTACTATTCTCTTTTGTGTCTTCTGCTTTTACATTTAGCAGTTTCCGAAGAGGAGGCGAAAGAGCTAGAGGCAGAGTCAGAAAGGAAAGCCAAAACTTGTTCCTGCTGCTCCGGCTTTAAAAGCGGTTTTCCTACTCCCAGAAAAGGGAGCGTTCGAGGCCTTGTGTAGCCAGACGATGACGCTGGCTCAACAACTCGAGACTTAGGTGCTATATTGCTTTTCCCACGACCACCTGATGCTCCACCACCACTACCATCATTACCAGCTGGAAATGACCGCCCACGGCCACGACCTCTTCCACCAGACTTCCTCATTGTTTGAAAAACGTAACCAAACAAACGGTATTTGTTACTGTTAAACCAGTTACAAGGTGTACTCAAACTTGTGGTGAATTTTTATCTCCCTTTATAGGTGAGTGAGACTGTATGGAAAATCAGGCCCACTGTATAACAGTACACAGCTTAAGTAGCTGACAGATATGCCACTAACAGGACTGATGCAGATGCACACACTACCAATAAAAATCTCCCCCTTTTTATTTTTTCTGGGAGAATTGTGAAGAAATCAGGCCCACTGTTATACAGTAGGTTTTCTGTGGCAGAAAATGAAAGACAGATGCCACAGACAGGACTGGCAGTGATGCAGATTTGCCAATCTTAATCTCCCACTTGTTTTATTTTTTCTGGGAGAATTGTGAATAAATCAGGCCCACTGTTATACAGTAGGTTTTCTGTGGCAGAAAATGTAAGACAAATGCCACAGACAGGACTGGTAGTGATGCAGATTTGCCAATCTTAATCTCCCCCTTGTTTTATTTTTTCTGGGAGAATTGTGAAGAAATCAGGCCCACTGTAATACAGTATATTTTCTGTGGCAGAAAATGAAAGACAGATGCCACAGACTGGCACTGATGCAGATTTGCCAATTTTAATCTGCCCCCCTTTTTTTTTTTTTTTTCTTCAGGGAGACTAGTGAATAAATCTGGGCCACTGTATTAGAGTATATTTTCTGTGGCAGAAAGTGGCTTGAAAAGATATAACAAAAAAAAGGGACTGTACTACAATTACTATCTCCCTACAGTAATCTCAGAAAAGTATGGCAGGCAGCAATAAAAAGGACTGCTGCACACAAAAGTGTAGACAAACAAACAAGATAACTGTGCAGAAAGGAAGGAACAACAGGATTTGTGCTTTTAAAAAAGCAGTTGGTTTGCACAGCGGCGTACAAACAGCAATGCAGCTATCAGGGAGCCTCCTAGGGCAGCCCAATGAGCTACAGAGCTGAGGAACAAAAATCTAGCCTCCACTGTCCCTGCAAACAAAAGATGGTGTTGGACAGTGGAAATCGCTACAGCACAAGCAGTTTGGGGGTTAATGTACCCTGCCTAACGCTATCCCTGCTTCTGACGAAGCGGCAGCAACCTCTCCCTATACTCAGATCAGCAGCAGTAAGATGGCGGTCGGCGTGCACGCCCCTTTATAGCCCCTGTGACGCCGCAAAGCAAGCCAATCACTGTAATGCCCTTCTCTAAGATGGTGGGGACTGAGACCTATGTCATCACGCTGCCCACACTCTGCGTCCACCTTCATTGGCTGAGAAATGGCGCTGAGCGCGTCATAGAAACGCAACTTTGGCGCGAAGGTCACCGATCGCGTGGCCGACCCCACACAGGGATCGGATCGGGTTTCATGAACCCCGACTTTGCCAAAAGTCGGTGACTTATGAAAATGACCGATCCGTTTCGCTCAACCCTAGTGAGCACTTTGACTCACCAAGTGCTTCACAGAGTTTATAAAGTAGAGCCATAAAAATAAAAAATAATATTTTTTCCCAAAAATGAACTTTTCACCCCCAATTTTTCATTTTTCCAAGGGTAACAGAAGAAATTGTACTCCAAAAGTTGTTGTGCAATATGTCCTGAGTAGGCTGATACCCCATATGTGTGGGTAATCCACTGTTTGGGTGCATGGCAGAGCTCAGAAGGGAAGGAGTGCCGTTTGACTTTTCAATGCAAAAATGGCTGGATTTGAGATGGGATGCCATGTTGCGTTTGGAGACCCCTGATGTGCCTAAACATTGAAACCCCCCACAAGTGACACCATTTTGGAAAGTATCTAGATGTGTTGTGAGTGTGTGTTTGTATTTTGTCCCACAAAAATGTTTTTTAGCCCCCTACACTTTTATTTTCCCAAGGGTAATAAGAGAAATTAGTCCCCAGAAGTTGGTGTCCAATTTTTCCTGAGTACACTGGTAACCCATAAGTTAGGGTAAACCCCTGTTTGGGCGCACGGGAGAGCTCGGAAGAGAAGGAGCACTATTTTACTTTTTCAATGCAGAATTGGCTGGAATTGAGATCGGATGCCATGTCGCATTTGGAGAGCCCTGATGTGCCTAAACAATGGAAACCCCCAATTCTAACTGAAACCCTAACCCAAACACGCCCCTAATGCCAACCACACCCCTAACCCCAACCCTAACCACACCCCTAACTCCAAATCACCCCTAACCCTAATCCCAACCATAAACCTAACCACACCCCTAACCCTGACACACCCATAACTCTAATCCCAACCGTAAATGTAATCCAAACCTTAACCCTAGCCCCAAACCTAACCCTAGCCCCAACCCCAACCCTAACCCTAATCCTAGCCCCAACCCTAACCCCAACCCTAACCCTAGCCCTAACCCTAATCCTAGCTCCAACCCTATCCCCAACCGTAGCCCCAACCCTAACCCTAGCCCTAACCCTAGCCCTAACCCTAATGGGAAAATGGAAATAAATACATTTTTTTTCATTTTTCTCTAACTAAGGTGGTAGTAAAAGGGGGTTTGATTTACTTTTATAGTGGGTTTTTTAGCGGATTTTTATGATTGACAGCTGTCACACACTTAAAGTTGCTTTTTATTGCAAAAAATATTTTTTTGCGTTACCACATTTTGAGAGCTATAATTATTCCATATTTTGGTCCACAGAGTCATGTGAAGTCTTGTTTTTCGAGTTACCATTTTTATTGGTAACATTTTCGGGTACGTGACATTTTTTGATCGCTTTTTATTCCGATTTTTGTGAGGTAGAATGACCAAAAAACAGCTATTCATGAATTTCTTGGGGGAAGGGGGGCGTTTATACCGTTCCATGTTTGGTAAAATGGATAAAGCAGTTTTATTCTTCTGGTCTGTACGATTACAGCGATACCTCATTTAGATTTTTTTAATGTTTTGGCGCTTTTATGCGATAAAAACTATTTTATAGAAAAAATAATTATTTTTGCATCGCTTTATTCTGAGGACTATAACTTTTTTATTTTTTCACTGATGGCGCTGTAAGGTGGATAGTTTTTTGCGGAACAAGATGACGTTTTCAGCGGTACCATGGTTATTTATATCTGTCTTTTTGATCTCCTGCTATTCCATTTTTTGTTCGGCGGTATGATAATAAAGGCTTGTTTTTTGACTCGTTTTTAATTTTTTTTACGGTGTTCACTGAAGGGGTTAACTAGTGGGACAGTTTTATAGGTCGGGTCATTACGGATGTGGCGATACTAGATATGTGTACTTTTAATGTTTTTTTTTAATTTAGATAAAGGAATGTATTTATTGGAACAATATATATATATATATATTTTATTTATTTAGGATTTTTTTTTTAACTTTTTTACTTTGCCCCAGTGGGGGACATCACAGTGAAGTGACAGATCGCTGATCTGACACTTTGCTGTGCACTGTGTCAGATCAGCGATCACACAGACACAGCAGGGAGGCTTCCCGGCGCCTGCTCTGAGCAGGCGCTTGTAAGCCACCTCCCTACAGGACCCAGATGCAGCCCTGGGGCCATTTTGGATCTGGGGCTGCCAGGGAGGAGATGCTCGGTACAAAGTGAGCACATCGCCTTGTACCAAGGGTCTCAGGGAAGCCCGCAGGGAGCCTCCTCCCTGCCCGATGCTTCCCTATGCCCCCGGAACGCTGCGATCATGTTTGATCACAGTGTGCCAGGGTTAATGTGCCCGGGGCGGTCCGTGACTGCTCCTGGCACATAGTGCCGGATGTCAGCTGCGATAGTCAGCGGACACGTGGCCGTGATCGTCCGCGCTCCCCCCGTGAGTGCGGCTGATTGTGCTGGACGTACTATCCTTTCACTGGGAATTAAGTCCCAGGTCACCTTGACGGGATAGTACGTCCAATGGGATTAAGGGGTTAAGAGTGTCCCTCCACAATGATGGCTCAGAGAGGTAGTGTGCTGCCCAGCAGGATTTTAGCGTATTATGCTATGATCAGATAAGTGCACGGAAAATCTGGATAAAAAGCATCTATGTATATAATTAAACCACCAAAGAAGAACTTCACATAGGGCCAATAAAATCAATATAATCTTTATTTAAACATTATAAAAACAATATAGAGACAAGGGTATATACCCACAGGCACAAATAAGAAATAGGTGGGTAACCCAGGTAGTAACCTCAACATATGGCATATAAATCGGTATCAATAGTATGTACGAAAGATGTGTGACCATGTACAATCAAGCACAACAATAACATTCATATAATAGTAATAATACAAGTGTATATAATAGCACAATATAATTACCTAATGAAGTACTCCTGGGGACCCACCACACCCGACGCGGGTTTCGCAATCAAATGCTTCGTCCAGGGGTGGTTGGGTGCTGGCCAGCTATAGTATATATATCCCACAATATATATATATGCCGTAGTTTCTCAAGGACACTACCGATGTATTGAGAAAATTGGACTGGTTGCAATTGGAAGAAAATATGAGGTTGGTCACCTGCGATGTCGAATCGTTATACACCTCGATTTGACACCAGGATGGCCTAGAAGCTACCGCCTTTTATCTCACCAACAGTGGTCTTGATCGGGACTTATGTCTCTTTCTCTGTGAAGCCTTAAAATTTGTTCTTACACATAATTTTTTTGCATTTCGGGATTCATTTTTTCTTCAATTACAAGGTACCGCGATGGGGGCGTCTTGTGCGCCCTCTTACGCTAATTTGTTTTTGGGTTTATGGGAGCGGGAAATTTTTCAGACTAACCCACATGCCCTGAGTCACAAGGTCGTCTCCTTGTGGAGATATATTGATGACGTCCTTATGATCTGGCAGGGGACACAGGAGGAACTGGGCATATTTATCAATGACCTGAATTCCAATACTAGGAACATCAAACTGACGTATAGATGTGAAACTAGAAAAATAGATTTTTTGGATATATCCATCACTGTTGATGATGATGGTGGTATCCATACAGATCTGTTTAGAAAAAATACGTCTGTTAACTCCTTGTTGCATGACTCTTCACAGCATCCACAACACCTGATTAAGAATATTCCTACTGGTCAATTCTTATGTGCAAGGAGGATATGCTCCAATGATGAGTTATTTGAGAAACAGGCCCTAGACCTCTGTGCACGTTTCAAGGATCGTGGGTATGGGAAGAAACCTATCTGTCGCTCCTACCAAAGGGCATATTATAGCAGAAGAAACACCCTTCTACAAAAACGAAAGTTGGATAAAGACACGGATCAGGTTCGGTGTATCCTGGATTTTAACTCCAGGAGTGATGCAATTAGGGAAGCCATCACTAAACATTGGTCAGTACTTATGACGGATAGAGTTATTGCCAAATGTATTAGTAGGACTCCCACTATTACCATTAGGCGGTCAAACAACCTTAGAGACCAGCTGGTCCATAGCTATCATAAAGGACCTGGCCCTAACTATATCTTTGGGGCAAAAAGACCCAAAAGGGGCTGTACCAGCTGTGGGAAGTGTGTGGCTTGCAAGAATGTCAGTAATGCCGTGGATTTTACAAACTCTAGGAATGACAGGACTTATCAAATCACATACACTATTACGTGCACCACTAAAGCCATTGTGTATCTTGCAACGTGCCCGTGTGGTTTTATTTATATCGGGATGACCACACGTGAACTCCGTAGGCGAGTACGTGAGCACATATTGGATATTGAGGGGGCACGGACTTAAGATGACCCCCATAAATTAAAACCAATCCCACGGCACTTTAAGGCCTCTCATGGATGTGACCCCAAGGGACTATGCATTAAGGGCATTGATAGAGTTTTTGTGGGACTCAGAGGAGGTAATTGGAAGAGGATGTTGGCACAAAAAGAGGCTAGATGGATTTTCAAATTGGATACCATCTCACCACTTGGCCTGAATGACCATAACAGCTTTGCCCCTTTCTTGCCAACTTGAGATTATGGCACCTGTGGTGTTGCTTATATGTTTGCAGCATTGGATTACTCATTGCCAGTTATTTCTGTCTTTTGTTCTTGGCCTTTTAGCTTGGTTTTATTCTTTTTATTTATTTTAATTATTTTGTATTTTAAGGGTCTCTAGCTTCGGTGCTTCCATGCTCATAATGGATCGTTGGATATTGGAACTTGGATCTCTTTTTTGGCATTGCTTTAATATTAAAAGTATAATATTTTGTTAATGTGGCTGTGTGTCCATGCACTTTCTTTGCACGTGCTTTGCATATGTTGTATATATCTGCATTAAAAAAATTTTATGTTAATATTATAATGTATAGTATGTCACTGGTATATGTACTTTTTACTGTATACGGTCATATATATGTATGTGTTGTATGTTATATTTAATAATGAATTCATGATGTCACTGTTATTGTTATTACTAGTTCACATTATATGTGTCTTAATTATTCTCTTATTTCAGGCTCTGTAGTAGCTTTTTTAACACGGCGCACTTCGTTAACTTTGCGCACTTGTTGTCCTGTTGCGGTTTCTTAGCAACGGTTGTCTTATTACTATACATCAGCCACCGTCACTTCCGTACTTGCGCTCTGTACCTTACCATCTGGTAGTTCTTTGCGTGCACCTCTGGTCGTTGTATCCTTTGACTGGAGGGTGCGCGCTGGATGTCACGTTGGCGTCTTGAGTTTACTGCGTGTTGATATGGCAATTACGGCTTCAGCGTGTGCGCCTGCGCATTGTATTCTACTGTTTGGTAGTTCGCTGTGTTTACTTCCGGTGGTCGCCTCCTATGACGGTGGAGTGCGCACCAGATGTTACGCTTGTGGCCTGCATCATATGCGCGTTTACATGGCAACTACGGTGTTATCTTGTGCGCTACAGCGGCGTTCCATGTGTATTAGTGAGTAATTGGATTATGTTGTATATGTGCGTTCCTGCACAGCAGGCACTTAGCATCATCTTGATTATTGCACCTTCTCTATTGGCCCTTGTGGGATATATATACTATAGCTGGCCAGCACCCAACCACCCCTGGACGAGGCATTTCATTGCAAAACCCGCGTCGGGTGTGGTGGGTCCCCAGGAGTACTTCATTAGGTAATTATATTGTGCTATTATATACACTTGTATATACACGTGGTATATCTCGATTTTTCCAAAGCGTTTGATACCGTGCCGCACAAGAGGTTGGTACACAAAATGAGAATGCTTGGTCTGGGGGAAATTGTGTGTAAATGGGTTAGTAACTGGCTTAGTGATAGAAAGCAGAGGGTGGTTATAAATGGTATAGTCTCTAACTGGGTCGCTGTGACCAGTGGGGTACCGCAGGGGTCAGTATTGGGACCTGTTCTCTTCAACATATTCATTAATGATCTGGTAGAAGGTTTACACAGTAAAATATCGATATTTGCAGATGATACAAAACTATGTAAAGCAGTTAATACAAGAGAAGATAGTATTCTGCTACAGATGGATCTGGATAAGTTGGAAACTTGGGCTGAAAGGTGGCAGATGAGGTTTAACAATGATAAATGTAAGGTTATACACATGGGAAGAGGGAATCAATATCACCATTACACACTGAACGGGAAACCACTGGGTAAATCTGACAGGGAGAAGGACTTGGGGATCCTAGTTAATGATAAACTTACCTGGAGCAGCCAGTGCCAGGCAGCAGCTGCCAAGGCAAACAGGATCATGGGGTGCATTAAAAGAGGTCTGGATACACATGATGAGAGCATTATACTGCCTCTGTACAAATCCCTAGTTAGACCGCACATGGAGTACTGTGTCCAGTTTTGGGCACCGGTGCTCAGGAAGGATATAATGGAACTAGAGAGAGTACAAAGGAGGGCAACAAAATTAATAAAGGGGATGGGAGAACTACAATACCCAGATAGATTAGCGAAATTAGGATTATTTAGTCTAGAAAAAAGACGACTGAGGGGCGATCTAATAACCATGTATAAGTATATAAGGGGACAATACAAATATCTCGCTGAGGATCTGTTTATACCAAGGAAGGTGACGGGCACAAGGGGGCATTCTTTGCGTCTGGAGGAGAGAAGGTTTTTCCACCAACATAGAAGAGGATTCTTTACTGTTAGGGCAGTGAGAATCTGGAATTGCTTGCCTGAGGAGGTGGTGATGGCGAACTCAGTCGAGGGGTTCAAGAGAGGCCTGGATGTCTTCCTGGAGCAGAACAATATTGTATCATACAATTATTAGGTTCTGTAGAAGGACGTAGATCTGGGTATTTATTATGATGGAATATAGGCTGAACTGGATGGACAAATGTCTTTTTTCGGCCTTACTAACTATGTTACTATGTTACTATGTATTATTACTATTATATGAATGTTATTGTTGTGCTTGATTGTACATGGTCACACAGCTTTCGTTCATACTATTGATTCCGATTTATGTGCCATATGTTGAGGTTACTACCTGGGTTACCCACCTATTTCTTACTTGTGCCTGTGGGTATATACCCTTGTCTCTATATTGTTTTTATAATGTTTAAATAAAGATTAAATTGATTTTATTGGCCCTATGTGAAGTTCTTCTTTGGTGGTCTATTGCTGTTTACTTCATGTTCTTATATGAAGGATATATTTGGGTGTTTCTTTTTATATAATTACCCAAAATTGTCTGTCATCCACTTCCATCCGGACGTCCTTGAATCCCAAAATCTACCGCGCCACACCGGAAGTACGCCGACCGCCATATTGGAATACCCAAGTGATGGGTATTCCAATATGGCACCCGCTGGTACCAGACCCTTGCTCAGTACCACCAGTGGGTCATCGCCGGACTCCCACTGCTGGGATCCAGGCCGCCGCTGGGATCCCGACTGCCGCTGGGATCCCGGCCTCCACTGGAATCCAGACCACCGCTCGGATTCAAACCACAGTGGCACCCTCCCCGCTGGGCAGCCGTATGAAAATGATTCACTGTGCAGGTGCAGTAAATCAGACCGCCATCTTTGTGGAGGCAGGTGATGGTGGCCAGGCACATTAATTGCCCTTACTCGAACCCAGGGAGCGCATGCGCAGTTGATACAGTATATCTGTTTATTTATGAACTGCATCACAGCATGTGATTGTTTGACAGATGCTTTGACGCGCATGCCAGCAGCCTCTGAATTGGCGGAAGTTTAGACTCAACTACTTTCCCCTTGCTTTATGGCCTTGACTTAAACTTCAAAATTCACACTTAAGAGATTCTCAGTGCAGCAAAGCCTGCCCCCATCAGGACGTCACCACCCTCCAGATGTGATAGCACCAGGTCTCCATCTAGTATATATATATATATATATTCATTTTATATAGTAGTTTTTCTCATCTATATATTATCCATATATCTGTTTATGGCATTCTATTTTACAGCACTTTTTATACATTTCACAATCACACAAAGTGGTGCGATGGAGTTGATGACATTATGCTAACAAATTTTGTGCGTGAATTTTATGGTAGCTACTTGTTTTCTTAGTGTGTCACAAGGAACCACACATTCATCAAAAAGAAGCTCCATTGAGAGAATGCTCACCAAACAACATATTGTACAGTACATACAGCATTCCATATCTCTGCTTTTTGTATCTGAAAGCAGTCAGTCAATTGTATGTTGTACCATTTATAGAACTTATCATACTAGCAACGCGCTAGACTAAACTAAAAAGTCAAAAATATAAAAACAATAATAAGTAAAAACTGTGCAAGGCCGGGGTCACACTTGCGAGTGTGATGCGAGAAACTCACGTGAGTCTCTCACATCAATACCCGGCACTGCCGACGGCACTCAGACCTGAGTCTGTGGCTGCATGTACAGTACAGACCAAAAGTTTGGACACACCTTCTCATTTAAAGATTTTTTTGTATTTTCATAACTATGAAAATTGTAAATTCACACTGAAGGCATCAAACTATGAATTAATACACGTGGAATTATATACTTAACAAAAAATTGTTAAACAACTGAAAATATGTCTTATATTCTAGGTTCTTCGCGTAGCCACCTTTTGCTTTGATGACTGCTTTGCACACTCTGTGTGCCAGGTATTGATGTGAGAGACTCACACGAGTTTATCGCATCACACTTGCAAGTGTGACCCTGGCCTAAGGGTACCGTCACACTATACGATTTACCTACGATCACGACCAGCGATATGACCTGGCCGTGATCGTAGGTAAATCGTAGTGTGGTCGCTGGGGAGCTGTCACACAGACAGCTCTCCAGCGACCAACGATGCCGAGGTCCCCGGGTAACCAGGGTAAACATCGGGTTACTAAGCGCAGGACCGCGCTTAGTAACCCGATGTTTACCCTGGTTACCAGCGTAAAAAAAACAAAACAGTACATACATACCTTCCGCTGTCTCTGCTTTCACCGCTGTGCTCTGCTTTCACTTTACGGCCGGCAGTCAGTGAGTGCGGGAAGCAGACGGCAAGGGACAGACAGCGGAAGGTATGTATGTACTGTTTGTTTTTTTTTACGCTGGTAACCAGGGTAAACATCGGGTTACTAAGCGCGGTCCTGCGCTTAGTAACCCGATGTTTACCCTGGTTACAAGCGAACGCATCGCTAGATCGCATCGCTAGATCGGTGTCACACACACCAATCTAGAGATGACAGCGGGAGATCCAGCGACGAAAGAAAGTTCCAAACGATCTGCTACGACGTACGATTCTCAGCAGGATCCCTGATCGCTGCTGCGTGTCAGACACAGCGATATCGTAACGATATCGCTGGAACGTCACGAATCGTACCGTCGTAGCGATCGAAATGGCACAGTGTGACGGTACCCTAATACAGACAATGGCAGACAGTGGACTGCAACTAGCCAATATGAATGACTGGCTGTGAATTTATTATGGGTCATTCTTATAATTTCTGAAAACGTTTATCCTAAGTGAAAGGCCAGTTTAACCCCTTTACCCCCAAAGGTGGTTTAGACATTAATGACCAGGTGAATTTTTATAATTCTTACCACTGTCACTTTATGAGGTAATAACTCTGGAACACTTTAACGGATCCCGGTGATTCTGAGAATTTTTTTTGTGGCATACCATACTTCATGAAAGTGGTAAAATTTATTTGATACGACTTGCCTTTAATTGTGAAAAAATATGAAAATTTTGAAAATTTAGCAATTTTTCAAATTTTAACTTTAACCCCTACCTGACCTCGGACGGGATAGTACGTCCGAGGTCAGATCCCCTGCTTTGATGCAGGGCTCCGCGGTGAGCCCGCATCAAAGCCGGGACATGTCAGCTGTTTTGAACAGCTGACATGTGCCCGTAATAGGCGCGGGCAGAATCGCGATCTGCCCGCACCTATTAACTAGTTAAATGCCGCTGTCAATCGCAGACAGCGGCATTTAACTACCGTATCCGGCCGGGCGGCCGGAAATGACGTCATCGCCGACCCCCGTCACATGATCGGGGGTCAGCAATGCGTCTCCATTGTAACCATAGAGGTCCTTGAGACCTCTATGGTTACTGATGACCGGTGGCTGTGAGCGCCACCCTGTGGTCGGCGTTCACAGCACACCTCCATTTCTGCTACATAGCAGCGATCAGCAGATCGCTGCTATGTAACAGAGCCGATTGCGTTGTGCCTGCTTCTAGCCTCCGATGGAGGCTATTGAAGCATGGCAAAAGTAAAAAAAAAAAAGTTAAAAAAAATGTGAAAAAAATAAAAAAAATATAAAAGTTTAAATCACCCCCCTTTTGCCCCAATCAAAATAAATCAATAAAAAAAAATCAAATCTACACATATTTGGTATCGCCGCGCTCAGAATCGCCCGATCTATCAATTAAAAAAAAGCATTAAACTGATCGCTAAACGGCGTAGCGAGAAAAAAATTCGAAACGCCAGAATTACGTTTTTTAGGTCGCCTCGACATTGCATTAAAATGTAATAACGGGCGATCAAAAGAACGTATCTGCACCAAAATGCTATGATTAAAGACGTCATCTCGGCACGCAAAAAATAAGCCCTAAACCGACCCCAGATCACGAAAAATGGAGATGCTACGAGTATCGGAAAATGGCGCAATTTTTTTTTTTTTTTTTTTTAGCAAAGTTTGGAATTTTTTTTCACCACTTAGATAAAAAATAACCTAGTCATGTTAGGTGTCTATGAACTCGTACTGACCTGGAGAATCATATTGTCAAGTCAGTTTTAGCATTTAGTGAACCTAGCAAAAAAGCCAAACAAAAAACAAGTGTGGGATTGCACTTTTTTTGCAATTTCACCGCACTTGGAATTTTTTTCCCGTTTTCTAGTACACGACATGCTAAAACCAATGATGTTGTTCAAAAGTACAACTCGTCCCGCAAAAAATAAGCCCTCACATGGCCAAATTCACGGAAAAATAAAAAAGTTATGGCTCTGGGAAGGAGGGGAGTGAAAAACGAACACGGAAAAACGAAAAATCCCAAGGTCATGAAGGGGTTAATACTCTTAAATCACAGAGATATGTCACACAAAATACTTAATAAGTAACATTTACCACTTGTCTATTTTACATCAGCACAATTTTGGAACCAAAATGCTATTTTGTTAGGACGTTACAAGGGTTAAAAGTTGACTAGCGAGTTCTCATTTTTACAAAAAAATTTACAAAACCATTTTTTAGACACCACACTACATTTGAAGTCCCTTTGAGGGGTCTATATGATAGAAGACACCCAAAAGTGACACCATTCTAAAAAGTGCACAAAACTATAGTCAAGAAGTTTATTAACCCTTAACAGGAATTGTGTAAAAAATTAACATTTATCTTTTTTTTTTTAATTAACTTCAGATCCAACAATTTTTTTACAAGGGTAATAGGAAAAAATGGACCCCAAAATTTGTTGTGTAATTTCTTCTGAGCATGCCAATGCCCCATATGAGGGAGAAAAGTACTATTTAGGCACACAGAAGAGCTTGGAAGAGAAAGGGCGCCATTCGACTTTTTGAATGCAAAATTTGTGGAACAATTGGAGGGCGCCATGTCGCATTTGGAGAGGCTCTGATGTGCCTAAACAGTAAAAATTCCCCACAAGTGACACCATTTTGGAAACAAGACCCCTCGGGGAACTGATCTAGATGTGTGTTGAGCACATTGAACCCCCAGGTGCTTCACAGAAGTTTATAACGTTGAGCCATGAAAATAATAAAACCACATTTTCCTCACAAAAATGATACCCCATATATGGGGGAATACTAATTTTAAGGCACAGTGCAAAGTTCAGAAGGGAAGAGGCGCCATATTGGAGTTCAGATTTTGCTGGAATGATTTGAGGGTGCCATGTCACATTGGCAGAGCCCCTATGGTGCCAGAAAAACAGAAATCCCCTGTATGTGAAGTCATTTTATACCACTGAGCGGTGAAGAAAGAATAAATTACATTTTTACCACTAAAACGTTGTTTTAGCCCCAAGTTTGTTCATTTTCTAAGGGCTAATAGGATTTTTTTTTTCAAACAAACTGAGGTCCATTTTTTCCTGAGTGTTTTGATACCCTGGATGTAAACGAGAAATGGAGTGGCAGATTTTACTGTTATGATTTGCTGGTGCAATGACCCGCTGGGAGTGCCCATCAAGTGCCATAACAGCAGAACCCCTATAAGTGACCCCATTTTACAAACAACACCTCTTGATGAATTCATCTGGGGTACAATGATAAAATATGGCACCATGGGTGTGTTACAGAATTTTATACCATTGGGCAGTAAAGAAGAGGTAAATACATGTTTACCACAAAAATATTGTTTTAGCCCCAGATTTTACATTTCCACCCAAGAAGTGGGTAAAAATGGCACCAAAATGTGTTCCACAACTTCTAGTGAACGTGGAAATACCCCATATGTGGCTGTACAGTACTATTTAGCCATATGGAGAGGCTCAGGAGGAACAGAGCTCTATTTGCCTCCTGGAGGGCAGACTTTCCAAGAACAGTTTGCGGACTCCATGCACAGAGCCCCTAATTGCTCGAAAGCAGAATTCCCATTCAAGTGACCCCAATTTGGAAACTATACCCCTTGGGGAATTTATCTACAGGTGTAATGAAGATTTTGATTCCTTGGGTATTTTCCATAAACAAGCATCAATAAACTCATGCATCTCACGCATGCGCATGTCGTTTTTGTCACGTCACATGACCGTATCTAAGTACTATTTATATGCGACTGAGATCCCTAGTTAACCACGCCCCCTGAGGAAGCGGCAACACGTACACGCAAAACGCGCGTTGGGGTCCACATCCAGGAGCCAGACGGGACATTGTGTGACCTATGGGTAATTAACCCTTTATTTACTTACCACTTTTCACATAGTGCGGCCCATTTATGTTTGATGTGTGGCAGCTATATGGGCATTGTTAGGGCTATTGTGCACATGTAACACCCACTTTGTTTGTTTGTTTGCTATGCGTCTGGGCTACTAGCACTTATGTATACTTAAGAACTATGAAGGTATTGTGAATATTTATTTCTACTGTGTCCCTGTCTGTTGCACCTGGATTACTGTATCCATGGATGCAGTCACATCTTTTTATTTGTTGTTTTTCTACTATATATGATATGTATGATTTTCAGTGAAAATCTAATAAATATGTTTTGCTAGTAGTACTTTTGGCAATTATTTGACTCGTGTATCTCTGGTGTAGCATTACTATTGTTGAGTCGCCTGACATATATTACCAACTGACGTCTATCTATATATATAATTGTCTAAGGGTTTTTCCGTCTGTCTGTCTGTCTGTCTGTCTGTCTGTCCTGGAAATACCGGCTCTCTGATTGGTCGAGGCCGCCAGGCCTCGACCAATCAGAGACCGGCACAGCATCGACGTAGAAATCCCGCGTCTCTGATTGGTCGAGGCCGCCAGGCCTCGACCAATCAGCAACGGGCACAGCGACGATGATGTCATAAAGGACGTAGAAATCCCGCGTCTGATTGGTCGAGGCCACAAGGCCTCGACCAATCAGCAACGGGCTCAGCGACGATGATGTCATAAAGGACGTAGACATCTCACGTTTCTGATTCAGCGACGGGCACAGTATCGACGTAGATGTCATAATGGTTGCCATGGCGACGATGATGCCATAAAGGTTGCCTCGACCAATCAGCGACGGGCACAGTGTGCCGCAAATTCTGGAATCATCATTGTCCATATACTACGGGGACATGCATATTCTAGAATACCCGATGCGTTAGAATCGGGCCAAAATCTAATGTTTATATAAGCATCAATAAACGTTGCTGAGTAAAAATTGCAAACTGCCATTGTAGTGACTAGTATGCTGTAGTGACCAGTACGCTGTAGTCATCAGTACGTTATGTCCAGCCTGTGCTTCTGGAGACATGCACCTGTAAGTTAGGCGGGCTCTCATAGCTTCAGAAATGCCAAATGTTGACACAATATATGGTTTAGGTAAACTGTGGCTCTCAGAAGCGGGAGGGCATTTGGATTTGAGAGCAAAGAATTTGCTGAATTTATTTTGGCGGGAGAGGAGCCATTTCGCTTTTCCAGAGTCTTTGTGCTACCAGTATGGTAGAAACCCCTATATTTTCATTAACAGATTGCAGACCTGAGAGAGAGCTTGCTTTTTTTTGTGGATTGAGTTGAAAATTTTCTTGGGAACATTTTACATTATGTTTGGTATTTATTCGGCGCTTTACACTGACCACTTACTTTGGGATTTACATCTAAATCTGAGTGGTGTGATTCAGATGAAACCCCCGATGGATCCATTCGCTATAATGAGTTACTCTGGACTTCATCTGGCTTCTGTTCAGCGGTGTCCTTCTTTTCAGAAGTGCAGAAAACTGTGGCTGACGACACTTTTATGTAATCCTAAAAAGACAGACACTGCCAGATCACAGATGACACGGGGTTCACAGATCCTTCATCTGCCTCATTAGAGGGAATCTTCCACTAGAGGTTCCATCTGAATCACGTATTTCAGAGATTTACATGGAAACCCCGGTGCAAGGGTTCAGTACAGAGCGCAGGATAAATGTGCGCTAAGCAATACTGCGATCTTTGGGGGCAGAATGAAAAAATCAACAGCATATGAAGAATTGATTTTATTTATTTTTTACGCCATTTCTCATGCGGTATAACTGATTAGGTGACTTTATTCTTTGGGTCGGTGCGAATACAGCAATACCAGATTTATAGCGGGTTTTTATGTCTGGCTGCTGTCACACACTAAAAGACGCTTTTTATTGCAAAAAATAGTTTTTGCATTACCAATTTTGCTATAATTTTTCCACATTTTGGCCCACAGAATCACGTGAGGGCTTGGTTTTGCGGGACGAGTTGATGTTTTATTGAAATGAAATGAAAAGAGGTGGCACTGAATGGAATAAAGTCCAAACTTTATTGGTCCAAATAATGTTTCAAATATCTCAGGCAGGTGGAGGGCAAGAGAGTGCAAAGACAACGGCCGTTTCGCGCTGTGTTGCACTTCTATGGGTCTCTAAAGGGAAGGGGAGGAGGGAGATTAAATACCACAGGGGAGGGTATAACCCACCCACCGAGCCTCACTTACAATACAAAAAAATTCAATAAACACTTAGCACATGACATAAAAAATAAAAAACAATAAGCACCAGATAAAAAAAATGACACATTAAAGGGAACCTGTCACCTGAATTTGGCGGGACCGGTTTTCGGTCATATGGGCGGAGTTTTCGGGTGTTTGATTCACCCTTTCCTTACCCGCTGGCAGCATGCTGGCTGCAATATTGGATTGAAGTTCATTCTATGTCCTCCATAGTACACGCCTGCGCAAGGTATGTGCAGGCTCCAAGAGGGGGAGTGGGTGAGAAGAAAAGAGGTCGCACTTGCCGCACCACAGCACAATGCTCACTGCACTGCACCAGTTTTTTTATTTTTATTCTGCAAACGGTTCTGCACCAAAACATCTCTTAAACACTTAGATCTCCTGCAAGTGATTATTGGACCCATAGCCACAACGTCACTGAGATCACCGTCATGTTCCAAAATATGCCAATTTTTTCTGATAGTGGACCTAATGAAGCTGTCCATAGGGCCACAGTCAAAGCAAAAAACACATTTTTTAATCATCCTTTTTCTTAATTTTTGGAACAAATGACTCCTGTTTGACCTTGATCAAAGCCTTATCCATGAGGCGTGGAGGATAGCCCCTTTCCCTAAATCTATCATATAGCTCCCTAAATTGCCTTGCAAAGCCCTCCAATGAACTATTACACCTTTTTAATAGCAAAAATTGACTAAAAGGGATAGACTCTTTAATATAGGCTGGATGCGAGATTTTAGGCTATGTACGCACGTTGCGGATTAGCCTCTGGAATTTTTTGTGCAGATTCTGCATCTCTTGGCAGAAAATGCAGGTGTGGATTTGATGCGTTTTTTATGTGAATTTTGTGTGGATTTGCTGCAGATTTACTGCAGATTCTGTGCGGATTTCATGCGTTTTTACCCCTGCTGATTTCTATAGTGGAATGGGTACAGAAACGCTGCAGATCCGCACAAAAGAAGTGACATGCTCCTTCTTTTAACCTGCAGTTTTTCCTTGCGAAATTTTCCGCACCATTAGCACAGCATTTTTTTTTCATTGATTTACATTGTACTGTAAATCACTTCCGGATCTGCAGCGTTTCTGCACGGTAAGGGTACTTTCACACTAGCGTTTTTTTAAATCCGTCACAATGCGTCGTTTTGCAGAAAATACGCATCCTGCAAAAGTGCTTGCAGGATGCGTTTTTTCCCCATAGACTTCTATTGACGACGCATTTGCGACGGATTGCCACACTTCACATCCGTCTTGCGACGGATGCGTCGTGCTTTGGCGGACCGTCGGGAGAAAAAAACCCTACATGTAACGTTTTTTCTCCTGACGGACCGCTTTTTCCGACTGCGCATGCGTGGCCGGAACTCCGCCCCCACCTCCCCGCACCTTACAATGGGGCAGCGGATGCGCCGGAAAAATGCATCCGCTGCACCCATTGTGCAATGCAGCAAACGCTAGCGTCGGAATCTCTCCCCGACGCATTGCGACGGGGAGATTCCGACGCTAGTGTGAAAGGAGCCTAAAAAACGCTGTGGATTCATAGTAAATCCGCAAGGTGTGCACATACTCTTATAATGAAGAAGTGCATTGGTGGATGTGGGTTTCCTGAAAACCTCTGTATTCAAACGACCATCTGCAATCCAAACCTTAAAGGGAACCTGTCACCCCGTTTTTTGAGATTGAGCTATAAATACTGTTAAATAGGGCCTGCGCTGTGCGTTACTATAGTGTATGTAGTGTACCCTGATTCCCCATGTATGCTGAGAAATACATTACCAAAGTCGCCGTTTTCGCCTGTCAATCAGGCTGGTCTGGTCAGGTGGGCGTGTTCACAGCGCTCTTTTCTTCCCCAGCTTTCCGTTGGTGGCGTAGTGGTGTGCGCATGTCCAGAGTTCCGACTTCCCTGCGCCCACGTGAAGACACAGCGCGCGATCTGCGCTGTAATCCCTTGCATCGGTGGGGGCGGCCATCTTCCTGGGGCCGCGCGTGCGCAGATGGAGTGCTCTGCTGCACGGGGCTTCAGGAAAATGGCCGCGGGATGCCGCGCGTGCGCATTAGAGATCGCGGCGGCCATTTTCCCAAAGCCGAGATGCAAACTCGGCTTTGGGAAAATGGCTGCCGCGATCTCTAATGCGCACGCGCGGCATCCCGCGGCCATTTTCCTGAAGCCCCGTGCAGCAGAGCACTCCATCTGCACACTCGCGGCCCCAGGAAGATGGCCGCCCCCACCGATGCAAGGGATTACAGCGCAGATCGCGCGCTGTGTCTTCACGTGGGCACAGGGAAGTCGGAACTCTGGACATGCGCACACCACTACGCCACCAACGGAAAGCTGGGGAAGAAAAGAGCGCTGTGAACACGCCCACCTGACCAGACCAGCCTGATTGACAGGCGAAAACAGCGACTTTGGTAATGTATTTCTCAGCATACATGGGGAATCAGGGTACACTACATACACTATAGTAACGCACAGCGCAGGCCCTATTTAACAGTATTTATAGCTCAATCTCAAAAAACGGGGTGACAGGTTCCCTATAAAGGGAACCTGTCACCTGAATTTGGCGGGACTGGTTTTCGGTCATATGGGCGGAGTTTTCGGGTGTTTGATTCACCCTTTCCTTACCCGCTTGGCTGCATGCTGGCCGCTATATTGGATTGAAGTTCATTCTATGTCCTCCGTAGTACATGCTTGCGCAAGGCAACTTAATAAAAACCAAATATATTCCCATCTCACTTGTTTATTTTCACCAGGTAAACCAATATAACTGCACAAAATTTAAAAATAAACATTTCTGACATGCAAAAACAAAATCCCAAAAAATGAGTGACCAATATAGCCACCTTTCTTTATGATGACACTCAACAGCCTTCCATCCATAGATTCTGTCAGTTGCTTGATCTGTTTACGATCAACATTGCATGCAGCAGCCACCACAGCCTCCCAGACACTTTTGTGAGAGGTGGACTGTTTTCCCTTCCTGTAGATCTCACATTTTATGAGGGACCACAGATTCTCTATGGGGTTCAGATCAGGTGAACAAGGGGGCCCTGTCATTATTTTTTCTTCTTTGATACATTTACTGGCCAGCCACGCTGTGGAGTACTTGGAGGCATGTGATGGAGCCTTGTCCTGCATGAAAATCATGTTTTTCTTGAACGATACCGACTTCTTCCTGTACCACTCCTTGAAGAAGTTGTCTTCCAGAAACTGGCAGTAGGTCTGGGAGTTGAGCTTCACTCCATCCTAAACCTGAAAAAGTCCCACAAGTTCATCTTTGATGATACCAGACAATACCAATAGCCCACCTCCACCTTGCTGGCATCTGAGTTGGAGTGGAGCTCTCTGACCTTTACTGATCCAGCCACTGGCCCATCCATCTGGCCCATCAAGAGTCACTCTCATTTCATCAGTCCATAAAACCTTTGAGAAGTCAGTCTTCAGATATTTCTTGGCCCAGTCTTGACGTTTTATCTTATGTTTCTTGTTCAAAGGTGGTCGTTTTTCAGCCTTCCTTACCTTGGCCATGTCCCTGAGTATCACACACCTTGTGCTTTTTGTTACTCCAGTAACGTTGCAGCTCTGAAATATGGCAAAACTGGTGGCAATTGGCATCTTGGCAGCTTCACGCTTGATTTTCCTCAATTCATGGGCAGTTATTTTGTGACTTTTTTGCCCAACACGCTTCTTGCAACCCTGTTGCCTATTTGCCATGAAAAGCTTGATTGTTCGGTGATGATCATGCTTCAAAAAGTTGACAATTTCAAGACTGCTGCATCCCTCTGCAAGACATCTCACAATTTTGGACTTTTCAGAGCCCGTGAAATCTCTCTTCGGATCCATTTTGCCAAAGGAAAGGAAGTTGCCTAATAATTAAGCACACCTTAAATAGGGTTTTGATATCATTAGACAACACCCCTCCTCATTACAGAGATGGACATGACCTGATTTACTTAATTGGTAGTTGGCTCTCGAGCCTGAACAGCTTGGAGTAGGACAACATGTATAAAAAGTATCATGTGATCAAAATACAACTTGCCTAATAATTCTGCACACAGTGTACGTTGCACCAAGCTGTATAATTTATATATTCAACATTATGTAGTGCCCCCCTCCCCACACATGGTAACCAAATATGTGTACTTTTATTGTTTATAGGTTATTCTCATACAAATATTTTTTATAGATACAATATCTTAATTATTTTTACAATTATATAAAAGTAATTACTTTTTTAAACTTTCTAACTTTGTCCCACTATAGGACTATCATTTTTTACAGGCTGATCGCTTGTACAGCATGTGGATGCAGCAGCATCCCCATGCTGTATAAACTGTCAGCTCTGCACTGACAGAGAAAGTTGCTGATCATGCACTGCTCACGATCAGCAAGTTTGGTAGCTCTTGTGACCTCGGTTCACCATGGCAACTATCTGGACCCTACATCATGCCACAGGATCTCCGATCCAAAGACAGAGTGGCTATCAACCGTTTGCCAGCTTTTGGAATGCTGCGATTGTGTTTGATCGCAGCATTTTGGGAGTTAAAGTGCTGGAAGCGGTGCAAGACTACTCCTGGCAGTTAGTGCCGGGTGTCAGCTGTCAGAATCAGCTGATACCCGGAGGCGATCACTAGCGCACAGCCCGTGTGCACGTGAGATCGAAATGACTTACAGTAATAATCTGTCCATGTCAAATAGGCCCAGGACACATGGATGGATTATTACGTCAGATGTCAGCATGGAGTTAAAGGGAACCTGCCAGAAACTTTTACTCCCCCCCATTAAACTGTTAATATGATTGTGCAGCCTTTTACAAGATAAACCATCTGATCTCTTTATGACTCCAAGGTACTGTTCAAGCAACAAGAAATTGTGTTTTGAAGTTGTGTCTGGAAGTGTATTTGGGGCATGATGATGCACTTCTAACTTCTCAGCCTTACACTTTATTTTTCTACTTAGCAGCAACTTTCCTTGACTGGTTGAAAGCTAAGAAACTAGAAGTACATTGTTACACCCCAATGCACTTTCAGACACTATTTCAAAATTGTATTTCTCGCTGCTGGATCAGTGCTTGGAGGTCATAAAGGAATCACCTAGTATAACTATTAAAGTGCTACACAATCAAATTAATGCTTTAGAGGAGTTACAGTTTCTGATAGATTATCTTTAAGGCAGTGCATACTTTATACACCACATCATAAATAAAACTCAAGTTCTGCAAATACTGTATATATGTTTCCAAGTTCTTTATATAGCTCTGTTTAATTATATAGGTATCATACTCTAGAAATGAAGACCGTAATCTATTTGTTGAGTGAAGAAAAGATTTAAAAAAATGATAAAATCCAGTTGCATTTATGTTGGCTGCGTTGTATTTTTTTTCTTGTTTATACTGAGTGACAGCTTTTACAATGCCTAATTAATGAACTACTGCCCGTAAGGTAGTGAGCCAGACAGACTTAATATGTTTCCGCTGAAATGACTAAAACTCATCCTCCATTACAGATATGAGATAATTGAAGAAAATGACATGCCAATAAGTTACATTACTAACAATTTCTTCTCGCTAATGACTTTTTCTGAATAGTAAGTGTAGATAAATATTTGTTTTGTTCCTGTCTTGGAAGTTCGTCAGGATATGAATACTTTATTGTTTATTACAAAAATGTGCAGCCCATTTAAGGGACTTAACGGAAATATATGGATGAAATATAATGTAATTGTGTCTCATTTTTATCTACATGATGGTTTTATTAATAGCAGGATACTTATGCTGTTTTTAAGTTATTTATAGTGATGAGCGAGCATTAAAATGCTCGGGTGCTCGTTGCTCGGGTCAAGCAATTTGTAATACTCAGGTACTCGGACAGAACAACGAGCCCAATGTAAGTCTATAGGAAACCCGAGCATATTTACCGTGATTCCCCCCGGGGTCCTTTTCATGCCTAAAAACATGTGAAAATTATGGAAACACTGCTCAAATGACACGAGAACATCATGAGGATCGCCCCTGGAAGCAATTCTGATGCCTAAGTCACAGCTGCAAGCAATGTTGTCAGAGTTTCACGCCATTTTTACAGGTGCACCAAAAAACATACAAAAGCGAAGCCAAAATGGATTTTGCTGGCAAATATGTTAAGGCACATCCTTTCCTGGGTAATGACTTGTATATAAGACAAAATAATTAGCCCCAAACAAAAATGTTCCTCCACCACTTGGACTATGTTCACACGGAGCGTTTTTGATGCGTTTTTCAACTTTAACAATGCTTTCAACCAATACAAATGCATTCACTGGGAAATGTCATCGTAACATTTAACAACCCTAGCTGGCCATGTGGTGTGTGACAAAAAAGCAGACACATCTTGTTTCATTTATGAAGGAGGGACTCTAAAAGTCACAGAGCCTATTTTTAGAGGGGCATCAGGCGGCATTAATATTCTTAGAGCCATTATTAAACAGTGGGTCTCCTATACTGTTAATGCCTATGCAGTGAGTGGTTGGGCTTCCAAAAATTTGGACGCACCCCAATTCCCCCATTTATGAGACATACAGGAGGGCCTCCTGAAAAAATGTTGCAATTAATGCAAGGCTTGCCCTCCACCACAGTTGCATGCACCCCAATAACCCTTTCAGCAGATGTACTTGAGGGGCTCATGACAAAATTGTTCCCAGTAGAAGAAATTGTGTTTCCCATACTGTTTGTTTATGCATTGAATGCAAGGCCTGCCCTGCACCAAATCTACATGCACCCCAATAACCCTTTCAGCTGATGTACTTGAGGGCCACATGGCAAAATTGTTCCCATTAGAAGAAAGTGTGTCTCCCATAATGTTTGCTTATGCAATGAATGCAAGCCATGGCCTGCCCAAAGTTACATGCACCCCAATAACCCTTTGAACCCAGGACTGGATGGCCACCAGAAAACCCATTTCACATTATTTATTTGTTACTCCCATACTGTTTGCCTATGTAGCAAATGCAAGGCCTGCCAAAAATTAGGAGGCACCCCACTTGGAAGAGAAGTAGAGGTGGGTCTCATGAAAACAATGTTCTCATTATTAGGAAGTGGGTCTCCCATAGTGTTTGCCTATGCAGTGAATGCAAGGCCTGCCAAAAATTAGGAGGCACCCCCATAAACCTTGGAAGACACGTAGAGGTGGGCCTCCTGAAAACAATATTCCTATTATTGGGAAGTGGGTCTCACATAGTGTTTGCCTATGCAGAAAATGCAAGACCTGCCAAAACTGCTGCAGAGATCAGACGCAGCCTAAGCACACTGTTTAAGGGGGCAAAGCGCTGGAGCGCTACCCATAATGTCCACTTCACAGGACCACTCAAGCATTTTTCCGCATAAGATGTCATATCGAATAAGACCGGAGGTCGGTTGAAATGTCAAATAGAGTCGCTCATATAGGTTTTTCGCTTCTCTGCTCTACGAATATTGTGTGTGACCACATAAATAAACTTCCTTTCTTGCATCACCTTACGGATAGAGTCTCCAGCATATGGTCTCACAAGGGGTCTGAAGATCTCATCTCGGTACCTAATGGCAATCAGGCTACCTCTGGCAAGCACATGGAGGGCTGTGCGGCTCTCCAAAGAAATGCAAACCCTCACTATTACTAACCCACTGACAAATCGGTCATGCTGAAGGATGTTGCAGGCAGCAGATCACTCTCCATGGCATCTCCAGACTCTGTCATGTCTGTCATATGTGCTCAGTGTGAACCTGCTTTCATCTGTGAAGAGCACAGGGCGCCAGTGGTGAATTTGCCAATCCTGCTGTTCTGTGGCGAATGCCAAGCGTCCTGCATCGTGTTTGGCTGTGAGCACATCCCCCATCTGTGGATGTCTAGTACTGAGACCATCCTCATGGAGTCAGTATCTAACCATTTGTGCAGACACATGAACATTTGTGGTCTGCTGGAAGTCATTTTGCAGGGCTCTGGCAGTGCTCCTTCTGTTCCTCCTTGCACAAAGGCCGAGGTAGCGGTCCTGCTGCTGGGTTGTTGCCCTCTTTATGTCTCCTGGTGTACTGGCCTGTCTCCTGGTAGCGCCTCCAGCCTCTGGACACTACGCTGACAGACACAGCAAACCTTCATGCCACAGCTCGCATTGATGTGCCCTCTTGGATGAGCTGCACTACCTGAGCCACTTGTGTGGGTTGTAGAGTCCGCCTCTTGCTACCACGAGTGGGAAAGCACAACCAACATTCAAAAGTGACTAAAACATCAGCCAGAAAGCATTGATACTCAGATGTGGTCTGTGGTTCCCACCTACAGAACCACTCCTTTATTGAGTGTGTCTTGATAATTGCCAATAATTTCTATCTGTCGTCTATTCCATTTGCACAAAATGGAATTGATTGTCAGTGTTGCTTCTTAAGTAGACAGTTTGATTTCACAGAAGTTTGATTTACAGAAGTTTGATTTACTTCAAGTTATATTCTGTTTTTTAAGTGTTCCCTTTATTTTTTGAGCAGTGTATATAATAGTATAATAGGCAGCACCAGACAGTAATGGACCCTTTCAATGTATGCAGTTAGATGTATATACTCACATACAGTGCCTACATAGACTCCCCTGCCTACCTAGCACTGCAATCTATATACTCCATAATTAGCCCTTAAAAGGACTGTTGGTTTAGCTGGATTTGTGGATTAAACAATAGTAAACCCACCTAACAAATAAATGCACAAATCTGACCCTATCTCAGCATCATCTCTCTCTACACTAGCTGAGCCCAGAGCTGAATGCACCAAGCATGGCAGTGTCAGGTCTCTTATAGACCTGATGACGCTGTGTGGCCAGCCAATCACTGTAATACCACAAAAAAAATGGATGCGGCATTATAGTGCATGGCAGACAATCCAGGCATGTTGATTGGCGCTCTATAGACCGCCAAAAATGCAGGGCGGAGACCCGAACTCCCACCAAATAATCTCGGAAATGCTCAATGCTTGCTGGATACACCGAGTACAGTGATACTCAGGCGAGTAACGAGTGATGGCGAGCATGTTCGCTCATCACTAGTTAATGTTATTTATTTCAGTTTATCAAGTGATTATGCACACCATAGACATTGATGCCCCTTATATTTTATTCCTTGACTAACTGGTTAATTAGATAATAAAGTTATTTTTTACCCTCTGTTTCATGAATATATTTTCCATCAGAAAATTAACCTCTAGAGTGCAAACATAAAGGACAATAAGTTTAAAGGAAAGTTTGATATATACTTCTACTTTTTTGTAAACTTCTGCAATTTTCTGAAAGAATTTCACAAACACGCTCTTAAAAAAAGCATGCCTGATCACAAATTACTTTTGTCTTTTCAGGTATCAGCCATTAATTCTGGTGTATATAGTTGATCAATTAAGTTTTTATAAATTAGACTTTACATTATAGTTTTTAGGGCTCTTACAAACCTGAACAAATAATGCAAACTGTACTGATATTCAACTAAAACTGTAGAGTGTGCACAATTCTTAATTTCTATGATCAGTGTCATTGGAAATATTAAGATCAATAGCACAGCTCTGGGATGGGGCATTCACCCCCCCCCTCCTCGCACACATAGAATTGCAATAGGATAAAGAATTCACAATCTCCAAAACACTTTTGCTAATCGGACCACACAGTTTAACCCCTTTCTGACCTCGGACGGGATAGTACGTCCGAGGTCAGATCCCCTGCTTTGATGCAGGGCTCCGCGGTGAGCCCGCATCAAAGCCGGGACATGTCAGCTGTTTTGAACAGCTGACATGTGCCCGTAATAGGCACGGGCAGAATTGCAATCTGCCCGCACCTATTAACTAGTTAAATGCCGCTGTCAAATGCAGACAGCGGCATTTAACTACCACTTCCGGCCGGGCGGCCGGAAATGATCGCATCGCCGACCCCCGTCACATGATCGGAGGTCGGCGATGCTTCAGAATAGTAACCATAGAGGTCCTTGAGACCTCTATGGTTACTGATCCCTGGCAGCTGTGAGCGCCACCCTGTGGTCGGTGCTCACAGCACACCTGCAATTCTGCTACATAGCAGCGATCTGATGATCGCTGCTATGTAGCAGAGCCGATGATGCTATGCCTGCTTCTAGCCTCCCATGGAGGCTATTGAAGCATGGCAAAAGTAAAAAAAAAAAAGTAAAAAAAAATGTGAAAAAAATAAAAAATATGTAAAAGTTTAAATCACCCCCCTTTCTCCCCAATCAAAATAAATGAATTAAAAAAAAAATCAAATCTACACATATTTGGTATCGCTGCGCTCAGAATCGCCCGATCTATCAATTAAAAAAAGCATTAACCTGATTACTAAATGGCGTAATGAGAAAAAAATGCGAAACGCCAGAATTACGTTTTTTGGTCGCCGCGACATTGCATTAAAATGCAATAACGGGCGATCAAAAGAACGTATCTGCACCAAAATGCTATCATTAAAAACATCATCTTGGCACGCAAAAAATAAGCCCTCAACTGACCCCAGATCATGAAAAATGGAGACGCTACGAGTATCGGAAAATGGCGCAATTTTTTTTTTTTTTTGCAAAGTTTGGAATTTTTTTTCACCACTTAGGTAAAAAATAACCTAGTCATGTTAGGTGTCTATGAACTCGTACTGACCTGGAGAATCATAATGTCAGGTCAGTTTTAGCATTTAGGGAACCTAGCAAAAAAGCCAAACAAAAAACAAGTGTGGGATTGCACTTTTTTTTGCAATTTCACCGCACTTGGAATTTTTTTCCCGTTTTCTAGTACACGACATGCTAAAACCAATGATGTCGTTCAAAAGTACAACTCGTCCCACAAAAAATAAGCCCTCACATGGCCAAATTGACGGAAAAATAAAAAAGTTATGGCTCTGGGAAGGAGGGGAGTGAAAAACGAACACGGAAAAACGAAAAATCCCAAGGTCATGAATGGGTTAACAGATGAGAATTGAGGAAATTACGTATGGCAGAGAAGTGACTAAAACTAATTTAGACTCCCTACAGAATTCAGGTAATTAAACAAGAAAGATCTTTTCTGAGGTCCAGATGACAAAAGGACATGTGTTTACGCATAGATAGAGATGTCTCTTTTGTCCCAAGGAAGTTGAGTTGAAAAGAAACCTTACATCTGCAGCCATTCGGTTTGGTGCCAATGGGAAATTATTAATATTGGAGTTTGTATAGATACAATATTCATGGTACATACATTTTCAACTTCAGGACTAATTGGGGAAGGATATGTATATTTTTTCATACCTGTGACACATACCTATAAGTTCCAAATCAATAGCAGCCTAATCAACAAAAACAGCCATGCCCTGTGTCTTATCAATATTGAACTTCTGCAATAGGCAGGAGTGAAAATATCGTGGATGCTGGGAATGTCATAATTTTCAAAAACTGAAGCCATATCTCATGACCAGCCATATTGTGAGTCATCTATGGGAGGTGTGTGGGTGTAACTTAAAAAATGACAAGGCGAATTATGATATTGGTTCCTGCAGAGAGATACATATCAATTTATGCATGATTCCTATTAACTGTGTGCTTCCAATCGAAGTGCTTTCTTTCAGTAGCTAAGCCATCTCTGTGACCACAGTAGTAAGTTTCTTTTGTTTCTCTTTTTATTTTATGTAATTGTATATTCTGTATTATTTTGTCCCCTTTGTAAAATCTTATGTATATTTTTTTATAAAAACTGACTATCATTCTGGATTGAATATAAAATATAATAATTATGTTCCATTTGTTCTGTAAGCCAGACTCCTGAAAGACATATGCTACCAGAAACCACGCATCCAATTGGCTTGTAAAAAACAATTGGTGGTGGCAGCAAGTAGTTTTTGGGTTAACGGAGTTAGCTGTGATCATACTGGGGTATATATTCTATGCGTTGGAATCGGAGGTGTATACAGTTGTGTGAAAAAGTGTTTGCTCTCTTATTGATTTCTTATTCTTTTGCATCTTTGTCACATTTAAATGTTTCTGATTACCAAATTTAAATATTGCACAAAGACAGCACAAGTAAACACAAAATGCACTTTTTAAATGAAGGTTTTTATTATTAAGGAAAAAAGAAATCCAAACCTACAATGCCCTGTGAGAAAAAGTGATTTACCCCCCACCCCACCTTAAAACATAAATTAACTGTGATTTATCACATCTTTGGGTAGCTGTGTTCAAATTCTCTAGCCACTAGAGTTGAGTGAATATTTATCGGCTCACAATTGCCGAATCTGTAATATTTGTCAATTTAATCTCCAAATATAGCCGAATGCCAAACACAGCACATAACACCAGTGTAGCGCTTCTGATCGGCAGTAACTTTACAGCCAGTAGATCGTTACTATTGTCAGTGGCCTGTGGAGTCACTCTGTCAGTTGTCGGCGTGACCCCCAGTGATGTGGTGACCAGTGGTAAAAGCTTACCGCAGGTCAGCAGGCATCGGCTGAAGAGATACTACTTCTCCCATCAGCCTGCATCTGCTGTCACTGATATGAGTGACAGCAGGTGCCGCTGATGGGAGAAGTACTCTCTTGTCAGCCGACACCTGTGGTCAAAGTTAAAGATAAAAAAAACCTTACCACTGTCAGGTCGCTGCAGGGTCACACCATCAGATGTCAGCGCAAGCCAGCAGAGATACTGTGACCAGCAGTGATGAAAAGCTTACTGCAGGTCAGCGGGCCCCGGCTGATGAGACTACTCCTCTCATCAGGCTATGTCTTCTGTCACTGATAACAGTGATAGCAGGAGCCATTGATGAGAGAAGTAGGCCCTCGTCAGCCGGTGCCTGTGCACAAAGTTAAAAAAACACATGAAAATGAATTAAATACATATTCAAATAAAAATAAAAAACACATTATACTCACGTAATGCTAAATCCCCGACGCCTTCGTCTCCTATAGGAAATGTAAAATAAAAAACATATACTCACCTTAACACCCAATCCCTGATGCCCATGTCTCCTAGAAAAAAATGAATAAATAAACCACCATATACTCACCTGTCTGCCATAGTCCACATAATCCAGAGTGTTCCATGGTGATCTCAAGTGTAGAACAGTCACATCGGGAGATGTGACTGCTCTACTCGGCTACCGGCAATACACTGACAGGAGGTACTCACTCCCACAGTGTAAAGCACTGAGCTGCTATGAGAGATGTCACATGAGTTCATGAAGAACTCCGGTGAAATTTCTCATGCAGCAGTGGTGCAGTAAGTGAGATCACCAGAGCTCATCAGCTGATGAACTCATGTGTCCTCTCTCACCGCAGCTCATGGGACATTATGGATTTTCTTCTTAACAGACAGGTGAGGAATAATGTGGTTTTTATTTTATTTTTATTGCAGGAGACAGATCAGTGGATTAGGCATTCGGTTAGTATGGTTTAATTTAGATTCAATAAAGGAGTCTGTGTCATTATTTCAAATAAAGGACTTTATTCTGTGTGTGTTTTTTTATAACATCATGATGGGTTTAGTAATGGGGATGCCTTACAGATGCCTCTCCATTATTAACTTGTGGGCTTGATGTCAACTGACAATACAAAGGTGACAAAAAACACCTAACCATTACCCCACTTGCCAACGCTACAGAGCAAGGGGAAGAGAAAAACTAAATGCCAGATTTGACGCAACCTACTGTATAGATGCACCTTTTCTGGGGAGGCTGAGAGCTGATGTTTTTAGTCTCGGAGTGAGGCAATATCTGTGGCCCATTCCTAGGCTATTAAAGGGACTCTGTCACCTGAATTTGGCGGGACTGGTTTTGGGTCATATGGGCGGATTTTTCGGGTGTTTGATTCACCCTTTCCTTACCCGCTGGCTGCAATATTGGAT
Source organism: Ranitomeya imitator (assembly GCF_032444005.1). NCBI lineage: Eukaryota > Metazoa > Chordata > Amphibia > Anura > Dendrobatidae > Ranitomeya > Ranitomeya imitator. The sequence goes on along the minus strand of NC_091287.1, from coordinate 394,814,153 downwards.
TGAAGTTCATTCTCTGTCCTCCGTAGTACATGCCTGCACAAGGCAAGATTACCTTGTGCAGGCGTGTACTATGGAGGACAGAGAATGAACTTCAATCCAATATTGCAGCCAGCATGCAGCCAGCGGGTAAGGAAAGGGTGAATCAAACACCTGAAAACTCCGCCCATATGACCCAAAACCAGTCCCGCCAAATTCAGGTGACAGGTTCCCTTTAATATCAGCTTGCAGCTGTCTGCCTAGTCTTTGCTAGTTAGAATTTCTAGAGGGACCCAATATCAGTTTTCTTTTTGGAGTTCCCCCTATAAACTAGCCAGTAAAGGATAAGCAAACAGCTGTGAGCTGATATTAATAGCCTGGGAATCTTTATGGCTATTGGTTTCTTCCCAGAATATTAACATCAGCCCTCAGCTGTCAGCTTTCCCTCTGCTGGTTATAAAAATTACACTGGAGCTCAAGCAATTAAAAACATTTTTTTAAACTAACAGTTGATGTTTGGTTACAGCCTATGTAGGTTCATTCTGTTAACACTCCTACATAGGCTGGCTACAGTGTGTGCGTGTGGGTGCATGCATGTGTGTGTTTACTAACCAGTTTGGTAATGAGAGTGTCTGGCTGACACTTTTTCATAACTAAACCTAGGGCTGGGTGTCAATGACTGCCCGAACCCTATTACCTTGATGATACTGATTAGTATGAAAACGATGTTGAACCAAGAAATTACATAACAAAACTTTTTTTAATATCATTATTTAGCTAAACAAAGACTTCATTGCTGTGCAAAAAAGCATACAAAACAAACAATGCGCCAAAAAAATGGCAATATGCGCGGTTTTGCTGCCAATAGATGCAGAAACCTTGCAGAAATTTCTGCAAGCAAATACTCAAATTGCACACATTCTCTAAGGCTGGAGTCACATTAGCGATTTTAAAATTGGTCTGATTTTATTCCTGCAAAGTTGGGTGAGTGTAATGTAAGTGTCATGCATTTTTCATGCGAGTGCAACCCAATTTTTAACACCTAGGATCCAATTTACATCCTAAGGCTGGTTTCACACATCCTGATATTTCTGATATCAGAAAAAATGTACCGGAGGTGTCAGTGATATATAAAATTAGTACAGTGGGTGTGCAGCTTACTGCACATGTATTTAATTATTAAAAAAATATTTTTCTTGAAAAAATGGTGTGGTCTCCCAAATAATTTTCTTAACCAGCAGGGGGAAAGCCGACAGCTGGGTGCAGATGTTTATAGCCTGGGAAGGGGGTAATACCCCTGGAGTTTCCCAAGCTATCAATATTGGCTCACAGCTGTATACTTTGCCTTCACTGGTTGTTAAAATACCTTTGTATTGTCAGGTGACAGCAAGTCTATAAGACGCCCCCATTACTAACCCCATAGTCAATATGTATAAGAACACACACACAGAAAACCCTTTAGTTGAAAGAATGACACAGACTCTTTTAATAAATCTTAATTAAACCATACTTCTGGCATTGCCCATTCCACAGACACCATTGTCTCCTGCAAGAGAAGTAAAATAAAAAACAACCTTGCTCCTCACCTTTCTGCTGAGACGATAATAATCCATTTGTGTCTGTTGGATGACAGGCTGTATGGTAATGCTGCACCACCAGATTGAGCACGTGAGCCATGCAAGGCATGTGCGTGAGGCTGCACTGGCATAAGGCTGCCACCAGGTTCACACCGTTATCAAACACGGCCTTCTTTGGCCCCAGATTCAGTGGGGACATTCATTACTCAAACTCGGCCTGGATAGCTGTCCACAACTCACACAGCTCTGTGACTGTGATCTACAGTGGGGCAAAAAAGTATTTAGTCAATCAGCAATAGTGCAAGTTCCACCACTTAAAAAGATGAGAGGCGTCTGTAATTTACATCATAGGTAGACCTCAACTATGGGAGACAAACTGAGAAAAAAAAATCCAGAAAATCACATTGTCTGTTTTTTTTAACATTTTATTTGCATATTATGGTGGAAAATAAGTATTTGGTCAGAAACAAAATTTCATTTCAATACTTTGTAATATATCCTTTGTTGGCAATGACAGAGGTCAAACGTTTTCTGTAAGTCTTCACAAGGTTGCCACACACTGTTGTTGGTATGTTGGCCCATTCCTCCATGCAGATCTCCTCTAGAGCAGTGATGTTTTTGGCTTTTCGCTTGGCAACACGGACTTTCAACTCCCTCCAAAGGTTTTCTATTGGGTTGAGATCTGGAGACTGGCTAGGCCACTCCAGGACCTTGAAATGCTTCTTACGAAGCCACTCCTTCATTGCCCTGGCGGTGTGCTTTGGATCATTGTCATGTTGAAAGACCCAGCCACGTTTCATCTTCAATGCCCTTGCTGATGGAAGGAGGTTTGCACTCAAAATCTCACGATACATGGCCCCATTCATTCTTTCATGTACCCGGATCAGTCGTCCTGGCCCCTTTGCAGAGAAACAGCCCCAAAGCATGATGTTTCCACCACCATGCTTTACAGTAGGTATGGTGTTTGATGGATGCAACTCAGTATTCTTTTTCCTCCAAACACGACAAGTTGTGTTTCTACCAAACAGTTCCAGTTTGGTTTCATCAGACCATAGGACATTCTCCCAAAACTCCTCTGGATCATCCAAATGCTCTCTAGCAAACTTCAGACGGGCCCGGACATGTACTGGCTTAAGCAGTGGGACACGTCTGGCACTGCAGGATCTGAGTCCATGGTGGCGTAGTGTGTTACTTATGGTAGGCCTTGTTACATTGGTCCCAGCTCTCTGCAGTTCATTCACTAGGTCCCCCCGCGTGGTTCTGGGATTTTTGCTCACCGTTCTTGTGATCATTCTGACCCCACGGGGTGGGATTTTGCGTGGAGCCCCAGATCAAGGGAGATTATCAGTGGTCTTGTATGTCTTCCATTTTCTAATTATTGCTCCCACTGTTGATTTCTTCACTCCAAGCTGGTTGGCTATTGCAGATTCAGTCTTCCCAGCCTGGTGCAGGGCTACAATTTTGTTTCTGGTGTCCTTTGACAGCTCTTTGGTCTTCACCATAGTGGAGTTTGGAGTCAGACTGTTTGAGGGTGTGCACAGGTGTCTTTTTATACTGATAACAAGTTTAAACAGGTGCCATTACTACAGGTAATGAGTGGAGGAAAGAGGAGACTCTTAAAGAAGAAGTTACAGGTCTGTGAGAGCCAGAAATCTTGATTGTTTGTTTCTGACCAAATACTTATTTTCCACCATAATATGCAAATAAAATGTTAAAAAAACAGACAATGTGATTTTCTGGATTTTTTTTCTCAGTTTGTCTCCCATAGTTGAGGTCTAACTATGATGTAAATTACAGACGCCTCTCATCTTTTTAAGTGGTGGAACTTGCACTATTGCTGACTGACTAAATACTTTTTTGCCCCACTGTATAAGGCATAATAAGTTAAAGACAGCCTGATTGCGGTGAGCTCTGGCTGCGCAGTACATAGGTGGGGGGATCCATGTCTCATTAAGGGAGAGCTTGAGGTTCCAGGCGAATGCCCTAGAGGAGGTGGAGGAGCAGAATCAGTGGAGGAAGTGTTAGATACAGAGGTTTGTCCCGTAAGCCTTGGGGATTCCAAGACTTGTGTAGCAGCCCCTAGACTGCATGCCCCCGAAATTACCAGAGTAACCTAGTGTCCAATCAGTGAGATGTAATGCCCCTTCCCATATTTGCTCATCTAAGTGTCAGTCGTCAAATGCACGCTGGCAGAGAGGTATTTTCAAGGAACAGGAGATGTTGTCTGCAACTTGCTGGTGTAGCACAGGTACAGCTTTCTTAGAGAAGTAATGGTAGCTGGGCAACTGGTAATGGGGGACTGCGATGGTCATCAGCTTTCAGAAACCATCTGTACCCACCAGGAGGAAAGGCAGCATTTCTGTTACCAACAGACTAGAGATGGTTAAGTACAAAATCTTAGCTTTTGCATGTGCATGAAAAACATAATTTTATGTGACCACAACTGCTGGACCGACGACTGGCTGCTGTACTAAGAGAGGGTGGAGTAGGGTAAACACGACAACCTGAAGGATTGTGAGTAAGTTGCAGGCGGAGATGTGATGGTGGATTGAGAAAGATGTGGTGTGCTTGGTGAAACAAAAAACAGCAGGTATCTACACTTCCATAACAGCTGACAGGGCTCTATCTCACACCATCTGTAGGGAGTAAACAAGTGGAGGTTCTGCATCCAGAGACCTGTATGAGAACACTTGCCATGGTGACAGAGGAGGAAGAAGCAGCAGATGGGATTGTCGATAGTTGGTGAGGCCTGCTGGTCCGAATGTTAGCACAGTGAGATTCCCAGACTAAGGAATGTGATTGCGCACGTGCCAGTTCATGCATGTAGTAATCAAATTATTGCAATTTTTGCCTCTACTGAGTTGTTTTTTTGCAAAGATGACAGATAATGTGAGTTGGGTCATCCTTTGTGGTCTCAAAAAAGGCCCAGGCTAGGCAACCCTTGCCCCCTGTGAACTGTAGACCCACGACCTCTGATTGCCACAACCAGAGTTGTGGATGAAGATGCAGTACTTGTTGTGGTTGCATCACTTCATCTCTGTGTGGCAAGCCACAATGTAATCTTGTCTTCTTCCTCCTCCACCTCTTCTAGTGAGCTACTCAGCAGCTTGCCTCTGGATTCACACCAAGTGGGACTTTCTACTTCATCATCATCTTCTATGTTCTCCCTTTCCTTGCTTTGAGAGTCTCACTCCTTCTCTTCCTGCCCTGACAGCACAGTACAGACTGCGTGTGTCTCATGGATCTGAATCTCATCAGGATCAGGGTTAATGTCTGGCGGTGAGGGTCTGATTTCTGCTTGGACCCAACCTCATCTGGCCCCAGATCCAACTGAAAAAAATTTTTGAACATCAGTGCAGATGCTTTCCTCCTCTAGTCTCTGTGAATCTTTGGAGCAGACCTCTGATGCCCATGGAATAGAATGTGTGAACAGCTCTGCAGAAAGGCCCATCTGTGGTTCCTCACAGTCATTTGGGAGGTTGGAGATTTGGGACTGGGAAACAATGGTGATTGAGATGCCATTTCTGAGGACTGTACTGTGTGTGATGTTAAAGTGGAGGAATAGGAGGAAAAGCCACTTGATGCAGTGCTTGCCATTCACTGAAGCGCATGTTCTTTCTGGCCCTCATCTACTAGGCATACCGCTGTGTGGCTGCCAAAGAAAGGGAGTTGAGCAGCCTGTCCAGTAAGGCCGGGATCACACTAGAGAGCTTTACGGATGTATGAGAGGCGCAAAAACTACGCTTTGCACACGGACCAATGTTTCTCTATGGGGCAGCTCCTATCTGCCGTATAGTTCTCAGCTGTATTTTAAGGGCATAGAAAATCGCAGCATGCTGCATTTTAAGAGTATTGGGAAAAAAAATCCACCAATGAAAGTCTATGGAGGCGAGAAAAATCCGTATTACACACGGACCATCAGTGTGACTTATGAGAAATACATAACGGTGTTCTATAGAAAAGCCGGCAATTCAGCGCGGTCTACAGTAAAATTACACTGACAGGTTAGAATAGAATAGATAGTATAAATGTCTACACATAGTATAGGTATATATATATATATATATATATATATATATATATATATGTATATATATATATATGTCATTGAGACACACATATATATATATATTGTAGGGATTTCACTCACTCAGGTGCGATGGTTGATACTCAGAAGGCACATTCCTTTAAAAGTTCACAGGGTTTATTGCTTCATAAACCACATGGCAGAAAATAACAGAAAACAAATAGCCTTTGGCTCAGGAAAGAAAACAAGTGTCCAGTCCTTCAGGCTCAGTCCTGGAGCCTTAACACACTCAGGAGGGTTTCACCTCCACACATATCTGCTGTGTAAAGCATTAGCCAGTCTTATATAGAGCTAACCACACCCACACCCATACAGCTATCCCATCACATGTGGTCTGACATCACCACAGGTCCTGAAACACATATATACATGGTTATGTGAAATAAAGAAAAACACTCCGGGCTACATAACAGCGACACGCCACCTATGTGACACATGCCTACCGTCGACTACACACCCTTTAGCTATGCTACAATATATATTGTAGATGGTGGCCCGATTCTAACGCATCGGGTATTCTAGAATATGTATGTATATAGCAGCCACATAGTATATAGCACAGGCCATGTAGTATATGGCAAATTACGTGGCCTGTGCTATATACTATGTGGCTGCTATATACATATATACATATTGTAGAATACCCAATGCATTAATACAGGCCACGCAGTATATAACAGTGGCCACGCAGTATATAACACAACCCAAACAATATATAACACAGGCCACGCAGCATATAGCAGCCACGCAGTATATAGCAGCCACGCAGTATATAACACAGGCCACGCAGTATATAATACAGGCCACACAGTATATCACACAGCCCATGGAGTATATAACACAGCCCACATACTATATAACACAGCCCACGCAGTATATAGCAGCCACGCAGTATATAACACAGGCCACGTAGTATATAACACAGCCCATGCAGTATATCACACAGCCCACGTAGTATATAACACAGCCCACGTACTATATAACACAGCCCACGCAGTATATAGCAGCCACGTGGTATATAACACAGGCGACGTAGTATATAACACAGCCCACGCAGTATATAACACAGCCCATGTAGTATATAGCACAGCCCATGCAGTATATAACACAGCCCACATAATATATTACACAGCCCACGTACTATATAACACAACCCATGCAGTATATAACACTGCCCACGGAGTATATAACACAGCCCACATACTATATAACACAGCCCACGTACTATATAACACAGCCCATGCAGTATGTAGCAGCCACGCAGTATATAACACAGGCAACATAGTATATAACACAGGCCACGCAGTATATAACACAGGGCACATAGTATATAGCACAGCCCACGCAGTATATCACACAGCCCACGGAGTATATAACACTGCCCATGTAGTATATAGCAGCCACGTAGTATATAACGCAGCCCACGCAGTATTTAGCAGTGTGGGCACCATATCCCTGTTAAAAAAAATAAAATAAAATAACAAATAGTTATATACTCACCCCCTGAGATCCAGCGAAACTGTGCCGAGAAGCGCGGCTGCCGCCATCTTCCGTTCCCAGGATGCATTATGAAATTACCCAGATGACTTAGTGGTCGCAGCTGGGAGCGAGCAATCAGTGAAGCGGGATTTAAATCCCGCGCCAATGTCACTGATTGGTCGCGCGCACCGGCTGGGCGCAAACAATCTGCGAAGCGGAATTTAAATCCTGCGGCAATGTCGCTGACTGGTTGCGCCGGCTGGGCGCGACCAATCAGGGAAGGGGGATTTAAATCCCGCGCCAATGTTGCTGATTGGTCGCGCTGGCTGAAAGCGAGCAATCAGCAAAGTGGGATTTAAATCCCATGCCAATGTCACTGATTGGTCACGCGCGCCGGCTGGGTGCGAGCAATCAGCGAATCGGGATTTAAATCCTGCGCCAATGTCACTGATTGGTTGCGCCAGCTGGGCGCGACCAATCAGTGAAGCGGGATTTAAATCCCACGCCAATATCGACTGGGCGAGACCAATCAGCGAAGCGGGATTTAAATCCCGCGGCCATGTCGCTGATTGGTCGAGCGGTGTATTGCGGTCTCGCGAGTTCTTCTTTTTGCACCATGGAAGAAAGTGGTCACTCAGAAATTCTATATACTTTGCCGAAGGTCATTTTCACACCTTCAAGGACTCTGAAGCTCTCTCCCCATGATTCTGGCCCAAAATATGGGTTCACTCATCTCTAGGTCCAGTAAAGTAAAATCTTCTTTTAATTTTGGCTCTCTGCTCTGTATTATATTGAGAAGAAATAAATGTCAGATATGACCCATCATATAGTCCCTAAATACCCTAATAGGGCATAAAAGGAGTATCATCAATAATGTAATTATTATTGACAACATAGACAATATAACAATGTCTAATAATATTACCTATTATTTTATGTTTCTTTAACGTAATTATGTTTTAAACCTGTCTACAATGCTTCTAGAAGTTTCAGAATGTGGTTTTCTAAGGCATTGCTATAATAAAATTTAATGAGTGTTTACGATATTAAGTGTAAAAGTTTCTTATAGGTCCTCAGCATGCATTTCCTGAACACTGAGTGTTATTTTTCGATTGATAAAATCAATATCTTGTAAGAAAAAAATTGGTTCTCTTCTCCAGGAGTGTTTCTGGAAGTCGATGACTCTAATCTAACTCATAATCCGGTTTATAAGAAATATCAACAAAAGAAGAAAAAATTAGTTATGAGTTTAACTGACATAAAAATCAATTTAGTGTATTGTAGATATTGATAAAGTTCATAAAAAGTAAAATAATCAGCTTTTACAACTAGAATTCTTCAAGAAAATTATTATGACCACAAAAAGATGAGACATATACTGTGGCAAAATTTAATAATACTATTACAAACTGACATTCTAGGCTTATTTAATGGATAAAATATATAATGTTTTTGGAGAATGCAAAAAAAGGTGGCACTCTTACATTGAATGAATACTCTTTAATAGGGCTCTATTTTTTTCTATTTCATACGGTAAAATTAATATAATTGTCCACTAGTAAAAAAAAACATTTGAAACTATGAGCTCATGTCAGTGCTAAAATAATACAATAGCAAAAAGTGGAAAAGCTGAAAAAATGGCACCAAATGTTCACTGCAGTCTGAATCAGTCCTTAACATAGAGCATACCACACAATAGTGAGCTCGGTGGTGCATGAAAAATGTGCTGAAGACCAAGTATATTCTTACTTTCCCCGTAGGTTAACTGAGCATGTAGTGGAACAGCACAATGGTGATCCAAACTCTTTGCAGTTTTCAGGCGTTGAACAGGTTAATTGTCCAGTGAGAGGTGGAAATCATAAGTATCTCTTACAAAGAGAAGCAAAATAGATTATTAAAACAAATTCCAATGGCCCATTGGGGCTAAATTACAGGTTTGACTTGTCTATGTTTTTATAAAAAATTTTATAATATGTCTTTATGTCAGTTGACTGCATTATACCACATGTACACCTGGAATAAGAAAGATGATTGTTCGTCTCATTATGTTTGCACCTGCAGAAGCCCTGGGATAGGCACAAAATGGCTGTTGTCCTCCTTCACTTCCCCGCTCCCACTGCATCTTAAAGGATTGTCCTGCCACATGGAATAAAGGACGTCATTGACCTTTTTTAAGACGCAAGCAATGGTGAGTGCTGTTTCTTTTTTCAAAGCTAAAATAATACTGTTTTGTTCCTGGTATCCCCCATTGGCATTCTGACTGTCAGGGGGATACTGTGACAGCGCAGAGCCAGAAGACCACAGGATCTGGTTGCTCCCACACCGCTGAGGAGAAGCACTTCTCCATCTTATTAAACGTGTTTATTTCTTCCAGCAGAACCAGGGTTAATCACCCATGTTGGAAATCCCTGTTCTCAGCTGTGCTCAGTTAGCCACTCCTTTTCATTATATAATCTGGGCTCTATTGCTAATCCTTGTCAGAGTTAGCTTTTTGCTGCATTGCTAAAGAGAGGTTGGTATGAGAAGGAGTGCTGGAAGAGTTATAAGCGACTGTTGTTTGGTTAGTACGCTTGGTAATTCCTTATCCTTTCCTATTTTGGTTTGGTTTGGTTTATTCCCCTTCCTGCACACCCCGGTGAATTCTTCTGTTATATGTGAGTGAACATTTTGTGTGTGTGGAGCTTTCAGTTACCCCTTGTCTTTGTTGCCCTGTTTGTTGGGTTGGTGTTTTGAGGTGCACAGTAGCATCCCCTCTTCACTGTATGGGGGAAGGAAACAGACTGAGGGCTACCTTAGGAGATAAGGAAAGGGCCGAGACCCCGGCATCTTCGCCATCTGAAGTATCCGAAGGAACAGGGTGAGCTATGGTGCCCCCTAGTGTTAGGGTCAGGAAAGGAGCCCCTGTTCCTGGGTCACCCGACTGCTGCTGTTTAGTGACATTGACTCTGACCTTTATCATTTTCTCTGATTAATGATGGATCCAGTCTCTGTTCTGACAGGGCAATTGAAAAAGCTCAGTCTGGAGGTGTCGGATTTACACATGGTGGTTTTTCCGCACATTGATCCATCTGGTGAAGGGGATCGCATCTCTCAAGCAAACCATTGTGGAGGCCAAAGTCGCGATGCAGGACAGGTTCTCTGGAAGCGTGACAAGTTTGTTCCATGAGGCCTGTAAACTTTATTTGTGGTTGCATCCAGTATCCTCAGTTACAGAGGAGCAACATGTGGGGATAGTTATCTTGCTCTTCCAGGGGGACTCACAAGCATGGGTGTTTTCTCTTCAGTCTGACTGACAGTTGTTCTAGATGGCAGAGGGATTTTTTATCACTGGGTTTGGTGTATTATGACCCCAATCGTGTCTACTTAGCTGAGTCCACACTGCGCCAATTTCACTGCTGGATGGTGGAGGAATATTGCTCTGAGCTCCGGAGGTGGGTCACGGACACCAGGTGGAATGACTCTGCACTCCGTAGTCAGTTCTGTGAGGGGCTCACAGTAAGGGTTAAAGATGCCTTAGCTCTGTATAAGACCCCTGACTCCCTTGAGGCACCATGTCTCTGACGATCTGAGTTGATCACTGTCTTTGCCAGAGACATAGGGAGTCATCTCTGGTTTCTGGAAATCCAGGGTCGAGGTGGTCAGTACTGAGCCTGCTGAGGCGCCCATGCAGAGGGGTGCAGCATCACATTCTGTTAATTTGTCTGTAGTCCGGCATAAAGGGGAGTGTTTCCTTTGTGGTAAAAAGGGCCATTTGAGGGCACATGTCCATCCCATCCTCTATATTAACAATTGATGAAAAAACTAGAGGGCCTGGGTTGCTGGGTGGTTGGCAACCCGAGTGTACTTGTCACCTCTGTGGGTAGGACACAGTTTTTCTTACCAGCTATTGTATACTTGGGTGGAATTAAGGTGGATGTCTCTGCCTTTGTGGACAGTGAGGCGGGGTTTAATTTGGTCAAAGCTAAGTTTGTCGGGACCAAGGCCTCATGCCACATACTCTGTCGAGACCCATTATTGCTATTGACTTGCCCACCTAAGGCAAGGGCACTATATACAGGTTGTCCAAGACATGCAGCTTCAGGTTGGGGCCATGCACACTGAGGTGTTAAACTGCTATGTGCTTGAGGGTCTGCCATCACCTGTAGTACTGGGACATCCTTGGCTCACTCTGCACAATCCGGTGATAGATTGGCAGACACAGGAAGTAGCTAAATGGAGTGTATACTGTCAAGGACACTGGTTACCCAGTTGGCTGGGATGGATACCCAGTCCGTGCCCAATAATCTATCAGATTTTGGGGCCGTGTTCTCTTAGCAGGGGAGCCAAGAACTCCCCCCCATTGTCCTTATGATTGTGCCAGTAATCTCGTCTCTGGTGCCAAGTTTTCCAAGAGCAGACTCTATAACATCTCAGTTCCAGAGAGGCAAGCCATGAAGGATTATATCACAGAAAGTCTGGTTAAGTGCCATATCAGACCTTCCTCATCTCTCATTGTCACGTGGTTCTTTTTTTGCTAACAAAAAAGATGGGGGATTACGTCCTTTTTATTTTTTATTTTATGTATAGCAAGGTAGTAGTGAAAATATTAAAATATACTTTTATTAATAAATCCTTTTTAAAAAAACAAATAACAGACAAAGGACAACATACCAACATACACATGAAACAAACACTTCAGGCTCATAGGAATCTATAGGTGTCAAAACCCCAAAAGCAACACAGTACTCCCTTATTCATCAACACATGTGTGCACACTAGGTAGTGCCAATAATTACATCCTTTGCTACTGCACATTTCCTATACATATACCTTTCACCTATAAAGAGAGCCTATAAGAAAATTAGAACAATCTCACCCGGGTTCATGTTCATTCCTTCATCACATGTACAGTCTCGGTCTTAGAGATGACTCCCAATGTGATCCCGATAATCTGGATATGAAGAGAAAGAGGGGATATGCCAGAATCTCCATACACATCATAAATCCTCATTCACAGATTCAGGTATTAGACCGTATTCCTAATGCCTCCCTTGCCTGGATTTCCGGGAACTCAATGCGATCACAGTCCGTGATCCATATCTGCTACCCCACATCCCTGAGCTTTTTAATCTAATTGTAAGGGAAAAATGGTTTTCTAAGATAGATCTCAGGTGAGAAAAATGTAATTTGCATAATAATTTGGAACATGGTGTAAATTGCATGTCAAACCTGTGAAGTGTATGTTCTCGATTGAGAAGATCCCTTTCCTAGGTTATGTGTTGTCTTCCACTGGTTTTTGCATGGATCCAGCAAAAGTTCGGGCGGTATTGAATTGGGATCGTCCTGAGGATTTGAAGTCATTATGGAGATTTTTGGGTTTCGCCAACTACTACTGCAAATTGATAAAGAACTTTTCAGTAGTAGCAAAACCTCTTACAGATATGACCAAGAAGGGGACAGAATTCTCCAGATGGACCAGTCATGTCAGGGAGGCATTTGACACATTGAAAAGGTGTTTTGCTTCTGCGCCGATTTTTATTCAGCCTGACGTCTCTCAGCCTTTCATTGTGGAGGTTGCTGCGTCTGAGGTGGGAGTGGGGGCTGCATTTTGCACCGGTCTAGGGATCCATTTGTCTTTTTCTTCTGCTTTTCTCCCACAGTCTAAGGGGCAGACTGAATGGGTCATCCAGAATTTAGAGACTTATCTCAGATATTTTGTGTCTGAGAATCAGGAGTACTGGGTTACCTACTTACCGCTGGCTGAATTAGCGGTAAATAATCGCTGTCAGGAAAGAACCAGTATTTCCCCGTTTTTGGATCATATGGGTTACATCCTCAGTTTAGTTCATTTAATGGTAATCACCATTCTGGATTACTGGAGGAAGAACGGTTTTCATCTTCCATTTCTACCATATTGCAGGGGGTTACTAATGATTTGAGAAAAATGGGTAAAAGAGTATGGCTGATCGGAGACGTTTGGTGGGTTTGTGTTGGTGACTTGGTGTGGCTCTCCTCAAGGAACATTAAGCTGAAGGTTAATCTTGGAAACTGGGTCCCAGGTTTATTGGTCCTTATAAGATCTTAGCTATCGTCAATCCCGTAACATTTTGCCTTGCTTTACCTTCTACCTTTAGGATCCATAATGTTTTTCATCGCTCGCTTCTCAAGTGCCATCGCTTTTAAAACCTTCTCCCATCATTATCAATGGTAATCTAGAGTTCCAGATAGCAAAGGTCTTGGACTCTCATCTTGTTAGTCGGTCGCTTCAGTATTTGCTAAATTGGAGGGGGTATCACACCGAGGAGAGGATGTGGGTACCAGCATATGACGTTCATGTGGCCAGACTGGTTCAGGCTTTTCATGTGGCACACCCTGATAATCCTGGCCCTGAGGTTCCGAAGTCCCTCGTAGAGGATAGGGTACTGTTACCACTACGGAGTGGAGCCAGAAGACCGCAGCATCTGGTTGCTCCTACTCCAGCGCTGAGGAGAAGCACTGTGTAAAGTGTACACAGACAATTGTACCAATAAAAACATCAGCTTGTCGGCCAAAGTATGGAAAAATTATAGCTGTCTAAATATTTTTGATGCAAAAAATAGTTTTTGCAATAAAAAGCACCTTTTAGTGTGTGACAGTAGCCAAACATAAAAACCTAATATGAATCTGGCATCGCTGTAATCGTACCGACCCAAAGAATAGTTATTTAATCACTTATACCACATGAGGAACGGAGTAAAAAATAAATTAAACCAATTCTTCACATGCTGTTGATATTTTCATTCTGCCTCCCAAAGATTGCAGTAAAGCTCGGTGCACATTTATCATGCGCTCTACTCTGAGCGCTAACATTGGGATTTCTGTGTAAATCTCTGAAATATGTGATTCTTACAGAACCCCCGGCAGAAGATTCCCTATAATGAAGCAGATGGAGCCACTGTGGATGCCATCTGACCTGTGATCTGGCAAAGTCTGCTTTTTTAAGATTGCATAAAAGTACTACAGTTTTGTTCACTTCTGAAAAAGACAATGTTGAACAGAGGCCAGACATAGTCCAGAGTAACTCTGCTGCCTCATTATAGTGAATGGATCCATCAGGGATTTCATCTAGTAACATAGTAACATAGTAATATAGTTTTTAATGCTGAAGAAAGACTTTAAGTCCATCTAGTTCAACCCATATTCTAACCTAACATGCCCTAACATGTGGATCCAGAAGAAGGCAAAAAAACCATGTGGCAAACAGTAAGCTCCACATTGAGGAAAAAATTCCTTCCCGACTCCACATATGGCAATCAGTCTAGTTCCATGGATCAACACCCTATCAAGAAATTTAGTGCATATAACCTGTAATATTATATTTTTCAAGAAAGGCATCCAGTCCCTTCTAAAATTTTAGTAATGAATCACTCACTACAACATCATACATCAGAGAGTTCCATAGTCTCACTGCTCTTACAGTAAAGAATCCGCGTCTGTTATTATGATTTAACCTTCTTTCCTTCAGACGTAGAGGATGCCCCCTTGTCCTCGTCTCAGGTCTGCGAGTAAAAAGATCATTAGAAAGGTCTTTGTACCGTCCCCTCATGTATTTAAACATTGTAATAAGATCACCCCTTAGCCTTCATTTTTCCAAATTTATTAGCCCCAAGTGTAATAACCTGTCTTGGCTTTGCATACCCCCAATACTCTAATAACCTTGGTCACTCTAGTTCAGCTATGTCTTATACACCGGAGACCAGAACTGTACACAGTATTCTAAGTGTGGTCGCACTAGTGACCTGTATGAAGGTAAAATTATGTTCTCCTCATGAGCATCTATGCCTCTTTTAATGCATCCCATTATTTTATTTGCCTTTATAGCAGCAGCCTGACACTGGCCACTAAATGTGAGTTTGTCATCCACCCATACTCCCAGGTCCTTTTCAGTGACAGTTTTGCCCAGTGTTTTACAATTAAGCACATAATTATACTTTTTATTTCTTCTGCCCAAGTGCATAACCTTACATTTATCCCCATTAAATCTCATTTGCCATTTATCAGCCCAAGCTTCTAGCTTACATAAATGTAATATAAATTTGTACTCCTCTGTTTTGATTACCCTGCAGAGTTTAGTGTCATCTGCAAAAATTGAAATTCTACTCTGTATGCCCCCTACAAGGTCATTAATAAATATGTTAAAAAGAAGCGGGCCTAATACTGACCCCTCTGGTACCCCACTGTTAACTATGACCCAGTCCGAGTGTGTTCCATTAATAACCACCTGTCAGAACTCTGGATTCCCTGTTTTCATTTGTGGTACTTCTCGCCCTTTTCCAAGATGGCGTCTGCTGCCTTGCTTCTGCTCATGTGATCCGCCTTCCCCGTCTTTATAACCCTGGTTCACATCCAACTCCTTGCTTGTGTATTCTGCTGGAATTCCTGGCTTGTGCTACAAGAGACTTTCCTCTTCAGATACTCTGGCTCCGCCTCCTCGGCAAATCTTCCCAGCTCTCAGTGGTGTCTGTGCTGCAAGCTGTTTTTGCCTGTGTCTATCTGCAATCTTCTCCTGCCTGCTAGGACATGTAAGCTCTGCCTGCTACAGCCAATCTAGTTTGGTATCCGCAGCCAGTTTGACTGTTTCTGGACTCGAAGCTCTGCACTGCTTCTGGACTCTTTTCTAGTGACTGCCAAACCTAGTATGAACTGTGTCTTATTATCTGCTTCACCAAAGAGGGTGCTACACCCATAAGACTTTTCCCGCAGCAGAGCGGCAAATGAACTACTCCTAAGAAGGACCTTGTTTGCTATTTACTTGAACTGTTGTGCACATGCTGCATCTACATTTGTGCATATAAACACTGACTCTGGCTGCAGCAGAGCTGCTAAGGCACTTCTCCTGATATCATCTTGTTTGCTGTGTTTGAACTTGCTCACACTTTGCACCTGTGTTCATTTGAATAATACAAACTTTACACTGCACTTTGGTTCAGCTGCCTTATTTGTCTCAAGCCAAGAGATTCCTGAGTGTACCACTATAATTCTTACACCACCCTTTGTTTCCTATCCCTGAGCTAGCTCTTAACCCACTGACACATTTTCCCCTATTCACATTGTTCTCATTTTATGTATCAACCTTTCGTGTGGCTCCGTATCAAAAGCTTTTGAAAAGTCCATATACACTACATCCACTGCGTTCCCTTGGTCCAGTCCGGAACTTACCTCTTCATAGAAGCTTATCAGATTAGCTTGACAGGAACGATCCCTAGTAAACCCGTGCTGATACTGGGTCATGAGGTTATTCCTCTTCAGATACTCCAGTATAGCATCCCTTAGAATGCCCTCCAGGATTTTACCCACAGTAGAGGTTAAGCTTGCTGGCCTACAATTTCCAAGTTCAGTTTTTGTCCCCTTTTTGAATATTGGCACCACATTTGCTATACGCCAGTCCTGTGGTACAGACCCTGCTATTATGGAGTCTTTAAAGATTAAAAATAATGGTCTATCTATGACTGTACTTAGTTCCTGCAGTATTTGGGGGTGTATCCCATCCGGGATACACCCCCGATTTGTCAACTTTAGTGATTTTTTTAGACGCCGCCGTACTTTCTGCTGGGTTAAGCAGGTGACATTTAATGGATAATTTTTTGTATCACTGATCATGTTGTCCGTCATGATATTTTCTTGTGTAAATGCTGTTGAAAAAAGTCATTTAGCATATTGGCTTTTTCCTCATCCTCATCCACCATTTCACCCAGACTATTTTTAAGGGGGCCAACACTATCATTTTTTAGTTTCTTACTATTTACGTAGTTAAAGAATATTTTGGGATTATTTTTACTTTCTCTGGCAATGAGTCTCTCTGTCTCAATCTTTGCTGCCTTCATTTACTTTTTACAGAATCTATTTAATTTTCTGTATTTATTTAAAGGGACCCTGTCACCTGAATTTGGAGGGAACAATTTTCAGCCATAGAGGAGTGGTTTTCGGGTGTTTGATTCACCCTTTCCTTACCCGCTGGCTGCATGCTGGCTGCAATATTGGATTGAAGTTCATTCTCTGTCCTCCATAGTACATGCCTGCACAAGGCAATCTTGCTTTGCGCAGGCGTGTACTATGGAGGACAGAGAATTCTTGCACTTAGCCACACTCTTCCCACTCCCGAGTAGCGGTGGGATATGGGATAATAAGGGGTTAATGTCAAATTGCTAATGTAAGGTGACATTAAGCCAGGTTAATAATGGAGAGATGTCAACAAGACACCTATCCATTATTAATTCAATAGTGGATAAGGGGTTAAATAAACACACATTATAAATAAAGTATTTTAATGAAATAAATAAACACATGGGGTTTTTCATATCTTTATTGTACTCTCAATCCAACTGACGACCCTCGATCTTCTGAAAAAAAAAAATAAAAGAATAAAAAACAACAATATCCTATACCTGTCCGCCGTAGTCATGTCCCACGATGTCAATCCATCTGAAGGGGTTAAATAAATTTACAACCAGGAGCCTGCTAATGCAGCTGCCCCTGGTTGTAAAAACTGGGGAATGAATGGAATGCAACTTTGTTGACTTGCGGTGCTGCGCCCTCTGGTGGTATAAACTTATATGAACTCTAGCATGAGAAAATATTCAGAAAAATTCCCACTGTATGTACACCATGTCTCATATCCTGTCGGCTTTGATAAGAAGATAGCAAAAGCCGGCAATTGAATTACCAGCTTTTAAGCTATCTAGCTCTGTATGAAATATAAATATATACAGTATATACCTATTCTATGTGTAGACATTTATTTTAGCTATTCTCTTCTAACCTGTCAGTATGATTTTACTGTGCACAGCACTGAATTATCAGCTTTTCTATAGAACACTGGTGCGCATTTCTCGTAAGTCACACGAATGGTCCATGTGTAATCCGTAT
The DNA here is from genome assembly GCF_032444005.1 of Ranitomeya imitator. Classification (NCBI taxonomy): domain Eukaryota; kingdom Metazoa; phylum Chordata; class Amphibia; order Anura; family Dendrobatidae; genus Ranitomeya; species Ranitomeya imitator. The sequence goes on along the minus strand of NC_091287.1, from coordinate 394,796,150 downwards.
TTTTCTCGCCCCAAAGACTTTCATTGGGCAGCACGGTGGCGCAGTGGTTAGCACTTCAGCCTTGCAGCACTGGGGTCCTGGGTTCTAATCCCACCCAAGACAACATCTGCAAAGAGTTTGTATGTTCTCTCTGTGTTTGCGTGGGTTTCCTCCGGGTACTCCGGTTTCCTCCCACATTCCAAAGACATACTGATAGGGATTCTAGATTGTGAGCCCCATTGAGGACAGTGGTGATAATTTGTGCAAAAACTGTAAAGCGCTGCGGAATATGTTAGCGCTATATAAAGATTATTATTGGCATATTTTTCTCGGAATACACTGACAAACACAGCATGCTGCGATTTTCTCAGCCCGTAAAATACAGCCGAGAAATATACGGCTGATGGGAGCTGCCCCATAGAGAAACATTGGTCCGTGTGCAATGCGTTGTTTTTGTGCCTCTCGCTCATCCTTATTCCTCTCTAGTGTGACGCCGGCCGTAGTGTGACCATAGCCTTACACTGTGTTACAAAGGTTTTGTCCCTCTGACAATTTTGAGTGTTCCTGATAGATTTTTTCATGCTGACTTCAGATTTTTCCTATCACGTAAGGTTTTTGAGAAATTATACGAAACATTATAATATTCTATTATAATTCTAAAAACTCATACAGTATATGAACTTTTTCTGAAACAATATATTCTGAATTTTCCACTGAAATAACATGAATCGCTGATCTACACATATGCAAGCACTTATTATGCAAATTGCGAGCAGGCGCAGTGAATCATTCAGCTGGCCGTGTACGGTGTACCCTGTGGTCGGCGCTCATAGCAAGCCTGTAATTCTGCTGCATAGGGGAGATCTGAGCATCACCTCTATGCAGCAGAGGCGATCGCACTATGGCTATTGAAGCATGCCAAAAGTAAAAAAAAAATGTTTAAAAATATATATATAAAAAAACATAAAAGTTCAAATCACCCCCCTTTCTCCCCAATCAAAACAAAACAATAAAAAAATTAAACCTACACATATTTGGTATCAGAATTGCCCAATCAATTAAAAAAAAGAATTAACCTGATCACTATATGGCATAGCGATAAAAAAATCAACGCCAGAATTACGTTTTTTTGGTCGCCGCGATGTTGCATTAAAATGCAATAACGGGCAATCAAAAGAACATATCTGTACAAAAGTGATATCATTAAAAACATCAGATTGGCACGCAAAAATAAACCCACACCCAACCTGAGATCATGAAAAATGGAGACGCTATGGTGGGTCTTGGAAAATTGCGCAATTTTTTTTTTTGCAAACTTGGAATTTTTTCTCACCACTTAGATAAAAGAGAACCTAGACAAGTCAGGTCAGGTTTAGCATTTAGTGAATCTAGCAAAAAAGCCAAACAAAAAACAAGTTTGGGATTGCACTTCTTTGCACTTTCACTGCACTTGGAATTTTTTTCCTGTTTTCGAGTACACGAAATGGTAAAACTAATGGTGTCGTTCAAAAGTATAACTCATCCCACAAAAAATAAGCCCTCAACCGGCCATATTGACAGGAAAAAAAAAATGTTATGGCTCTGGAAAAAAGGGGAGCGAAAAACGAAAACAAAAAATTGAAAAAAAAAAAAACTCCGGTCATGAAGGGGTTAAAAATCTTACGTGATACAAACTTTTGGAGCACATATTCGTGTTCAGCATATCAAAATCTATAAGATACAATAACATTTTCTCAGGGGACAAGAACTTCCCTGAAATTTGTGGCGCAGTGTTATGTCAGCAAATTTTACATTCAAAAAGTGAAATAGCGCTCCTTCCCTTCCGAGCCCTGCCTTGTGCCCAAACCGTAGTTTTTCCCCACATATGGGGTATCGGCTTGCTCAGGAGAAATTACTCAACAAATTATATTGTCCATTTTCTCCTGTTACCCTAGCAAAAGTTAAAAAAAGGAATATTTTTGTGAAAGAAAAGAAAATGCTTATTTTTTCTATATACTTTCCATTATTTTTTTTGAATGGTGTCACTTTTGAGTATTTTCTGTCCTATAGGCACCTCAAAGTGACTCCAAATGTGAGATGGACCCTAAAAAAATGGTTTTGCAGCATGGTGGTGCAGTGGTTAGAACTGCAGCCTTGCAGCGCTGGGGTCCTGGGTTCTAATCCCACCCAGGACAACATCTGCAAAGAGTTTGTATGTTCTCTCCGTGTTTGCGTGGGTTTCCTCCGGGCACTCCGGTTTCATCCAACATACCAAAGACATACTGATAGGGATTCTAGATTGTGAGCCCCATCGGGGACAGTGATGATAATGTGTGCAAAAACTGTAAAGCGCTGCGGTATGTTAGCGCTATATAAAAATAAAAGATTATTATTATTATATTTTGCAAATTTTGATGTAAAAATGAGAAATCGCTGGTTAAATTTTACTAACCCTTATAACTTCCTAATAAAAATATATGTTTCAAAAATTGTGCTGATGTCAAGTAGAGATGTGGGAAAAGTTATTTATTAACTATTTTGTGCGATATGACTCTCTTATTTAAGCCATTATCTACCAATGTACTTTTTTTGGGACGCCTAATCTTTAGCGTCTAGCAACTAAGATTTTATAATTTTTATAATTAGGTCCAATTTTTTGTGTTGTGTTTGCAAAATGAATGTTTTCAAAATAGGAAATCATGTCATTGTCATTTTTAATTGAATATTGGGACGCCCTTTTCTGAAAAATCCGTATTTGAAAAATTTTTGCAAATTATGTTTCTGATTCATTAGGACCCAAATCATAAAAAATCTGTCATTAAAAAAAGAAAATGAAAATTGCTAATTTGGCAAGTAATGGGTTAAGAGCATAAAAATTAAAAGTTTGAAAATTGCAAAATTTTCAAAACTTTCACCAAATTTCTGATTTTTCACAAGTAAACGCAAGTCATGTCAAAGAAATTTTTACCACTATCATGAAGTACAATATGTCATGAGAAAACAGGCTCAGAATCAGTGAAATCCATTGAAGCGTTCCAGGGTTATGACCTCATAAATTGACCGTTGGTCAGAATTGAAAAAATTGGCCTGATCAGGAAGAATGGCTTTGGGGTGAAGGGGTTAACAAATGAGTGTTATCTCCAAGGAAGCAGCATAAAGCAAATTTCTTGTCAGCTCATCAATAGATATAAACCATTTGTATCCTATAGTCTATTTCTGTTGTCTTGCTGCCTTATGCCTCATTTACACGTCTCTGTTTAAATACGTAAGTGAAATAATGGTACCAGTGTGATGAGTGATGTGGATCAGTGTTGCATAAGCAGACCATCAGTGTTTTGGATCAGTGTATGGCCCATGTGTCTGTTTTTACTATGAGTGTGTAATCAGTGTTTTGAAGCAGTGTTGCATCAGTCAGGTGCGGACTGGGGCTGAAATTCAGCCCTGGCATTTGAAATCACACAGATCCATGCTGTCCCCATGAACCAGATGGGATATATTACTAATATTACCCTGGATGGAAGAAAGGAAGATTTTCTACAAGACCAATATTTCTAATGATACTCGTGGAATGCTGGGGTAAGTGACGGAGTCAGCAACTTTGTGCTCCATCACAACTCTTAACAGTATGGGTGTCTTGAGAACACCAATCCTGCTAACAACGTAGCAGACAAGGCAGTCCATGACCAGACAGGCCCTTCTGACATTTGCCAGAATTGCCAGATGGCCAGTCCGGCCCTGGCATCAGTGGACCGTCGGTGTTTTGGATCAGTCTATGGTCCATGTGCCTGTTTTTACCATCAGTGTCTCATCAATGTTTTTCATGGATGGATAAATACATTATTCAATGACAAAGCTTCTCCTATGTTTTGCAATGTTATATACAGACAACACATGCATAACATATGGATGTAATTTGTGTGCTGTATGTGTTTTCCACTGACGCATAGGTTTGTGCTGTTGGCAAAAAAAAAAAAAAAAAACACAAAAAAATGGACATGTGAATAGTGACAAAGATTATTTATAATAATAAAATAATAATAAAATAATAATATAATATAAAAACAGCTAGAACACGTACATGCAACACAGATGTCTTAATGAGACCATAAACAGCATTCTGCCTGAATATGGTAAACGGTTGCAATCCTGCACATGTTGTTACAAGGTTATTTGCCTTTTAACAGTCTGATTTTGCTACTACCGTATATACTCGAGTATAAGCCGACCCGAGTATAAGCCGACCCCCCTAATTTTGCCACAAAAAACTGGGAAAACCTATTGACTCGAGTATAAGCCTAGGGTGGAAATGCAGCAGCTACCGGTGAATTTCAAAAGTAAAAATAGATCATTATTTCCCCATAGCTGTGCCATATAGTGCTCTGCGCCGTTCATATCTCCCCATAGCTGTGCCCCATATAGTGCTCTGCACTGTTCATATTCCCCCTTGGCTGTGCCATATAGTGCTCTGCAGCGTTCATATCTCCCCATAGCTGTGCCCCATATATGCTCTGCAGCGTTCATATCTCCCCATAGCTGTGCCCCATATATGCTCTGCAGCGTTCATATCTCCCCATAGCTGTGCCCCATATATGCTCTGCAGCGTTCATATATCCCCATAGATGCTCCACATAAATCTGTGCCATGGCCGCTGCTGCTGCAATAAAAAAAAAAAAAGCCATACTCACCTCTCTTGCTTGCAGCTCCCAGCGTCCTGTCCCGGCGCCTCCATCTTCCCGGGGTCTCTGCACTGACTGATCAGGCAGAGGGCGCCGCGCACACTATATGCGTCATCGCGCCCTCTGACCTGAACAGTCAGAGCGCAGACGCCGGGAAGATGGAGGCGCCGGGAAGATGGAGCGGCGCCCGGCGGCTGGAACGTGGACAGGTGAATATTACATACTTACCTGGTCCCAGCGATCCTGATGCTCCCCCTGCCTGTCACACTGTCTCTGGTGCGGCAGCTTCTTTCTCTATCAGCGGTCACCGTTACCGCTGATTAGAGAAATTAATAGGCGGCTCCACCCCTATGGGAGGTGGAGCCGCCTATTCATTTCTCTAATGAGCGGTCCCACGTGACCGCTGAAGAGGAGAAGAACTGCAGCACAGAAGACCGTGGGATGGCAGGGACAGCGCGATGATCGCCGGGACTAGGTGAGTATGCCTCAGCGCCCTCACCCCCTCACCCGCCGACCCCACCGCTACCGTGACTCGAGTATAAGCCGAGAGGGGCACTTTCAGCCCAAAAATTTGGGCTGAAAATCTCGGCTTATACTCGAGTATATACGGTAATTAAATATTAGGCTTAGAAAGCTCTTCTCAAATCTATGGTGAGTTTATGAAGATGATATTTAAGTTATCCTGTCCTAAAAATCATTCAGTAACTCAGCATGTTGAGAATAATCATGAAGATGCATAACGCAATGAAAAAGTGACTTTGCCTACTAAAAATCTGTTACAAACTTGCAGCCAAATTCCAGCGGGGATTTGTATCATAAAAAAACACAAATACAAACTGACAGCCATATCTGTTAAACTGTCTAGTTTATCTCGCCTTTCTCACCTGGGCTTTCTGTGATTTCTGTGTTATCTTTCTACGCAGCAGTGAGCATTAATGATGCCAGCTTTTCTCTGCAAAATGTACATTACATGAGGCATCTTCTGTCTCATCTTGACATCAAGATTTATACGAGTGCACATCATACTAGAGTATATTTACCTGCCAAAACATAATTGAGAGGAACACCTAGAAAACAATAACTCTATAACCTACTATCAGGATATCATAGGCCTGATATGCCAGGCGTATGAGCACGGATATATGTTCAATCAAGTCACATAGCCACATAGTTAGTAGGGTTCAAAAGATACATGTCATGTTAAACTGAGGGACGAGTCAGGATAAAGGACGAGGCATAGGTATTTAGGTACAACCCTAATGTAGGAATCAATCTGCCAGACTTTGCAGCCTGCACCATCTGATTACACAGCTAACCTTCCAATACCTGATGTTGGTGGGATATATTTACACCCTAAATTGTGTTAAGACAATTTTAAAATATGAAAATTAATCTCCTTAGATTTTTGTTTTATTTTTTTCACCTGACCTTCCTCCAGTGGTTCTACAGAACTGAACTTTCATAGTATCTGTAAGCTTGTAAAATGGGTGTTCCACCCTCATGCAAAAAGTAGATGGAAACTGCTATTAGATTCATGCTTACCAAACAATGGGCAGCATTAATCAGAGTCTGACTTGCTCGATTGCAGCCGTGTATGTCTGTACAAGAACGGCTGCAGCGTTTCAGAGAAAACATAGATTGTAAATCCAGTTGAGGACAAGAAGGAGAATTCTGACTAGAACTGTACAGGACATCATCGGCTTCTCCCCAACGCATTGAATTTGATTGACAAGTTTTCCGAATGTGTGTAAATAGAGCAGGTTTGCACTATATTTTTTTGGTACAAGGGCGACAGAGCCATACTAAACCAATCCCAAGGGCTGCAACATTTTTAAAAGATGAATTTACATGAATATATAATCAGAATCATTATCAAACACATTAATACATAACCTGAAAGATGCTTTGAGTATTTGAGGAGGATTTGCAGAGTTTCTGCTTGAAAAAAATCAGTATGAACACATGCTAACTTAAATTTAGTTTTTGGAGCAGATCTCAAATCTCAAAAGTTTGAGTATTTTTTTTATTTTAAAATAGCCATAAAGCATGTTATGGATTGCCACATGTGTACAAGATCAGAACCACCGTCAGCACATGAGTACAGCACCATCAGTGCATGAATGCAGCACTAGTACCACAGTCAGTACATCATTGTAGTGCCAGAACCATCGTCAGTACATGAACACAGCACCAGAACCACCGTCAGTACATGAATGCAGCACCAAAAACACCATTAGTACATGAATGCAGCTCTAGAAACATTATTAATACACTAGCTGAAGAGCCTCGTGTTGCCTGGGCATAGTAACTAACTGTGGTTAGTTATAACAAATTAAAATGATTATCCTCCATCCCATAGTCCCGTGCCCATATACCCATCATATACAGTATATCCTCCACCTCATAGTCCCATACCCATATGCCCATCATACATAACCTTCTTCCCATAGTCCCGTGCCCATATACCCATCATACACATCCTCCATCCCATAGTCCCATGCCCACATACCCATCATACACATCCTCCATCCCATGTACCCAATATGACATCATCTTCGCCATGGCAACCATTCTGACATCATTGTCGCCATGGCAACCTATTATGACATTGTCACTATGGCAACTATTATGACATAACAGTCACCATTGCAACCTATTATGACATAATCGTCGCCATGGCAACCATTATGACATCATCTTCGCCATGGCAACCTTTATTACATCATCATCACCATGGCAACCATTATGACATCATCGTTGATACACAGATACATACACTCGTTTTTATATATATATATATATACTAGATTGTGGCCGAATTCTAACTCATCGGGTATTCTAGAAAATGCATGTCCCCGTAGTATATGGACAATGATGATTCCAGAATTCGAGGCAGACTGTGCCCGTCGCTGATTGGTCGAGGCCACCTTTATGACATCATTGTCGCTATGGCAACCATTATGACATCTACGTCGATACTGTGCCCGTCGCTGATTGGTCGAGGCGAATTCGCGGCAGACTGTGTCCGTCGCTGATTGGTCGAGGCAACCTTTATGACATCATCGTCGTCATGCTGTGCACGTCTCTGATTGGTCGAGGCCTGGCAGCCTCGACCAATCAGAGTCGCGGGATTTCCAGGACAGACAGACAGAAAAACCCTTAGACAATTATATATATAGATAGATGAATGCAGCTCCAGAAGTACTCTCAGTACATGAATGCAGTCCCAGAACTACCATCAGTACATGAGTACAGTGCGAGAACCACCCTCAGTACATGAATGCACTACCAGAAACACCATCAGTACGTGAATGCAGCTCAATCAACTGTAATGTCAGGTCAGCCGCATGTACAATTGTATTGCGTGAACCTTCAACTCCCAGAATCTCCTTCACAAAGTTAAGGAGACACTGGTAATTGTTGTTACTACCTATCATCAGACTGCTTACCATACGAGAATCACAGTACTGACGAGATGTAGTCAGCATCACAAATAAATATTTGCATCCAGGTACCTTATAGGTGACATCTTCTGTGATTCCTTTTGTCTTCCATGTAGTGCAGACACCATGATGACATTTCACACCCACAGCTTGTCTCTCCAGATTTCCCTCTTCTCCATCTTCAGCAGCACCATACCATTAGAGCAGCAGGCATTTGAACTCTGCACCGATAAAAAGCAGGATGTACCTCTTCTCTTGAGTTAGAAAGACACCACATCTTTGGTTTCTGTACAGAATTTAACATTTTGTTCCACCTGACCACAGAGCAGTTTTCCATTTTGGCTTAGTCCATTTTAAATGAGCTTTGGCTAAGGGAAGATGGCAGAATTTCTAGATTGTGTTGATAAATGTCTTCTTCTTTCCATAATAAAGCTTTAACTTGTATTTGTGGATTGCACGACGAACTGTGTTCACAGATAATGATTTCTGTAAGTATTTTCAGACCCATACAGTGATTTGTATGACTGAATTATACCTGTTTTTAATGCCGTGCCACTGAAAGGCTTGCAGAATTTGAGCATCTGATATTGACCATTGACCTTATCCCTTGTGAACATGGATTTCTCCAGAATATCTGAATTTATGATATTATGTACTGTAAATGGTGGTATATTCAAAGTCAGTGCGATATTAAGTTGAACATTTTTCTGAAATTTACTAAATATTTCAGATTGGTGAACTTCTGACCAGCTTTGCTTCTCAAAGACTGTCCTTCTTTAAAGGAAATCTGTCAGCAGGCTTTTGCTGAGTAATCTGAGGACAGTATGAGGTAAGGGCTGAGACACTGATTGGAGTCATTTGTCACTTACTAGGCTGTAGCTTCAATACAATCAGTGCCTTATCAGTAGGAGATTATCACTACCCGACTAGCTGCCATTATGCCTCCTGGTTCATCCATGTCCCTGTACTGATAAACATCTTACTGTCAATATACAATGTACTGTGGGAGAAACGTAAATTACAATAGGGTCTTATCTAATATATAATTGCCTAGAATACTACTTCCTGCAATTTGTGCCAACTTCCTGTCCGGAGCTAATGTCCGGAGCTAATGTCCGGAGCTAATATCCGGAGCTAATGTCCGGAGCTAATGTCCGGAGATAAGTGACGTCAACAGTGTCCAGTGTCTGATTGGTTGCCGCCTGCTGCGAGCGACCAATCAGAAACGTGCCGTACTGTGACACACTCCGCCCGCCATTTTGGTGTGATTTTTGAATTTTTACCTCACAGCAAGTTTCTACTGCGTGGAGGCGGGCCCAGTGACGTTGCTCTTCAAGCTCCTGCCGAATTTCAAGTATATATGGATTCTAGACTCCCGATTCTTTAGAATCGGGCTGCCATCTAGTTACAAGTATAAAGGTTTAGCAGGTGCAGAAGATGCCCATCTGTTGGGGTGGTGTGAGACACAGTCACTGTAAAGCCTGCAAGCCTGCAAGGGATAATCTTGAAGTAAATAATGGATTAGCGGGTTATTCTATGCTGCTGCTTTTCCATTGAGAGATCCAGGAATCAGAAGATAATTCAAAGTGGGTATTTGAATGTTCTGTGTTTTTAAGTGTAGGCATACCGCTGCCTTTCTGTACATGTGGTGTCCTGAAGAAGAGTAAGATGACTTTGAAACACATTGGATCTCTCACTGGAATATCAGCAGTGCAGATTGACTCTCTAATACATTTTTTACAATGTACTGTGATGCATTCATCACTAATGGGTTAGGGAATACTCGCTTGGCAACGGGATAAATGCACACAGGACCACTTTTTGCACATAACAGTCTATGCGGATTATTATAAAGTCATAAACCGCACCACGAACAGTCCATAACACACTGTATCAGAACATGTCACTAAGTTGCGGTCACTAAACATGCTGGACCTCAGTCCGTCCAGTTACCATGGGTGACTGCACAGTTCATAATGCTTCTAAGTACTCGGTTTTAATACGCAGTCTCTAATTACGCCAGACTTCTCTGCCCAGTTTCCGCAGGAGACCACACGCCAAACAGTTCATTATATTCACTGGAGAAGCTGCCTAATGGGGATCACCAACTGGCCTGACAGGCATACACCAGTCGGTTCCAGACACACCGAAGGACGGTAGCTTCCCCTGCAGATCCATGGCCTCACCTCTTGCTCTTCAAGGATCTGGTCCACACATAGGACCTCCCAACACAGAGGCCATTCAGGATCATGGCCTCACCAGGTGCACTTCAGGGATCCGGTCCCCACTCTGGACCTCCCAACACCCAGGCCTTTCCTCTCACAGGACCTTTCAGACAGTAACCATTCAGGTCCATACACAGAAACCATGTGACCCACACCCTGGTCACATTACATACTTGTAACCACTCCCCTGCAAGTCTCCCTTTAAAACTACACAAATAGTTGTGGGACTACAGGTTCCAGAACAACCTTACTTCATGCTTACAGCACAGAGTATCTTCCTCTGCGACACATACCGGCCATTCACAATAATACCGGACTTTGTCTAATCACCACAGTTATACCTGTGATTGCCATGCATTCCTATGGCCTCAATACACCTCCATGCATATTCTGGGGAGACCATGCAGTGCCCCCTACCTGTAACAGGGGTCACTGCATCACAGTACACAGAAAGCTGCTAATAAGTAGTGGGAGCAGGGTCAGCTTTCTTAGCACTGAGATATCAACAGCAGAAAAAACTTTGACAGTATCACAACTCCTGAACACCATAACCCAAGCAACACATCATTTAAATCAGGGTCTCTTTTCCTACATTATGCTTCTCTCAGATGAAGTAGCAAAAACCTCATGACAGATTCCCTTTAAAGGGTTGTCCATTACTAGAGCAACCCATTCCTGAGCTAAATGTCTGACTAAACAAAGAAAGCTAATGCTCTCATCCCATGCTAGCGTTATTACTGTTACAAAAAGTTCGGGTTTGGGTACCAGAACAGTGCTCAGACCCAAACCTGAACCCGGACCCCATTAACTTGAATGGGGAGGCCGAACATCTAGTGTTTGCCATGATGTCATATCCATGACAGCGTGGCAAACACCGCTTCTGATCAGCAGTAAAATCATCACAGCCGTTCAGACAGCCATGGTTTCCACACTCTCAAAATACAGCCTGAGCCAGCAGCTGTGATCAGAGGTATAAAGTTTACCTCAGGTTAGTGGTGTCAACTGATGGGACTACCGCTCCCATCAGCCGGCGCCTGCTGCCGCTAATAACGGTGAGAGCATGAGCGGCTGATGGGAATATTCATCAACCGACATCTGAGCTTTAAGTAAATAATAATAAAATGGTGAGGGTTCCCCTGTATTTTTGATAACCAGCCAGGCAATACTCACATTGTGGCTCAGAATAGGCACAAGGAGACTGATTAATTACTTCAAAACCATCCAATTTCATTTTTTTTTTTACGTTGTGTGGATGAGTTGGTTTTTCGTTTGCTAGTGGAGCGTTCTCTGTTAGGGCTCTGATTTATTTCATTTTTAGACTTATCATCCTGTATTAGATTCGGTTTGTCAATTATCATATTTGAATCTTCAAAGGAGACACGTTCCCTTTTTCCTGGGGATTTCCATTTGTATATTTTGTTATTTTAAAAGTCTATTAAATCCCTCTGCAACTTTTTGGATTTATTAGTGCATATATCCTCTTCACACTTTGAAAAATTTGTTTCCAGCTCAGCATTGAGTTTATCAAGTTACTCAGTAGTGAGGTTTCATGTCCACTTCCAATTGTCACTGGGAATCCATCCTGGCCATTGTAACAAAGTATTGGCCAATTCTTCATACGGACAATGTTTTGGCTAAGAATTTGACAACACCATGAAGGCTGACAAACCATATGGGTAGAAATCTGAAGGACTGCCTGGTACATATCACTACGTGGCTAAGATTACCAACCCTCTTCTGTACCAAGGGTCCTTTCCTGGGTTTCTTCCCACGTGGTAGTTGTCTAGCATGTGTCAACATGATAAGATCAATGTCATTCTGCTCTTTTGATGGTACCCAAGAATATTTGATTAAATATCACATTACCTGCAATACTACATTTGTGGTATATTATGCCACTTGCCCATGTATGAAGATATATTTTGGACTCATTTCAAGTGAGCTCAAATACGCAATAGAGAGCACATTAGGGACATTGTGGCTGCGAAAGGGGTAAGTGACCAATCTCTGTTAAAAGCTCTTCCCAAACATATTGTTTTATGGATGTCACCATCGGGGGTTGCGTGTACGGGGCATTGACAGGGTTAACTGTGGCATTAGAGGGGGAAACACTAAAAGATACTGGCCCTGTTGGAATGCCGCTGGATCTCGTTATTAGATACGTTGGTACCATTAGGCTTGAATGTGCTTTCCTTCCCATGTGATCTTGTCTCCAATTTTCAGTCTACCTTGCAATTTTTGTCTTTTGTTATCGTTATTTAATCTTTGTGTCTTATTACCATTATAGTCCTGATCAGCTCACAGCTTCAACTTTATCCACAACAAATAAGAATATCTTCTGCTGCTACATCATTTTCTCATGAAATGATGTAGATCATCTGAAATTGGACGCTGGAACAATTGAGACCTGTTTTCTCTTGTTTAGTATACATCAATATCTCAAGAACTGTACTCTTTTTGCTGTCTTATGGGGGACACCGTATATATTCATTTGGTGTGGATATACAGTTAGGGCCAGAAATATTTGGACAGTGACACAAGTTTTGTTATTTTAGCTGTTTACAAAAACATGTTCAGAAATACAATTATATATGTAATATGGGCTGAAAGTGCACACTCCCAGCTGCAATATGATAGTTTCCACATCCAAATCGGAGAAAGGGTTTAGGAATCATAGCTCTGTAATGCATAGCGTCCTCTTTTTCAAGGGACCAAAAGTAATTGGACAATGGACTCTAAGGGCTGCAATTAACTCTGAAGGCGTCTCCCTCGTTAACCTGTAATCAATGAAGTAGTTAAAAGGTCAGGGGTGGATTCCAGGTGTGTGGTTTTGCATTTGGAAGCTGTTGCTGTGAGCAGACAACATGCGGTCAAAGGAACTCTCAATTGAGGTGAAGCAGAACATCCTGAGGCTGAAAAAAAAGAAAAAATCCATCAGAGAGATAGCAGACATGCTTGGAGTAGCAAAATCAACAGTTGGGAACATTCTGAGAAAAAAGGAATTGACTGGTGAGCTTGGGAACTCAAAAAGGCCTGGGCGTCCACGGATGACAACAGTGGTGGATGATCGCCGCATACTTAATTTGGTGAAGAAGAACCCGTTCACAACATCAACTGAAGTCCAGAACACTCTCAGTGAAGTAGGTGTATCTGTCTCTAAGTCAACAGTAAAGAGAAGACTCCATGACAGTAAATACAAAGGGTTCACATCTAGATGCAAACCATTCATCAATACCAAAAATAGACAGGCCAGAGTTAAATTTGCAGAAAAACACCTCAAGAAGCCAGCTCAGTTATGGAAAAGTATTCTATGGACAGATGAGACAAAGATCAACCTGTACCAGAATGATGGGAAGAAAAAAGTTTGGAGAAGAAACGGAACGGCACATGATCCAAGGCACACCACATCCTCTGTAAAACATGGTGGAGGCAACGTGATGGCATGGGCATGCATGGCTTTCAATGGCACTGGGTCACTTGTGTTTATTGATGACATAAGAGCAGACAAGAGTAGCCGGATGAATTCTGAAGTGTACCGGGATATACTTTCAGCCCAGATTCAGCCAAATGCTGCAAAGTTGATTGGACAGCGCTTCATAGTACAGATGGACAATGACCCCAAGCATACAGCCAAAGCTACCCAGGAGTTCATGAGTGCCAAAAAGTGGAACATTCTGCAATGGCCAAGTCAATCTCCAGATCTAAACCCAATTGAGCATGCATTTCACTTGCTCAAATCCAGACTTAAGACGGAAAGACCCACAAACAAGCAAGACCTGAAGGCTGCGGCTGTAAAGGCCTGGCAAAGCATTAAGAAGGAGGAAACCCAGCGTTTGGTGATGTCCATGGGTTCCAGACTTAAGGCAGTGATTGCCTCCAAAGGATTTGCAACAAAATATTGAAAATAAAAATATTTTGTTTGGGTTATGTTTATTTGTCCAATTACTTTTGACCTCCTAAAATGTGGAGTGTTTGTAAAGAAATGTGTACAATTCCTACATTTTCTATCAGATATTTTTGTTCAACCCTTCAAATTAAACGTTACAATCTGCACTTGAATTCTGTTGTAGAGGTTTCATTTCAAATCCAATGTGGTGGCATGCAGAGCCCAACTCGCGAAAATTGTGTCACTGTCCAAATATTTCTGGCCCTAACTGTACTTATGTATTTATCATGTTCCCTTTACATCACCTTTATGGACTTTCTCCTATTTTCTTCTTGGGATTGATGACAAATTATCAATATATTTGCACTTGTCACTTTATTTCACTGTTTACACGTTATTGACTGATATGCTAATAATGATTGAATTATTCTGTGATGATGGTAAATATATTGTCTCTGTCCCTCTTATTTCCCTTATTGCTCACATTATTCCATCCGCCTTCTCTTTTCTTTTCCTCTTTTCAGCTAATATGATTTATTCCTATCCCCTCAGCATATGATCATACTAATGGCCGATTGCTGTGGACTTCTTAAAAATGGCTGCCGGTGTGAGCATGTGCACTGAGCTCAGTCGCCTCTTCGCTCCGTCTGGTCATTGATTGGGTGACAGGCGCATGATGATGATGTCACATGGCAATTTGGCCTTACCCGTGTGCACCGCTGTGGGTGGCAGCGTTACTGATGGAGTGGACAGCAGCGCCCATGTGTCAATTATGCTGGCACCTGTGGTCTTCTTATAAATGTTGAATAGGACCTCCTTATACTGACACCTTCCCTTGAGAAAGCTACAAGCGAAACGCGCGCTAGGGCTCTGCTGGCAGGCTTATGCTGATTCTCCCTTATCATGGGTAAGCAATACTTTACATTACCTATCTGTTTCTGCTCCATTCTACACCTATGGTTACTCTACCCTTTAATACATATGAGCGTAACTATATAGATACATAGCACACTGTGTGTTGCTTTACTTGCTGAATCTACCCTTTGCCCTCCAGTTGTTCCTCCTTATGTTGACATATTTGTATACTGATGGTATTTATGTGATATGTTTTGCTTTAATAAATGTTTTTTAAAGTATTGATGGTTTGTGGCTGCTCCATTTTTTGTTTGATTATTTTTATGTTTGGAATACACCACTGCTTGATTATGCGGTATTGACCTATTATGTAGGAAGATTTTATACCCTAGTCCTTTACCTCAACAATGTTTGTTTGCCTTATGACTTTTCTTACATTGTGCATGCCATCTGAGTCTGGTGATTAGTCCACTGTAGTGTTTTTGAGGCAAAGCTGTACTCCCTGATGGGATAACCATGTTCACATCTACGGTGGCACACCCTAATCGTTAGTATAGGAGACCCTTAACAGATGACAATGTTGTTACTGAAAGTTAGTTGTCCAAATTACAAAAACAGTGGCCCACTTGGTTTTATACATAATAATGCCCTCCACTATGCTCTTTACAAAGAAAAATGCCTTCTTTGTTTATTCTACATAGTAAAATAACCCCCTAGAATATATAAATGACCCATTCAAGTGCCCTAGAAAACAGTGCCCATATTTTGTCTCCTAGAAATTAAAAATACCCATGTACCTCTGTGCTGGTCACAATTCCCCTAATGCCTCTATACCAGTAATGCTTCTTAATTGACCACTTAACATTTAATAATGCCCCTTGCGTCCCCCATGTACAGTAATGATGTTCCCTAATTACACTCTATTTACAGTAAAATGGCTTTCAATTCCAACCCATATACATTAATAATGTTTCTGAGTCCTCTCCATGTACATTAATAATGCCCCTTGTATCCCCTATGTACAGTAGTAATGTTCCCTGATTAAACCCCATTTAAATTAATAATGGCCTTCAAGTCCACCCCATGTACATTAATAATGGCCCTTAATTCCACCCCATGCACAATAACAATGTCCCCTGAGTCAAGCCCATGTACAGTAATAATTTATCCCTAGTCTACCAAATGACTAGTACTAACGTCCCCCATGTCCAATCTATTTATAATAATAACATCCCCCTAGTCCACCTTATTTGTAGTAAAAATGGGTCATTAGTCCCTAGCATTGCTGTATGTCGACTCTCAATTCTCTTCTATTGAGAGAAGCCAAACTTAGCTGATGGTGTCTCCGCGGTGTTGGATGTTTTGGTCTCCCCGAGGCCAATCATCTGTGCCTTTATAGCCTTTTTACTAGGCACTGCTCCTAATAGCCAGATTCCTACTCCACACTGATGAGGGGCAAACACCCCGAAACAGCTGTCTGTGGATGGATACCATGCTTGGCATAGGTGGCTTTCCTTCATAGGATGCTGCCCTTCCCGTGGTTGTTCCTTCCCGGGGAAAGGCCTGGCTATTCACTGCTTGCGTCGAGAAACACGTGATGGTGTCTCCGCAGCTTCTTTACATGCATCTGCATATTTCCCATAAGGGATGGGGGCAGTGTTCTGGAATCACTGCGTTGAGAAACACGTGATGGTGTCTCCGCGGTGTTGGATGTTTTGGTCTCCCCGAGGCCAATCATCTGTGCCTTTATAGCCTTTTTACTAGGCACTGCTCCTAATAGCCAGATTCCTACTCCACACTGATGAGGGGCAAACACCCCGAAACAGCTGTCTGTGGATGGATACCATGCTTGGCATAGGTGGCTTTCCTTCATAGGATGCTGCCCTTCCCGTGGTTGTTCCTTCCCGGGGAAAGGCCTGGCTATTCACTGCTTGCGTCGAGAAACACGTGATGGTGTCTCCGCAGCTTCTTTACATGCAAACTTAGCTGCTTGGCATGTAAAAATATCATACACGCAGTGGCATGATCACCTGCTTGCATCGGCGATATTGGGAACTCATGACAGCAGGTGTACCACACCCTGTCATCATTTGTAAGTCTGCAGTCCCATAGAGTGACTGCAGAATTTTATCCCAAGCCCGTACAACCTCGTAAATAAATTTAAAATAATAATGAGATATTTATTATGAAATTATTAATTATAGTGCAGATCATGGCATGGCTACTACTGTATATGGAGGCGTATTATGCCAAAAGGCTGGGAATTATAAAAAGACCCAAGCTCTAAATATTGAAAGCCCCCAAGCTCTCCATCCCCACCCTCCCCAGACAGCAACTATGGCACGGGCTGGAGTGAATAATATCTCATAACGCTAAGCAGTGTAAAATAAGGCACCATCTGTTAAGGACTGGCGGAACGCACCATGTATAGATGGTACGAAACTAGGTGCGTTCGCAGTCCGAGGTCCACCGTGCAGGTAAAAGACCCTGCAGCTAGCAAGACGGACAATATGGCGGTACACTAAAGGATACACGCGTGGGTTAAACCTCACCCAGCGTGAAGAAAGCGATCCTGTTAATCCACAGGACCGCAGTACCGCACTAGTGCGCGAGCAAGTGGTCAGCGGACTTAACCCCAGAAGGGATTGGAGCCCGATTAGACCCTTGCTGGCGTAACACCGCAACTGGGTGTGTAGAGAACTTTAAGAAGTATAAGTGCACAAGAGTGCGAGCGATGCCGCACTAACGGACGCCACTAACCACCCAGACTCGGGTATGGAAAGCGCAAGGCAGGCGCACGGCGCCGTACTGGCAGGCACAGCTACAGGACGCTGAGATGTGTGTCTAGTGCTGTAGGCTAAGTCGGGCGCTAGGTAGCAGCCATACACCTTCCGCGAACAGACATTCAATAGGGAAGGGATTTCAAAGGACGACTTGCACTCACAACATACACACATCAACAATTGTTAGACGATACTAGCGCATGGCCGTGCGGTCATGCGCAGTTTATATAGGAGCAGCACAGGAAGTGGCCACAGCACTTTTGCCCTTCTAGGACCTGCCAAGAGGACCAATGGAATGTGCTGCAGAGCCTGAGCACATGACCCTCGATCTCCAACGGGAGACCTTACGCTGGGCATGCTCAGTACATGCAGACAAGGACTTAGTCCCAGAGAAGTCCGCTCGCTGCTGACCAGTACTGACTTTAATGGCAGAGACTGGAGAAGCAGCACTAACTCTCTGAACAGAGTGAGAATGAGCAAGACGCTGGGACCGACGTCCTTGCTGAGCAGGCTCCACTGCGGCTGGACAAGAATGGGAGACCGCAGCGGAAGTGGCTCGAGATTCCCCCAGTGCAGAAGCGGGAACTCGACCCCTAACATTACCCCCCCTCCTAGGGCCCCCCCCTCCTTGGGCCTCGCCACGTTCAAAGGCAGCAATGAGCTGTGGAGCCCGAATGTGCTCCACAGGCTCCCAGGTTCTATCCTCTGGACCATGACCCTTCCAATCCACCAAATAAAATTTTTTGCCACGTACCACCTTGCTTCCCACAATAGCATTCACCTCAAATTCATCCGTGGATGAACCCGATGTCCCAGCAGAAGACTCAGAAAACCGAGACAAGCAAACGGGCTTTAAGAGGGAAACGTGAAAGGTATCGGTGATACCAAGGCGTGGAGGAATGGCCAAACGGTAAACCACAGGGTTGACCTGTTCCAGAACTTTAAACGGGCCAATGTAGCGAGGAGCAAACTTAGTGGACTCAACTCGCAGCCTGATGTTACGGGCGGAGAGCCACACTAAGTCGCCGGGAGCAAAGACCGGAGCGGGGCGCCGGTGTGTATCAGCCGAAACCCTCATTCTCTCCTTGGAGGCCCGGATAGCATCCTGTGTGCGGTCCCAGATGTCACGTGCCTCCACCGCCCAGTCTGCCACCCTAGAATCGGTGGAGGACACGGGCATGGGCACAGGGACACGCGGATGCTGGCCGTAATTAAGGAGAAAAGGAGTTTGACCAGTGGAATCGGCTACGGCGTTGTTCAGGGCAAATTCCGCCCAAGGTAGCAAAGATGCCCAGTCATCCTGCCTAGCAGAGACGAAATGTCGCAAATATGTCACCAGAGTCTGGTTGGTTCTCTCCACCAACCCATTCGTCTCGGGATGGTAAGCAGAGGAGAGGTTTAACTCTATGCTGAGTAAACGGCAGAGCTCTCTCCAAAACCGAGATGCGAACTGGGGACCCCGATCGCTGACAATCTTATCAGGCATACCATGCAAACGGAAAACGTGTTTAACGAACAACACCGCCAAGGCCCGTGCTGAGGGTAACCGAGGAAGCGGCACCAAATGCACCATCTTAGAGAAATGGTCAGTGACAACCCAAATAATGGAGCAGCCACGCGACTTGGGTAGACCCACCACAAAGTCCATTCCGACCATCTCCCAGGGCCTGTCTGCCACCGGTAGAGGGTAAAGCAACCCAGCAGGCCGTTGCCGAGGAGACCGATTCTGGGCGCAAGAAACGCACGCCTGAATGTAGTCCCTGACATCTCGGGCCATATGCGGCCACCAGTATGTTCTCGCCAAAAGCTCTGATGTCCTCTTTGTCCCAAAATGCCCCCCCACTCTGGAGGAGTGAGCCCAAGAGAGAACCTCCGGTCGCAAGTTAGCTGGCACGAAAGTCTTGCCCGGGGGCACAGACTCTAGCGAAACCGGAGCTACAGTTCTCAGGCTCTCAGAAGGGACAATAAGCCGAGGCTCCTCCTCCTCCTCCTCAGATGACACTACGGAGCGGGAGAGAGCGTCGGCACGAACGTTCTTCTCCCCGGAGAGAAAATGGAGAGTAAAATGGAACCGGGAGAAGAACAGGGACCATCTAGCCTGGCGAGAATTCAGCCGCTGGGCCGTCTGTATATACACCAAGTTCTTGTGGTCAGTGAAGACTTGGAAGGGAAAGCGAGCTCCCTCCAAGAGGTGTCTCCACTCTGAAAAAGCCAACTTCATAGCTAGCAACTCCCTGTCCCCGATGGAATAATTCCTCTCCGCTGGTGTGAAGGTCTTGGAGAAGAAGAAGCAAGGATGCTTCCGACCTTGAGCATCCTTTTGGAAAAGGACTGCTCCAGCACCAACGGATGAGGCATCCACCTCCAAGATGAATGGTTTATCTACATCGGGGCGATGTAGGATGGGAGCGCTAGCGAAGTGTGACTTAATCGAGAGAAAGGCCTTGGAGACCTCCTCTGACCACAACTTGGGATTTGCTCCCTTCTTGGTGAGGGCGACCAAGGGAGCTACCAAAGTTGAGAAGTGTGGAATGAACTGGCGATAATAATTAATGAACCCCATAAAGCGCTGCACCGCTTTAAGAGAATGGGGTTCCTGCCAGTCCATTACAGCCTGTAGCTTGGCAGGATCCATAGCCAAACCCTGGGCAGAAATGATATATCCAAGGAAAGGCAAGGACTCCTGCTCAAACACACACTTCTCCAACTTAGCGTAGAGGGAGTTTGCCCGTAAGAGGTCGAAGACTTTGCGAACATCTCTCCGATGGGAGTCTATATCTGGAGAGTAGATGAGAATGTCATCCAGATAGACTACGACCGAGGTGGTGAGCATATCCCGAAAGATGTCGTTCACAAAGTCTTGGAAAACGGCTGGGGCATTACAGAGCCCAAAGGGCATCACTAGATATTCATAGTGCCCATCCCTGGTGTTAAAAGCCGTCTTCCATTCATCCCCCTCACGGATGCGAATCAGGTTGTAAGCACCCCGCAGATCTAACTTTGTAAATACCTTTGCTCCCCGTAGCCTATCAAAGAGCTCAGATATCAGGGGTAATGGGTACTTGTTCTTAACGGTAATTGCGTTAAGACCCCTGTAGTCTATGCATGGACGTAAGTCTCCAGTCCTCTTCTGTACGAAGAAGAACCCAGCCCCTGCCGGTGACACTGACTTCCTAATGAATCCTCTTGCCAGATTCTCCTGAATATACTGGGACATTGCCTCCGTCTCCGGGAGAGATAACGGGTAGACTCGACCCCGGGGAGGCTCAGCACCAGGCAAGAGGTCAATAGGACAGTCATAGGGGCGGTGAGGCGGAAGGGTCTCCGCAGCTCTTTTGGAGAACACGTCTGCATGGGACCAATAGTGCTTGGGGAGAGAGGAAAGATCTGCGGGTACCTGTGTAGAAGCAACCTGAACGCACTCCCTCTGACATCTACCCTCACAGGATTTACTCCATCCCAAAATTCTCCCAGAGGACCACTCAATATGAGGAGAATGGTAGCGAAGCCATGGCATCCCCAACAGGACCTCATCAATTCCCTCAGGAATGACTAATAGGGAGATTATCTCCTGATGTGATGGAGACACAGATAGGGTGAAAGGAATGGTTTGGTGAGTAATCTGTGAAGGTAGTGTTGACCCATTTACCACTCGAACGGTCACTGGCTGGGCGAGCATCACCAAGGGTATTGCGTGACGCTGGGCAAAGGCGGAAGACATAAAGTTACCCTCTGCCCCAGAGTCCAAGCATAGCTCGACCGTGAGAGTGGATGGGCCTATGGTAATTGTCCCCTTGAAGGACAACTTTGAGGCAAACGTCGCCGTGTCTAGTGTACCTCCTCCAACTGCCACTAGACGCTGACGTTTCCCCGACCGCTGAGGACTCTTGGAGGCAAGACGTCCTGACTGCTGGCGAACATGACGAACCTTATGTGCACGAGCGGACTGAGACTTGGATCCCGCTCGTGTCACCTCCAAGGTCTCATGTGACTCAGATGTCTGGACTGGAGATTTCAAAGGTTTGGCGAAGGTAGGAGCCAGCCGAAACCTCTGCCTACACTGGGCTCGTTCCAACCTCCGCTCGTTAAAACGGAGGTCTATACGAGTAGAAATAGATATTAACTCCTCCAGTGTGGCAGGAATCTCCCTAGTGGCCAGAGCGTCCTTAACATGGTCAGCCAGGCCCCTCCAGAATATGGGGATAAGGGCTTTATCCGACCACTCCAGCTCGGAAGCTAACGTACGGAATCGGACGGAAAAATGGCTGACCAAGGACTCACCCTGAGTTAATGCCAGTAGTTGGAGCGCTGTATCATGGGTGAGTTGAGGTCCTAGAAAGACCTTTTTCAGCGTGCCCAGAAACAACGGAGCACTCTGCACCACATGATCATCACGCTCCCACAGCGGCGTAGCCCACTCCAACGCCCTGTCCGACAACAGCGAGACAATAAATCCCACCTTAGCCCGCTCTGTAGGAAAACGTGCAGCCAGGAGCTCGAGGTGGATAGAGCACTGACTCACGAATCCCCTACAAGTTTTGCAATCTCCAGAAAATTTTTCTGGCAACGGGAGGCGGGATAATGTCGGAACAGGGGTGGCAGTGGACAAGGTTGCTGCCGCCACGCCAGCAGCCTTTACAGCAACTGCGGTAACATCCACAGCTGAGGTTGAGTTCTCGAGAACCTTCAACCTACCCTCCAACTGCTGGATATACCGCAAAGATTGCTGAATGTCCGCCATACTAGCCAGACCTTGGCGCTAGTATTATGTTAAGGACTGGCGGAACGCACCATGTATAGATGGTACGAAACTAGGTGCGTTCGCAGTCCGAGGTCCACCGTGCAGGTAAAAGACCCTGCAGCTAGCAAGACGGACAATATGGCGGTACACTAAAGGATACACGCGTGGGTTAAACCTCACCCAGCGTGAAGAAAGCGATCCTGTTAATCCACAGGACCGCAGTACCGCACTAGTGCGCGAGCAAGTGGTCAGCGGACTTAACCCCAGAAGGGATTGGAGCCCGATTAGACCCTTGCTGGCGTAACACCGCAACTGGGTGTGTAGAGAACTTTAAGAAGTATAAGTGCACAAGAGTGCGAGCGATGCCGCACTAACGGACGCCACTAACCACCCAGACTCGGGTATGGAAAGCGCAAGGCAGGCGCACGGCGCCGTACTGGCAGGCACAGCTACAGGACGCTGAGATGTGTGTCTAGTGCTGTAGGCTAAGTCGGGCGCTAGGTAGCAGCCATACACCTTCCGCGAACAGACATTCAATAGGGAAGGGATTTCAAAGGACGACTTGCACTCACAACATACACACATCAACAATTGTTAGACGATACTAGCGCATGGCCGTGCGGTCATGCGCAGTTTATATAGGAGCAGCACAGGAAGTGGCCACAGCACTTTTGCCCTTCTAGGACCTGCCAAGAGGACCAATGGAATGTGCTGCAGAGCCTGAGCACATGACCCTCGATCTCCAACGGGAGACCTTACGCTGGGCATGCTCAGTACATGCAGACAAGGACTTAGTCCCAGAGAAGTCCGCTCGCTGCTGACCAGTACTGACTTTAATGGCAGAGACTGGAGAAGCAGCACTAACTCTCTGAACAGAGTGAGAATGAGCAAGACGCTGGGACCGACGTCCTTGCTGAGCAGGCTCCACTGCGGCTGGACAAGAATGGGAGACCGCAGCGGAAGTGGCTCGAGATTCCCCCAGTGCAGAAGCGGGAACTCGACCCCTAACACCATCTTACCCAGGCCCTCTTTCAGCTATTTCCATTCAACATCCTCTAACATTCGCCCCACCATAAGAATGACATCCTTGAATTCAATAAACCTAATAATTCCAGAAGTGGCAGTGGCTCCGAGAGAGCCCATTCATGTGTCGGGGCATAGGACTCTGCCACCGGGTGACTACTCTACTGCATAGGGTATATATTGTTCACTATCATTTACCATCTGAAATCACTTTGACATTTCTAAGGCTGTTTTTGCATTAAAAAAAAATTGAAAAGGATTTGGGTTCAGTCCTAGAAGAGCTCATAGTGTTACAAATGTCTTTTCAGGGCAATTGGCGGCTTTGCAATATTTGTGATTCGCTGCAAATCAATTTGATATGAATCACATTTTTGGTAAAAATTCAGTGAAGCTGACAAATTTGAATTTCCAAAGATTCAGTAGCCTCTAGTCTTTACATATAGTTGTACTGGTTAAAATATTATTTCAGCCTAAAACATGACTTCAGTTTGGCAAGCTTTACAGTATTCCTTCTGATACTTTTTGGATGAACTATTCGTTCACTTCTTAGCATTCACTTAAAGAAATGACAAATTGTCGGATATTGTTAATTTCATTATATAAGTAGTTTACCATTTTCTTTCTACCTCTGCATTGCTTCCCCTAATTACATTGCTCGCATATTCGATGGAAGACGTGTTGATGTTGAAATCTCTTGTCTCCCTGCTATGTCACAACAATTGTTTCTTAACTCCAGGATAAGGCTCTGTAATATAATTCCACAATACTTAATTCTGTAAAAAAAAAAAATGTTTGCCATCTTAAAATCCCAGTTGCCTAGACAACAACGTAGTGGGATGTGAGAACTTGTATATTACACTCCCTCGTTCTGAAAGCTTGCTGTTGTAAAAGAACTGTTGCAGTGTGCCATGAGCTTTAATTTCCCATGATAGATGCACAGTGTTCATAAGACTGATCGTTTTTGCTCCAGAACAAACGCTGGAGAATTTAGTACAATGAAGATGATGATCAATGAAAGACGATCACTGATGATGATGAAAATTATTATTATTGTTATTAATAATAGTCACAATATTAGTCACATTTGCTGATTTTGTGCAACCATACACTGTGCAACAGAAGAAATGTTCTGCAATGATTATTTCAGTTTTACAATCAATAAAGCTTTTCTCTCTTTGCACAAAAGCAATTGGGGCTTATCCATAAGACGCAGGCAACTCTTCAAGTAAGTACTATGTAAGTTACCTCCTCTTCAGAAGCTGCATAAAGAACTACCAGTATTTGTTTTCATGAGATTATATAAGGCTTTGATCTCTGTGGATGAAGTATTAATAATACAGTGTTGGGCCCCGTTGTGTGATGATGGCACTTGCCACCTTTGTTCTCTTGTGAAGTCACTCTGTTGGATTCTTGGTGAGGAGTAGAAGGCTGGACTAAGCAGATCCTATAAAACAAACAAATATGTACAGTACATGGTTGATAAAAGATACAAGTAAATCAAGTCTAACTTGTAATCTTACTGTGTTGATTCAGAGGAAAACAAAAACTTGTACGAATTAGATGTAAACTGCCCCATATTAGAGGCTGTGTGCCCGCATTCAGGATTTTTAGCGTGTTTTAGCATTTTTTTGTCAGATTTCTGCTGCAAAAACATTTAAAAAAAGGTTACATTAAACATCCCATTTTTAGAATGCATTCCACAATTTTTGTGCCCATGCTGCGTTTTTTTTCCGCAAAAAAACGCACCGCGGAATAAAAAACCCAGCATGTTCATTAATTTTGTGGAAAATCTCCGGCTTTGCCACTATATGAAATAAATGAGCGAGAAAAACGCAAGAAAAATGTGAGAAAAACGCGAGCGGATTTCCTGCGAAAGGAGTCCGGTTTTGATCAGGAAAATTCTGCGAACAATCCTGAATGTGGGCACAAAGCCTAAAGCTCTGGATGAATTAACATCCAATCTCCAAATGGACCAAAAATTTGGAATAAAAATAAAACTTTGAACTGGAAAACTTAGAGCTTTGGAAAAAGAGGACATCAAAATGAAAATCAAAAGACAATTCAAATAGAAATGCTTACTATCTAAAGCAGGAGTGAGGAACCTTTTTTTCTGCAAAAGGCCATTTGAATATTTATACCATCAAAGGTCATACAAAATTATTAACTTGAAAATTACCCTGCTATATTTGGTCAAATATTTAATTACCTCCAATCCCCAATGTGATGGCTGGAGCTGCATCTCTTTGGTGAGGTGTGGTGTTAGGTGATATGAATGATGTTGCTACTCATAACTATTTTTCCAGAATTGCATCAGTCTCGAGCACAGGCAACTCTTTGTTATGATGAATTTTGTAAAGAACTTGCAGCAGCAAGTTGTACCGAACACAGATGTATATTACACTCTAGGACTCCTCACAAGTGGAAATCCATCACTGCTCACATTACATTTATAGAATTTATAGAACAGTGAGTGATCTGCAGTGTACAACATATCGAAGACTCGAGACTGCAGTACATACGGTACATCACACAGGAGACCCCGAGACTGCTATATACACATTATATAGGAGACACAGAGAGAGAGCTGTATACATCACAAAGGAGACATCGAGACTGCTGTATATACATTACATAGGGGACACCAAGACTGCTGTAAATATTGCACAGGAGACATCGATGCTGTTGTATATACATCACAAAGGATACACTGGGGCTGGAGTATATATATCACAGAACACATGAAGGATGCTTTATATGCATCACAGGAAACAGGGGGCTGTGACATCTAAATCAGAGGAGACATGGGGCTGCGCATATAAATCACAGGAGACATGGGGGCCGAGGTATACACATCACAGGAGACATGGGGGCTGCAGCACATTTATCACAGGAGACATGGGGCTGCGATATATACACCACAGGAGACATGGGCCTGTGGTATAGATATCATAGGAGATACCAGGACTGGGGCATATACATCACAGGAGACACTAAAGTTGCTTCTGCTGTCTTCTGTGGGATGGTAGTACATTGTGTGCTAACTCCATCCACAAAGTATGTCCTCATGCTAACACTGGCCAGCATGATGACTGCGCAGGCTCGCAGAGTAAGGTGAAATGAAAGGGCCAATCTGGCAGAGAAAATTGCATGGAACACCTAGAGCTCCCAAATTTTGCACACATAAGCTACTAACTTTATTAGTGAGGAATATGTAAAAATATAACGGATATGATATGGTTTACTGTATGTAAACCATGTCTCATGTCCTGTCAGGTTTGGTAAGGAGTTAGCAAAAGCCGGCAATTGAATTACTGGCTTTTATGCTATCTAGCTCTGTATTAAATATAAATATATATGTGTGTGTCAATGACATATATATAAATATACCTATTCTATGTGTAGACATTTATTTTATCTATTCTATTCTAACCTGTCGAGACACAATATGGGGAGTAGGAGACATTCAAAGACACAGTATGAGGAGCAAGTATGTATGAGGAAACAGCATAGGGGATGGGTGCAGGCACAGTATGGTGAGTGAAGGGGTGGGTGCAGACACAGTACAAGGAGCGAGGGGGGAAATGTATGAGAGCAGATGAGTGCAGACACATTATGGTGAGTGGGGGAATTGGTGCAGACACAGAATGGGAAGAATAGGTACAAACACAGTTAAGAGAGCAAAGTTGGAGTATGTATGCACACAATCCTTATTGAAAAAATGACTAAGTATGGAATGGACAAGGCAACTGTTAGGTGGATTATTAACTGGCTTAGTGATTTGACCCAAAGAGTGGTCATAAATGGCTGCACATCCAGTTGGAAGAATGTCTCAAGTGGGGTACCACAGGGCTCTGTCCTGGGCTCCGTATTGTTCAGCATCTTTATCAATTATTTAGATGAAGGAATCAAGGGTAAACAGATTAAATTTGCTGATGACACAAAGCTAGGAGGGATAGCTAATACTAGAGAAGAGAGAAGAGAGAGGATTCATAAAGATATCAATAAACTGGAGCAGTGGGCAGCAAATAACAGAATTATTTTTAACAGGGAAAAATGCAAAGTATTATGTCTGGGAAATAAAAATGAGAAAAGCATATACAGAATGGGGGGAATAGGGCTAAGCAACAGCACATGTGAAAAAGACGTGGGTATAATAATAGATCACATACTGCACATGAGTCAACAGTGTGATGCAGCAGCAAAAAGGGCAAATACAATTCTGGGATGTATTAACAGAAGCATACAGTCTAGATCACGGGAAGTCATTAATGCCCTCTACTCCTCTTTGGTCAGACCTCATCTGGAATACTGTGTCCAGTTTTGGGCACCACATTTTAAAAAAAGAAATAAAAAAACTGGAGCAAGTTCAGAGAAGAGTGACCCGAATGGTGACTGGTCTGAAAACCATGTCCTATGAGGAACGTTTATAGGATTTAGGAATGTTTAACTTGCAATGAAGAAGACTGAGAGGAGACTTAATAGCGGTCTACAAATATCTCAAGGGCTGTCACATTGTAGAAAGATCATCTTTATTCTCATTTGCACAAGGAAAGACTAGAAGCAATGGGAAGAAACTGAATGGGAGGAGACACAGATTAGATATTAGAAAAAACTTTTTGACAGTTAGGGTGATTAATGAGTGGAACAGGCTGCCATGAGAGCTGGTGAGTAGTGTTGAGCATTCCGATACTGCAATATCGGGTATCGGCCGATATTCGCGGTATCGGAGTTCCGATACTGAGTTCCGATACTTTTACAATATCGAATACCAGAATCAGAAGTTCCCATAATTCAATGAGCCAGTTTGATTTTATTCAGCCAATGAGGATCCTAAGAAGTGTGGGCACATCCTGTTAGGCAAGTTAGGCATGTTAACTAATGGCATGGTTGTGATTGGCTGCTGAAATGATGTCATGATGCACTATAATGGAGTGTGGGCGGTGCGTGGGCAGAGACTGCGTGTCTGTGTGTGCGGGCGGGGTCTGTGCAGGTGGGGTCTGTGCGGGCCTCTCGGGGGTCTGAGCGGGCCTCTCAGGGGTCTGTGCAGGCCTCTTGGGGGTCTGTGGGGGCCTCTCGGGGGTCTGTGTGGGCCTGTTGGGGGTCTGTGCGGGCTTCTCGGGGGTCTGTGCGGGCCTCTCGGGGGTCTTTGTGTCTGTGTGCAGGCATTGTCCGATGGGACTACAAGTCCCATTGGGCTATGCCTGCTACAATGACAGTCATTGACACATTAGCCAATGATGGGACAGTAGTAGTCCCATCATCCGGCTAATGTGTTGAATGTAAAAAAATAACACAAACATGCATACTACATACAACATACTACATACATACAACATACTACACACATACTACATACTACATACATACTACATACAACATATATACTACATACTACATACATACTACATACATACTACATACATACTACAAACATACTACCTACATAATATGTACAACATACTATATACATACAACATACTACATACATACTACATACAACATACATACATACATAATACATACATACATACTACATACATACAACATACTACATACAGTACATACTACATACATACTACGTACAACATACTACATACATACAACATATTACATACATACTACATACAACATACAACATACTACATACATACAACATACATACAACATACTACATACTGTGGTGCAGTGACCAATGTTACAGCCAGGGGGTGCTGCGTGTGCACTTCAAGATGTACTTGGAGGCATAATTGTGATCAAAGTCCGGCAGAATTGTAGATGACTGGTATGGGTGTCGCAGAGAAGGACACTCTGCGCTGTCAGTCTGAAGTTGTGTTGTGGTCTGGGACCTGTAGTTCCACATGTAAATGTGTAGTTCTAATGGGAGACTGGCAGGGCTAGTTATGAGAGATGGGAGGGTCAAACTAGGCACACACACCCACACTCCCACCTGGGGGAGTGGTTACACCTATGTGACCAGGGTGTGGGTCACATGGTGAGAGTGTTTGGACCTGAATGGTCCGTGCTGAAGGTCCTGGAGAGCCCATGTGTTGGGAGTGCTATCTCCCTGAAGAGCACGTGGTGGGCCTTTGGACCTGGCACATGCCAGTGCTGTGGAACGGTCTGATAACCGTGGGTAATGCTGACCGGGGTCAGTGAGAATGTCTGAAGGATTCCTCTGTTGAGGAGAGGTATCCAAGAACCAGTGCGGCACCAACATGTAACGGAAAGGGATCCGTGTTATGCTGACTGGGTTCAGAGGAGAGAGACATTGTGTATGGGGCACCTCTGAGGCCAAGAGGTATCCAGGAACCTGTGAAGGTCACCAACAGGTAACGGACGAGGTCCGTGTGTTATGCTGATCGGGGTCAGTGATGGACTGTGGTGAAGTTGAATATATACAGACGGTGTTCAAGCTGTTACCAAGTTCGTGAGGATGTGGTTTATGCTGATGTGAAATAAACCTAAGAGACTGTGTTTTATAAGAAATCTGTGCCTGAGTGCGTTGATCCCTTACCAAGTGAGTGTCCCCCAAGACATGTAGTGGGTGAAACGCTACAATACATACTACATACATACAACATACATACATACTACATACATACTACATACATACTACATACACGCATACAACATATATAATACGTACAACATACTACATATATACAACATACTACATACTACATACATACTACACACATACTACATACATACATACTACATACATACTACATACTACATACATACTATGTACAACATACTACGTACAACATACTACATACATACAACATACTACATACATACTACATACAACACACATACATACAACATACTACATACATGCTACATACATACTACATACATACATATAACATAAATACAACATACATACAACATACATACTACATACATACAACATACATACACAATACATACACACTACATACATACTACATACAATATATTCATAAATTACATACAATACATACATATAGACATACAGTACATATAACATAGAGTACATACCATCACTTGTCACTTTGATCCCTGAAGCCAGTGTCACCTGTAAAAAATATTAAAATAACAAACACTATACTCCCTGATCCGCAGAAATCCATAAGTGCCCCATGACGATCTCCCGTGGAGAGCACCAGCATCAGCTGATGCGACTGCTCTCTAGGGGCTACAGGAATACAATGACGGGAGGAAGGTATCCTTCCGCATTGTATTTCTCCGCCACTGTAAAAAATAGTCCCTAGTCTCACTTTTGGCATTGCTGTGTGAGAAAGTTCCCACACAGCAAATGCCATAAAGTGAGACCTGTGAACTAAGGTAACCTCTCAGTGATGCGCTGCAGGAGCCATTGTCTCCTGTCAGTGTGTCACTGAAGGTCATATAGAGCAGTGACATCACCCGATGTCACTGTTCTATAGGGGAGATCGTTGTGGGACACTCGTTATTAATTGGACTCCGTCTGACAGGAAGTATATGGTTTATTATTTTATGTTTATTGCAGGCACTGAAGTATGGTAAGTATGGTTAAATTAAGAATAATAAAATACTTTTTCTGGCTGTGTCTTTATTTTGTTTTCAACTCTTTCACTACTCTAGGAATAATAATGGATAGGCGTCTTATTGACGCCTCTCCATTATTAACCCGGCTTAATGTCACCTTACAATAGCAAGGTGACATTAACCCCTTATTAACCCATATCCTACCGCTACTGAGTAGTGGGAAGAGAGGGGCTAAGTGCCAGAATTGGCGCATCTTACAGATGGGGCGGCTGTGAGCTGGTATTTGTAGCTGGGGGGGCCAATATCCATGGACCCTCTCTAGGCTATGAATATCAGCCCGCAGCTGTCTGCGTAGCCTTTCTGGCTGTAAAATATAGGGGGGCCCAACGTCACTTATTTTTTTTGGTCCCCCTATTTTAATAGCCAGTAAAGGCTACGCAGACAGCTGCGGGCTAATATTCATAGCCTGGGAGGGGCCATGGGTATTAACCCCTTCCCAGGCTACAAATATTGGCCCCCAGCCGTCGGCTTTCCCCCTCTGGTGCAGAAAATTATGCGGGAGCCCACACCATTTTTTTCCCTTTTTTTCTTTATATTCATTAATGAACATTGGCCTACTGTATCTATGGATATATCTATCTATAGATATATCTATAGATATATAGATGTTTCTATCCATATATCTATCTGGCTAATTTCACAAATCAGGTTTTTGCAGTCAGGCACAATCCGGCGAGTTTTGAAAAAAACTATCCGTTTTTTTTCTGCTGAATCCATTTTTTCTCATAGAGTTGTATTAGAGCCGAATTGCGCCTGATGGCCACATGTTTCATCCATTTTTTGCCGGATCCATCGAAAAAGCTGTTTCCGCTGGACGGAAAACACATACAGAGGAACGGTTTTTCTGACCGGCGAAAAAACGCACGGCGACGGATCTGACAAAAAACATATGAAACTGAGATGTGAAATGATGAATCTGGCCTCAAAATCCATTTTTTATGCATGTTTCAATTTAAATCATGCACCTTTTCCATTTATTTATTTATTTCTAAAAACTGCATCAAAACCGTGCAAAAAATGCACCAAAAACTGCATCAAAACTGCACCAAAACTGCATAAAAAACGCATCAAAACTGCACCAAAACTGCACCAAAACTGCATCAAAAACTGCATAAAAAATTGCATAAAAAACGCATTAACAACTGCACCAAAACCGCACCAAAACCACACCAAAACCACACCAAAAACTGCATCAAAACTGCACCAAAAACTGCACCAATAACTGCATCAAAAACGCATTAAAAACTGCACCAAAACTGCACCAAATCTGTCCCCAAACTGCATCATTTTAATGCAGTTTTTGATGCAGTTTTGATGCAGTTTTTGGTGCAGTTTTGATACAGTTTTTGGTGGAGTTTTTTATGCCGTTTTGATGCAGTTTTTGGTGCTGTTTTGATGCAGTTTTTGTGCGGTTTTTGAAGCAGGTAATGCAGCTTTTGGTGCAGTTATAATGCAGTTTTTGAAGCAGCTTTGAAGCAATTTTTATGCAGTTTTGGTGCAGTTTTTGATGCTGTTTTTGGTGAGGTTTTTGATGCGGGATTTCGTGCAATTTTGTTTCATTTTTAATGCGGTTTTTGATGCAGTGTTTGGTGCAGTTTTGATGCAGTTTTTGGTGCAGTTTTTGATGCAGTTTTGATGCAATTCTTGGTGCAGATTTCGATGCAGTTTTGATGCAGTTATGATGCAGTTTTTGGCGCAGTTTTTGATGCAGTTTTGATGCTGTTTTTGGTGCAGTTATGATGCAGTTTTTGAAGCATTTTTGAAGCAGTTTTTATGTAGTTTTGGTGCAGTTTTTGATGCAGTTTTTGGTCCAGTTTTGATGCATTTTTTTATGCAGTTTTTGGTGCGGTTTTTGATGAAGTTTTTGGTGCAGTTTTTGGTGCGGTTTTTATGCAATTTTGGTGCAGTTATGATGAAGTTTTTGGTGCAGTTTTTGGTATGCTTTTTGGCTATGTGCACACGTAGGAAATGTGGTGTAGAATTTTCTGCACTAAATCTGCATCTCCTGGCAGAATCCACAGGTGCGTTTTTTATGCATTTTTTATGTGTTTTTGATGCGGTTTTCATGCGTTTTTTGTGCGAAATTGATGCAGATTTTGTGCAATTTTTGTGCAGTTTGTACCACTGCAGTTTCTATTAATGGAGGTGTGCAGAAATGCTGCAGAAATGCACAAAAGAAGTGACATGCACTTCTTTGAAATCTGCAGCATTTCTGCGCAGATTTTTCTGCACCATGTGCACAGCTTTTTTTTCACATTGATTTACATTGTACTGTAAATCACAGTGCAGATCTGCAGCATTTCTGCAGCAGAAAAATCCGCTGCAGAACTGCACTAATTCTGCACTAAATCTGCATTGTGTGCACATACTCTTAGATGTGTTTTTATGCAGTTTTTTGTGCATTTTTTATGCAGTTTTTGGTGCAATTTTTGTGCGGTTTTGATGCAGTTTTTGGAAATAAATAAATAAATAAATGGAAAATGTGCATGATTTGAATGGAAACATGCATGAAAAAAACAGATTTGGAGGCCACATTCATCATTTCACATCTCAGTTTCATACGTTTTTCGCCGGATCCGTCGCTGTGCGTTTTTCGCCAGACAGAAAAACCGTTCCTCTGTATGTGTTTTCCGTCTAGTGAAAACAGCTTTTTTGACGGATCTGGCAAAAAACAGATGAAACATGTGGCCATCAGGTGCATTTCGGCTCTAATACAGCTCTATGAGAAAAAAAGGATCCAGCAGAAAAAAAAGGATCGTTTTTTTCAAAACTCACGGATTGTGCCTGACGGCAAAAACCTGATGTGTGAAATTAGCCAGATAGATATATGGGTAGAAACATCTATGTATCTATAGCCTGTTCCAGCTGCTAGCGTGGCTGCAGCCACCTTGTCCACTGCCACCCCTGTACCAACTATATCTCGCCTCCCGCTGCCAGAAAATTTTTCTGGTGATAGTAAGTCTTGTAGGGGTTTCGTGAGTCAGTGCTCTATACATCTCGAGCTTCTGGCCTCTCATTTCCCTACAGAGCGGGCTAAGGTGGGGCTTATTGTGTCTCTCCTGTCGGACAGGGCATTGGAGTGGGCTACGCCGCTGTGGGAGCAAGGCGATCATGTGGTGCAGAGTGCCTCGTTGTTCCTGAGCACTCTGAAACAGGTCTTTTTAGGACCTCGTGTCACTCATGATACGGCGCTCCAGCTGTTGGCATTGACTCAGGGCTCGTCCTTGGTCAGCCATTTTGCCGTCCACTTCCGCACCCTAGCATCTGAGCTGGAGTGGTCGGATAAAGCCCTTATTCCGATATTCTGGAGGGGGCTGGCTGACCGCATGAAGGACGCCCTGGCCACTAGTAAGATTCCCGCCACACTGGAGGAGTTAATAGCAGTGTCCAATCGTATTGACCTCCGTTTTCACAAGCGGAGGTTAGAGCGAGCCCAGTTTAGGCAGAGGTTTTGGCTGGCTCCCACCTTCGCCAAACCTTTGGAATCTCCAGTCCAGGCCCCTGAGTCACATGAGGCCATGGAAGTGTCACGAGTGGGATCTAAGTCCCAGACCGCTCATGCACTCCAGGTTTGTCATGTTTGCCAGCAGTCAGGACATCTTGCCACCAGATGTCCCCAGCGGTCGAGGAAACGTCAGCGTCTAGTGGTAGTAGGTGGAGGTACACTAGACACGGCGACGTTTGCCTCCAAATTGTCCTTTAAGGGGACAATTACAATAGGCTCATTCACTCACTCGGTAGAGCTCTGCGTGGATTCTGGGGCGGAGGGCAATTTTATGTCTTCTGCCTTCGCCCAAAGTCACGCAATACCCCTGGCAATGCTAGCTCAACCAGTAACTGTACGAGTGGTGAATGGATCAACACTGCCCTCACAGATAACACACCAGACCATTACTTTCACTCTGTCCTTGTTGCCATCCCATCAGGAGATTATATCTCTGCTCGTCATTCCTGAGAGAATTGATAAGATCCTGTTAGGGATGCCTTGGCTACGGTATCACTCTCCTCATATCGAGTGGTCCACAAGCAGAATTTTAGGATGGGGTGAATCTTGTGGGGGTAGATGTCAGAGGGAGAGCGTTCAGGTTGCTACTACTGAGGTGCCTGCAGATTTATCCTCTCTTCCCAAGCAATACTGGCCCTATGCAGATGAGTTCTCTAAAAGGGCTGCAGAGACCCTTCCGCCTCACCGCCCCTATGACTGTCCTATTGACCTCTTGCCTGGTGCTGAGCCTACCCGGGGTCGAGTCTATCCTTTGTCTCTCCCGGAGACTGAGGCAATGTCACAGTAAATCCAAGAGAATCTGGCAAGAGGATTCATTAGGAAGTCAGTGTCACCTGAAGGGGCTGGGTTCTTTGTACAGAAGAAGAGTGGAGAACTGCGTCCATGCATAGACTATAGGGGTCTTAATGCCATCACTGTTAAAAATAAGTACCCACTACCCCTGATATCTGAGATTTTTGATAGGCGATGGGGAGCAAGGGTATTTACTAAATTAGATCTGCGGGGTGCTTACAACCTGATTCGCATCCGTGAGGGGGACGAATGGAAGACAGCTTTTAACACCAGGGACGGGCACTATGAATATCTGGTGATGCCCTTCGGGCTATGTAATGCCCCAGCCGTTTTCCAAGACTTTGTAAACGACATCTTCCGGGATATGCTTTCCACCTCGGTTGTAGTTTATCTGGATGATATTCTCATCTACTCTCCAGATATCGACTCCCACTGGAGAGATGTTTGCAAGGTCTTCGATCGCCTACGGGCTAACTCCCTCTATGCCAAGTTGGAGAAGAGTGTATTTGAGCAGGAGTCCTTGCCTTTCTTTGGCTATATCATTTCTGCCCAGGGATTGGCTATGGATTTTGCCAATCACAGGCTGTGATGGACTGGCAGAAATCCCATTCTCTCAAAGCGGTGCAGCGCTTTATGGGGTTCATTAATTACTATTGCCAGTTCATTCCCCACTTCTCAACTTTGGTAGCTCTCTTGGTTGCCCTCACCAAGAAGGGGCCAAATCCCAAGTTGTGGTCGGAGGAGATCTCCAAGGCCTTTCTCTTGATTAAATCACACTTCGCTAGTGCTCCCATCCTGCATCGCCCCGATGTAGATAAGCCATTTATTATGGAGGTGGATGCCTCATCCGTTGGTGCTGGAGTAGTCCTCTTCCAAAAGGATGCTCAAGGTCGGAAGCATCCTTGCTTCTTCTTCTCTAAGACCTTTTCACCAGCGGAGAGGAATTATTCTATTGGGGACAGGGAGTTGCTAGCTATGAAGTTGGTTTTCTCAGAGTGGAGACATCTTCTGGAGGGATCTTGCTTTCCCTTCCAGACCACAAGAACTTGGTGCATTTACAGACAGCCTACTGGCTAAATTCTCTTCAGGCTAGATGGTCCCTGTTCTTCTCCCGGTTCCATTTCACCCTCCATTTTCTTTCCAGGGAGAAGAACGTTCATGCCGGAGCTCTCTCTCGCTCTGTAGTGTCATCAGAGGAGGAGGAGCCTTGGCTTATTGTCCCTCCAGAGAGCCTGAGAACGGTGGCTTTGGTTTCGCTAGAGTCTGTGCCCCCAGGCAAGACTTTCTTTCCATCTAATTTGCAACTGGGGGTTCTCTCTTGGGCTCACTCGTCCATGGTGGGTGGACACTTTGGGACCAAGAGGACATCTGAGCTCTTGGCGAGGACGTACTGGTGGCCGCATATGGCTTGTGACGTTGCAGACTATGTTCGGACGTGTGTCTCCTGCGCCAAGAACAAGTCTCCTTGGCAACGGCCAGCTGGGTTGCTTTACCCCATGTCGGTGGCAGACAGGCCCTGGGAGATGGTCGGGATGGACTTTGTGGTGGGCTTACCCAAGACTCGTAGCCGCACCATTATCTGGGTGATCACCGACCATTTTTACAAAATGGTGCACTTGGTGCCTCTTCCACAGCTACCTTCTGCACGGGCTCTGGCTGCATTGTTCATCAAACATATCTTTCGCCTACATGGTATGCCGGACAAAATTGTTAGTGACCGGGGTCCCCAGTTTGCATCTCGATTCTGGAGAGAGCTTTGTCATCTACTCAGTATTGAATTGAATCTCTCTTCAGCATATCATCCCGAGACGAATGGGTTGGTAGAGAGGGCCAACCAGACCCTGGTCACATATTTACAACATTTTGTTTCTGCCAGGCAGGATGACTGGGCATCCTTGCTACCGTGGGCAGAGTTTGCGCTTAACAACACCGTAGCCAACTCCACCGGTCAGACTCCATTCCTCCTAAATTATGGCCAGCATCCACATGTCCATGTGCCCATGCCTGTGTCTTCCGCCGACTCCAGGGTGGCAGATTGGGCTGTGGAGGCATGGAACATTTGGGACCGCACTCAGGATGCCATTTGGGCCTCCAAGGAGAAATTGAGGTCCTCCACCGATGATCATCAGCGCCCCACTCCGACCTTTGCTCCTGGCGACTTAGTGTGGCTCTCCGCCCGTAACATCAGGCTGCGTGTTGAGTCCACTAAGTTTGCACCTCGATACTTGGGTCCCTTCAAGGTCCTCGAACAGGTTAACCCTGTGGTCTACCGTCTGGCCCTTCCTCCATGCCTGGGTATCACCGACACCTTTCATGTGTCTTGAAGCCCATATACATGTCCCGGTTTTCCGAGTCATCTGCCGGGACATCGGGTTCATCTACGGATGATTACAAGGTGAACACTATTTTGGGGTGCAAGGTGGTACGTGGCAAAAAATTCTATTTGGTCGATTGGAAGGGTCATGGCCCAGAGGACAGGTCCTGGGAGCCTGCTGAACACATTCGAGCTCCACAGCTCATTGCTGCCTTCGAGCGCAGCAAGGTCCAAGGAGGTGGAGCATGTTAGTTGTCAAGTTCGAGCCTCTGCACAGGGGAAATCTTGAACCATCTTCGCTGCAGTGGAGTCTGCTCAGCGGAGACGTCAGTCCCAGTGTCTTGCTCAGTCTCACTCTGTGCATAGGGTTACTGCTGCTTTTCCAGCTTCTGCCATTGAAGCCAGTGCTGGACAGCGGCGAGCAGATGCTTTTGGGACTAAGTCCTGCTTTTCCCCTTCTGAGCATGCCCAGAACAAGATCTCCCATTGGAGATCGAGGGTCACATGCTCATATACTGCAGTAGATCCCATTGGTCCTCCAGGAAGGTCCTGAAGGTGCTCAACTTCTGTGGCAGCCTCCCATTGGTCCTTCTGGGAAGGTCCTGTACATGCTGCAGCTATAAAAGGTTTGCATGACCACACGGCCATGCGCTAGTTTAAACTTGTGTGTGTTGATGTGTGAAAGTCGTTCATTAATTATCCCCTCCCTTGTGTATGACTGCTCACGTAAGGTGGATGATTGCTATCTAGCACCCGACTTAGCCATCAGCATGTAACACACAAAACAGCGTCTAGTTGCTGTGACTGACCGCCAGTGCAGCGCCGTGCGCTTTCACAGCGCTTTCCTGACCCAAGCCTGGGTGGTTAGTGGCGTCCGCCAGTGCGGCACCGCACGCACTCTCGTGCATCTTTATTATTATTATTTCTGTCACTCTGACACCCCAGTTGCGGTGTCGAGCGCAAGAGGTCTATATGAACTCAAATCCTGTGTCTTGGGATTGAGTTCTGAGACTCCTTGCTTGCGCTCTTGGTGCGGTACCGCAGCCCTGTGACACAACAGGGTTCGCTTCCTTCACACAGGGTGAAGTTAACCCGTGTGTGTATCCACATTGTACCGCCATATAGTCCATCATTACTTGGCAGCAGGTTCCATCTCTGCACAGTGGACCCCGGGCTGCGAACGAACCTTACTCTATCTCTCTTATTATTTGGTGCGTTCCGCTAGCCCTAACAGTATGTATGTAGTATGTATGTAGTATGCTGTATGTAGTATGTACGTAGTATGTTGTATGTAGTATGTTGTATGTATGTAGTATGTATGTAGTATGTATGTTGTATGCATGTAGTATGTAGTATGTATGTAGTATGTTGTATGTATGTTGCATGATGTAGGTAAGCAGTATGCATGTTTGTGTTTTTTTACATTCAACACATTAGCCAGATGATGGGACTACTACTGTCCCATCATTGGGTAATGTGTCAATGACTGTCATTGTAGCAGGCATAGCCCGATGGGACTTGTAGTCCCATCGGACGATGCCTGCACACAGACACAAAGACCCCTGAGAGGCCCGCACAGACCCCCGAGAGGCCCGCAGAGACCCCCAAGCGGCCCGTACAGACCCCCAGCAGGCCCGCACAGACCCCCAAGAGGCCTGCTCAGACCCCCAAGAGGCCCGCACAGACCCCATTGAGGCCACCACAGACCCCCCCACAGCCCGGCACAGACCCCTGACAGCCCGCTGCAGACCCCCAGCAGCCCCTCGATCCCCACAGACCCTTGCGATTGACGCACACAGACATGCACATCTTCCTTGCACACACACAGTCTCCGCCCACGCACTGCCCACACTCCGCCCACGCACTCTTCCCCCCTCCTGATCTGCAGAGTTTCTCACAGCAAAACCGCAGATCCTTTTTAACCTACAAGGAATGAAAGGGTTTATTTTCATTCCGATATTTGTGTCCCATTGACTTGCATTGTTTTCCGGTATCGGAATCGGCGATATCCGATATTTTTTGGGTATCGGTCTGATCCAATCGGATCCGATATTTCCTGATATCGGAAGGTATCGCTCAACACTAGTGGTGATTTCTCTTTCAATGGAAGTCTTCAAACAGAGGCTGGACAGACATCTATTTGGGATGATTTAATGAATCCTGCTTTCAGCAGGGGTTGGACCAGATGACCCAGGAGGTCCCTTCTAACTCTAACATTCTATGATTCTATGACACAGTATGGTGAGCGAGTGAGGGGAAGGGTAGCGTTTGCACTTTGAATATGCCCCCAGCCAATAGCTGGGAAGAATTTAATACTTAAGGCATCATACCCTGTAGGGAGGTGCCTGTACAATGCCCTCTTTAGTGTTAGTTTGAGTTTTTCCCTGCTAGTTAGATGTCACGTTCCTGAGCCTATTCATGAACCTGTTCAAGAACCTATTCTGTTAGAACCTGAACCTGTTGCTGAACTCGCCTAGTCTGAACCTGAATCTATGACTGAACCTATCCTATGAAAACCTGAATCTTTTGCTGAACCCATCTAGTCTGAATCCGAACCTGTTCCTGTTATAAATGTTACCTGAACCTGAAGCAGCTTTCACAGTACCAGGGTCTTCCCTTAGAGTGGTACCTGGTAGCAACTGCAACTCAAACCTAACTCCACGATCAGGAGCTCTGGTAAAAACCAGATGGCCACTTATCCATGACCCTCCAAGCCCAGCCCGTTTTTCAGTAAGTCTACAATCCACATGCATGACAGTGACAGAGGGTGGGTACACGCGAACGACCTCCTTTATCAAAACTGACTAAAAGTAAAACTGTCTTTGCTGCCCATGACAATCAATCAAAGTTCAACTTTTATTTTTCCACAGCAGTTTATAAATTGTTACATGAGCTCTTGTTACTCTGGACAGCAAAGACAGTTTTTCTTTTACAAAGTTTTGATAAATAGGGCCCTCATTTTTTTTTAAGCAGAAACTGAGGTAAAACTACTAATTATGAGGAGTTTTGAGTTTTTGAGAAGCATTTGGAGAGTTTCGGTGCCCTCCAAAAACCTCCTCATAAACTCAGTGTGAATATACCCAAAAACTGTGTAGCCATTGAGAAAAAAAAAACAAAGCAAAACCTTTGAAGAGCCAAAAGATTGTTTTGGATACAGTAATAGGATTTGACTACAAACATTGTTTTCTTTAAATATAACTTGACTGGCCCTTAAACATGCCATATATTTTAGTCAAGATTTTTTTTTTCTCTTATATAGAAGCAATATGTCCTGTCTGCTGTGTTTTCACTTCCCACTTACAGATGGGAGTCTGAAAGGTCAAGATTTATTACCTTCTTAAATCAATTTGACAGGAAAGTAAGACAATAAGAGTATAGAATTTTAATTGAAGTTGTGGTTATAAAAAGCACTTGGATTGTGTTTCCTTATTATCATTTTGCAAAAAGGAAAAAGATTAACATTAAAAATAAAAAAGTAAGAAAGCGTGAAGTTGAATTATTTTTAGTGGTCTCACAAGGAATTACAAAGGTAAGAAGTTTCCTTCTATGACTTGATGTTGGATTACAGGTCACTTAAATTACACCTAGATCTATAATTTCTTAATCCCACGCAAAAAAATCTAAATCGCTCTATCCTCAGTGACCTCATGAAAGCATATTTTTACTTCCCTTCACTAGCATAGAAATCTTGACCCCGTTGTCTGCGAAAATAAAAGTTACATTTTTATATAAAATGTCAATTAACAAGTGGCTATAGAGTCTTTCCCAAATGACCCTCAGAAAATCCAAGCAGATATATGAACTGATTGCTAGACAAGATCTTTGACAGCATAGTTATACTGGCTCTTGAAAATTTAGTTAAAAAATATTGCCTGGAGTAAAGGAGTCAACGTTAGAAAAAGGTCAGATGAATTGGGCATTGGTAATTGAGAGGCCATTGTGGTCAAAAGAATAAAAGGAATGGACAAATAATGAAAATGACACATACTGTTTGCAAATGCAAAGAGGAAAGCCAAGGAACTGAGGGACAGTATAATGATGACATTTCAGAGCTTCAGTTCTTCCTGGGGAAAATGGTCACTTGTCAAACATTACTTTGCAGAGTTTTGAGAATTTAACACGAAAACGGAATGCAAAAACAGATTGGAAATAAAGCAAGCAGATTTTCAGGAGCTTTCTGTACTTCGGAATGGCGATGTTGTTATAGGGCTCCGGCAGTAACTAAGGAAATAAGCAAACATCTTCAATACCTTTCTTCCAGTGAAAACTTGGCATTGATTTGTATTTTCATAAAATACACTTCTTGTGCTTAGAAAATAAGGAGTTCAATACTGGACTTGTGAAAAGGGGGTGCAATCTTATTTCTTATTCCTATTCCTATTCTCGTCTAGTGCATTCTTATTTCAAATTCAGTCTTGGTTTAAATAATGCAACGGTTCTTGCTGTACATCAATTTAACAGGAAAACATCTACTATATAATTGCCTAAGGGTCACTTCCGTCTGTCTGTCTGTCACGGATATTCATTGGTCGCGGCCTCTGTCTGTCATGGAAATCCAAGTTGTTGATTGGTCGTGACAAAACAGCCACAACCAATCAGCGACGGGCACAGTCCAGAAGAAAATGGCCGCTCCTTACTTCCCGCAGTCAGTGCCCAGTGCCCGCATACTCCCCTCAAGTCACCGCTCACACAGGGTTAATGCCGGCGGTAATGGACCGTGTTATGCCACAGGTAACGCACTCCGTAACCGCTGCTATTAACCTTGTGTATCCCAACATTTACTATTGATGCTGCCTATGCGGCATCAATAGTAAAAAAAATGTAATGCTAAAAATAATTAAAAAACAAAAAACCTGCTATTCTTACTGTTATATTCTGGTGATTAAGGAGCGACATGCGTCTAGCTCTGAGCAGGTGGCAACTATACTGACCGCAGTCCCTAAGCTCAACACAACACTAGAAGTAGCCGTGGAATGCTCCTAACTCTGCCTAGGCATCTCGTCACAGCCTAAGAGCTAACTACCCCTAAAGATAGAAGCAGGAAAACTATCTTGCCTCAGATAATGACTGTGAGAGGAGAAGGAAATGACATACGTAGTATGAAACAAGATTTAGCACAGGAGGCCACTTCTAGCTAGATAGAAATAGTACAGGACAGAACGCTGTGCGGTCAGTAATAAAAACTAGAAAAAGTCCACCGCAGAGAAATGCAAAAATCTCCACACCTGACTAAAGGTGTGCAGGGCAAACTCTGCTGACCAGAGCTTCCAGCTTAGCTGAATAGATCCATACTGAAAAGCTGGACAAATGAACAAAAACAAAGAAAGTGCTGAACAACAAAGTCCATAACAAGTGAACCGCAAAAGGACAAGCAAGGACTTAGCTTTGATGAACTGGTCAGAGAGACAGGAAAGTCCTAAGAGCAATGACTCCAGGCAGGAACAATTGACAACTGGCATTGAATGAGGGATAAGGCCAGACTAATATAGCCGAGCCAGAAAGACGATCAGTGAAAACAGCTGCAGAAGCTAAATCCAAGAAGCAGCCATACCACTCAAAACCACAGGAGGGAGCCCAAGAGCAGAACTCACAAAAATGCTACTTACAACCACCGGAGGGAGCCCAAGAGCGGAATTCACAACAGTACCCCCCCTTTGAGGAGGGGTCACCGAACCCTCACCAGAGCCCCCAGGCCGATCAGGACGAGCCAAATGAAAAGCACAAACCAAATCTGCGGCATGGACATCAGAGGCAACAACCCAAGAATTATCCTCCTGGCCATAACCCTTCCACTTGACAAGATACTGAAGCTTCCGCCTCGAAAAACGAGAATCCAAAATTTTCTCAACCACATATTCCAACTCCCCCTCAACCAACACCGGAGCAGGAGGATCAACAGATGAAACAACGGGCACCACATATCTCCGCAACAAAGATCTATGGAAAACATTGTGGAT
The DNA here is from genome assembly GCF_032444005.1 of Ranitomeya imitator. Classification (NCBI taxonomy): domain Eukaryota; kingdom Metazoa; phylum Chordata; class Amphibia; order Anura; family Dendrobatidae; genus Ranitomeya; species Ranitomeya imitator. The sequence continues at coordinate 394,752,420 of NC_091287.1, read as the reverse complement.
GGCAAAAGAGGCTGGAAGGGCCAAACGAAAAGACACAGGATTGATAATCTCAGAAATCTTATAAGGACCAATAAACCGAGGCTTGAACTTAGGGGAAGAAACCTTCATAGGAACATGACGAGAGGACAACCATACCAAATCCCCCACACGAAGCCGAGGACCAACACACCGACGGCGGATAGCAAAACGCTGAGCCTTTTCCTGGGACAACGTCAAATTGTCCACCACATGAGTCTAAATCTGCTGTAACCTGTCCATCACAGAATCTACAACAGGACAATCAGAAGGCTCAACCTGCCCTGACGAAAAACGAGGATGGAAACCAAATTTACAAAAGAAATGCGAAACCAAAGTAGCCGAACTGGCCCGATTATTAAGGGCAAACTCGGCCAACGGCAAGAAGGTCACCCAATCATCCTGATCAGCAGACACAAAGCATCTCAAATAGGTCTCCAAGGTTTGATTAGTTCGCTCAGTTTGACCATTTGTCTGAGGATGGAACGCCGAAGAAAAAGACAAATCAATACCCATCCTAGCACAAAAGGCCCGCCAAAACCTGGAAACAAACTGGGAACCTCTGTCAGACACAATATTCTCCGGAATGCCATGCAAACGAACCACATGTTGAAAAAACAATAGAACCAAATCAGAGGAGGAAGGCAATTTAGGCAAAGGTACCAAATGGACCATTTTAGAGAACCGGTCACAAACCACCCAGATAACAGACATCCTCTGGGACACAGGAAGATCCGAAATAAAATCCATGGAAATATGCGTCCAAGGCCTCTCCGGGACGGGCAAAGGCAAAAGCAACCCACTAGCGCGGGAACAGCAAGGCTTAGCCCAGGCACAAGTCCCACAGGACTGCACAAAAGAACGCACATCACGCGACAAGGAAGGCCAACAAAAGGACCTAGCAACCAAATCTCTGGTACCAAAAATCCCAGGATGACCGGCCAACACAGAACAATGGACCTCAGAAATTACCTTACTTGTCCATCTATCAGGAACAAACAGCTTCCCCACAGGACAGCGGTCAGGTTTATCAGCCTGAAACTCCCGAAGCGCCCGCCGCAAATCAGGGGAGATGGCAGACAGAATCACCCCTTCCCTAAGAATGCCAACCGGCTCAAGGACTCCAGGAGAATCCGGCAAAAAACTCCTAGAGAGGGCATCCGCTTTAACATTCTTAGATCCTGGAAGATACGAGACCACAAAATCAAAACAGGAGAAAAACAGGGACCACCGAGCCTGTCTAGGGTTCAGCCACTGGGCGACTCAAGGTAAATCAGATTCTTATGATCGGTCAAGACCACAATGCGGTGCTTGGCTCCCTCAAGCCAATGTCGCCACTCCTCAAATGCCCACTTCATAGCCAACAACTCCTGATTGCCAACATCATAATTGCGTTCTGCAGGTGAAAACTTTCGGGAAAAGAAGGCACATGGCTTCATCAAGGAACCATCAGAATTCCTCTGTGATAAAACGGCCCCTGCCCCAATCTCAGAAGCGTCAACCTCAACCTGAAAGGGAAGAGAAACATCCGGCTGACGCAAGACAGGGGCAGAAGTAAATCGGCGTTTAAGCTCCTGAAAGGCCTCAACAGCCTCAGAAGACCAATTAGTCACATCAGCGCCTTTCTTCGTCAAATCGGTCAGGGGTTTAACCACACTAGAGAAGTTGGCAATGAAACGGCGATAAAAATTAGCAAAGCCCAAAAATATCTGAAGGCTCTTCACAGATGTGGGTTGAATCCAGTCATGAATGGCTTGGACCTTAACAGGATCCATTTCTATAGACGAAGGGGAAAAAATAAACCCCAAAAAAGAGACCTTCTGAACTCCAAATAGGCACTTAGACCCCTTCACAAATAGAGCATTATCACGAAGGATCTAGAATACCATCCTGACCTGCTTCACATGAGACTCCCAATCATTGGAAAAAATCAAAATATCCAATACGCAATCAAGAATTTGTCAAGATAATTGCGGAAAATATCATGCATAAAGGACTGAAATACAGAAGGAGCATTAGAAAGCCCGAAAGGCATCACCAGGTATTCAAAATGGCCTTCGGGCGTATTAAATGCAGTTTTCCATTCGTCACCCTGCTTGATACGAATAAGATTATATGCCCCTCGAAGGTCAATCTTGGTAAACCAACTAGCCCCCTTAATCCTAGCAAACAAATCAGAGAGCAAAGGTAAAGGGTATTGGAACTTGACCGTGATCTTATTAAGAAGGCGATAATCAACACAGGGTCTTAAGGAGCCATTCTTCTTGGCAACAAAAAAGAATCCCGTTCCCAATGGTGACGAAGACGGCCAAATATGCCCCTTCTCTAAAGACTCCTTAACATAGCTCCGCATGGCGGCATGCTCTGGCACAGACAGAATGAAAAGTTGGCCCTTAGGGAACTTAGAGCCAGGAATCAAGTCAATAGCACAATCACAGTCCCTATGTGGAGGAAGGGAACTGGACTTGGCTTGGGCTCATCGAATACATCCTGGAAATCTGACAAAAATTCAGGAACATCAGAAGAGGGGGAAGAGAAAATTTACATTAAAGGAACGTCACTATGTACCCCTTGACAACCCCAACTAGTCACAGACATAGATTTCCAATCCAGCACTGGATTGTGTACTTGTAACCAAGGAAAACCCAGTACAAGAACATCATGTAAATTATGCAACACCAGAAAACGGCAATCTTCCTGATGTGCAGGAGCCATGCACATAGTCAGCTGAGTCCAATACTGAGGTTTATTCTTGGCCAATGGTGTAGCATCAATACCCCTCAAGGGTATGGGACTCTGCAAAGGCTGCAAAGAAAAACCACAGCGCCTAGCGAATTCTAAGTCCATTAAGTTCAGAGCAGCGCCCGAATCCACAAATGCCATGACAGAAAAAGATGACAATGAGCAAATCAGGGTCACAGACAGGAGAAACTTAGGCTGCACAGTACTAATGGTAACAGATCTAGCGACCCTCTTAATACTGTAGCGTGGCTAAAGGATGTCTAATCGATGGGAGATATGTGTCTTATAGATGGCTTGTTGCTGTGATGTAACCATGGCTACCTATATGTGTTTCAGGACCTGTGGTGATGTCACAACCACATGTCTGGTCATGTGATGGGTTCTGGGTGTGGTTAGACATATAAAAGAAAGCCTAATGCTTAACACAGGTAGGTATGTGTGGAGGTTAAACCCTCCTGAGTGTGTTACGGCTTCAGGACTGAGCCGGATGAACTGCACACTTGTTTTTCTTTACCTGAACCAAAGGCTATTTGTTTTCTGTTGTTTGCCACATGGTTTATGAAGCAATAAACCCAGTGAACTTTAAAGGAACACGTCTCCTGAGTGTCAGCCGTCGCAGCTGAGTGAGTGAAATCCCTACAATACGCTTAGGGCAATCAGAAATAGCATGAGTAGAATCACCACAGTAAAAACACAGCCCATTCTGACGTCTGTATCCCCTCTGTTCCGCTCTAGTCAAAATCCTATCACATTGCATGGCCTCAGGACTCTGCTCAGAGGACACTGCCATATGGTGCACCACTTTGCGTTCGCGCAGGCGTCGATCAATCTGAATGGCCAGAGACATAGATTCGCTCAAACCAACAGGCGTGGGAAACCCCACCATAACATCTTTAAGGGCTTCAGAAAGACCCTTTCTGAAAATTGCTGCCAGAGCGTCCTCAATTCCATTTAGTGAGCACAGAACATTTTCTAAATTTCTGGCAGTATAATTCTGCCGCTTCCTGACCCTGACACAGGGCCAACAGTGTTTTCTCAGCATGCTCTACAAAGTTAGGTTCGTCATACAATAATCCGAGCGATTGAAAAAATGCATCTACATTAGGCAATGCCGGATTCCCTGACTCAAGTGAGAATGCCCAGTCTTGAGGGTCGCCACGCAGTAGAGAAATAACTATCTTTACTTGCTGAATGAGGTCACCAGAGGAACGGGGTTTCAGAGCAAAAAACAATTTGCAGTTATTTTTAAAGTTCAAAAACTTAGATCTATCCCCGTAAAACAAATCCGGAGTAGGAATTCTAGGCTCTAAGGCCGGAGTCTGAACCACATAATCTTGAATACTCTGTACTCTTGCAGCAAGCTGATCCACACGAGAAAACAAACCCTGAACATCCATGCCTGCATCCAAATCCCGAATCACCCAGAGATCAAGAGGAAGGAAAAAGACCAAACAAACTAAAGAAAAAAAAATGGCTCAGAACTCTTTTTCTCTTCCTTCTTTTGAGAGGCATTCAGCTCATTTTTGGCCAGTTGTACTGTTATGTTCTGGTGATTAAGGAGCGACATGCGTCTAGCTCTGAGCAGGTGGCAACTATACTGACCGCAGTCCCTAAGCTCAACACAACACTAGAAGTAGCCGTGGAATGCTCCTAACTCTGCCTAGGCATCTCGTCACAGCCTAAGAGCTAACTACCCCTAAAGATAGAAGCAGGAAAACTATCTTGCCTCAGAGAAAATCCCCAAAGGATAGATTAGCCCCCCACAAATAATGACTGTGAGAGGAGAAGGAAATGACATACGTAGTATGAAACAAGATTTAGCACAGGAGGCCACTTCTAGCTAGATAGAAATAGTACAGGACAGAACGCTGTGCGGTCAGTAATAAAAACTAGAAAAAGTCCACCGCAGAGAAATGCAAAAATCTCCACACCTGACTAAAGGTGTGGAGGGCAAACTCTGCTGCCCAGAGCTTCCAGCTTAGCTGAATAGATCCATACTGAAAAGCTGGACAAATGAACAAAAACAAAGAAAGTGCTGAACAACAAAGTCCACAACAAGTGAACCGCAAAAGGACAAGCAAGGACTTAGCTTTGATGAACTGGTCAGAGAGTCAGAAAAGTCCTAAGAGCAATGACTCCAGACAGGAACAATTGACAACTGGCATTGAATGAGGGATAAGGCCAGACTAATATAGCTGAGCCAGAAAGACGATCAGTAGAAACAGCTGCAGAAGCTAAATCCAAGAAGCAGCCATACCACTCAAAACCACAGGAGGGAGCCCAAGAGCAGAACTCACAAAAATGCTACTTACAACCACCGGAGGGAGCCCAAGAGCGGAATTCACAACACTTACCCTCTTTAGTCTGCCGAGCCGCACGCAGCTGCCGCCATCTTCCGTTCCCAGCGACGCATTGTGAAATTACCCAGAACACTTAGCGGTCTCGTGAGACCACTAAGTCATCTGGATAATTTCACAATGCATCCTGGGAACAGAAGATGGCAGCCGCGCGTGTATAGCCGGAGCTCCGCTGGATCCCAGTATATAACTATTTTTTATTTTAATTATTTTTTAACAGAGAAATGGTGCCCACACTGCTGTATACTATGTGGGCTGTGTTAGATACTGCGTGGCTGCTGTATGCTACATAGGCAGTGTTATATGCTATGTGGGCTGTGTTATGTACTGCGTGGGCTGTGCTATATATTACTTGGCCACAGTTATATACTGCGTGGGCAGTGTTATATACTACGTGGCTGCTATATACTGTGGGGGCTGTGCTATATATTACGTGGCCAGTGTTATATACTGCATGGGCAGTGTTATACACTACTACGCCTGTGTTATATACTGCGTAGCTGCTATATACTGCATGGGCTGTGTTATATAGTACGTGGCTGTGTTATATACTGCGTGGCCACTGTTATATATTGCATGGCCTGTATTAACGCATCAGGTATTCTACAATATGTATGTATTTTTTCCAATGGGAAGAGGATCATGTGACACATCAAACTTATTGAGAATTTCACAAGATAAACTATGGTGTGCTTGGTTTTAGCATAACTTTATTCTTTCATGAGTTATTTACAAGTTTCTCTTTGTTTACAGCAACTGACATGTCACAGAGGTTAACATGTGAGGAGTGGATAGAAATTGTGTTGATCTCTGGTGAACGCAGCAGCAGATTTCAATGCAAGACACCCTACGCAAGAAAACTGTTACCATTCCCATGTTATTTAGGTGTATGCATATAAATGGCCCACCCAAAAAAGTTTGCCTCATCACTGAACATAATGTTCTGTGCAAACTGAGGGTCCTGTTCCAATTTTTGTTTTGCCCATTCTGCAAGTTCAGTGCGCCGATCTGGCATCAGTCAAACATCCCTTCGGCGGATATTAGCTACTCACAAATGGCACCCTTAAAAATCCAGCTGCTGCAGAATCTCAGCGAGGATGACCCAGATAGGTGTGCTGAATTTGCAGAATGGGCAAAACAAAAATTGGAACAGGACCCTCAGTTTACACAGAATATTATTTTCAGTGATGAGGCAAACTTTTTTGGGTGGGCCATTTATATGGATATAACTAAATAACATGGGAATGGCGACAGTTTTCTTGCGTAGGGGGCCTTGCATTGAAATCTGCTGCAATGACCCAGGTACTGCGTTCACCAGACATCAACACAATTTCTATCCGCTCCTCACGTGTTAACCCTTGCAACATGTCAATGGTTGTAAACAAAGAGAAACTTGTAAGTAACTCATGAAAGAATAAAGTTGTTAAAACCAAGCACACCATTGTTTTTCTTGTGAAATTCTCAATAAGTATGATGTCTCACATGACCCTCTTCCCATTGGAATAAATAAAGTTGGATCCAAAATGGCTAACTTCAAAATGATCGCCATGGTCACCACCCATCTTGAAAAGTTTTCCCCTTCCCATATACTAATGTGCCACAAACAGGAAGTTGATATCGCTCACCATTCCCATTTTATTTAGGTGTATCCATATACATGGCCTACCCTGTACAATGCAATTTTCTCTAGCCAAATAGGTGGAAGTCATTTGGACAATAAAATGACTGCATTTGCATAAAGCTCAAAATGTATTTAATTGACTCCAATCGGAACTCAGTGTTCTATACGTATATTCCATGCACTTTTATAATTAGCTATTTCATGCAAATTTGTTCATCGCAAATCAAATTTTGGGGGACAATTTGGCAAGGTCAGCAAATTCAAATTCAAATACATGAGTTCTTTCAAATGGTATAGTCAAACAAATTTATGCCAGATTTTCCTATTATTTGAAATAAGGTGGTCATTGTATCCTATCTATGGGATACATTATACTGTCACATTTGACTTTTGTAGCATCTTTTTGTTAAAAATCTTTGCTTTAGATCTAAATGATTTTAGGAAATATTTTTAAATATTTTTAAAGACCCTGGAAGAAAAGTAAAGACAATTCTTTAGTAAACTTGAAAGAATCACGCTGTACACATCACAAAATGTTTTGTTCATATCTTCCTAAAAATATACCAAATCATAGAATAAAGATAGCACTTTATATATTGTGATCTATGAATTGTAATAACAAAAAAAACTCATTTGAAAATAAAGGTCAAATTGTTATTTCCCCATAATAAAAATGATTACCGGTATCTTTCCAACATCAAAAAGCACGTAGAAAGGCACATAGGGGAGACTAGTGCTACATCTGGTTAACTCCTGTTTCAATTTTCTTGAACCAACTGAGAAAGCATTTGGCGAGATCCCACCAGTACAATACAAACAAGTTTTATTGTTGAAGACACACAGCATAGTGCACTATCAGAATAGACTTTTACAATAAATTTGGGAGCTATTATTCCTACAACCTGACATTCCTGTTTTTTTCACATCATACAAAGAAGATTTATTCTGTTTTTGTTCTATTATTGTATTCCATTTTTTCCTCAACTGATATGATGATGACAGAACATCAGGTAAATAGTCAAATAAATATCTTGGCTCATTTTCAGTAGTTTAAGCTCTAAGGCAAGACTAATGCAGTCTAAGATATAGCATACTATTCTTTATGGTCAATGGCAAAGATATGCAGTGATGATAATAGATATGATACATGTAACCATTTGAAGTTGAGCTGCAGTAACTAAATTAGGTTTTGCTCCTTTAATTATCAATATCTAGGATCATGTAGGTTTTAATATTTTTTATAACGCAAGCTAGGAAAAATGGATCTCAGGCTGCAAGTACAGTACAGTATCTCCATTGCTTTCCCTTCTAAAAAAATAAATATTCAATAATCAATATTAAAACAGCAATTGACGGGAAGTCGGATACTAGCATCAATAATAATTTGTGATGCGCCAGGTCTATTTTTGGCTAAAAAGGGAAACTCTGTCCCTTATTTTATTCATAGGCTTTCATGCACTGTTACTTCTGATTGATTTTCTTAGCCTTTCACCAAATGTATCATTTCATTTAATATGTACATAGAGAACTAAGACCTAACACCTTTTGTCACTTATATTGACCTTCTGATGAGTCTGAATAAGATATGTACCATAAAATATGAATTATTCATAGCCCATTTACAAAGAATTAAATTCTTAGGGCAGGTAATCCTACAAGAGAAGGCAAAATGTCAAAATGTAATTTATTATACACAACAGGTGCAAATGTCTTTCATCTCCAACAGAGGTGTCGAAAACTATCAAATCCACTCTTGGTTACTTCTCTTTTTTTTCTTTAAAAATAAAAAATAAAAATGCATTTTGGGAAAATGTGTGCCAACCTAATTAAAGCTGTGAAATATATTCTATTTACATATTATATCAGCTAGGTATAATGATTCTTTGCAACCTATGTAAATTAGTACTGTTTGTGAATTTAAGCTTACATTTCAGGTAACTTTTTAAAATATGCTGCCAGTAGTGTGTTCATGAAGAATAGCATCATTTCTGTCTTACTTCTTGAATTTTTGAGCAATTTTCCCCTTTGCTTTATATTTATTTCCTATTATTTCTGACCTAGTGAGTTGAGAGTAGTCACCATGAGGTTCTCCATACATAGTACACAGAAACATGTTCCTGCTCTCCTGTACTTATGTACCATGTTCAGAAGCAACAGCTTGAAGGAAGGAATGCAGCAGTTCGGAGCAGTGTAAGGGTGAAGTAAAACACTTATTAGAATGCAGTAGCACTCTATATTCACTCTTCTTTTCATTTAGAAGTTGCAATGGCTGTCCCATACTTAAAAGTAACGTGGCATGTACGATTCATTATATTGAAAAGTGAATTAAAGAAAAAGGCTCTTAGGTTGAGTTAGTCAAATTTTCTAGATTGTTGGGTTGTTTATACTCAATGCAAGAAAGGGATCAGAAAAAGACACCTCAATGTTATTGGGAGACACAAGGTGAGCATGTGCAATTAGAAAACAGTGGGGACTATTAGCTTCTATTTCAATTGTTCTTAAAATTCACAAGGACCCTAACCTGCTACCTTCATTAAAGTTTTGGACTTATGGACAGAACATCAACTTACAGCTATTATAATAATAACAATAATCTTTATATAGCGCTAACATATTCCGCAGCGCTTTAGTTTTGCACACATTATCATCGCTGTCTCCGATGGGGCTCACAATCTACATTCCCTATCAGTATATCTTTGGAATGTAGGAGGAAACCAGAGAACCTGGAGGAAAGCCACGCAAATACAGGGATAACATATAAACTCCTTGCAGATGTTGCCCTTGGTGAGATTTGAACCCGGGACTCCAGCACCCACTATCGAAGACCATAATGACCAACTTACCTTTTAAACACTAGAGTAACGGCAATTAGCCTTACTAAGTTTGACTATCTATGCAGACATTAAAAGATGAGTGTGTCTATGGGGGTTCAGGCACTGGATAGTATTTCAGTAGGAATCAAAATTAAGAGAAGGAAAAACAAATTGAGAGAAGGAAAAACAATCTTTCACAATGCATTCACCTCAAAAGTTAAAGTGGAGGTTAATAAAAAGTTTGAGTTTTTATGATTTATAATCATGCATGTGTGGCATATAAGGAGGAGTGCCCTAAGTGCAAACACTATCAAGTTATTGCAGCACATTGTTTATGCTATTCCAAAAAGACACTTGTGTTTGTTTTCGAAGGAGGTAGACAACCTTTGGAAAAACAACAACCTAAAACTAAAGCCCTGATTACTTTTTATTATTTCATTACAAAGAAGTCTTAGATGGAGCAAAAGTGTTAATTGAGAATAGGCATATTTCTTATTTGCTGCTCCTAGGGATAACAATAGCATTCTAAGGTATTAGGTACCATAAATTCTTCAATCATTGGTAGAGGTGACTTCTAATGCTTTGTCAAATTTGAACAAGATGGAAAGATTATACCAATACTAACAATTACACTATTTTTATTTCAAAGCCCTAAGGAAGTCCTTTTTAACCAACAATATGTCCAATGAAGAGACCAACTTAATGTTAGAGAAGTTATATTATAGTATAATATATAGACACATGGTATAATATAGAATATAACATTTTCTGGAATGTTGATCAATATTTTGGCTGAAATACTCTGGTGCTTGTAGGAAGGAAGGTATATTGTTATCCCCATAGCAAAAAATACAGTGATAACTGGCTATAACTGTGAGGCAAAGGCTCATGCACTTTCAGGTATACCTGCAGGGTCAAAGCGGAACTTTAAATAGTAGAGTTAGGTGGATCAATTTGCTGAACAATGGTAAGTCGGGTAGGCTAGTATTTTCTGGCTACTGGATAGGAGGCATTTAAATCTCTAAACTTCCAGGATCTTTGGTGCAGCTTTTGATTAGCAGATCAAAAGTAATCTGTATGAACATTCACAGTGATGATGTCATGGCAGCCTGGCTAATCAAGAACCACGCTGGGGATCTCAGAAGGTAAGAGATTCGCAAGTGTCCCATACAGCATCTAGAGGCTGCTAACCTTGCCAATGGACTTGCGTTCCGTTAATTGATCCATCCAGCTATAGTAAGGACCAAAAGATTGTAATTAGGATTTGTGTGATAGGAATATGAAATATGATTATCTGCATGAGCCCTTATACTTCTTTTGTAATAAAGTCTTAGTTCTACTACTTTTATGTTAAGGGATTTCTCCTACCTTAGCAGTTACTTTCAATGGGCCCAGTGTGATATAATTGAAAAACAAATTCTAAACTCACTTACTGGGCCAACACTGGCAACAAAGCAACATAGGTTTTCTACTTGAATGAAATGTGACGGCTGATCAGCAGCTGCTGATTGACTGCAGAAGTCACATGTCACCTCCTCTAGCTGGTGATGTCCCGAGACTGGCGGAGAGCACAGTAATGAGTGTAGAATAGTAGTGCCAATTCGGAAGGTGAGAATAACTTATAAAATGAGGGAAAACTCTTTTAAGGATGACTAGTTTTAATGCTACTTATTATTTTATTTGGGTTCCAGTACGTAGTAAAATGACTATCCTTCTTATCTGTGACAATAAAAAAAATGGTTGTCTCAGCTTAAACTTTTTTTGTGTTTTGTCTATTAAATTGATGTAAGTATGCTTTTAATAACTATTAGTTACTGACTTTATATAATGGATGTTACATTATATAGTAAAGATAGCAACGTGCAAGCTGAAATATATTCTACTTCTGTATTTTGCTGAAGGAGATTTAAAAGTGCAGATAAAGGAATATAAATCATAATTGTATCATTTTTGTTACTGACTTCAAAAGCCAGACAGACACTTGCAGGAGGCATTGAAGCAGTTTTTCTTGAAGATATATTTTAGATCCAAATAGAGAAAGAAAATATGGATCCAAGACATTGGCTGTATGCATCAAAAGACCATAAAATGATGTAAATATCACACCAAACACAGATATAGATAGATGGCTGGGGCGTAACTACCGCGGTCACAGCGGTCGCAGCTGCGATGGGGCCCAGAGTGCTTAGGGGCCCACTCATCCTCCCTCCCAGTCCAGCAAAGATGCAGAAAAAAGAGAAACGGAGTGCAATAGTGAAGGACCCAACAACGTGACCCAAAAGAAGGCATCACTGGGCGTGCGTCACCGCAGGTACTCCAGCCACATTAGGGGGAAGATGGATTGAAGGCAATTCTCATGCCGTGCTGGAATAATGAATGCGATCACGTGATCGAACCTCATGACTCGAAGAGAGGCATGTCAGGCATACATCACTGCAGGTCCTAAAGCCGCGCTGAAGGGAAGGACAGGCCGACGGCAGCTCCCGCTGCGTGAGTGTGAGTGCAAGAGGCCGGCCAAATGAAAACGTTTTTAAGCCTAAAAAGCTGATAACCATACCGGCCTGGGAATTGATTTGCTCATCTCTGCTTTCCATGGATATGATGACATCACACTGTATCTACAGTGTAGAAAATGATGCAATCTTATGTACGTGCGCCATTATATGGTTATATGTTACCTTTCTATAAGTCTCCAAAGAGTAGAAACCTGGTCTGTGGCATAACATGAAGCTTTTGGGCCCCCACAAATATCTTAGGTCTCTAATTGCATTGGTCTTCACAGTTTGGCCTAAAGGACCTCGGTTTGGCCTAAAGGACCTTTACAGTTGAGAATCACATCTCTGTTATCTATGACAAACTCAGCTCTGCTGCATATAACGAATAGGATTATGTTATATGTGACGGTCTCGGCAGCACAACAGCTTATCAGAGAATCCATGCTGCGTATCAAAACTCACATATATTATACTAAACAAAGTCAGCTGCTACTTTGGACAAACGCTTTTCTAGGTTACACATTGAGTTGCACATAGCATAATGCAACTCAATGAGTAACCTAGAAAATGTTGTCAGTCCGTTGCTGTGCCTTTTATGTCTGACATGAGGCATCCATTTTGTCTATTTTTTTGTTAATGTATTATTAAAATTTCGCTATTGCATACATTCCTTGTTTCTTGGGTTGTGATAAATATTTCGATACAGAGTGTAACTTTTGTGGTTTAGGTTTTTTATGGACTAATATGTATGCAAATATATTAACCCCTCTGTGACCTTAGAGGAACTATCCCGTCGAGGTGCCCTGGGCTTATCTGACCCTGGACGGGATAGTACGTCATAGCCGATCGGCCACGCTCACGGGGGGAGCGCGGCCGATCGCGGCCGGGTGTCAGCTGCTTATCGCAGCTGACATCCGGCACTATGTGCCAGGAGCGGTCACGGACCGCCCCCGGCACATTAACCCCTGGCACACCGCGATCAAAGATGAGGGCTAGGGTTAGGGTTAGGGCTAGGGTTAGGGTTAGGGCTAGGGTTAGGGTTAGGGCTAGGGTTAGGGCTAGGGTTAGGGTTAGGGCTAGGATTAGGGCTAGGGTTAGGGCTAGGGTTAGGGCTAGGGTTAGGGTTAGGGCTAGGGTTAGGGTTGGGGCTACAGTTAGGGTTGGGGCTAGGGTTGGGATTAGGGTTAGGGGTGTGTCAGGGTTAGAGGTGTGGTTAGGGTTACCGTTGGAATTAGGGTTAGGGGTGTGTTTAGATTAGGGTTTCAGTTATAATTGGGGGGTTTCCACTGTTTCGGCACATCAGGGTCTCTCCAAACACGACATGGCGTCCGATCTCAATTCCAGCCAATTCTGCGTTGAAAAAGTAAAACAGTGCTCCTTCCGTTCCGAGCTCTCCTGTGTGCCCAAACAGGGGTTTACCCTCACATATGGGGTATCAGCGTACTCAGGACAAATTGGACAACAACTTTTGTGGACCAATTTCTCCTGTTACCCTTGGGAAAATACAAAACTGGGGGCTAAAAAATAATTTTTGTGGGAAAACAAAAAGATTTTTTATTTTCACGGCTCTGCGTTATAAACTGTAGTGAAACACTTGGGGGTTCAAAGTTCTCACAACACATCTAGATAAGTTCATTGAGGGGTCTAGTTTCCAATATGGGGTCACTTGTGGGGGGTTTCTACTGTTTAGGTACATTAGGGGCTCTGCAAACGCAATGTGACGCCTGCAGACCAATCCATCTAAGTCTGCATTCCAAATGATGCTCCTTCCCTTCCGAGCCCTCCCATGCGCCCAAACGGTGGTTCCCCCCCACATATGGGGTATCAGCGTACTCAGGACAAATTGGACAACAACTTTTGGGGTCCAATTTCTCCTGTTACCCTAGGGAAAATACAAAACTGGGGGCTAAAAAATAATTTTTGTGGGAAAAAAATTTTGTTTTATTTTTATGGCTCTGCATTATAAACTTCTGTGAAGCCCTTGGTGGGTCAAAGTGCTCACCACACATCCAGATAAGTTCCTTAGGGGGTCTACTTTCCAAAATGGTGTCACTTGTGGGGGGTTTCAATGTTTAGGCACATCAGTGGCTCTCCAAACGCAACATGGCGTCCCATCTCAATTCCTGTCAATTTTGCATTGAAAAGTCAAACGGCGCTCCTTCCCTTCCGAGCTCTCCCATGCGCCCAAACAGTGGTTTACTGCCACATATGGGGTATCAGCGTACTCAGGACAAATTGGACAACAACTTTTGAGGTCCAATTTCTTCTCTTACCCTTGGAAAAATAAAAAATTGGGGGCAAAAATATAATTTTTGTGAAAAAATATGATTTTTTATTTTTACGGTTCTGCATTATAAACTTCTGTGAAGCACTTGGTGGGTCAAAGTGCTCACCACACATCCAGATAAGTTCCTTAGGGGGTCTACTTTCCAAAATGGTGTCTCTTGTGGGGGATTTCAATGTTTAGGCACATCAGGGGCTCTCCAAACGCAACATGGCGTCCCATCTCAATTCCTATCAATTTTGCATTGAAAAGTCAAACGGCGCTCCTTCCCTTCTGAGCTCTCCCATGCGCCCAAACAGTGGTTTACTGCCACATATGGGGTATCAGCGTACTCAGGACAAATTGGACAACAACTCTTGGGGTCCATTTTCTCCTGTTACCCTTGGTAAAATAAAACAAATTGGAGCTGAAGTAAATTTTTTGTGTAAAAAAGTTAAATGTTCATTTTTATTTAAACATTCCAAAAATCCCTATTAAACACCTGAAGGGTTAATAAACTTCTTGAATGTGGTTTTGAGCACCTTGAGGGGTGCAGTTTTTAGAATGGTGTCACACTTGGGCATTTTCTATCATATAGACCCCTCAAAATGACTTCAAATGAAAGGTGGTCCCTAAAAAAAAATGGTGTTGTAAAAATGAGAAATTGCTGGTCAACTTTTAACCCTTATAACTCCCTAACAAAAAAAAAATTTGGTTCCAAAATTATGCTGATGTAAAGGAGACATGTGGGAAATGTTACTTATTAAGTATTTTGTGTGACATATCTCTGTGATTTAATTGCATAAAAATTCAAAGTTTGAAAATTGCGAAATTTTCAAAATTTTCGCCAAATTTCCGTTTTTTTCACAAATAAACGCAGGTACTATCAAAGAAATTTTACCACTATCATGAAGTACAATATGTCACGAGAAAACAGTGTCAGAATCACCAGGATCCGTTGAAGCGTTTCGGAGTTATAACCTCATAAAGGACAGTGGTCAGAATTGTAAAAATTGGCCTGGTCATTGACGTGCAAACCACCCTTGGGGTTAAAGGGGTTAACTGGCCTGAATCTGCTGAGACTGTACCCGATTGTTGGGGAAAAATAGGAAAATGAAAAATATTTTGGCATGAGGCAGCCCCATTTGAAAGTTTGCAGCAGGACCCATAACTTTGTAGCTATGCCACAGATAGATAGATAGATAGATAGATAGATAGATAGATAGATAGATAGATAGATAGATAGATAGATAGATAGATAGATAGATAGATACAGTAGATTGATAAAGATTAATATGTGCTAGTCGCTACGGCTAGCAGT
Organism: Ranitomeya imitator; assembly: GCF_032444005.1. Lineage (NCBI taxonomy): Eukaryota > Metazoa > Chordata > Amphibia > Anura > Dendrobatidae > Ranitomeya > Ranitomeya imitator. The sequence continues at coordinate 394,736,793 of NC_091287.1, read as the reverse complement.
ATATCTTGAACTATACATTTATTCTTACTACATTACTGCATTTATTCTGACAGCACAAATTTAAAAAGATCACCCAAAAGTTTGTGTTTCTAAAACAAGTCAATATTTAGAATAAAATACTATGAATTGGAATAGATCCCTTTAGCTGGATGTGAACACCATTTACCAACATGTCTCACAGTGATGACCGAGCTGCAAATCACATTTCCTGTAAGGAATTACTCACTAAAACAATGATCCAGACATCATTGCTACACAATTTACAGAGCTTTATAACTGGAAAAAAAATGAAAAAGCAAACAATGAAAATGCACAAATCTAAGTGATCTAATTGCTGATTTGAGAGAATCTTTACCATAAGTATGTGCACTATACATATCTGAATATCACATTAAAGTTTTTAGCAATAGATTTAATGGTACAATATTGTAGGAAATACGTATGCAATCTATCCACAACTAATCACTGAATTACTCCCAGTAAGAGATGAGCGGATCTTTTGAAATTCGAATTTACCAACTTCGCCATATATTCCCTAAAAAATGTGTGCCACAATACTGGAAGGCTTATAATTGGTCAAAACACATGTGGGTAAGAGGAGAGAGAACCCAACAGACTAAAAGAGCTAACATATTACAGGCGAGATAGAGGACCCCAGTGATCGTCACAGCTAACATGCTACAACAGAGAAAGGACCCCATTGACTATAAGAGCATACACGCTACAGGAGAGCGAGGGACAGGATGAGACAACCCTGTTGACCATAACAACTTACACTCTATAGGAAAGAGAGAACCCTGATGACCATAAGAGCCTATATTCTTGTAAGGTGCACAGGGTGCTAGTCATGGGCACGGTGCTGTTATTCTCCAACACCCTGGCACCCCAAAAAAAAACTGTGTCCAAGTTCCCATGTGCTTTAAGTGCAGTGCAGTTCCTCAGATTTTGGCCACAGGCCTCCGCTGTCTCCACGACATTGGTTCCAGGAACAGCCACACTATCAGTATGGGACACCGTTCATTTTATCAAGTTTGCTTTACAGGACAGTTCAAGTACAGACATCTTTAACATGCAGTATTGGGCACTGCACCCTCCATCACTTGCTTCCTCCACACAGAACATCTCACTCCTGTTCTTACGTTACCCCTACACTTAATCCTCCTTTCAGTCCCAGGATTTCCCAATCCGGCTTCACAGTATACTCAAAATCCACAATGTTTCCCTCACATGGTTCCACGTCCATCTTTCGCTGTACGGAAGGGTTGTTGGAGCTCTCCATAGCCCCCAACTCGAGCCTTAGGTTCCGAACATTGCAGGTATGTCAGTAGGAAGTTTTCTGCTACCTCATACCACCAGAATGTCTTTGACCATGCTGTGCTTCAGCTCACTGCACCTTGAACTCACCCTAGCAACTGTTACCAATGAACTCTCTTCGCTAACTAACTAAACCAGGAAGTTGTTGCCTTTTACTGACGCTAACCCATCCCACTTTAAGCTGGACCAATCACCAACTGTCTCCTTTCTCTATCTGCCCCAGCAGTTGGTTACTGGGCAAATTTTACATTTTATCTATTTAACTTCAGTCACTACCATCCAACAGTATGCACTCAACTTCCTATATCTAATATGCCCCCAACTATTTCTTCCACCTTTCTAACTTAATCTCTAAGTTCTATATGCTTTAAACTTAACCCTAGTCTTTCCCTATACACTATACAGGAATAACATTATCCATTAATCACAATACATTAACAGTGTACAATAGTGGCTATGAAACTCTATGCAGATTCACATATTAATACAGTCACAAAAATAGAATAAAACCATACACTTGGTGCAAACACTGTTTAAAGAGGGAGAGGCATATGACAGCCCATGTCACACCCTTACACTCTAGATTTGTAAAACAACAGCCGCACTCAAAGTATAGATTTTTGAAATGGAAAAATTGAGTAATTTTATTCACCACAGTAGAAAAAAAGGGGGGTGTTGAGGTAACGTTTCGACCCCGTAATGGGCCTTTGTCAAACCTCGCTGGAAGCAACAATAGAAATACAGTACATTAGATGCTATGGACAAGCGTAGAATGCTATACAGAAGCTATATACAAACATTACAATGCTGAGCAGATAGAATAAGATCTGATACCAATGAAAGAATACATGTGGAATATTATACAGTGACATACAGTACAGACCAAAAGTTTGGACACACCTTCTCATTTAAAGATTTTTCTGTATTTTCATGACTATGAAAATTGTACATTCACACCGAAGACATCAAAACTATGAATTAAAACATGTGGAATTATATATGTAACAAAAGAGTGTGAAACAACTGAAAATATGTGTAATATTCTATTTTCTTCAAAGAAGCCACCTTTTGCTTTGATGACTGCTTTGCACACTTTTGGCATTCTCTTGATGAGCTTCAAGAGGAAGTCACCGGGAATGGTTTTCACTTCACAGGTGTGCCCTGTCAGGTTTAATAAGTGAGATTTCTTGCCTTATAAATGGGGTTGGGACCATCAGTTGTGTTGTGCAGAAGTCAGGTTAATACGCAGCTGATAGTCCTACTGAATAGACTGCTAGAATTTGTATTATGGCAAGAAAAAAGCAGCTAAGTAAAGAAAAACGAGCGGCCATCATTACTTTAACAAATGAAGGTCAGTCAGTCTGAAAAATTGGGAAAACTTTGAAAGTGTCCCCAAGTGCAGTTGCAAAAACTATCAAGCCCTACAAAGAAACTGGCTCACATGAGGACTTCCCCAGAAAAGGAAGACCAAGAGTCACCTCTGCTTCTGAGGATAAGTTTATCCGAGTCACCAGCCTCAGAAATCGCAGGTTAACAGCAGCTCAGATTAGAGACCAGGTCAATGCCACACAGAGTTCTAGCAGCAGACACATCTCTACAGCAACTGTTAAGAGGAGACTTTGTGCAGCAGGCCTTCATGGCAAGCTAGCTGCTAAAAAACCACTGCTAAGGACAGGCAACAAGCAGAAGAGACTTGTTTGGGCTAAAGAACACAAGGAATGGACATTAGACCAGTGGAAATCTGTGCTTTGGTCTGATGATTCCAAATTTGAGATCTTTGGTTCCAACCACCATGTCTTTGTGCAACGCAGAAAAGGTGAACGGAAGGACTCTACATGCCTGGTTCCCACCGCAAAGCATGGAGGAGGAGGTGTGATGGTGTGGGGGTGCTTTTCTGGTGACACTGTTGGGGATTTATTCAAAATTGAAGGCATACTGAACCAGCATGGCTACCACAGCATCTTGTAGCGGCATGCTATTCCATCCGGTTTGCATTTAGTTGGACCATCATGTATTTTTCAAAAGGACAATGACCCCAAACACAACTTCAGGCTGTGTAAGGACTATTTGACCAAGAAGGAGAGTGATGGGGTGCTATGCCAGATGACCTGGCCTCGACAGTCACCAGACCTGAACCCAATCGAGATGGTTTGGGGTGAACTGGACTGCAGAGTGAAGGCAAAAGGGCCAACAAGTGCTAAGCAGAAAACATGGCCCAGAAGACATTTGGACAGGGAGGTCAGGTACCCATCAGTTTTTTAATGAGACCACCTTGACGATGGTTGATGGGCTCACATTATTTGGCCAAATTCTGTGCTAAGTGTCTCAAAAAAATTTTTTTCTGGTGTTCAAAAAGCAGTTTTGCTTTTCAAATTTCATGTATTTCATGTTTGACGTGTTTTGGCACGATAGAGTGCAACCTTTTTTTGTATATTATATATGGAGGTAGCTGCTCCTGGTATGCACCTATTCACACTAGTTTGGATGTGCCAGTCTTTTTTTCTGCCATTTCTATGTAAGCTTATTGACTGAGCACTCCTCCCTTCACCATCTGGTTTTTAATTACATCTATTCACACTTTGTTTCCGGCCAACCCATATGTAGGCTTTGCTGAGAGAGTTGTCCATATTCACCCAAGCATGCAGACATTAGCCTTCGGTAAGTTCACATTTGGACAGGGAGGTCAGGTGTTATGATCAGGTGGCCTTGGAGCAGCATGAAAAGACCTTCGCTGGAGCAGTGGTAACTTTACTGACCGCAAACCCTGATCCTATCACCGCAACTAGAAGTAGCCATGGGGTGTGCCTAACCAGACCTAGACACCTCGACACAGCCTAAGGACTAAATATCCCTAAAGATGGAAATAGGAAAACTCTCTTGCCTCAGAGTAGATCCCCAAAGGATAGGTAGCCCCTCACAAATAATGACTGTGAGTAGGAGAGGAAAAGACACACACAGACAGAAAACAGGGATAAGCAAAGGAGGCACTTCTACCTAGATAGGAAAGGATAGTACAGGATACTATGCGGTCAGCATAAAACACTACAAAATATCCACAGCAGAAAAATACAAAAACTCCACCACCTAACTAAAGATGTGGAGAGTATATCTGCAACTCCAGCGAGTCCAACTAGACTGAGAAAAACATCAGGCACAGTCTAGCAGGAACAAAATAGAAACAAGATAAGCACAGAAAATAAACACACAGCAGTGTGTCTAAAAAAATGAAGCAAACACTTATCTTAGCTGAATTGGCAGCAAGCAGGAGAGGCCAGGCAGAGGACCAACACTTCCAAAGGAACATTGACTACTGGCAAGGACTAATGAGTCCTGCACAGCTAATTACCCCAGTCAGAATTGCAATTAGCCGAAACACCTGTCCAAGACTGCTGCTCAGGAATAGCTGCATTACCATCAACAACCACCGGAGGGAGCCCAAGAGCAGAATTCACAACAGTCAGGTACCCATCAGTTTTTTAATGAGACCACCTTGACGATGGTTGATGGGCTTACACTATTTGGCCAAATTCTGTGCTAAGCGTCTCAAAAAATTTATTTTCTGGTGTTCAAAAAGCAGTTTTGCTATTCAAATTTCATGTATTTTGTGTTTGACATGTTTTGGCACAATAGAGTGCAACCTTTTTTTGTATATTGTATATGGAGGTAGCTGCTCCTGGTATGCACCTATTCACACTAGTTTGGATGTGCCAGTCTTTTCTTCTGTCATTTCTATGTTAGCTTATTGACTGAGCACTCCTCCCTTCACCATCTGGTTTTTAATTACATCTATTCACACTTTGACGTGTTTTGGCACGATAGATTCCATACCAGTTTTGTGCAGGTCTACAATTTTGTCCCTGTGGTCCTTAGACAGCTCTTTGGTCTTGGCATTGGTGGAGAGGTTGGAGTGTGATTGACTGAGTGTGTGGACAGGTGTCTTTTATACAAGTAACGACTTCAAACAAGTGTATTTATTACAGGTAATGAGTGCAGAGTAGGATGGCTTCTTAAAGAAAAACTAACAGGTCTGTGAGAGACAGAATTCTTGCTGATGGGTAGGTTTTCAAATACTTATTTCATGCAATGAAATGCAGTTTAATTATTTAAAAATCATACAATGCAAATTTCTGTTTTTCATTTTTAGATTCTGTCCCTAAGTTGAAGAGTCCCTATGATAAATATAAAAGACCTCTCCATTAATTACGGGTAGGAATAACTTGCAAAATCGGCAGTGTATCAAATACCTATTTTCTCCACTGTACATACTGTATACATATATATATATATATATGTATATATATATATATATTTTTATATGCAACTACAATTGACAAATTTAGACTGATGTTTAGGAACTATTTATGGCAAATTTTGGTAAAAAAAAAAACAAGCAGGCCATACCGTACACGTAAGAATGCTGCAGACAAAAAGCTCATCCTTTGACAGCTATCTCATCCAACTTATACCTTGAACATTTGTTATTCTTTGTGGAGATTGAAGTAAGCTTCTGATGGTTTAACATGTGTGATCATTTTCTTTCTTTCATGTCTGCATACTGAGGCTACTGTGCTACCCCATTAAAATGTTGGTCAAACATTAATGGGTGTAGTCATCAGTGTGTGGGAACAATATAGTCAACAATAGACTGTAAATCATTTTTGTTTTTATAGTCTGTTAATAAACAAGTTTTGATTTTTGACTCTTTATCTGCTGTAGGTTGCCCAGGAAGAAAATTATTTTTGTAATTAGCAAACCTGTTCAAAGAGTAAGGATATGATAAAGCAACTCCAAAAAAGTTTCCACCGCTATGCTGGAAAATTAAATGTCCTAATCCAAGAAATGCTAAGCATAGAGAATACATAAAATATGTAAAATAATATCCTAATCCTTTCTTCCTAATGTTGAAATAAAAATTGAGAAATATCTAAAGAAAACTGTTGTATTTGTTCCAGGAGTTTAGCCAGTTGTATCCTTCTTCTTAGAATCTTGTGACTGGCTCCTTGCTGCCCTTTCTGCTGTAGAACACAATGTCTTGCCACCCTAGTCATTCACTAGCTGAAAATGAACACATGAACAGTATGCCTCTACATTACTTTTACCATGTAGCTCTAGATTAAAATAAGCACTCCCATCAGTTCTTATCCTATTAATTAAATTGCAATAATGATATTATATCGTACTGTGTACTTACAATTGCTCATTTTGCTCTTCTACCCAGTTAATTCTTCTCTTATTCATTAGGTCTTAAAAACAGACCAGCTGAATCTTTCTACGCTCTATGTAGAAACTGGAAGTCTTTTTTCTCTGCATGAGTCATCACAGTAAAAGTCATGGCAGGGGGGGGAATGGAGCAGCTGAGTCAGGAGTTGAAGAGGGGGATGAGTCCTGCAGGAAAAAGAGACTTCCTGTTTCTACGTAGAAAAAAGAATTGACTGGGTTGAAAGGCAAAATGAGCAATTGTAAGTACACAGTGCTATATAATATGATGACTGCAATACATTTAGAGGCTAACACTTTGATTGGAGTGTTTATGTAATGTTTCTTTACCAGACCTAGATATTCATGTAGAAGTATGAATGTACATATTGTAATGTGCTGCTGCAGTGCAGTATAGAGCTACCTCCACCAGGGGGTGCTGGTTAAGGAAAGGAGGTTGTACACACAGCGCAGCAACACTGAACAACAACACAGGTGTCACAGGTAAAGAAAGAGACGTGAGACAAGCCAAAGTCATACACAGAGATAGCAGCGCGGTACAGAAGGGGCAAGCAGAGAATAGTCTGGTACAAGCAAGACGTCAGAGCCTACCGGGAACGTGGTAACCAAAACATGAGACGTAAGACGGAGTCGGGGTACAGGCCAAAGGTCGGAACAAGTCATAAACGGGTGGAGGCAGTCAGAGGCAAAAAGGAACACTAGTACAGGGATCCAGGTCAGGTGCTCAAACCATGCAGCATGAAGTATAGCTGACACTGGCCCACAGGCTGCAGAGGACTTAAATAGCTCAGCCAGCTTCAAAGTGAGGCAGAGGGGATTAACTCCCACATGACCAGTCCAGAGATAAAACAGCTGAACATAAACTCAGAACTGGATCATGACATATATGATATATGTACCGATACCATGGTTAAACTGATCTTACAGGGGTATTAAAGGAAGTTGAAAAATATACTCACTCATGAAAACATTGTGTTAAACAGACACCAAACTGGTAATCTAAAGATCTAAACTGAACAAGGACATTTGAAGTTGAATCCTATATTGCAGTCATTCATGTTGAATTCAGACTTTACCTTCTCATTGCTAAAGATATGTATGCGTGGCACATAGCATTGTGACGCCTTCTTAGGCTCATTTATTGATCGCCCTGCCTATAAAACATGAATATTTATAAGAATACTTAAATACCCATCTCATCGTCTAATAATAGCCTCTTGGACTCTTTGGTATTAAAGTGCGTCCGCTTCTATTTTGTATGATAAAGGCAAAGCTAATTAATTTAGTTTGGGTTTGAGCAAAAGACTCAACTAAAGTTTGGAAAGCAGTTTTGTTTGGAAGTGAAACACATATAAATATCTTCGAAAGAGGCCAAATTTAATACTAACTTCGATATCTCTTTGTTTAGCATAGGTCATAATTCTTAACAATTTCCACAATCTCAAGATTCTCTTTCTTCGACAGTGTTCTTGTGTATGGTAACTCCACCTGAGCAAATAATTAGATTTTGGCTATATTGGCAAAGGTCAGATTGTTATTTTATAAGTGAGGAAAGAATTCTTCTATAAATTCTCTATCCTGCTTATTCGTTAAGCATTTTGCCAATTCTTAGATGCAAGTTTTGTTACATGTATCATATTATATTAGTTTGCTGCGCGTCTCCACTACTTGAATAGAAAATAAAAAGGAACGTAAGAAGAAGTTTGCAGGCATTTCTTCACAAATTTATGAATGGACTTCCTTGCTAGTTTCTGTCAATAGGCCTTTGGTTTTCCCTAGCATACTCTCCGCTGTTTAACTTTAAATGGCCACTTGGTGGCGCTCTTTAATCAGTTCTCTTTTTTTTACGTAAACACTGCAGACATTTCACAAATCATCTAGAAAGTTGAGCCGTGCTTATAAACTTGATTTACAATGCTTATTTAACATTAACACATATTTCTCATAAGTGCTAATCTATAGCTTTAATATGATCATCTGACCACTTATTACATTTGGATGACATAGCTTTGTTGTTGTTTTTTTTGCAGCAAAAGAGAAAAGTCTTGTTATTTATCACAACTGATAATGCTGTATTAATATTTTATATCCTAAGGAAAATAATTGATAAATCTATCTTAATGGAGATAGTTCTTAGAAGTCGTCTATAAAAAAAAAAAAAAAAAAAAACCTTTTAAATGGATGATGGCATTCCACATTCTTGTAAATGTCGGTGTAATACAGCATTATTTACTCCGGAACAGCCTGTTCTAAACATATTGTCTAGGGAGGATCTTGGTGGGCTACCCACGTAATTGTGGTGATCTCACGTCATTTTCTGTAAATGAAAAAAGGAAAAAAAATGGAAAGAAAGGAAATGGCAATATTTAATCTTTGAACTGTCTAACAGGGGATTCCCTAAAGAGTCCATGTAAAATGTATAATGTACCTTTCTCCTAGCACCTCAATTACCAGATATTTAGCTATAATATAATCATGTGGAAAATAGACTAAATGGAAAATCAATAGTATATAATACTGTATATAGATTCCTGTGTATTGCACATATTAAACATGGATATATATATATATGATTGGAGTGTATAAAGGTCTCTTTGTTAGGAAATATTTAATATTAAACCTCTCTATAATATTTGTTCATTTTTACTCATTATACAGAAAAAGAAATTATAAAGATCAACAGCAGCCACTCTTGTTTCAGCACCAGCAAATGGACAGCTCCCTTAATTTCAGCCAACTAATATCTATCAATTATTATCTTATTAAAAAATGAACCACTTAGGGAAGCTTTTAATATCTCATGAATACATTGGCTGATCGTTTACTTTCATTTAAGTCTTCCTGGTAAGTGTTAATTTATATATATATATATATATATATATATATATATATATATACAGTATATAGTATATGTATATATACATACGCACGTATGTATGTGTGTATATATACATACATATGTTACTATATATATGTACAAATAGACTTTCACATAGGCGATGTGTATATATATTTACTTATATATACAGTAGTATATATATATATATATATATATACGTGCGTATGTGTATGTATTTATCTGTTACTATATATATATATATATATATATATATATGTACAAATGCACATCTCATACGTGTGTGTATGCCTGGGATTCAGGGTTCAATTGGACATTTTTCTATATTCGATATATTCTAAGTACTCATCTGAAGCTTTTCCAGATTAAAGGTCTTTTTTCCCCTATAATTTGGATTGAGCACTGGATACCTCTGCTTGTCACCTGTGCTTCTGTCAGAGATAATTTATGGGAACATATTGCCAAAAGAGGAAAAAAAAAAAATATATTGATGTGTAGTTAAACTAAAGGGAATGGGTATGTCAGAATATTTATAAGAAGACTTGATGACTGTGATCGGATCATCTGTGAGGAAAGATGAGAATTGTTATCATGTTCCTGGAGGAATTGGCCTGATGACGTCTTTTCTGATACTGGATCATTACGTGACTTACACTCTGAAAAAAAGGGAAGCTGTTTGATCCATGGATAAAAATCCGAGCGCCACAGAATCACAAACAATAGCTGGTATTTAAAGGTAATATGCAGACAAACATTTACAACGCAACCTCTTCCTAAAGTGGCATTTGCTGCAACTATCCTGCATGCGCGTGTGTATATATATAAATATATGTATATACATACAAGAACGGAGGGCTGGTCAACTTGAATCGCAGCACAAGAAGGAGAAGAAAGCAGCTAGAGAAACGCCTCAGGAGAAGTATCTCAGAGAAGATCTGATCTCATTGTCAGCATCTCAGCCCAAGACTCCTAACAGGCTGCACCAGGCTCTCCCTGCCTCCCTGGCTCACTGCTTTTTTATATCTCATTCGTATTTACTTCCCAGCAGCTACAACTTGTTTTTTTTTTTTTTTTCTTTCTTTCATTTACTTTTTCAGCTAGGGAGGTTATATTTTATTCTTTATTTTGTTATTCCCCTGCTCTTTTTCTCATCTCATTCGGAATCCACCTTTGTTTTTTGTTTTTTATTTATTCCTCTGGAATTGTGGCTCGCATCAAACTTTTAGCCAAAAAAAAAATCAGCAGCTAGCCAGTTACGGTATAATCCGCAACCTGTGACACAAGGCAATGCAGTCCACATTCTAAGAAAGAGCGGAAACTTGCAAGACACTTGGCTTTAACTTGGGACCTGATATCCCTGTTTCTGTGACACAGTGGAGTTTTTTTGTACATGGTAAGAACCTTGCATGCTTCCATATATGAACCCTTGTTGTAGAATTGGCAGATGTACCTACTTCGCCTTAATAAAAGATCGGAAACAGGTTGCATGAATTGCACGTTGGTAAATATTTTGCCTGTTCCCCACTTGCGTATGCATTGATCTAATTGAGGTCAAATCGCACATCGATCTTGGCTAATGAGAAGTGCCTGTTGAAAGTGTTCCCTTCGCTTCTCTCACCCGCAGAATGACGATGTACAGGAAAGCACTGCTCGCCTGGCTGCTGGTGTATGGAGTCATGCGCTGCACTGTCCACTCCTCACCTACGGCGCTCAAGTACCCGGCACTTAGGTAAGTATCCGGCTAATTATTGTCGTGAAAACCTGTTGTTCTGTCAGTCTTTGAAAATAATTCACATTTCATTTCAGTATGGGGCTGCGGTAGCGGAACATCTCATATGATGCACTATGTCTAGCTCCACTTGAATTACTACAAAGGAAACTAGAGAAGGGGAGTAGGCTTGCCCTGCATGTGTTCATATGCGGTGGGCTAGAATATCAGCGGTGAGATGCACAAAGACCCTGTCTCATCAAAAGGACTAGAAGACTAGAATATTGAATGCCAGGAAGGTTTAGCACATTTCCTCCCATATCGTGTGTCTGTCTTGCTTCCGTCGCTGGAATTTCGCATTCATATTCTGCATTTTGTTAAAAGGATTACTGATGAAAAAAAAAATATAACGTCCCAAAGCCTGGCTCTGCAATCTCTCAGATAGTATAGGAGAATCTTGTTTAGGATCAGTGATGGTACATCTTTAAATGACAAAGCCTGACAGCCGGGGAAGCCCCCTGTGCTACATGCCTCCGACTGCTGGCTGACAGTCACCTTTCTTACAATGGAACAGGTGCTTAGCTTCTATTGTACAATCCTAGTAATCAAGCTATAGGATCTCTAGGGGAAAAATAGATTTTTCATTAAAAAAAAACTATTATCCTGGAATATCCATTTATGTACTTTTCGTAGGAGATAACTACAGTTTACATGGTTTACACTGGGAATGTAAAGAAAAATATAGGCTATATGCATTAATGAGTGTTTTAATCCACTTGCACATAACGTACGTACCCTCAACATCTTGGTCAAAGCAGAGGCACAAGCGTAGTTCAAAAAACACGATAGTTAGATGTTAGAATGCCTAGACTCTTTCGTTTTCTATATCTGTTATTATTTAGGCTTAGCAGATACCATGCGCATTGTAATGAAAGAAAGAAAGGAAATGTTTTCATATGAAATATGATTAACACCTTATTACGTCTATTATTGACGCCACCTAAGGGAATACATCTTTTCTAACCCTAAGATTTTTTTTTTTCCATTTTCAATGATAACATCATTTCAGCTATTGTCCAAATAATCAATGTTTTTAGTGCTTTTGTAGGGCTCCACGTCATTTATCTTCTGAATTTCTTACACAATTCACATATTAGATTTATAAATAATTCATTGTGTGCTCTGAGGTTTTGCTTACCCCTCTCAGTAGGATCACTGCTTTCCGCAGGTGAAAAAAACAAACATTTCGAAGTGAAATGGGTCGCAAATTAATAACTAGAATGCAGTAATAAATAAAACGTACTCTTCTATTTATGCATCTTCTGCCTTCACCTTCACCTTATAGTTAATATTAGATATAAAGGGTGGTTTTCTCTGTGCAACTGTTGCTGGGGTGCAACTCCTATCATCCAACGCGTAAGACAATGGGAGTTTGAGTCCAGGACCAGACGAAATGCCAGAGGCTGTTTATGCTTGTTGTGTATTGAGCGACAGTGGTCAGCGCAAACTGTTTGGGTGTGTGTTCTGCTTGGCTATGTTAATCTATATAATACCCTGGATCATGTGCTTGCGGTACAGAGAATTTGACACTGCTAAACTGGGATCCAGATTTAGCAAGAATAAAACACTTTGGAAGCATCTATTATTAATAAAGCTGGCAGAGCAAACTGACAAAAATAGCTTACGGTGACCTACATCCCAGCAAATACAAAGTGAAAAAAAAAAATCTTAAGGAGGAACTTGGCATGAAAAGAAACAAAACCCCCAACAAAGTCAGGACCCAGTCTTTCCAAATCTACCCCTCCTTCTGTCGAAGGGATATGCTACTGGCGAGTATTTTCAGTGCTTTGTGGCCAATGCTTAGTGCTCTGATTTAATGTTTGGAAGCTGATAGTGTGTTTGATGATGCTGTTCTGCCAATAAAGGAAAGTTGTTTCCCTCACCCCCCCCCCCCAACCTTTTCTAATCTTTCCCTTCCTCCCCTCCACCTCCTCTCTCTACTCTCAGCTCCCTGTACTAATGATTGTAGGATTTGGCAGCTAGCTCTGGCCCAGCCCCAACCTCAGGTCAGCTCACAGATGGGCTGCTCTTGTTATTTCTCTCACGCCCACCTACAGATTGATAGGGTCTCAGGGGGTCTTTTTCCATCAACGTCTGGCATCTCATCACCGAACAATATTCAGAGAAAAAAGACCAGTAATGTAGACACTAGAAATGAACCTTTGCCAGGGATTACATTGCACTGATCAAGTCATTATACATTTTTGATTAATTAAGAGGCTTACAATTCATTCTCCTTTCTTTCTCTCTGCTCATTAGGCTTGACGATGAAGTGTATGATGAGGATGGTAACACTCTTCCAGACTTTGCCTTTGATAACGATCCGATTGGTATTGGAAACCCTTCCTCTGTCTTCGATGATATGTATTCCTTTTATTATCCACCGGAAAAGAGGTGAATTCAGACTTTTTTTTTTTCCCTAAATGAGATAAAACCTAGTTACAATGATGTGTTGCATAGTCACAAATAACGAAATAAAATCTGCAAACACAATAACGCTGCTTCTGTTTCATGTCAGACCGTATTGCGAATACTGCAATGCATCCAAATTATTTAACAGGAGGTGCACATTTAAAGGGAAAATGGAAATTTATGTAAATGAATAGCATTCAATGCTAATCAGGTGGCATCTTGCAATTAAGCAGCATCTTGGAAAAAAAAGCGTTATATATATGTATATATATAATGTGGATGTGGGAGGAAAGGACATATCAGGCATAACATGTGGACTAGAGTAAAACATGACCCAGTGACAAATCAGTCTAGGCATAATCAGGAAGCTCTAATGGGTCAGCTGCACCCGGCCCTCCCTGTGCAAACATACACACATTCCATTCAGAAATGCTTCTTGCTTGAAAACAACACATGTTGATGTCAGATTTCCAGGAATCATCTTTCCTTTTTTTAATTTTTTTTCTTTGCTGTTGTCAGACATGCTGATGATCTATTAAACAAAGCCTATAGGAATTTACTGGGGCAATTGTCTGCGAGGAAATACCTGCATACTCTGATGGCCAATCGCTTAGGGTAAGGTTGTGCTCTTAAAACGTAGTTTTTGTACACATCCAAAAAAAAAAAGTAATAAAAAAAAAATCCAGTCCAAATTCAGGCTGTAATCAATATTTATGAAGAACAGATCCGCCTTATGTACTGGAGCATATGGACAATGTAGCGCAAAACATCAGACAGTAGACACGTCTAGTTTATAGATTTGAAATGCCATGATATTTATTTTTACCATCTCTATTTAGAAGGATTTCACAGCTTCGCCATAGCAATAAAGCTATAATAAGCTGTGTTGTTTATTTCACCTGGATTATGCATTTACATTTTTTGTGGTGGAGTCTCTTATTGTCCGATATGTCACTGATTTTCTCTTTGAAGAATGGAGCAGTTATGCGCCTTCACGAAATATAGATTTCTGGGTTGGGTAACATTTTAATAATGCTCAAGGGAACTCATTGCATCTTGATGATGAATTATTCATGTGATGAATATATTGTCTCCAAACTGTCATCCTAAATTATCTGACGTTAATGTTACAGCAGGTGAATTCCTTCCAGTGTCAGAGCTATTATATTTGTTGATTTTGTTAAATTCTCCTTTAAATTACCAATTGACAAACCAGTTTAGAAACCCAACTGGGTCTGACATCATTGGATAACAGAACGCAATCAAATATGATTCAATTAATATTGATGCTATTTAATATGGGGCATGCGCAGATTGTGCTAGAATCGTTGCATCGCTCACTCAAGGTTTTGTAGTATATAGAATTCCTATAACGTGCACTAGTCTGGTAAATGTCATTAGATTATGAAAAATCTACAATTTACTGGATGACTTGGTGGCCACTGCAACAAAAGGTAATAGCTGCAATTTAAGGGACATTATCTAGACACCTTTGCTCTTGTCCCAATCAGAACATCGATATCCTACCATATATTTCACAAGAAGAACACAACTCTTTTCATGTTGTTGACAGCAAGCCCCAGAGGCAATTATGGTGGCAAAAGGGAGGACAGCCCTGTAGTGATTGGTAATGAGACAGAGGCCTTTGGGACTTGTCCAACATGAGGATCAAGGCATAGGGTTGCCTAATGGAGGTTGGGTAGACAGTGTGCCAGATGTTTATACCCTTTGTTTAGGATTTATGCAGCCATAATTGGGCTTGACATTAAGATATTTTTCTTGCTCTTTTGCAAGTATTAAGACTTAATTACTCAAGCACTGTCAAGCACATATAAATTCATATATATGTATATAGACGTGCTGCTTACTTTGGGTAAACACATTATTTATCTGTGATAAATCACATTTCAAAGGCGCTAAAACAGAATCTCCTATTATAATGTATCTCCCCTTTGTTCCGAGGCGAGACATTTTCTTCGACAAATGTGTTGTTTGGAGGCCAAACGTAAATGGGAGAATCATGATATCATGATATATGTAGCTAATTACAAGATAAACCTCTCCTCACTTCACAATAATGAAGGATATAACTGCAAGATAGCAGCTGATGGCTCAAAGTGTTTGACAGATATGAGAATAAGAAATCAAATTATCATATTCCCCTTGAGACTTTAAAGCTACCATATGCAATTCATTTTTGGGTGGATGAGAGAATAGCATTCCTGCTATGTATTTGGTGTTATAGGTATTATTATTGGGGGGAATGACAGAAATATTGGACAGATGGCTTGTGAATTAACATGCTGGGCCTTATTATGATGATACAACACAGTGGAATTTATCTTCATGCAATTGTGCTCTTGCACTGAGGATCAGAGGGTGGTACTCAGAAAAAAATGAGATAAGTTGTAATGAGGTGACTGTAAACTGTGACTGTAAAATGATCAATGATATGGACATCTTATGTAAGACGTATGAGGATAGGGGATAGTTGGGTGGGGGCTGTGCTAGTGCCAGTTAATAGGACTAGATCATTAAACTGTTCTTACTCAGAATATTGTTCCTACCCTGCCAATTTAAAATGTATCCCTCATTGATATAATAAAAAAAGATCATATTTTAAGCCAAAAATATGCTAAGCATTCTTTTAATATTGTGCATCCCATTGCTTTTTTTCATGGCAGACAGGTCTTCTTGGTCCTCTGCTGCATTGCTGCTTACTGTGTACCCATTTACCACATGTGTTCATTGATTTATGGCATCTGTTGACTCCAACAGAATGGCAGTCATAAGTAAGGCTTGCAGTAGAGGTTGTAGCAGAGAGCTCAGGAGCACCGGTTGCTCTACTTAGATATATGCCAGAATTAATGCTTGTGAATTTTAACGGAATCAGAAATGACATGGCTAACTAACTCAATACACCATTAATGGGGCTTTCCTACTTATGAGGTAGCTGTGCCTTGTGCCTGAGCAGTTTGGATGCTCTTTTGTACGGTGCAGCCCGCTCAGTACTTTGAGCCAAGTATCCTAGACTCAGACCCAGCTTGAGCTGGGTGCATGTAGAGAGATGCTACTGTAGACTGCAACTCTTGCTTTTTGCCATTGCAGTGCATTGAGTAGCAGCCTGGAAGATGACTCGGAACCACTATCAAAACGGCACTCAGATGGCATCTTCACTGACAGCTACAGCCGCTACCGAAAACAAATGGCTGTCAAGAAATACTTGGCAGCAGTCCTGGGGAAAAGGTATAAGCAAAGAATAAAAAATAAAGGACGACGAGTAGCATACTTGTAGCGATGAGCAACCAGCCAACCTGTGTATACAGCCCAACAAAACGAAAAAAAAAAAAACATCATCACCAAACTGACTGAACAATCATCGCTCCTGTGTTATCTACAAACATGTATTTATGTATTAAGTAAAGCCATTAAATGAATATTTTAATAATAATATTGTTTTTCTTTTGTACAAAGCACTAGAGAACGCACAGATCTACTTTGTGGACAAATTAATAAGTTCTATATGTTATACATAAATATATATAAGTGACAAAGAACAAGTACAATGTGTGCGCAAATCTTAGAATTCGCAAGAGCTGTTTACGTTTTTATATAAAGAGAAATAGTAAAAAAAAGACAATCCATTGTTTAAAATATTTTGCTCCTATTTTTGTAACATGAAATTAAATGGATAGTATTTTTATCTGCAACAGGGTTGAAGACCTTAATTCTAACCTTTTGCTGATGGACATAGACATTGATGACCTAGCGCAAGGGATTTTTGTTGCTAATGATTTAGTGAATTGTTCTAGACAATTCTGCCCTTGGTGAGTGCCACCACCAGCTCCTTTAACCTTCTTAGGAGCATTGTCCCTCGTTATATTTTCCAAATGTTGTGCTGTCTTTAGTTCCACTTTTATATGTATTTATGTTGATTTGGAATAGTTTCATGACTAGTGATGAACGAGTATGCGCATTAGTCTCCGAGTATCTTGGTGTGCGCGGTGATTTAGTTTATTTCGACGTAGCTGTATGATTTGCAGCTGCTAAACAGCTTGAATACATGTGGGGACTGCCTGTTTGTTAAGCAACCCCCATATGCATTCAAGCTGTCTAGCAGCTGCAAATCATGCAGCTGCGTCGACACAAACTAAATCTCCGAGCATGCTAAAATACTCAGAGACCATCCGAGCATGCTCGGAGAAACCCGAGTAACGAGCATAGTCGCTCATCACTATTTATGAACCAACAGCTCTATTAAATTAATAAATACTACAATGCATCCCACTTTGGGTGCAGTTCAGAGTCACCTATTAAACTTTCTAATTGGACCAAGCACATAGTAATGTTGTCCTGACAGCAAATCTTCACTAGTCAAGTGGCAATATAAAAGCTGGAAAAAAGTACAGCACATTGCATAAAGAACTGCCCAAAATGAAGTTCATGGTTGTGGACCTATCTACTAAACAAGTAATCCAAGTTCTTCTATAGGTCCATTGCCCAAACTGACAATGGGCAGCTTGGTATTGGAACGTGATACAAAGTACATTGTGTTTCTCTCCAGTGCTGTCCATGCTTCTCTTCATATGAATCTACCAAAAATATTTTCTTCAGCTCTTGAGTTTAGGTATTTATTTTGCTGTCTTTTTGCAGAACATTATTCCTTCTTCATCGCCCTTCATCATTTTAGTACTGTCGTTGAGCACGTCATTTCTTTCTCCTAATTGTAAAAACCTCATGTTATGTTTATGCAAGCTCTTATTGTAAAGTTAGGAACCCCTGTTGTAGCTACTACTAAATAATTATGCACTACTACTAAAGTTTTGTTCTTTGTTTTTTGAGTCTTTCAAAGGTAAAATGTATTTTTCTACATTATGGCTTATTGCTTAGTAAAAGTACTTTCATAAAACAACGTTTTGTCATAATATAATGTGTAGCATTCAAAAAGTATCTATGATGATTGTAAAAAAAAAGAAAAAAAAAAAGAAAAAATGCAACGCAAGGAAACTGAGGTCTCTCTTGCTCATGACCATGCCTATGTCCGAAGAGATGTCTAGGAAATGTAAATACTTATTTTTTTTTCCTTTTCACCTAAATTTATCTAAAGAAAAAACTTCATCTGAGTCACCAATGTCTAAGTCAAGAACAAGAATGCTGCTAGAGAAAGCGTACCAAACCTTTCAGCTATTTTCTTCCTTCCAGTCTGATCAAAAAGAGGTGATGGATCAAAGGAGCTTGACCAAAGTTCCTTCCTTGGCCACTCCTGTCAGCTGATCCTATTGCAAGCAGTAGCTGCTCTTAGGAGTTTGGTCTGCATGACATCAATCTTACCTTCATTTTGCGTTTTTTCCTCAGGCAGTGTGACACAGGATGCAGTTTGCAGCTTTTGTGCCTTCCCTTGCCTTTTAAATTGCCACGAACCACAGATGGCTTTTTAGTGGCCCTACAATGCTGCAACACATCGGCTTGTATTTTAGTCTCATCTCTGTGTTTGTTTGTAGTGGATAGGGTTATAAATGTGTTAGTTGTACAGATGATGTAGGGTTTCAGTTGCTTTTCAAGTTGGGTGTAGTAGTTATTGCATCATCTATTTAGCATCCTTTGTACAATTTACAGCAAAGCCAACAGCCTTACTAAATTAAGTGGATCCGTTCTCCAACGATCTGCATAGATGTAAGTCTATATTTTGTGTGCAACAGATTATTAATATAAAAGTGAATACTATTAAATAATTATCTAGAACTAAACAATTGATTAATGTTACATAAAGTGTTCAAAGCTTGTGTTAATAAATTTTTGTATTCAATGCATTTTTGTCTAATGTTTGGAAAATAAGATCTATGTAATGGCATTTGTGCATTACCTTAAAGCTTTAGATCAGTTAATTTTTTTTGTGCTACATAATTTATTTTAATTTCTAAAAAAAAAAAAAAAGTGGAACCATGCAAGACGTGTACTTGTGCAGAAAATCACGGGCAGTTTTTGTATTTGTCAAAGCTAAAATTTGGGGATTTTTTTTGTAAATATTAAAAATTATTACAAACTAGCTCTGTTCAAATACATTATACCAAATCAATCATTAAATATGCAGTTGCTTATTTATAGAGGTCCCTGGTTCCACCTTGATGTTGTAAGATGGGCTCTTGTTGTGAAGGAGTGTGGTGTGAAGTTCGTTTTGGAAGTTAAGCCGGATCTTTTACAAGTCAACATCATTCCTGTTTAAATTATCGCCACTGCATTGGACTATGTTTTTTTTTCCAAATGGAAACATGTTCAGTGGAAAATGGATTCCCAATGACTCTAGATGTTCCATCTTAAGTAATCCGTAAGACTATATACAGTACCAGCAGTCAAGTATCTGATGATGGATGTGTAATGACGTAGACAATGAATATCTGAAAAAAGCCTCATGGAAGTGCATATTAAAATAGAGTGATGATGGAAATATTAGATTCCATTATTAGACTTCAATCAAGTTCTCTTGGGAAAAAAAACAAAAGGCTGTGTGTGAGTAATCTTTGTGGGTTTAATAGATAGCAGAATATATGGACAATAAAACTTCCCCGCACCATCTCCGAGATGGTAATGTTTTTCTAGTAGACGTAGAGAGTGATCTGCATATTTGCATACCTTAGAAAGTAAACCAATACTGATCACACCAAAAATTTACAAACATATCCACGACTAGAACGACAAGTCAAGAGGCACTGTACAGGAATACACAATATTACAGAAATAGAGGAGCCTGTAGAAATAAGAGACCATGTTTACTAGCTAATAATACCGGTAAATTTACTGCTAAATGAACTATTGTATTCACCAACTTTTCCTATTTTAAGTAATTTTGGTTGTTTGATTTACTTGCAGCTAGACTTGTACAATTGTTATAACATGAATGTATGTAATTCCTATAACTGGCTGCGTAATTAAATCAGTTAATCTACTTATTAATTGGACTTTCTATATATTTTAAGGATTTTTCATATGACACTACCCTATTCATTGTTTTAACTAAAAGCTACATTACCTGTGCAGTCAGTGGTAAATATTTCTAACTATTGAAGCTTGCTTTGAACGTAAGTGTATCTGAGTTTTGACATACACAGACATACACCGAAACATATACAGATAGACACACAAACACACATGCACAGTTAGTCACAGCCACACACATACACACACCGAAACACACACACGCACACTCAAACACACACTGATACATGCACACACTGACAAAAACACACACACACACACACACGGCCGGTACATGTTTTCCATTTTGTCTACATTTGGAAAGCACAATTTTCGCTTATACGAGAACTTGTGGTGTCTATGAAATAATGTTCAAATTTCCTAATTTTGATGCACCACAAAAAATTATCTGTTATAGGCTCCTCATCCCTAATCAAATGATTAGGGATGAGCGGACCTGTGGAAGTTCGGGTTTTGGCATCCAACCCGAACTTTAGTGCAAAGCTAGATTTGGGACCGAGAATTGTTCCCGAACTTGAACCAGAACCCGAACCCCATTGAAAACAATAGAAACCCGAACTTTGGATCAGGAAAAAAATTCTCTCTCTCTGCAAAAGAAGAAGTCCGTGTTTGGCGTTTAGTGTCGGACACCTACTGTCTGCTACGAACCCTGAACTTGTAAGTTCGGGTTCACTCATCTCTACAAATGATAAAATATTAGATTTACAAAAATCAAAATATCTTTTGTTATTGTCCCTAATTTATGACAGTTTACTTTATAACGTACTGTATATGGAAAACATATAAAATAGGCACATAATAAAGTGTAAGTACGTGGTAAGCAAAAATAGGCCTAATATTTGATGCGATTTAGCTCTAATAATAATAATAATTTCTAAAGTGCCAAGATACTCCGCAGCACTTTACAGTTAAGCAGGGATATGTACAGACAATAAAGACATTATAAAGTAGCACATAGTTCATCAACAGTTACAGAAGGAGTGAGGGCCCTGCTCTCAAGCTTAAAGCATGAATAAATGAATAAATAATAGTATTTAGCCCCTAAACTATATTTTGTAACCATTATGAATAATAATATGTTTAGAAAACATTACTAAATAATAAATAAAAAAACACATAATTTTACAGCATTTTAAGTAATTTTTAGTTTAGCATTTATAACAAACATGTTTATTTGCTACTTACATGCTGAAAAACACTTGTAATGGAAGTCCAAGTAAAGAGCCCAATCTCCTTCTCTTGCTAATATATGAAAATGAATGCCAGCGCCCAATAAGGTAGACAGATTTAAATGTCTGTATGAGCATCAATTTAGTGCTTGAGGTGTGCTCAGATGTACTATTATGTCATAAGCTGTACAGCATTCTTGATTCTTATACAGTGGGTACTGAAAGTATTCAGACCTCTTTCAATTTTTCACTCTTTGTTTCATTTCAGACATTTGGTAAATTCAAAAAAGTTTTTTCACATTAATGTACACTCTGCATCCCATCTTGACTGAAAAAAACAGAAATGTAGAATTTTTTGCAAATTAAAAAAAAAGAAAAACTGAAATATCACATATGTTAGGGCATGTTAGGTTAGGCTATGGGTTGAACTAGATGGACTTATGTTAGTACGTTACTATGTTACATGGACTTAAGTATTCAGACTCTTTGCTCGGCATATTTAAGTCACATGCTGTCCATTTCCTTGTGATCCTCCTTAAGATGGTTCTACTCATTCATTGGAGGCCAGCTGTGTTTAACTAAACTGATAGGACTTGATTTGTGAAGGCACACACCTTTCTATATAAGACCTCACAGCTCACAGTACATGTCAGACCAAATGAGAATCATGGGGTCAAAGGAACTGGCCAAGGAGCTCAGAGACAGAATTGTGACAAGGCACAGATCTGGCAGAGGTTACAACAGAATTTTTGCAGTACTCAAGGCTCCTAAGAGCACAGTGGCCTCCATAATCCTTAAATGGAAGAAGTTTGAGACCACCAGAAATGTTCCTAGACCTGGCTGTCCAGTCAAACTGAGCAATCATGGGAGAAGAGCTTTGGTGAGAGAGGTAAAGAGGAAACCCAAGATCATTGTTGCTGTGCACCAGAGATGGAGTAGGGAGATGGGAGAAAGTTCCACAAAGTCAACTAACACTGCAGTCTTTATGGTGGAGTGGTCCGATGGAAGCCTTTCCTCAGTGCAAGACAAATGAAAGCCTGCATAGAGTTCGCTAAAA
Organism: Ranitomeya imitator; assembly: GCF_032444005.1. Classification (NCBI taxonomy): domain Eukaryota; kingdom Metazoa; phylum Chordata; class Amphibia; order Anura; family Dendrobatidae; genus Ranitomeya; species Ranitomeya imitator. The sequence continues at coordinate 394,714,006 of NC_091287.1, read as the reverse complement.
ACACATGAAGGACTCCCAGATTATGAGAAATAAGATTCTCTGGTCTGATGAGATGAAGATAGACCTTTTTGGTGATAATTCTAAGTGGTATGTGTGGAGAAAACCAGACACTGCTCATCACGTGCACAATACAATCTCAACAGTGAAACATGGTGGTGGCAGCATCATGCTATGTGGGTGCCTTTCAGCTGCAGGGATAACTAGTTGCCAATAAAGGAAACATGAATGCGGCGAAGTACAGAGATATCCTGGCTGAAAACCTCTTCCAAAGTGCTCTGGACCTCAGACTTGGCCGAAGGTTTACCTTCCAACAAGACAATGACCCTAAGCACACAGCTAAAATAACAAAGGAGTGACTTCAGAACAACTATCTGACCATTCTTGACTGGCCCAGACAGAACTCTGACCTAAACCCAATTGAGCATCTCTGGAGAGACCTGAAAATGACTGTCCACCAACATTCACCATCCAACCTGACGGAACTTGAGAGGATCTGCAAGGAAGAATGGCATAGGATCCCAAAATCCATGTGTGAAAAACTTATTGCATCATTTCCAAGAAGACTCATGGCTGTACTAGCTCAAAGGGTGTTTCTACTCAATACTGAGCAAAGGGTCTGAATACTTATGACTAGGGTTGAGCGACTTTTCTTTTTATAGGATCGGGTCGGGTTTCACGAAACCCGACTTTTTCAAAAGTCAAGTCGAGTGAAATCGGCCGATCCTATAGAAAAGTCGGGGTCGGGGTCGGAGGAAACACGAAACCCAATGCAGTGCATTGGGTTTCTAATGGTTCCCAGGGTCTGAAGGAGAGGAAACTCTCCTTCAGGCCCTGGGATCCATATTTAAGTGTAAAATAAAGAATCAAAATAAAAAATATTGATATACTCACCCTCGGACGCGCCCTGGTTCTCACCGGCAGCCTTCCTTCCTAAGAATGAGCGCCTGAAGGACCTTTGATGACGTCGCGGATTGTGATTGGTCGCGTGAGCGGTCACATGGGCGTCACGCGACCAATCACAAGCTGCGACGTCATCTAAGGTCCTTCAGGCGCTGATTCTTAGGAAGGAAGGCTGCGGGTTAGAACCAGGGCGCGTCCGAGGGTGAGTATATACCTATTAGGAATATACTCACCCTCGGACACACCCTCGGATGCTTCCTTCCTAAGAATTAGCGCCTGAAGGACCTTAGATGACGTCACGGCTTGTGATTGGTCGCGTGACGCCCATGTGACCATTCACGCGACCAATCACAAGCCGCGACGTCATTCTTAAATATGAATTCCGATACCGATTCCCGATATCTTAAACATATCGGAACTCGGTATCGGAATTCCGATTCCAGATCAGAAGATCGCCGACCTCATGGCCGACCCCACACAGGGGTCAGGCCGGGTTTCATGAAACCCGACTTTGCCAAAAGTCGGCGACTTCTGAATCTGGCCGACCCGTTTCGCTCAACCCTACTTATGACCATGTGATATTTCAGCTTTTCTTTCTTAATAAAATTGCAAAGATGGGGTGCAGAGTATACAATAATGGGAAAAAATACCTTTTTTGAATTTACCAAATGGCTGCAATGAAACAAAGACTAAAACATTTAAAAGGGTTTGAATACTTTTTGTACCCACTGTAGGACATGAAGCTCGATCACTTTAGTCTTTTTCTAATGTATGGCTGAAATGAAAAACAACTACAGTACAATGTTTGGGTGATAAATTAAGAGGTTCAGTTAATCAAAGATCCATAGAGATGAAACCCACTTAAAATCTTATTCACACGTCAGTATTTGGTCTGCATTTTCCATCCGTGTTTCTATGACCAAACCAGGAGTGGGTAAAAAATGGAAAGTTGGTGGTCTGTATCCGCGCTACCAGGTGATGAAAAAACATCATATTTAGAAGATAATGTAAAAAAGTGTTTTTTGATTTCTCTACGCATTTCGAAGTGTAGCCCAGTTCTTCAAGAAACAAAAACCAGGAGTGGAGCATATATACAAAAACTATAGTTGAAAGCTTGACACCTGTTCTAAGTTTTGGAGCCGCTCCCGGTTTTGGCAAACAAATACTGATGAAATACTCATAAAAATACTGATGTGTGAATAAAGTCTAATACTGATGTCAAAACTAATCATATTGCTTTTATGATGAAAAAAAAAACACATTTTACTGTTAACTGCTTCCACTCCAAAACTCAATGAGGACAGATCTGAAATATTCAAATTCAAATATTTTGCTAATCCCAGTTACAGATTTCATTTTTTCTCTCAGGCATAGTACTCTATTATGGAATCATAAACTTTTTATTTGTAAAGAGTTATACCTCAACAAGTCTAAAGGGGTCCATTGTCCTTTTCAAGATCCTACTCCAAAACTTGATCATGTTGCAAAAAACATTTGCTTTCTTCTTTATAAGGGTGCCACCAAACAGCAGCATTTGGAATCTTTAAAACTCTGTAGTACAGAGCTGCAGCGCCTCTTTACAGTCTGTGTGCTCATTTTTCCTATATTTGTGAGGACTCACAGTTATTGCTCACTTTGAGATTCCCAAATAGTCCTAATCAGGTGATATAAGGTCTTCCCTTCAGAAAAAAATTCTGTACATAATTCCATTACTACTGCCTATTTATAACAGCTGAAGTCTGGTATATAATCAGTGTTAACAGAAGCCTTTTTAATAATCTATATATATAATTGCCTAAGGGTTTTTCCATCTGTCTGTCTGTCTTTCTGTCTGTCTGTCTGTCCTGGAAATCCCGCGTCTCTGATTGGTCGAGGCCGCCAAGCCTCAACCAATCAGCGACGGACACAACGACGATGATGTCATAAAGGACGTAGAAATCCCACGTTTCTGATTCAGCGACAGGCACAGTATCGACGTAGATGTCATAATGGTTGCCATGGCGATGATGATGTCATAAAGGTTGCCTCGACCAATCAGCGATGGGCACAGTCTGCCGCGAATTCTGGAATCATCATTGTCCATATACTACGGGGACATGCATATTCTAGAATACCTGATGCGTTAGAATCGGGCCACAATCTAGTAAATAATAATAATCTTTAATTTTATATAGCGCTAACATATTCCGCAGCGCTTTACAGTTTGCACACATTATCATCACTGTCCCCGATGGGGCTCACAATCTAAATTCCCTATCAGTATGTCTTTGGAATGTGGGAGGAAACTGGAGTGCCCGGAGGACACCCACGCAAAAACGGAGAGAACATACAAACTCTTTGCAGATGTTGTCCTTGGTGGGGTTTGAACCCAGGACTCCAGCGCTGCAAGGCTGCAGTGCTAACCACTGCGCCACTGTATACTTCTTGCCTTGAGCAGGCATGTACTATGGAGGACAGAAAATGAACTTCAATCCAATATTGCAGCCAGCATGCAGCCAGAGGGGAAGGAAAGGGTATATCAAACACCCAAAAACCCCGCCCCTATGGCTGAAGATTGTTCCCTCCAAATTCAGGTGACAGAGTCCCTTTAAACCTGACAGGGCACACCTGCGAAGTGAAAACCATTCCCGGTCACTACCTCTTGAAGCTCATCAAGAGAATGCCAAGAGTGTGCAAAGCAGTCATCAAAGCAAAAGGTGGCTACTTTGAAGAACCTAGAATATAAGACATAAATTCAGTTGTTTCACACTTTTTTGTTACGTATATAATTCCACATGTGTTAATTCATAGTTTTGATGCCTTCAGTGTGAATGTACAATTTTCATAGTCATGAAAATACAGAAAAATCTTTAAATTAGAAGGTGTGTCCAAACTTTTGGTCTGTACTGTACTAGATGATTTTTAACTTCGTACCGTACTCTATGGGAAATTCTTAATAAACATTTAGTATTTCAGTACTTGATCTTCACCATATAATTATACAATGGTAAATTAGAATGTACTGTATTTCACAATATAAAATTTTAAATCTTTTTACTACCATAAAAAGTAGAAAATAACACTCTTTTATCTATTTGTGGTACTCAATACGTTCACGGCTATTTATATTACAAGAGTGGTAGGACAAATAGTATTGATGAACAACCATTAGGATAATTCACCTATATAAGATGAGCTGAGCTTTCTTCATACCAGCCTACTTTACATAGCCAACATATGCCTGTAACTGAAGCCACCAAAATTAGCTCCAATCACTTCGGCTTAACAACATAAATGCTGCTGTCAATCTCTAACAGAGGCATTTAAATTTTTGCCATTGTCAGTGCTCATACAACACAGGAAGCTGATGAGGTACCGTGCTGAGCGCTCCTGCGACTGCAATCTTGACCCTCCTGTGTGTATGGCTGAGCTTGATATGAGATATAGTATATACTGCAAGGTACTGAAAGATCCTAAAAGGTGTATGTGCTATCTGTACTTTAGGTTATGGCAAGAATCTGTTGTATATCGCCCAATGCATGAAATTAGGCCACATAGCAAGAGCGAGAAAGTTAGCAGTTCTAAAACTATTGCAAGTTCTAGTCCACTAAGGGAACTAACAAATAAAATAAAGATGTTTTAACCCCTTACTGACATTTGCCATACAAGTGCCATGCAAGTAAGTAGTGGGTTTATGGAGAGGGCTCATGGAGTGAGTTTTGTCCATACCAGGCAGGTAATGATTATGCGCTACAGCCAGAACGTGCCTCTAAAGGTACCGTCACACTAGACGATATCGCTAGCGATCCTTGACGTTGCAGCGTCCTGGCTAGCGATATCGTCCAGTGTGACAGGCAGCAGCGATCAGGCCCCTGCGGTGATGTCACTGGTCGGGGAAGAAAGTCCAGAACTTTGTTTCGTCGCTGGATCTCCCGCTGACATCACTGAATCGGCGTGTGTGACGCCGATTCAGCGATGTCTTCGCTGGTAACCAGGGTAAACATCGGGTTACTAAGCGCAGGGCCGCGCTTAGTAACCCAATGTTTACCCTGGTTACCATCGTTAAAGTAAAAAAAACAAACACTACATACTTACCTACCGCTGTCTGTCCCCGGCGCTCTGCTTCTCTGCTCTCCTCCTGCACTGGCTGTGAGCACAGCGGCCGGAAAGCAGAGCGGTGACGACACTGCTCTGCTTTCCGGCTGCCCGGCGCTCACAGCCAGAGCAGAGAAGCACAGCGCCGGGGACAGACAGCAGTAGGTAAGTATGTAGTGGTTGTCTCCAGCGACCAAACAGCGACGCTGCAGCGATCCGGATCGTTGTCGGTATCGCTGCAGCGTCGCTTAATGTGACGGTACCTTAAGGCCATGTGCACATTTGGAGTATTTGCTGAGTTTTTTTTTACCTTTGTATTTGTAAGCCAAAACCAGGAGCACTAACAGTGAGAGGGTAGGAGGCTTATCATTCCATGTGACCATCAGTACTCTTGTGATGCGCCGTTGGGTTAGGCTGGGTTCACATTGTGTTAATGGCAATCCGTTGATGGCATCCGTTACATAGCGGCAATAACGCTATGTAACAGATCCATTAGCGCACCCATTGACTGCCATTATATAGCGCATCGCTAACGCATGTCATAATCGGCATGCGTTAGTGATGTACCGTCATTCTGTGACGGACCCTCGGATGCAGTTTGCAGCTTTTCGGGTACGTCACCACTAGCACAGATACAACATCTGCGCTAGCGCGATCACATAAATGCGACCTTTTTCGGCACTTGCGTTAACGCAGTCCGTTCGCTTATGCGCTGAACGGACTGCACTTAACGCAATGTGAACCTAGCCTTAGGCTACAGTCACACTATCAGTATTTGGTCAGTATTTTACATCAGTATTGGTAAGCTAAAACCAGGAGTGGAACAATCAGAGGAAAAGTATAATAGAAACATATGCACCACTTCTGCGTTTATCACCCACTCCTGATTTTGGCTTACAAATACTAATGTAAAATACTGACCAAATACTGATAGTGTGACCGCAGCCTTAGGCCGGAGTCCCACTCAGCATAGGGAAATACGGTCCGTATTTTACATGCAGAAATATTCCCAAAATAGTGATCCGTATGTCATCCATAGGCAGGGTGTGTCAGCGTATTTTGCGCATGTAAACCTCCGTATGTAATCCGCATGGCATCCACACAGCAAGATTTTCTCGCCGGCTTGCAAAACGGACATACAATGGATCCATGGGCTCAAATATTTATGAAAACATATATACAGTCTATATATATATATATATGTATATATATATACAGTGGGGCAAAAAAGTATTTAGTCAGTCAGCAATAGTGCAAGTTCCACCACTTAAAAAGATGAAAGGCGTCTGTAATTTACATCATAGGTAGACCTCAACTATGGGAGACAAACTGAGAAAAAATAATCCAGAAAATCACATTGTCTGTTTTTTTATCATTTTTTTGCATATTATGGTGAAAAATAAGTATTTGGTCAGAAACAAACAATCAAGATTTCTGGCTCTCACAGACCTGTAACTTCTTCTTTAAGAGTCTCCTCTTTCCTCCACTCATTACCTGTAGTAATGGCACCTGTTTAAACTTGTTATCAGTATAAAAAGACACCTGTGCACACCCTCAAGCAGTCTGACTCCAAACTCCACTATGGTGAACACCAAAGAGCTGTCAAAGGACACCAGAAACAAAATTGTAGCCCTGCACCAGGCTGGGAAGACTGAATCTGCAATAGCCAACCAGCTTGGAGTGAAGAAATCAACACTGGGAGCAATAATTAGAAAATGGAAGACATACAAGACCACTGATAATCTCCCTCGATCTGGGGCTCCACGCAAAATCCCACCCGGTGGGGTCAGAATGATCACAAGAACGGTGAGCAAAAATCCCAGAACCACGCGGGGGGACCTAGTGAATGAACTGCAGAGAGCAGGGACCAATGTAACAAGGCCTACCATAAGTAACACGCTACACCGCCATGGACTCAGATCCTGCAGTGCCAGACGTGTCCCACTGCTTAAGCCAGTACATGTCCGGGCCCGTCTGAAGTTTGCTAGAGAGCATTTGGATGATCCAGAGGAGTTTTGTGAGAATGTCCTATGGTCTGATGAAACCAAACTGGAACTGTTTGGTAGAAACACAACTTGTCGTGTTTGGAGGAAAAAGAATACTGAGTTGCATCCATCAAACACCATACCTACTGTAAAGCATGGTGGTGGAAACATCATGCTTTGGGGCTGTTTCTCTGCAAAGGGGCCAGGACGACTGATCCGGGTACATGAAAGAATGAATGGGGCCATGTATCATGAGATTTTGAGTGCAAACCTCCTTCCATCAGCAAGGGCATTGAAGATGAAACGTGGCTGGGTCTTTCAACATGACAATGATCCAAAGCACACCGCCAGGGCAACGAAGGAGTGGCTTCGTAAGAAGCATTTCAAGGTCCTGGAGTGGCCTAGCCAGTCTCCAGATCTCTACCCTATAGAAAACCTTTCGAGGGAGTTGAAAGTCCGTGTTGCCAAGCGAAAAGCCAAAAACATCACTGCTCTAGAGGAGATCTGCATGGAGGAATGGGCCAACATACCAACAGTGTGTGGCAACCTTGTGAAGACTTACAGAAAACGTTTGACCTCTGTCATTGCCAACAAAGGATATATTACAAAGTATTGAGATGAAATTTTGTTTCTGACCAAATACTTATTTTCCACCATAATATGCAAATAAAATGTTAAAAAAACAGACAATGTGATTTTCTGGATTTTTTTTTCTCAGTTTGTCTCCCATAGTTGAGGTCTACCTATGATGTAAATTACAGACGCCTCTCATCTTTTTAAGTGGTGGAACTTGCACTATTGCTGACTGACTAAATACTTTTTTGCCCCACTGTATATATATATATGAGTAAAAAAGGAAAACAGCACAAAAAAAATGAAAAAAATGGGCTTTAATGCCTGAACGGCGTGGCAACGTTTCGGATATGGTATCCTTTCTCAAGCACTGAACATACAAATAAGGTGAGTATATATAGAAAACATACATGTTCTTCAATAAAAGATCATTAACATTATTTAGCCCTTTCGGACATCAAAACAATTACAATCAATAGTCCAAAAAAGTGCAAAAAGTGCCATTATGGTAAATCTATTCAAGTAAATGATTCATATAAAAATGCCATACAGTGCAAAGTGATAGTGTTTAAAATTTACTAAATGGTCAATCAAATCAACTCAGGTGTCCCAAACTTGTGAAACGAAATTATCGCACACTTACAATTGTAGTCTAACATGTGTTGAATCCTCAGCATCCTCCTAACGCTAATGCGCATGACTGTGACGTCTGCCCAAAGACGTAAAGCATTATGGTCCGCATTTGTGCACTAGTATGCTGAAGGCAACAGCGCCATATTGGTTAAGGTGCATATCTGTTTTAGAACCATTATGAGAGGGGCAAGCTCATATCGCTATTAACCACCAAACAAATTCCTCTATAACAACTAAATACTATCCTCTTCACATAGCACAATATGTAACCAACTGAGATAGTGAAGTCACAACACGATCTAAATTATATAAAAAAGTATAACTTTTTATTAACACATAACACAAGGATATTCCATATATCACAAAGCGTAAATAATCATCATATTAAATTGCAAATATTTGTGAATATACTAAGCAGCAGTAACAAACCCGCTGCTGCACATGGACTCAGCAATAAAATGAGTAACAAAGAACAAAAAACAGAGAGTGACCTATCCTAATATCACAGATCCATATTAATAAAGAGAAGATATAATATCATATTAATCTATATTCAGTGGATCTGTGTAGCCGCTAATACTGCAATGGTCCAATAGAGCATGCCTAATAAGGTAAATAAATGGATTATTGGCCCATATAAATCATAATAAATATGAATAGGGTAAACTTAGTAACAAATATATACATGGCCCAACTCCACAATACAGGTCAGTAGCGACCAGATCGGCATGTTACAATAAGCTAAGCCCAGTACCTGCGGCCATGTCAGCAGAGGATGGCGGTCACACTGATACCTCGACGCGCGTTTTGCTGGCTCCGAAGAAGCTGCGCTACTGACCTGTATTGTGGAGTTGGGCCATGTATATATTTGTTACTAAGTTTACCCTATTCATATTTATTATGATTTATATGGGCCAATAATCCATTTATTTACCTTATTAGGCATGCTCTATTGGACCATTGCAGTATTAGCGGCTACACAGATCCACTGAATATAGATTAATATGATATTATATCTTCTCTTTATTAATATGGATCTGTGATATTAGGATAGGTCACTCTCTGTTTTTTGTTCTTTGTTACTCATTTTATTGCTGAGTCCATGTGCAGCAGCGGGTTTGTTACTGCTGCTTAGTATATTCACAAATATTTGCAATTTAATATGATGATTATTTACGCTTTGTGATATATGGAATATCCTTGTCATATCGCTATTAGTCTGCACAACATTCAGCGTTTCTTTTATTAATAGTTATTGCGCATATATATGACATCTTTACCAGGACACAACACATAATGGTCCATGTCTGCGCAAATTTATACTGGCAAAAATAGCGCTGTATATAGCATAATCCCCATATAGAGAACCACAATCATTTATTTTTAGTAGTTTATGAAAACTCAAAATACATAATGGGCATAAATGGTCTGGGCATAAGCCCGATATATAGTGTAAAACGGTCCCAGACTCACCACAATTAAGCAAGGAGTCATGAACTGAAGCAAGAAGACAGGGACACAAAAGGGGTGGAAAGTCCCCCATGTATCTCCTTTCACCTGCACATACACTAAATGACCATATATATTAAGCCACAGTATTAATATAAATAAAAAAATAAAGAAAAATCAATGAGTGCTGTATCAAAATTCATTTAATACACCTTATTTAAAATTACAGTATTATCATGATATTAATCAACATAGTCATTTGTAAGTAGTGCCAGTTTCACAGAATGGGACATCTGAAAAAAAGAAAGAAAAGAAGAAAAGAAAATGTTAAAAAATATATAAAATGTATACATAATATTTTATAGCAGTAGAGGTACAGCAGAAAGAATCACTATATTTTATCAAATTTGATTCAACTTGAAGTCTACATTAAGACCATGTGGTTTTAAGGTATTTAATCTCATAATCCATTTTAATTCTCTTTTTTAAGTAACTGTCCTCCCCTCTTCTTTGGACAGGTATCATGTCTATGATGCGGAAACACAATTGTTTCTCCGTATGTAATTTTTCAGCAAAGTGCTTGGACACAGCAAGTACATACGTTTCTTCCTTATGGTATATCGGTGTTGATTAATATGTGTTTTGAAGTCACAAGTTGTTTCACCGACATACCATAAGGAACAAGGACATTGCAACAAGTACACAACAAATTCCAAATCACATGTTAGAAAATGCTGTATCTCATATTTTTTCTGAGTAACAGGATGAGAGAAACTAGACCCTTTAAGCATTAAGGTGCAATTGATACATGAAAGACATGGAAAACAACCCTTCCTATCATGTCCAGAAAGTGTAGTTTGACTAGATTTTTTAAAAGAGCCAATGTCTGATTTTATTAAACTAGAAGCAATAGTGCAATTGCGTTTATAGGAAAAAATTGGTGGCTTTGAGAATTCTGGTACATGTGGTAACCATTTGTGCAACATACCCCAGTGTTTGTGTATAATGTTCGAAATCACCACTTTCCTCACAAAATGCTGTCACAAACAGTATACGATCAAGTCCTTTTATCTTCAATTTTTTCTGGAAAAGGTCTTCTCTTTTAATTAAATCAACTTTATTTTTCTGGACTTTTAGTAAATTATTTGGGTAACCCCTATTCAAAAACTTTTTTAGAGTACCCTCCATAGATTTTTCCAATGAGTCATCATCACTTTCAATTCTCTTAGTCCTAATCAATTGGCTAAATGGGATGGATTCCTTAGTTCTTTTTGGATGCTGGCTATTAAAGAGCAGAAGATCATTTTTATCTGTCACCTTCGAATACAGTTGGGTGACAAGTTGATTATTTTTAATTTTTACACTAACATCCAAAAACTGGATGTCAGTGTTAAAATGCACAAGGGTAAATTTGATAGTCTCATCCACTGTATTCAAATAATCATGGAACTCCATCAATAAATTTTCTGTACCAGTCCAAATTAAAAAAAAGTCATCTATGTATCTCCACCACGCGGCTACATAACTATAGTGGTGGGATACATAGATAAAATCTTCCTCAAGAACGCTCATGACAATATTTGCATATGCGGGCGCCATGTTGGCGCCCATGGCCACTCCCCGCAATTGTAAATAAAAAGTGTCACCAAACAAAAATAATTTCTGGTCAATACCAGTTCCAAAAGTTGTACTATAAATTTTCTTGTTTCCGCATAATATTGTGTAGTCCGCAACCTTTGTTCACTGCATCCAGGCCCTTACCATGTTCAATAGATGTATACAGTGATGTTACATCGAATGATGCTAAAATCACCTCACCCACTATTTCTATTCCACTGATTTTTTCTAGAAAATCAGTGGTATCTCTTATGAATGGCTCTGCATGATTTGCAATTGGATTGAGAATTCTATCAAGAATGATTCCAATATGGGATAGGATGGAATCATATCCCGAGACAGTAGGCCGACCCGGAGGATGCACAAGGGACTTATGTATCTTTGGCAAAATATATATTACCGGTGTAATTGGACACCTTACAGTCAGATATTCATATAAATCTAGATCAATTATCTGCATATCAAGAGTATTATCAAGGATAAGTTTTATATCCCTTGCAATATCAAATTTAGGGTCATGAGAAAGTCTCTCATACACCTCCAGGTCAGCCAACTCTATAAATTTCCTCAAGATAATCCTTTTTGTCCATAATGACAACTGCACCACCTTTATCCGCATTCTTAATAATTATACTATCATCATGTGCCAATTCATGCAGAGCCTCCATTTCACCTGTTGACATGTTAGGATAGGAAAATTCTCTTGTACATTTACTTTTCAGTTTTTCCAAATCATTATTCACAGCTGATATAAATGCCTATATTACAGGGGAATTTTCAGGTGGGATGAAATTACTTTTTTTAGTCAAGGCCAGTTGTTTACAATTTAGGTCACTATTGGGGATTTTTTCTATTTTTGTTGTCTTACAAAACCATTCCTTTAATTTAATAGATCTAAAAAAATCGCTGAATATCAATATTCAATTGGAACCAGTTCACATGTGTACTCAAACCAAAAGACAGTCCCTTATTTAAAACTGATATTTGATTCTCAGTCAGTTATTTGAAATGTTTACTACCAGACTTGTTCGCCATTTGTTTCTCTGCTGGTGACTTGTTTTTCCCTCTCTTCTCTATTTTGCCGTCTCCGATGTTTTTTTCCTCCCCTTTTCCTGCCGGTTTCATTTTTTCTTTTGATGAAAATGAAATCGAGATATGGATGACTATAGAGATGGAAATATTTACAACTGGCAAAGGGAAAATTCAGGAACCAGAAAATAAGGTCACTGGACAAAGAGGGACACTTTCAAGATTTGTAATAATAAAAATTTGTCATCTAACTTTGATTTTTTTCAGGACCAGATTCATTGTGAGCCGAACCGAACATTCAAATATTTGCTCATCACTAGTGAGGAGCCATTTCACTTTTCCAGAGTCTTTGTGCTACCAGTAACATGGAAGCCCCCTATATTTCCATTAAAAGGTGACAGACCTGAATAAGGGCTTGTTTTCTTGTTGTTGTTTCAGTTGAAGCTTTTATTGGGAACATTTTACAAGATGTTGGAGATCACATTTATCCGGCGCTCTAGTTATTTTGGGGTTTCCATCTAAATCTCTGAGTCACATGATTCAAATGAAACCCCCAAGTTATCCATTCACTATAATGAGGCAGCAGAGTTACTCTGGACTCTGCCTGGCCTCTGTTCAGTGGTGTCCTTTAAAGAAGTGCACAAAACTATGGCCGATGGCACTTTTATGCAAACCTAAAAAGACGGACACAGCCATATCACAGGTCAGACCGTGTTCAAAGTGCCTCCATCTGCCTCATTTTAGGGACTCTTCTACCAGAGATTTCGTCTGAATCACGTATTTTAGAGATTTACATTGGAACCCAAGTGCAAGCACTCAGCACAGAATGCAGGATAAATGTGCGCTGAGCCTTACTGTGATCTTTATGAGACAGAATGAAAAAATCAACAGTAGGTGAAGAATTGATATTATCGTTTATACTTGAGTATAAGCCGAGATTTTCAGCCCACTTTTTTGGGCTGAAAGTCCCCCTCTCGGCTTATATTCGAGTCATACCCAGGGGTCGGCAGGGGAGCAGGGGCTGTCTAATTATACTCACCTGATCCTGGCGCTGGTCCCTGCTTCTCCGGCGCTGCAGCTCTTTCTTGTAGTGAGCGGTCACATGGTACCGCTCATTACAGTAATGAATATGCGGCTCCACCTCCCATAGGGGTGAAGCCGCATATTCATTACTGCAATGAGCGGTAACGGTGACCACTCATTACAGGAAGAAAATGCGGCGCCGGGGAACAAATGTGCACCGACGGCGCCAGGAGCAGGTAAGTATGATGGAGGCAGTGCACAATATTCACCTGCTCCTCATTGCACTATCGGCGCCGCTGTGTCTTCCGCAGTGACGCTCAGGTCAGAGGACACGGTGACGCGATTAGTGCGCGCCGCCCTCTTCCTGAACGTCAGTGCAGATGACAGGAAGACACAGCGGCGGTCAGCGGTGGAACATGGAGCAGGTGACTATAGAAAGTTCCAGGGGCCAGAGAGGTGAGTATGTAATTTTTTTATTTTTTTAATTGCAGCAACCGCATATGGGGCAAATATCTGTATGGAGCATCTTATGTGGCCATGTGCAGCAATATATAGGGGCAAATATCTGTATGGGGCATCTTATGTAGCCATGTGCAGCATTATATGGGGCAAATATCTGTATGGGGCATCTTATGGGGCCATGTGCAGCATGATATGTGGGCAAATATCTGTATGGGGCATCTTATGGGGCTATGTGCAGCATGATATGGGGGCAAATATCTGTATGGGGAATCTTATGGGGCCACGTGCAGCATGATATGGGGGCAAATATCTGTATGGGGCATCTTATGGGGCCATGTGCAGCATGATATTAGGGCAAATATCTGTGTGGGGCATCTTATGGGGCCATGTGCAGCATGATATTATTATTAATATTATTATTTATTTATATAGCACCATTGATTCCATGGTGCTGTACATGAGAAGGGGTTAGATACAAGTTACAAATATCACATACAGTAAACAAACTAACAATGACGGACTGATACAGAGGGGCGAGGACCCTGCCCTTGCGGGCTTACATTCTACAGGATATGGGGGCAAATATCTGTATGGGGCATCTGTATGGGGCCATATGTGCAGCATTATATGGGCAAATATCTGTATGGGGCCATGTGCAGCATGATATGGGGGCAAATATCTGTATGGAGCATCTTATGGGGCCATAATCCACATTTGTGGAGCATTCTACGGGGCAAATATCTGTATGGAGCATCTTGTGTGGCCATGTGCAGCATTATATGGGGCAGTTATCTGTATGGAGCGTCTTATGGGGCCATAATCCACATTTGTGGAGCATTATACGGGGCAAATGTCTGTATGGAGCATCTTATGGGGTCATAATCAATATTTGTTCAGCATTATATGGGACATATTTAGTATGGAGCATCTTATGGAGCCAATCATAAACTTTATGGAGCATTATATGGGGCTCCTGATTCAATATGGATATTCAAAAACACTTAAACTACTGATGTCTCAATTAATTTTACTTTTATTGGTATCTATTTTTATTTTTGAAATTTACCAGTATCTGCTGCATTTTTCACCCTAGGCTTATACTCGAGTCGTTAAGTTTTCCGTTTTTTTGTGGCAAAATTGGGGGGGGTCAGCTTATACTCGGGTCGTCTTGTACTCGAGTATATACGGTATTCATGTTTCGCGCCATTCCTCATGCAGTATAAATAATTAATTGACTTTATTCTTCAGGTCAGTGCAATTACAGCTATACCATATTTATATCTGTTTTTTTATATTTGGCTGCTGTCACACTAAAAGATTTTTTTTTGTTTTTCAAAAAATAGTCTTTGCATCAACATATTTTGAGAGCTATGATTTTTCCATATTTTGGCCCACAGAGTCATTTGAGGGCTTGTTTTTTGCGGGACAAGCTGATGTTTTTATTGGTACCATTTTTGGGCACATGACTTTTTTATCGCTTTTTATTAAGATTTTTGGGAAGCAGAATGAACAAAAACCAGTAATTCAGGTTATTTTTTGGGGGGTTTAATTCGTTCAATGGTCAGTATGATAATAGCGATACCTCATTTATATCTGTTTTTTATGTTTTGGAGCTTTTACACAACAAAAACTATTTTATAGGAAAAATTATTTTTTGCATCAATTTATTCTGAGAGCGATAACTTTTTCTGCTTGCGGAGCTGTATGTCAGCTTGTTTTTTGCAGGACAAGATGACTTTTCAGCAGTATCATTTTTATTTATATCCATCCTTTTTATTGCGTTTTATTACACTTTTTACTCATGGGTATAATGATAAACCATTGTTTTTTGTCTTTATAATTATTTTTTTATGGTGTTCACAAGAGGGGTTAACTAGTGGGACAGTTTTATATGTCAATTTGTTGAGGACGTGGCGATACCAAATATGTGTACTTTTATTGTTTATATTTTTTTCCATAAAATTATTTATTTATAAATACAATATTTAGATTTTAATTATTTTTTAGTTTTTTTAATTTTTAAAATTATCATTTTTTTTTTTATTTTGTACTTTGTCCCATTATGGGACTATCAGTTTTTGCAGGCTAATTGCTTGTACAACATGGAGATGTAGCAAACTGTGCTGTACAGACTGTCAGCTCTGCACTGACAAGAGAAAGTTGCTGATCATGCACTGCGCATGATCAGCAACTTTCCTAGCTCTGGTGACCCGGATGTCATCATGATGACATCGGATCACCATGGCATTGATCGGAACCCCGCGTCACCCCACAGGATCTCCAATCCAAAGGCAGAGGGTCTGTCATTTCTTTGCTGGCTCCCAGAATGCTGTGATCACGTTCAATTGCAGCATTTAGGAGGTTAAATTGTCTGGAGCCGTGCGGGACCATCCCTGGACCAGAACTGCTGTACTAACTGCAGACCAGTCTCTAATCTACCTTTCATCTCTAAACTCTT